>NC_067480.1:73888764-74551264 GCF_947179515.1 Apodemus sylvaticus
CTCCTAGAAAAAAGTAGATAGACTTCTTAAAAGTGTCTAATTGTGTGTCCTGAAATGGCTGGCACAGGAAGTCCACATGCTCAGAAGTCAGTGTCTACTCTGTTAGTCACCATGCCTTCTCTAAGAAACCTGCTTTAACAGACATCAACTCTTCCCTCACTGTGTCCTTCATGTTAGTGACTTGTTAACCCAAGTCACTGAATAATTTTGATACCTTGTTGGAGAAGTGCATTTCCCTTCCAAACATCCTAGGGACTAATTGAAACATGGTAGTGGTATTCTTTTAAAATACTATTTTTTTATTATATTTTTGAAAGCTCTGTGCATTTTTAAAAGAATCCAGTTTTTTACTTTGACAGCTTCAGGCTTGTATAGAAAGGCTCTCTGTTTGGTCTTGCCCTCACCTTCTCTTACCTTCCTCTGTCCCCTGTTCCCATGCAGTCTGCTCTACTGCTCTCCTTCCCACAGTGATGTCTTTTGTTATGTCTGTGCTTCTCTGGGTTTTCTCAGGGCCTTCTGTGTGGCCATGGTAGTGGAACTATCTACAGAAGCTTGATAGCTTCCCCAGTGGGTGTACAATTGAAGATGACGCCTCCTGAGGAAGAGGTATAAAACCAGAAATGTTATTGGTAAAATCTGTGTACTGAGGTGGCTGGCCTGGTTCATTACCTGGGAGAACAAAACCACACAGATTTGAATCATTTTCCCAATATTCTATGTATTTTCTAGGTTTGGTAGCTAATTGTTTTGTTTTTCTCTTCTTAGATTTTCATATATTCTCTAAGCTCAAAATTTCATCAATATTCAAAGATAGTCAAATTTCTGTCTTCAGCTCAGTTATTTTCTGAGTCCTGTTACATGCTTAGCATTTTCACTTAGGCTATTATATTTCTATTTTTTTGTTCTCCATCAAACTCTAACATATTTTTTTATTGAACATTTATTGATTATTTGTGCATTTCTCAACATGCACTCCAAATCTCACTTATCTCCCCATCCTTTTGAACCTGCCCTCTGCCTTTTTAATACCCTCTGCACCAAACAACAACAACAATAACAACAACAACAACAACAACAACATCCTTCATTTTGGAAGCTGTAGTTTGTCACAGTATGTCCCACACTATACATTAGTCCACACTTGCAAATGTTCATTGCAGTGAGTCATTAGTCTGGTTCGAGACCTCTGGCTTCTGCTACACTATCAATACTGGATCCTCACTGGGACTCCTCTTGAAAATCCTGTTGTTGCCCTGTGTCATGGAGAGCCTACAGCTGTGGATCTGAAGAACTTCCTGCAGTTCATAGATGGGGTAGATGTCAGGTGGGCCAACTCAAAGCTCTGGATCTGGGCCTGCGTGGTAGCTCAGCTGTTCAGGCTGCCAGGTCTCTCTCCCCACCCCCATGCCATCAGGTTGAGCTATCCAGCATAGCCCTGGAGATCTCACCCAGTACTGAAGCTGGCAGGGGGCACAGCCAGAAATTTTGCTCTCATGTCTCCAAGGAGGCTCACCCTTAAGTTTCACAACAAAGGCCAGCTCTTCTATGCTGTCCAGGTGAAGTGTAGGACACTCCCTCTGGAGGGTTGCAGCAGGTAAGGGGCAGGGCCAGATTTCCTGCTTTTATGACATCAAGGACAGCTCCCCAGGTGACAGGGGCATGGTGGTGGGCCATCTTTCTTCTCATAACACCGCATGGCAGGCATGTGATAGATCCAGCTTTCCCATGCTCACACCATTGGGGTCTGACTCAACTGCAGTTCCTGAAACCAGGGCTAGCTTTGTTGAGCTTCCTGTGAGAGATATAACCTGCTGTCCCAAGTGCTGCAACTGGTGAGGGGCAGAGTGAATGCTACTCTCATGCCTTTGGGGCCATCTCTTCCAAGATACCCAAGGTAAGGCTGGGGACTACTGTCAAAGCTCTCAGACATCAATATAAACCCTGGTGGAAGCTCAGACCAGGGATATCTGTCAGGCTTTGATGGGAACTGATCTCCTGCTGCTCTTGGACCGTGGACAAGACATGGCCCTCAGTGGTAGCATGGGCCAGGACCTCATTATGGCCTTAGGTATTCTCAAGTCTCCAGCTCCACCTCTCTTTATCGTGCACACATCCTTCAGCTTCTCTTTCTCTTCTATCTTCTTACTACTTCCTTGCTCATTTATTTTTATTTTTTATTTTTTATTTAATTATATATTTTTATTTTCTATATTCTTTGTTTACATTCCAAAATATTTCCCATTTCCCAGTTCCTCCCCTCCCCATATGTCCCATAAACCTTCTTCTCCCCACTCATTCTCCAATTACCTCTCTCCTTTTTCTTTGTCCTGATACTCCCCTCCAATTCTAGATCAAGCCTTTCCAGGATCAGGACCCTCTTCTTACTTCTTCATGGGAGTCATTTGTTATGCTAATTGTGTCTTGGGTATTCAGAGCTTCTGGGCTAACTAATATCCTAATATACACTTATCAGAGATTGCATTCCATGTGTATTCTATTGTGATTTTGTTACCTCACTTAGGATGATATTTTCCAGATCCAACCATTTGCCTAAAAATTTCATGAATTCATTGTTTTTAATTGCTGAGTAGTATCCCATTGTGTAAATATACCACATTTTCTGTATCCATTCCTCCATTGAGGGACATTTGGGTTCTTTCCAGCTTCTGGATATTATAAATAAGGCTGCTATGAACATAATGGAGCATGTGTCTTTATTGCATGCCGGGGAATCCTTTGGGTATATGCCCAGGAGAGGTATAGCAGGGTCCTCTGCAAGTGTGATCTCCAGTTTTCTGAGGAACCGCCAGACTGATTTCCAAAGTGGTTGTACAATCTTACAATCCCAACAGCAGTGGAGGAGAGTTCTTCTTTCTCCACATCCTCGCCAACACCTGCTGTCTCCTGAGTTTTTAAACTTAGCCATTCTGACTGGTGTGAGGTGAAATCTCAGGGTTGTTTTGATTTGCATTTCCCTAATGACTAATGATGTTGAGCAGTTCTTAAGGTGCTTCTCGGCCATCTGAATTTCTTCAGGTGAAAATTCTTTGTTTAGATCTGTACCCCCATTTTTTAATAGGGTTATTTGGTTCCCCGGGGTCTAACTTCTTGAGTTCTTTGTGTATATTGGATATCAGCCCTCTATCTGATGTAGGGTTGGTGAAAATCTTTTCCCAATTTGTTGGTTGCCGATTTGTCCTTTTGACAGTGTCCTTTGCCTTACAGAAACTTTGTAATTTTATGAGGTCCCATTTGTTAATTCTTGATTTTAGAGCATAAGCTATTGGTGTTCTGTTCAGGAACTTTCCCCTTGTGCCCATGTCCTCAAGGGTTTTCCACAGTTTCTTTTCTATTAGTTTCAGTGTGTTTGGTTTTATGTGGAGGTTCTTGATCCACTTGGAGTTGAATTTAGTACAAGGAGATAAGAATGAATCAATTCACATTCTTCTGCATGCTGACCTCCAGTTGAACCAGCACCATTTGTTGAAAAGGCTATCTTTTATCCACTGGATGTTTTCTGCTCCTTTGTCGAAGATGAAGTGACGATAGGTGTGTGGATTTATTTCTGGGTCTTCAATTCTATTCCATTGGTCCACTTGCCTGTCCCTGTGCCAATACCATGCAGTTTTTAACACTATTGGTCTGTAGTATTGCTTGAGGTCTGGGATACTGATTCCCCCAGATGTTCTTTTACTGTTGAGAATAGTTTTAGCTATCCTGTTTTTTTTTTTTTTTTTTTTGTTATTCTAGAAGAATTTGGGAATTGCTTTTTCTAACTCTGTGAAGAACTGAGTTGGGATTTTGATGGGGATTGCATTGAATCTGTAGATTGCTTTTGGCAAGATGGCCATTTTAACTATATTAATCCTGCCAATCCACGAGCATGGCAGATTTTTCCATTTTCTGAGGTCTTCTTCGATTTCCTTCTTCAGAGACCAGAAATTCTTGTCCTATAGATCTTTCACTTGTTTGGTTAGAGTCACACCAAGATACTTTATATTGTTTGTGGCTATTGTGAAGGGTGTCATTTCCCTAACTTCCATGTCAGCCTACTTATCCTTTGAGTATAGGAAGGCAACTGATTTGCTTGAGTTGATTTTATAACCAGCCACTTTGCTGAAGTTGTTTTTCAGCTGTAGGAGTTCTCTGGTAGAGTTTTTTGGGTCACTTAAGTATAATATCATATCATATGCAAATAGTGATAATTTGACTTCTTCCTTTCCAATTTGTATCCTTTTGACCTCCTTATGTTGTCTAATTACTCTAGCTAGAACTTCAAGCACTATACTGAAAAGATATCAAGAGGGAGGACAGCCTTGTCTAGTCCCTGATTTTAGTGGGATTGCTTCAAGTTTCTCTCCATTTAGTTTGATGTTGGTTATCGGTTTGCTGTATATTGCTTTAACTATGTTTAGGTATGGGCCTTGAATTCCTGTTCTTTCCAAGACTTTTAGCATGAAAGGATGCTGAATTTTGTCAAATGCTTTTTCAGCATCTAATGAAATGATCATGTGGTACTTTTGTTTGAGTTTGTTTATGCAGTGGATTGCATTGAAGGATTTCCTTATATTGAACCATCCCGGCATCTCTGGGATGAAGCCTAGTTGATCATGGTGGATGATCGTTTTGATGTGTTCTTGGATTCGATTGGCAAGAATTTTATTAAGTATTTTTGCATTGATATTCATAAGGGAAATTAGCCTGAAGTTCTCTTTCTTTGTTGGATCTTTGTGTGGTTTTGGTATCAGCATAATTGTGGCTTCATAGAACGAGTTGGGTAGTGTTCCTTCGGTTTCTATTTTGTGGAAGAGTTTGAAGAGTATTGGTGTTAGGTCTTCTATGAAGGTCTGATAGAATTCTGCACTGAAGCCATCAGGTCCAGTGCTTTTTTTGGTTTGGAGATTTTCTATGATCCCTTTTATTTCTTTAGGGGTTATGGGACTGTTTAGATGATCTATTTGATCCTGATTTAATTTTGGTGTCGGATATCTGTCTAGGAAACTGTCCATTTCCTCCAGATTCTTCAGTTGTGTTGAGTATAGGCTTTTGTAGTAGGATTTAATGATTTTTTGAATTTCCTCTGTTTCTGTTGTTATATTTCCCTTTTCATTTCTAATTTTGTTAATCTGCATACTGTCTCTGTGCCATTTGGTTAGTCTGGCTAACGGTTTATCTATCTTGTTGATTTTCTCAAAGAACCAGCTCCTGGTTTTGTTGAATCTTTGTATGGTTCTCTTTGTTTCTACTCGATTGATTTCAGCCGTGAATTTGATGATTTCCTGCCTTCTACTCCTCCTGGGTGAATTGGCTTCTTTTTGTTCCAGGGCTTTCAGGTGTGTCATTAAGCTGCTAGTGTGTGCTCTCTCCATTTTCTTTTTGGAGGCACTCAGGGCTATGAGTTTTCCTCTTAGCACCACTTTCATTGTGTCCCATAGATATGGGTATGTTGTGTCTTCATTTTCATTAAGTTCTAAAAAGTCTTTGATTTCTTTCTTTATTTCTTCCTTGACCAAGGTATCATTGAGTAGAATATTGTTCAGTTTCCACATGTATGTGGGGTTTCTGTTGTTTTTGTTGCTATTGAAGACTACTTTTACTTCATAGTGATCTGATAGGAGGCATGGGATTATTTCAATCTTTTTATATTTGTTGAGGTCTATCTTGTGACCAATTATATGGTTGATTTTGGAGAAGGTACCATGAGGTGCTGAGAAAAAGGTATATTCTTTTGCTTTAGGATAAAATGTTCTCTATATATCTGTTAAATCTAATTGGTCTAAAGCTTCAATTAGTTTCACTGTGTCCCTATTAAGTTTCTGGTTTTCTGATCGGTCCATTGAGGAAAGTGCAGTGTTGAAGTCACCCACAATTATTGTGTTAGGTGCAATGTGTGCTTTGAGCTTTAGTAAAGTTTCTTTTATGAATGAGGGTGCTCTTGCATTTGGAGCATAGTTGTTCAGGATTGAGAGTTATTCTTGGTGTATTTTTCCTTTGACCAGCAAGAAGTGTACCTCATTGTCTCTTTTGATGACTTTGGGTTGAATGTCAATTTCATCTTATATTAGAATGGCTACTCCAGCTTGTTTCCTGAGACCATTTGCTTGTAAAATTGTCTTCCAACCTTTTACTTTAAGGTGGTGTTTTCTTTGACACTGAGGTATGTTTCCTGTATGCAGCAAAATGTAGGGTCCTGTTTACCTATCCAGTTGGTTAGTCTATGTCTTTTTATTGGGGCATTGAGTGCATCGATGTTAAGAGATATTAAAGAATAGTGATTATTACTTCCTGTCATTTTTTGATGTTATTTTTTAAATTTGATTGGTTATCTTCTTTTGGGTTTGATGAAAGAACGTTACCTTCTTACTATTTCCAGGGTGAAGTTTCCCTCCTTGTATTGGTGTTTTCCTCCTATTATCCATTGTAGGGCTGGGTTTGTGGAAAGATATTGGGTAAACTTGGTTTTGTCATGGAATATCTTAGTTTCTCCATCTATGGTGATTGAGAGTTTTGCTGGGTTTAGTAGTTTTGGCTGGCATTTGTGTTCTCTTAGAGTCAGCATGAGATCTGCCCTGTATCTTCTAGCTTTATAGTCTCTGGTGAGAAATCTGGAGTGATTCTGATAGGTCTTCCTTTATATGTTACTGGGCCTCTTTCTCTTACTGCCTTTAATATTCTTTCTTTATTTAGTACAGTTGGCATTTTGATTATGATGTGACGGGAGATATTTCTGTTCTGGTCCAGTCTGTTTGAAGTTCTTTAGGCTTCTTGTATATTCATGGGCATCTCTCTCTTTAGGTTAGGGAAGTTTTCTTCCATAATTTTATTCAAGATATTTGCTGGCCCTTTAAGTTGTAAATCTCCACTCTCATCTATGCCTATAATCCATAGGTTTGGTCTTCTCATTGTGTCCTGGATTTCCTGGATGTTTTGGGTTACAAACTTTTTGCATTTTGCATTTTCTTTAACTGTTGACTCCATGGTTTCTATGGTATCTTCAGCATCTGAGATTCTTTCTTCTATCTCTTGTATTCTGTTGTTGATATTTGCATATCTGGCCCCCGATTCCTTCCCAAGGTTTTCTATCTCCAACGTTGTCTCCCTTTGAGATTTCTTAGTTGTTTCTACTTCTGATTTAGATCCTGGATGGTTTTGCTTAGCTCCTTCACTTGCTTGTTTGTGCTTTCCTGTAATTCTTTAAGAGCTTTTTGTGTTTCCTCTTTCATGACCTCAGCCTGTTGACCAATGTTCTCCTGTATTTCTTTAAGTGATTTTTGCCTTTCCTCCTTATTGGCTTCTGAAATCTCCTGAATTTCTTTCAATGATTTTTGTGTTTTCCTTGTAAGGGCTTCTAACTTTTGCCCTCTTCTGAATTTCTTTAAGAGATATACTTATGTCCTTCATGTGATCCTGTAACAGCATCATGACAAGTGATTTTAAATCCCAATCTTGTTTTTCTGGTGTGTTGGTGTATCCAGGACATGCTGCTAATGGAGAATTGGGTTCAAATGCTGCCACATTGCCTTGATTTCTGTTAGTGATGTTCCTGCGTTTGCCTTTTGCCATCTAGTTCTCACTGGTGTTGGTCTTGTTGTCAATGCTGGACTTACCAGTGCAAGATTCCTCTTCGCAGCTGGTCTCTGGGTGCACAGCTGACCTCCTGCACTGCCTGGAGACTGAGTGCAGTTGCCCAGGCCGCTCCTGATCTGGAAGTGGAGTCCTGAAGGTTCCTGGAGGCCTCATGGCTGGATCCTCCGCTCTGCAGGGCCGGACTCACCAGAGCACCTTTCTTGCTCATTTTCATGGTGTCTGGGGCCTCTAGATGTTTGGGATCTTCTCAGGAGTGCTATGCTTTGCCTGTGTTGTGTGGTACTAGGCAGGGGTGATCTTGGGCATAGTCTGTCTACCAGGACCTGTGTCAGGTTGGGGGTCATCCCTGGCTTAATCTCCCCACCCAGACCCTGTAGTACCAAGCTATTTATTTTTCTTTTAGTTGTATGAGTGTTGGCCAGTGTATATGTATGTGTACTATGTGTACAACTGGTGTCTGTGCAGCCCAGGTACTAGATCCCTTGAAACTGTAGTTACATAGATGATTGTGGGATATAAAGTGGCCCTTGGGAACCAAAGCTGGGTCTTCTGAAAGAAAAGCAAGTGATCTTAACTATTGAGACATTTCCAGTCCTAAAATAAAATTCCTGATGAAGATTCCAATGATGTTCTGTGGCATACTCTGTAGACTGTCTCATCTAATCTTTATAATCAACTATGTTTTCACCCTCCTCTTTTTATTGATACTGAAAAGCTAATCTCTTGATATCTGAGGTTGACAAAATGAGGACAAAGAAACAAAAATAATCTGTCTTGATATCACCAGAAGACCTGAGACTTCTTAGAATTTCCTATTTTTGTAATTATGTACAAATTAAGGAAAAATTTGCTTTCACATGTATTGGTACATGCTTTTACTCCTAGCACTCAGGAGGCACAGGCAGGCAGATCTGAATTGGAGGCCAGCTTGGTCTACAAAGAGACTTCTAGTACAGCCAGTGATACAGAGAGAAACCCTGTTTAAGAACAAAAGAAAGAAAGAGAAAGAGAGAGAAAGAAAGAAAAAATAGAAAAGTTTTGATGTTCAACAAAAAGAAAACATGTAAAGTTCTATATCAGATCATAGCTTTCAATCAAAAAGAAGAGTAGAGTAGGGGCCTAATATCATCAGTTCCTCTATCAACAGGTCTTGATTTAAGTTCCCCAATTTTTTTTGTCTAATCCTGTACACCGTGTTTTAGATTTCTGTGGTAGCATTATTTGCCCTTGGTAAACTTAGTGAGGTATTCTCTGGGCAATGTTTCCAGCTTGGACTTTACAGTTATAGAGGGTGCTTCAGCCACCAAGTCTTGAACAGGATCCTCCATTGCTACCTATGGCCATTGCTGCCTCTTCAGGATTCCCAGATGCTCTGCTTCTCTCAACCTAATTTTTATGAATACATTTTTCTTATAACTAGCCACCATATATAAACACATACAGAAATCCCCCTTGGTTCTTTCCCCACACATCTTCTCTACCAATTCATCAGCAGTTTTATACCTTCTGATAGATTGCTGGAAGCTGTCCATTTCTATTGCCAGCTGTCTTCCTGGTCTACTGGGGACTAAAGAAATAGTCTTCTAAGGTGGAGTTCCTGCTCCATTCTTGCCTCCTTGTCTTCCATAACAGAAGCCTGCCTAACTTCTACATTTGATTCTCCTGAAAAATATACAGAGCCCCTCTGCTTCAGTCTACAGAGACTCTTAACTAATTGATTTTTTGTGTCTTACTAATTAATTTAAATAATGTCCCCAATGTAATGATAATATATTGCCAAACTCAAGAATCACTTCAAACTATTCCACAAAATAGAAATGGAAGGAACACTACCCAATTCTTTCTATGAAGCCACAGTTACACTGATACGAAAAATCACAGAAAGACCCAACAAAGAAAGAGAACTTCAGGCCAATTTCCCTTACGAATATTGATACAAAATTACTCAATAAAATTCTCACTAACTGAATCCAAGAACACATCAAAATGATTATTCACCACAATCAAGTAGGCTTCATCCCAGGGATGCAGGGACGGTTCAATATATGGAAATCCATCAGTATAATTCACTACATAAACAGACTCAAAGAAAAAGATCTTGTGATCATTTCATTAGATGCTGAAAAACATTTGGCAAAATTCAGCATCCTTTCATGTTAAAAATCTTGGAAATTTCAAGAATTCAAGGCCCATACTGAAACATAGTAAAAGCAATATACAGCAGATCTGTAGCCAACATCAAATCAAATGGAGAGAAACTTGAAGCAATCCTACTAAAATCAGGGAGTAGACCAAGCTTCCCACTCTCTCCCTATCTCTTCAATATAGTACTTCAAGTTCTAGCTAGAGCAGTTAGAAAACAAATAGAGGTCAAATTGCAACTGTGTGCTTTCCATGCAGGCAATGCCCACAGAAGTCAGAATAAGGAGGAAGATTCCCTTCAACTGGAATTACAGACTGTTGTGAACTGCCCTGTGGGTGCTGGGAATACAAAATGATTCCTCAGGAAAGCTGCAAGTACTCTTGACCACTGAACACCTCACTAGTCTTGCAGCTTATTATTTAACCAGGCTTGGAAGAAATCTAGAATTCTGCATTTCCAGCAAGTACCCATGCTTAGCTTCAGGTTCACCCCAAATAGCAAGAAATGAGAGTATCAGGGATGTGGATTTTCTTTGTTCTTAAAGAAAAATTTACTTTTAATTTTGTCTGTGCTGTGGGAATGAGGTGTGTGCACATTAACGCTGGTGCCTGTGGAGACCAGAAGAGGGCACTGGAGTTACAGGCAGTTGTGTGCTGCCAGATGTGGGGTCTGGTGACTGAACTCTGATCATCTGCAAGTGCTCTTCATCTCTGAGCTCAGTTCTGAGTGATTTAAATCGCCACCTAGTGTAACAGGATGCTCCACTGTAGAAAATTCATTGACACATGAAAGAAAAAAAACTGCATCAAAGTTCACATGACTCCTTTTAAAGTTAGGTGCTCTCTGAATGGACAAGATGGGACAACTTAAACCTCCTAGAGATGTGATGAAGAATACATCTTAACAGAAGAGTATCTTGTCAGCAGGGGCCAGGATGAGTGAGGAATGAAAGAGTGAAAAGGAAGATTCCACACTCAAATCTGCTCTCAAAATGCTCCTACAACATGAAAAAGTCAGAAAAAAATAGGTCTTGTTATTCCACTGTAGAAGCATCCTTGGTGAATAGCAGTCTGAACACAATTTTTTTTTCATCCTGAAAAAATGCTTTTTATCTTTTTCATATTAAAGTTGTCACCTTCAATATCATTTGATCTTCATCATCATTTTAATAAAGAAAAGCTTGCTTTATTAACATCTCCAGCAAGGAGTGAGTGTGCCACAGCAGTAAGTTGAGAAAGAGAACTCAAGACTGTCAAAGAAAGAAATCCAGTGCATGAAGATTCTGTAGTACACCCCCATCCCGTGTCGAGGACCCTATTGGTGGAGTTGGTATCTACAGAAAATGAAGCACTTTATTTTTACTTTGTTTGTGATTTGGAGACAGGGTCTCACTCTGTAGCTTAGGCTTGGTTTTAACCCTGTGTACAGCCTAGTCGGACCTCAAACGTATTGTCTTCTTCCTCTGCATTCTGAATGCAGCAGTTAAAGGCACTGAACCCACAGCTGAGGCACCTAAAATGTTTGTAATGAGATTTTTTGGGAGTTTTCTACAATGTCTTTTGATACCATGCCCTTGAAACTCTCCCTCCAGCTAGTATATTTCTCTACCCATTTACCTTAGTGGGTGCCTTTTGTTGTTGCTGTGATTCATGACCAATTCTCCTGCTCATATGTTTTTGGATGCATGGTTTTCCATTGGATCATGGTGGACTAATAGTACATTCTTAGAGAAAACTGCCTCTTCCTCTCCCAGCAGCTATCAATGTCAGTAGCACTTCTGCTACAGGTAGAATTTTGTGTCCTCCTTGTGCTGGAATTTGCTCTGGCTTGGGTGTGTGAAAGTTTTATGCATATGAATATTTAATTTCAAAATTTTGAGTTTATCTTTCCTAAAAGGAGGTAGAGAGAGTTTTATTTCTCTTTTAAGCTGTTTTTCTAGAAAAATTTATTTTTTATTAGCCCATATATCAATTAATTTTAGGGGTGAGAATAATTCAGATATCCAAGAAGTGGAATTTTGAGCCCTTTTGTCAAGTATGCTGTGAGAAAAATATTCTCAGTTTCATCAGGTACACAATAGATTATAATAGTGAGGGTTTCCAGAGAATTTAAAGAAATCAAACTTTTAGAATAGTTTTACAGTATGAAAATATAGTGGCAATTTTATAGGGAGCTTATGCCCCTCTATCTTATTTAGCTCTCAAGTAAACAACACAGAGACATCAGATTTTATTAACAAGCTCCTGGCATTACGCTGGGCAGGTTCTGAGCTATTCTAACTTGACAAGGATATTAATAACCAGATATGTGCCCTGTTACTTGTCATCTGAGTCTTGCTCTATTCCATGTGTGCCTTCAGGGTGAGCTTCTCTTGGCCATGTGCTCCCAGTTTATTCTCATGCTCCATCATACCTTATGGCTACCACCTTCTTTCCTCTCCTTTTTTATTCTTCTCATGGTCCCTTCCTGAGATCCCCTCCCTCCATCTGAAATCCCACATTTGTATCTCCCTCACCCCTTACAGGCTCTAGCTTCTTATTTACTAGTTGGAGATTATCGGGCAACATTCTTTTCAGGACATTGGTTAATACAATGACTATGTCCAGACTGCAGCCTGATCTAATTTTGCGGTACAGAACCCAGTATCTGAATACATAGTGCTCAAGACCAAGCCCAACTTGAAAGCCTGTTCTCCACCCCTGCCATGTCTGTTTGTACTCTCATGTTTGCTTTGGACTTCTAGGTTCAGGTGATCTTTCTGCCTCAGTTTTCTGTGGAGCTAAGAGTATAATGCAGGCATCTTACCACTATGTTTAGCAAAAGCCATAGCCTTAAAAACAGTAGCATTTTCTTGTATCTGCGTCCATGTCTCCCCTTTGACTTCTGGGGCAGCAATGTTAGCATGAAACTCTGTTGGTGAGGAGCAGGCACTGTGATATAATGATTTAATTATAGTAAAATGTAAAGTGTGTGTTTGTGTGTGTGTTGTGTAGAATTAAGGGCAACTTTTAGTAACTGTTGCATGCCTTCAAGCAAAAATGGATTTGCCTAAAAGGAACCCAATAAAGGAGCTTGCTGGTTGCTCTTGAGTTATTTTGAATATCTCAAAAAGTCAAAGGGAATTCATTGGGAATTGAATAATGAATACTTATAAGAACTCCTGGGTTATGGCCAATGGTCTGGAGTAGAGTGATTACACTGGTTACTTAAAGCCAATTGGGATTACTTACTGGGATATGACTTTGCTTAAAAATTAAATAAACAATTACAATGAAATGTCTTAAAATATGGGTTTGAATGTGGGCTGGGAGGGATAAACGAGTGAACCCTTTACAATCAGCCAGGGGATATTTAGTGAGTCTTTCCCATGCACTGGGCAGGGGTGGGGACTTGAGAGGCACAGTAAGAACATAACATGATCATCACTCTTCTTGGGTTTACATAGAGAAAATAGAGCCCTAAATAAAGTTTTAGAAAGCAGTGAAACATTAGGCAGAGTTGGGGACTCCCGATGAAGAGTAGGAGGAAGGATTGAAAGAGCCAATGGTTTTATGTGGAGGTCCTTGATCCATTTGGAGATGAGTTTAGTACAAGGAGATAAGAATGGATCAATTCACATTCTTCTGCATGCTGACCTCCAGTTGAACCAGCACCATTTGTTGAAAAGTCTGTCTTTTTTTTCCACTGGATGTTTTCCATTCCTTTGTCGAAGAACAAGTGATCATAGGTGTGTGGATTCATTTCTGGGTCTTCAATTCTATTCCATTAGTCCACTTGCCTGTCACTGTGCCAATACCATGCAGTTTTTTTTTAACACTATTGCTCTGTAGTATTGCTTGAGGTCTGGGATACTGATTCTCCCAGAAGTTCTTTTACTGTTGAGAATAATTTTAGCTATCCTGGGTTTTTTGTTATTCCAGATGAATTTGAGAATTGCTTTTTCTAACTCTGTGAAGAACTGAGTTGGGATTTTGATGGCTATTTTAACTCTATTAATCCTGCCAATCCATGAGCATGGAAGATTTTTCCATTTTCTGAGGTCTTCTTCAATTTCCTTCTTCAGAGACCTGAAGTTCTTGTCATATAGGTCTTTCACTGAAACTAATAGAAAAGAAACTGGGGCAAACCCATGAGGACATGGGCACAGGGGGAAAGTTCCTGAACAGAAATTATGTATATATAAAGAGCCAATGGGGTCAAGGACACCACAAGAAAATTTCGAGTCAACTAACCTGTGCTCATGGGAACACACAGACCAGAAAGCCTGCCTGGGACTGACCTGGGCCCTTTGCACACGTTACAGTTGTGTAGCTTGGTCTTCTTATGCGACTCTTAACAGCATGAGTAGAGGCTGTTTCTAACTCTGCCTGCCTTTGCTTCCTACTGGGTTGCCTAACCTAGCCTTAAGAAAGGAGATCTATTACTGCAATGTGATATGCCATGATTGGTAGATATCTGTAGGAGGTCTGCCCTTTTCTGTAGAGAAACAGAGAGGAGTAGTGGACAGGTGTGGGAGGCAGGGGCGACGCCAGGGGTGAGATCAGGGGAGGGGAGAAGAGAGCAGGGGAGATGCAAGGAGGGACTAGGAGAAGAGGAGGGAGGAGAAATGGTTATCAGGATGCAAAAACATAAAAAATAGATAAATGAAAAGCAATAGTGATGTTCCGTGGAAACACCAAATGTTCTGGATGCTTTTCACATTCAATAAACTCAATACATTTAATTTACTTATTTTTTTTAAGTCACAACTTTTTCTTTCTTGTTTCTTCCCAAGATCAAATATTAATATTGACATTACAAAATAAAACATTTTACAAGTTTAAAAAGTCCAACTGTCTTTAAAAATTCAAACACTTAAAAATTCAGTTTCTTTAAAATACCTAATCTCTTTTTTTTATAATTTCTTTTTTTTTTTTTTTTGCTTTTTTGTTTTGTTTTGTTTTGTTTTGTTCTTATTTGAGATAGGGTTTCTCTGTGTAGCCCTGGCTGTCCTGGAGCTCGCTCTGTAAACCAGACTGGCCTCGAACTCAGAAATCCGCCTGCCTCTGCCTCCCAGAGTGCTGGGATTAAAGGCATGCACCACCACCACCACTGGGCCAGTGCACACCTTTAATCCCAGCACTTGCGAGGCAGAGGCAGGCACATTTCTGAGTTTGAGGCCAGCCTGGTCTATAGAGTGAGTTCCAGGACAGCCGGAGCCACACATAAAAACCCTGTCTCAAAAACTAAACCAAACTAAACCAAACCAAACCAAAAACAAAAACAAAAAAGCCATGCACTATCTAATCTCTTTTTAATAATTTTTTAATTAGGCATTTGCTTTATTTACATTTCAAATGCTATCCCATTTCCTCATTTACCCTCTGAAAACCTCCTATGCCATCCCCCCTGCCCCTGCTCACCAACTCCCCCTCCCACTTTCCTGACCTGGCATTCCCCTACACTGGGGCATTGAGCCTTCAATGGACCAACAGCCTCTCCTCTCATTGATGTCTGAAATGGCCATCCTCTGCTACATATGTAGCTGGAGCCATGGGTCTCTCCATGTGTACTCCTTGGTTGGTGGTTTAGTCCCTGGGAGCTCAGGGGGTACTGGTTAGTACATATTATTGTTCCTCCTACGGGGCTGCAAACCTTTTCTTCTCCTTGGATCCTTTCTCTATTGGGGACCCTATCTATGCTCAGTTCATTGGTTGGCTGTGAGCCATGGGTATTTTGATATCCACTTATCAGCAAGTGCTTGCCATGTGTGTTCTTTTGTGATTGGGTTACCTCACTCAGAATGATATTTTCTAGTTCCATCCATTTGCCTAAAAATTTCATGAATTCATGTTCTTAATAGCAGAGTAGTACTCCATTGTGTAAATATACCACATTTTAAAAAGATTTATTTATTTATTATATGCAAGTACACTGTAGCTCTCTTCAGACACCCCAGAAGGGGGAATCAGATCTCATTATGGATGATTGTGAGCCACTATGTGGTTGCTGGGATTTGAACTCAGGACCTTTGGAAGAGCAGTCTTAACTGCTGAGCCAATTTGTGTTTTAAATTGAGAAACTTGTAGGTTTTTGCTGGAGCTGAGATAGCTGTTCTTGGCTTTGGGGCTTTGGGTTCTCTCTCTCTTTTTTATGGTTAACATAATGTTGTTTATTGATTTAGGCATTTCTACTTATTGAATAGTTACAGATTGCTAAATTTTTGGTAAATGGTCTACATTGCCTTTAAATATGCTCATTTTGCATTATTATATCTTTTTGGAAAAAATAAAACTATTGTACCCATTTCATCCTATGTAATTCTTTATTGATTGTAGGCAATTTGGTACATTTAGCTTTTAATCCAAATTTTATGCTACAAATACACTATTTGATGTTATTTCTGTTTCCTTTGTTAAAAGGAAAAAGCCTTATCGGCACACATGGAGGATGTAAGATACCCTTTGAAACTTCAGCACTTAAGTTCTTTTGTACAATCAGTCAAGATAATGGCTTTGAGTTCTTTTACTCAAATGCCCCTGAGTTGTGTCTCCTGAAAGCAGAAATCATTAATAACAAATAAATAACGCTGGTCAAACCGTAAGGGAGGTGGATAACACTCACTGAAACAGTGTTTATTGTCTTTATGTTGTAATTTAAAAAAATTACCTCATAGAGTCTACATCTTTCTGGGTATGAGGCCAGAAGGTGGTTGACCTAACAGAGTTAAAAAGAACTGACTCTTCCTACTCCAGAAGCCATCAGATGTGATAGCTCCTCAGGTAGGGCTTGCAGCTTGTGAAGCCCTTCCTCCTACATGCTAGAGTGTTGACTGACTTGACTCTCACTCAGGTCTCCTCGGCTACTGTGAGTTTGTTAGTACAATGGTCCTGCCAAGTCTAGGAGACACAGTTTCTTTCTGTTTTAGCTCTTACAGTTATCCTACTTCTTTTTAGCAGTGCTCCCTGGGCCTTGGGGAGTGAGGGCAATATGGCTGATCCTTCTGATTGAGCACATCAGTCACGTATTCTCTGTACATTGACAAGTTGTGTGTTTCTGTGGTAACTGCTGTCCACTGTTCACGGAAACCTCTCTAACGGGGTTTGGGAGCTACACTAGTTTACCTGCAGAAAGACAAATTTAGAAAGCAGTTTGATGCTATGTTCATTATGACCACAATAATACTGAGTTTACCTCAGTGGCTTGTGAAGGTGCTATAATTTAGTACTCTAACCTTTAGCTGTACCACTCACTCCGAGGACCGTGAGAGGTGCAGCTGTCATCTCTTTAATGCTGGTATCTTGATGAATTCTACCTTGATTGCCACTCATCATTTGCTCATGCTGGTTGCCCCAGGTTCATAAATGGTCTTGATTTGTTTAAACTTTACCTTTTCTATAGCTTTGCTGTTTTATGTTTTTAACTACTTGGACATTGATTATATAATTAAACTTTAGGAGACACAACTACTATTATTTAAGTAAAGTAGGGCCCAAAAAATTAGTGAATGACATGAATGTAATTTTTTATGAATAATTTTCTAAAAATTTATTTGAAATTCCAGATTTTATTCCTCTCCTGGTCCACCCTCCGACTGTTCTACATCCCAGTATCTCCTCCTTGCCCCTGTCTCCATGAGGATGTCTCCAACTCCCCCACTTCAACAGACCTCTAAATTCTCTGGGGCCTCCAATCACTCTCTTTTTATTTTCTATATTCTTTGTTTACATTTCAAATGATTTTCCCTTTCCTGGTTCCCCCCTCCCTATAAGTCCCATAAACCCTCTTCCTTCTGCCCGTTCACCAATCAACCCCCTCCTACTTCTCTGTCCTGGTACTCCTCTACAATGCTGGATGAAGCCTTTCCAGGAGCGGGGACCTCTCCTTCCTTCTTCTTGGGAATCAATTGATATGTGAATTGTGTCTTGGGTATTCAGAGCTTCTGGGCTAATATCCACTTATCAGTGACTGCATTCCACGTGTGCTCTTTTGGGATTGGGTTACCTCGATTAGGAGGATATTTTCCAGTTCCAACCATTTGCCTAAGAGTTTCATGAATTCATTGTTTTTAATTGCTGAGTAGTATTCCATTGTGTAAATATACCACATTTTCTGTATCCATTCCTCCATTGAGGGACATCTGGGTTCTTTCCAGCTTCTGGCTATTATAAATAAGGCTGCTATGAACATAGTGGAGCATGTGTCCTTATTGCATGCTGGGGAATCCTCTGGGTATTTTTTATGAATAATTTTCTAAAAATTTATTTGAAATTCCAGATTTTATTCCTCTCCTGGTCCGCCCTCTGACTGTTCTACATCCCAATATCTCCTCCTTGCTCCTGTCTCCATGAGGATGTCTCCACCCCCCCCCCCCCCACTTCAACAGACCTCTAAATTCCTTGGGGCCTCCATTCACTCTCTTTTTATTTTCTATATTCTTTGTTTACATTCCAAATGATTTTCCCTTTCCCAGGAGTGGTATAGCAGGGTCCTCTGGAAGTGTCATGCCCAGTTTTCTAAGGAACTGCCAGACTGATTTCCAAAGTGGCTGTACCATCTTACAGCCCCACTAGCAATGGAGGAGTGTTCCTCTTTCTCCACATCCTCGCCAACACCTGTTATCTCCTAAGTTTTTGACCTTAGCCATTCTGACTAGTCTGAGGTGAAATCTCAGGGTTGTTTTGATTTGCATTTCCCTAATCACTAATGATGCTGAACATTTCGTATGGTACTTCTCAACCATTCGAAGTTCTTCAGGTGAAAATTCTTTGTTTAGCACTCTCCCCATTTTTAATGGTGTTATTTGGCTCTCTGGAGTCTAATTTTTTGAGTTCTTTGTATATATTGGGTATTAGACCTCTGTTGGATGTAGGGTTAGTAAAGATCTTTTCCAAATTTGTTGGTTGCCATTTTGTCCTTTTGACAGTGTCCTTTGCCTTGCAGAGACTTTGTAATTTTATGAGGTCCCATTTGTCAATTCTTGATCTTAGAGCATAAGCTATTGCCGTTCTGTTCAGGAACATTTCCCCTGTGCACATGTCCTCAAGGGTCTTCCGTAGTTACTTTTCTATTAGTTTCAGTGTGTCTGGTTTTATGTGGAGGTCCTTGATCCACTTGGAGTTAAGCTTAGTACAAGGAGATAAGAATGGACCAATTCACATTCTTCTGCATGCTGACCTCCAGTTGAGCCAGCACCATTTGTTGAAAAGGCTATCTTTTTTTCCACTGGATGGTTTCCGCTCCTTTGTCAAAGATCAAGTGACCATAGTTGTGTGTGTTCATTTCTGGGTTTTCAGTCCTATTCCATTGATCTACCTGCCTGTCATTGTACCAATACCATACAGTTTTTAACACTATTGCTCTGTAGTACTACTTGAGGTCAGGGATACTGATTCCCCCTGAAATTATTTTGCTGTTGAGAATAGTTTTAGCTATCCTGTTTTTTTTTTTTTTATTCTAGATGAATTTGACAATTGCTCTTTCTAACTCCCTAAAGAACTGAGTTGGGATTTTGATGGAGATTGCATTGAATCTGTATATTGCTTTAGGCAAGATGGCAATTTTTACTATATTAATCCTGCCAATCCATGAACATGGATGAATTTTCCATTTTCTGATGTCTTTTTCGATTCCCTTCTTCACAGACCTGAAGTTCTTGTCATACAGATCTTTCACTTGTTTGGTTAGAGTCACCCCAAGATACTTTATATTGTTGTGGCTATTGTGAAGGGTGTCATTTCCCTAATTTCTTTCTCAGACTGCTTATCCCTTGAGTATAGGAAGGCTACTGATTTTCTTGAGTTGATTTTATAACCAGCCACTTTGCTGAAGTTGTTTATCAGCTATAGGAATTCTCTGGTGGAGTTTTTTTTGGGTGGCTTCAGTATACTATCATATCATCTACAAATAGTGATAGTTTGACTTCTTCCTTTCCAATTTGTATCCCTTTGATCTCCCTGTGTTGTCTAATTGATCTAGCTAGAACTTCAAGTACTATGTTAAAAATGTATGGAGAGAGGGGGCAGCCTTGTCTAGTTCCTGATTTTAGTGGGATTGCTTCCAGTTTCTCTCCATTTAGTTTGATGTTGGCTACCGGTTTGCTGTATATTGTTTTTACTATGTTTAGATATGGGCCTTGAATTCCTGTTCTTTCCAAGACTTTTAGCATGAAAGGATGCTGAATTTTGTCAAATGCTTTTACTATGTTTAGGTCTGGGCCTTGAATTCCTGTTCTTTTCCAAGACTTTTAGCATGAAAGGATGCTGAATTTTGTCAAATTCCTTTTCAGCATCTAATGAAATGGCCATGTGTTTTTTCCTTGAGTTTGTTTATGTAGTGGATTGCATTGATGGGTTTCCATATATTGAACCATCCCTGCATCCCTGGGATGAAGCCTACTTGATCATGGTGAATAATCGTTTTGATGTGTTCTTGGATTCAATTGGCAAGAATTTTATTGTGTATTTTTGCATCGATATTCATAAGGGATATTGGCCTGTAGTTCTCCTTCTTTGTTGGATCTTTGTGTGGCTTTGGTATCAGCGTAATTGTGGCTTGATACAATGAGTTGGGTAGAGTTCCTTCTGTTTCTATTTTGTGGAATAATTTGAGGAGTATTGGTGTTAGGTCTTCTTTGAAGGTCTGATAGAATTCTGCACTAAAACCATCAGGTCCTGTGCTTTTTTTGGTTGGGAGACTTTCTATGAACCCTTTTATTTCTTTAGGGGTTATGGGACTGTTTTGATGATCTATTTGATCCTGTTTTAATTTTGGTATTTGGTATCTGCCCAGGAAATTGTCCATTTCCTCCAGATATTCCAGTTGTGTTGCGTATAGACTTTTGCAGTAGGATCTGATGATTTTTTGAATTTCCTCAGTTTCTGTTGACATATCTCCCTTTTCATTTCTAATTTTGTTAATTTGAATATTGTCTCTGTGCCTTTTGGTTAGTCTGGCTAAGCGTATATCTATCTTGTTGATTTTCTCAAAAAACCAGCTCCTGGTTTTGTTGATTCTTTGTATGGTTCTCTTTGTTTCCACTTGATTGATTTCAGCCCTGAGTTTGATGATTTCCTGTCTTCTACTCCTCCTGGGTGAATTAGCTTCTTTTTGTTCCGGGGCTTTCAGGTGTGCCGTTAAGCTGCTAGTGTACGCTCTCTCCATTTTCTTTTTGGAGGCACCCAGGGCTATGAGTTTTCCTTTTAGCACTGCTTTCATTGTGTCCCATAGATTTGAGTATGTTGTGTCTTGATTTTCATTAAATTCTAAAAAGTCTCTGATTTCTTTCTTTATTTCTTCTTTGGCCAAGGTGTCATTGAATAGAGTATTGTTCAGCCTCCATGCGTATGTGGGCTTTCTGTTGTTTTTGTTGCTATTTAAGACCACTCTTAATCCATAGTGATCTGATAGGAGGCATGGGATTAATTTGATCTTCTTATATTGGGTGAGGTCTGTCTTGTGACCAATTATATGGTTGATTTTGGAGAAGGTAGCATGAGGTGCTGAGAAAAAGGTATATTCTTTTGCTTTTAGGATGAAATGTTCTATATATATCTGTTAAATCCAATTGGTACAAAGCTTCAATTAGTTTCACTGTGTCCCTGTTTCCTGATCAGTCCATTGAGGAGAGTGTAGTGAAGTCACCCACAATTATTGTGTTAGGTGCAATGTGTGCTTTGAGCTTTAGTAAAGTTTCTTTTATGAATGAGGGTGCCCTTGCATTTGTAGCACAGATGTGGAATTGAGAGTTCTTCTTGGTGAATTTTTCCTTTGATGAGGAAGAAGTGTCCTTCTGTGTCTCTTTTGATGACTTTAGGTTGAAAGTCAATTTTATCTGATAGTATAATGGCTACTCGGGCCTGTTTCCTGAGACCATTTGCTTGTAGAATTGTCTTCCAGCCGTTTACTCTAAGGTAGTGTTTGTCTTTGACACTGACTGAGGTGTATTTCCTGTATGCACCAAAATATTGGGTCCTGTTTCCTTAGCCAGTCTGTTAGTCTATGTCTTTTTATTGGGGAATTGAGTCCATTCATGTTAAGAGATATTAAGGAATAGTTATTATTACTTCCTGACATTTTTGATGTTATTTTTATATTTGAGTAGTTATCTTCTTTTGGGTTGATGAAAGGTTACTATTTTCCTTTTTCCAGGGTGTAGTTTCCCTCCTAGTATTGGAGTTTTCCTCCTGTTATTCTTTGTAGGGCTGGGTTTGTGGAAAGATATTGTGCATATTTGGTTTTTTCATGGAATCTCCATCTATGGTGATTGAGAGTTTTGCTGGGTATAGCAGTCTTGGCTGACATTTGTCTTCTCTTAGAGTCTGCATGAGATCTGCCCAGGATCTTCTTGCTTTCATGGTCTCTGGTAAGAAGTCTGGTGTAATTCTGATGGGTCTTCCTTTATGTGTTACTTGGTGTTTTTCTCTTACTGCCTTTAATATTCTTTCTTTGTTTAGTACATTTGGGGGTTTGATTATTATGTGACAGGAGGTATTTCTGTTCTGGTCTAGTCTTTTTGGAGTTCTGTAGGCTTCTTGTATATTCATGGGCACCTCTCTCTTTAGGTTATGGAAGTTTTCTTCCATAATTTTGTTGACGATATTTGCTGGCCCTTTAAGTTGTAAATCTTCACTCTCATCTATGCCTATAATCCTTAGGTTTGGTCTTCTCATTGTGTCCTGGCTTTCCTGGATGCTTTGGGTTATGAGCTTTTTGCATTTTGCATTTTCTTTGACCATTGAGTCAGTGCTTTCTATGATATCTTCAGCATCTAAGAATCTTTCTTCTATCTCTTGTATTCTCTTGTTGAGATTCACATCTATGGCCCTGATTTCTTTCCAAGGTTTTCTATCTCCAAAGTTGTCTCCCTTTGTGAAATCTTATTTGTTTCTACTTCTGTTTTTAGATCCTGGATGGTTTTGCTCAGTACCTTTACTTGTTTTATTTCCTGTAGTTCTTTGAGAGATTTTTGTGTTTCCTCTTTCATGACTTCTGCCTGTTTACTCAGTTTCTCCTGCATTTTTTAAAGTGATTTTTGTGTTTCTTTATGCTGTTTGTAGCTATTGTGAAGGGAGTCATTTCCCTAATTTCTTTCTCAGTCTGCTTATCCTTTGAATATATAAAGGCTACTGATTTGCTTGCATTGATTTTGTAGCCAGCCACTTTGCTGAAGTTGTTTATCAGCTGTAGGAGTTCTCTAGTAGAGTTTTTAGGGTCACTTAAGTAAATGATCATATCATCTGCAAATAGTGATAATTTGACTTCTTCCTTTCCAATTTGTATCTCTTTGTTTTCCTTATGTTTTCTAATTGCTCTAGCTAGGACTTCAAGAACTATATTGAAAAGATATGGAGAGAGGGGGCAGCCTTGTCTAGTCCCTGATTTTAGTGGGATTGCTTCAAGTTTCTCTCCATTTAGTTTGATGTTGGCTACCGGTTTGCTGTATATTGCTTTTACTATGTTTAGATATGGGCCTTGAATTCCTGTCCTTTCCAAGACTTTTAGCATGAAAGGATGCTGAATTTTGTCAAATGCCTTTTCAGCATCTAATGAAATGATCATGTGGTTTTTTCTTTGAGTTTGTTTATGTAGTGGATATCATTTATGGATATCCTTATATTGAACCATCCCTGCATCCCTGGGATGAAGCCTACTTGATCATGGTGGATGATCGTTTTGATGTGTTCTTGAATTCGGTGGGCAAAAATTTTATTTAGTATTTTTGCATCGATATTCATAAGGGAAATTGGCCTGAAATTCTCTTTCTTAGTTGGATCTTTGTGTGGTTTTGGTATCAGCGTAATAGTGGCTTCGAAGAAGGAATAGGGTAGTGTTCCTTCTGTTTCTATTTGGTGGAATTGTTTGAAGAGTATTGGTATTAAGTCTTCTTTGAAGGTCTGATAGAATTCTGCACTGAAGCCATCTGGTCCTGTGCTTTTTTTGGTCGGAAGCCTATCTATGACCCCTTTTATTTCTTTAGGGGTTATGGGTCTGTTTAGATGGTCGATTTGATCCTGGTTTAATTTTGGTAATTGGTATCTGTCTAAGAAAATGTCCATTTCCTCCAGATTCTCCAGTTGTGTTTCGTCTTTATTGGCTTCTGTCTTTTGACCCATATTCTTCTGAATTTCTTTAAGTGATTTTTGTATTTAGAATATAAAGGCTTCTAACTTACTCATGTTCCACCATATTCCTTTATGAGATTTATTTATATCTTTTTTGTGTTCCTCTAACATCATCATGACCAGCTATTTTAAATCCAAATCTTGTTTTTCTGGTGTGTTGGGGTATCCAGGACTTGCTGTTCTTGGAGAATTGGGTTCAGATGCTGCCATATTGCCTTGATTTCTGTTAGCAACATTCCTGCATTTGCCTTTTGCCATCTGGTTATCTCTGGCATTAGTTGGTCCTGCTGTCGCTGGCTGGTGCTTGGATCTCTTGTGGGCTTGTAAGGCTATGTCCAGACCCCTGGATGACTGGGTTTCCCCTGGCACAGATTGCTGATGTGCTGCGCTACTCTTGAGTGCTCTTTGAGCCCCAGTGTACCTTGTCCCAAGGAATGCTATACTTGGGTTGTTTCTGTATACCTAGTGTTGCCTATCTTGTCTGCCGTGAGTACCCCCTCCAAGTACTGATCACTGTGTAGGGCAAATGGCCCAGGACAGGGCCTTCTGTAAGATTTCAAATGCTCTGCTGATGCTAGCTCTCGAATGCCCCACTTCTACCAAATAACCTGCTCCTCTCTGTTTTTGAGAGAGTATCAGGAAGTAGGATCTTTCTTGTGTCAGATGTGGCACAGGTCTACCACATTCTATGGAAAGGGGCAGTGGTGATTAACCTGCTCCTGCAGGTTCTCTGGAGAGTATCAGGAAGTGGGTTCAGTCAGATACTCAGGTATTTCATTCAATGTTGACAAGTTTGTTGTTATAATACCAGGACTGATTAGTAGGTCAAGGGTGTAGATTTATTGTGGGAAAACACATTTGTTAGAATGTAGCAGACAATAAAATTGTTCACATGAATTTGTTAGTTGTGTTTGTCAGGGCAGGTTGCTTGTATATATCAACTTCATGATAATTAACTCACTCTAGCTTGAAATCATCCAGCTTTTTAAAGAGGATCTAATTTTTTCTTATCAAGAAAATATTGAGACACCTAGTTTGCAGAAAGAACATGATACCTATGAAGAATCTTGGGTGTCTGAGAAACTATCAACACTTAAAGATTGGAATGTAGTTTTAGTGTGATCTTCAGCTGTTCTGTTAATCATTGGCTGAGTGGAAACACATTTTGTTCCTAATATTTTAGAAATATTGTCAAAGTACTTTGATATATAAGGTGGCACTCTACATACTCCAAGTATGATGGTTTCTGTCGATAAAGAATTAGTATGTGTGCAGAGAGTGTTCAGTATGGAACACAATCTAGTCCAATTTCATCAAAACAACTGACTTTTTTAGAGATCAGGATGCCATGGCTCTGCAACACAGTTAAAATTTAATTGGGAAGGAGGCTACTGAGGGAGGTGGAGGTGGCCAGCCAGGGATAGATCACCTAGGTTGTGAAAATTGAAAAGAATGGTGGGGAAGTTTGTAGTTAAATTGGTTTCTTGACAGCCAGACCCATGCTGTGTGTCCCTGTGGAACATTCTTCTGCTTGTTACTGTACATGCATCTCTCTCTTTGGCTCATTCTTTTTTATTCTTAAGTTCAGATCTGGTATCTTCTACCTTCTTATTCTTTTGTTGTCTGCTGGTTGCTTTAATGGTAGTTAGGTACTCCCTAAGAGCTGATGATACTCTAATTAAATTATAATTTATCACTATAGTGTGTGTTTACTCATTCAGAGAGAATTTACTGAGTACTATGAATTTTGCAGGGGGGTCATTCATGGGACATAAAGATGGAACATGATTTCATTCTTGTATGTGAATTGAACAATGACAACAGCAGCAACAACAACAAAATCCTTCCTAGCAACGCTAGGTTGTTGCTAGGTAATGCTTCCTTAGCATTCATTAGATCCTGGGTTTGAACCCCAGAATCACTAACACCCCTCCTTAAAACATTAACAATGACTGCAAAATCCCAGCCTTGCTAGGAAGATCAATAGACCAAAAATTAAATCTAATTATAAAATGTGTTAAAATGTGAAAAGTTAGGAAATGCAATTATTGAATAAGGACCAAATGTTTGAGTCAATTGTGTCACATTTATGCAATGAAACATGAGTGTAAGCAATGCTACACTGTAATGGTAATGAGAAAGGATAATCTGGAAAGCTAAGCTGCAGGTCTCTTTGTTTTGCTACACTTTCCTCTATTTCCAAATAGCACTCTGCTTATTAATTTATTTGGTCATTGGTTTTTCCCAGTAGAATATAAGCAACATGGAGGCAAACATTTTCATCAGTGTCTGTAATGTTTATTGTACCTAAGTGGTCCTGATTTCCAAAATGGTATTGAATGAGTCAAATTGCTGTTATGTAGAAGAGAAGACTGAGATAGAGAGATGGAATTTGAAGACAATCTTTACATAGTAAGCTCAAGCCTAAACCAAGCTACATAGAAAAATCTAATTTCAAACAACATCAGCAACAAAACTACCACTCAAAACCCCAATACTATTATAGATGACAAAAAGTGCATACCAAAAGGAGCATGCCATGGTTGTCTCCGGAAGGGCCCTGCCAGAGCTTTACACATACAGAGGCAGATGCTAGCAGCCACCCATTGGACTGGGCATGGAGTCCCCAATGGAGGAGTTGGAGGGTGGTCCAGAGGAGCTGAATGGGTCTACAGCCCCATGGGAAGAACAACGATGTCGGCCACCCAGACGACCCAGGACTCCCAGGGACTAAACCATCAACCAAGGGGTACACATGGTTACAGCCAAAAATGTGGCAGAGGATTGCCTTGTCAGGCATCAGTAGGAGGAGTGGTCCTTGGCGAGGTGAAGGCTCGATAGATGTCCAAACAAAGGGAAATCAAGGGGGGGGGGAGGAGGGAATGGGTTGGTTGGAGGGGAATATGCATGGAGGCAGGGGGTGGGAATAGGGGTTGTGGGCTTTCTGGGAGGTGGGAACCAGGAAAGGTTTTAGCATTTGAAATGTTAATGAAAATTATGTTCAATAAAAAGTAAGAGATTAATGAAATATTAGTAACAGTCATACGATGGTTGTGGCTCACATGCATAATCTGAAGACTTGAGAGGCTGAACTAGATTCCAATTTGAGGCCATCCTGAGTTACAAAGAAAGATCCTATCTCCAAATTCAAAATAAGACAAAATACTAAGCAAAACAAAATAAGGCAAAATAATTGTTCTTTTTAACATTGAGCTATTTTGACAATTTCATACATGTATAAAGCACATTCTGATTATTCTAACCACACTGTCTCTAAACTCCCTCCCATTCTTTTTTTTTTGACCTTTTTTTTATTCGATATAATTTATTTACATTTCAAATGATTTCCCCTTTTCTAGCCCCCCCCCCACTCCCCGAAAGTCCCGTAAGCCCCCTTCTCTTCCCCTGTCCTCCCTCCCACCCCTTCCCAGTTCCCCGTTCTGGTTTTGCCAAATACTGTTTCACTGAGTCTTTCCAGAACCAGGGACCACTCCTGCTTTCTTCTTGTATCTCATTTGATGTGTGGATTATGTTTTGGGTATTCCAGTTTTCTAGGTTAATAACCACTTATTAGTGAGTGCATACCATGATTCACCTTTTGAGTCTGGGTTACCTCACTTAGTATGATGTTCTCTAGCTCCATCCATTTGCCTAAGAATTTCATGAATTCATTGTTTCTAATGGCTGAATAGTACTCCATTGTGTAGATATACCACATTTTTTGTATCCACTCTTCTGTTGAGGGATACCTGGGTTCTTTCCAGCATCTGGCAATTATAAATAGGGCTGCTATGAACATAGTAGAGCATGTATCCTTATTACATGGTGGGGAATCCTCTGGGTATATGCCCAGGAGCGGTATAGCAGGATCTTCTGGGAGTGAGGTGCCCAGTTTTCGGAGGAACCGCCAGACTGATTTCCAGAGTGGTTGTACCAATTTGCAACCCCACCAGCAGTGGAGGAGTTGCATGTCAACCTCCCTATAATTCCTTTTCACACACTTACATCATTTGTTTTAAAGCTTCACAGGTTTAATCAGAATCATTTGTGTGATCATGGCTTTGGAACTATCCATTAGTATTTGGTAGCTACCTTGGTGGGTATAAAACTGAAGTGTAATGTCCTTCCTCAGACTCTGTCAGTATCTAGTCAAATAACTTATTGTCTGTTGGTGGACCCAGGCTTGTGTAGCCTCATTGAGGTTGCCACAGCTGCCATGAGGTTATAACCAAATTGTAATGTTTCTGGTTTTTCTTTTTTAATATCTAGGTTTATTAATTTGAGTCTATTTTCTTTTTCCTTGTTTGTATCATTGACTCTATAGTTTTCCTTTAAAAATTTTAATTTATCAATTCTTGATCTTAGAGCATAAGCTATTGGTGTTATGTTCAGGAACATTCCCCCTGTACAGATGTCCTCAAGGGTCTTCCCCAGTTTCTTTTCTATTAGCTTCAGAGTGTCTGGCTTTATATGGAGGTCCTTGATCCATTTGGAGTTGAGCTTAGTACAAGGAGACAAGGATGGATCAATTCGCATTCTTCTGCATGCTGATCTCCAGTTGAACCAGCACCATTTGTTGAAAACGCTATCTTTTTTCCATTGGATGTTTTCAGCCCCTTTGTCAAGGATCAAGTGGCCATAGGTGTGTGGGTTCATTTCTGGATCTTCAATCCTGTCCCATTGATCCGCCTGCCTGTCACTATACCAATACCATGCAGTTTTTAACACTATTGCTCGGTAATATTGCTTGAGGTCAGGGATACTGATTCCCCCAGAATTTCTTTTGTTGTTGAGAATAGTTTTAGCTATCCTGGGTTTTTTGTTATTCCAGGTGAATTTGAGAATTCACCTCAAACTCTTTCTAACTCTATGAAGAATATGCTCTAAGATCAAGAATTGACAAATGGGACCTCATAAAATTACAAAGTTTCCGTAAAGCAAAGGACACCATCAAAAGGACAAATCGGCAACCAACAAATTGGGAAAAGATCTTCACCAACCCTACATCAGATAGAGGGCTAATATCCAATATATACAAAGAACTCAAGAAGTTAGACCCCAGAAAACCAGATAACCCTATTAAAAATGGGGTACAGAGTTAAACAAAGAATTCTCACCTGAAGAACATCGGATGGCGGAGAAACATCTTAAAAAATGCTCAACTTCACTAGTCATCAGGGAAATGCAAATCAAAACAACCCTGAGATTTCACCTTATACCAGTCAGAATGCCTAAGATTAAAAACTCAGGAGACAGCAGATATTGGCAAGGATGTAGAGAAAGAAGAACACTCCTCCACTGCTGGTGGGGTTGCAAATTAGTACAACCACTCTGGAAATCAGTCTGGCAGTCCCTCAGAAAACTGGGCATGTCACTCCTGAAAGATCCTGCTATACCACTCCTGGGCATATACCCAGAGGATTCCCCAGCATGTAATAAGGATACATGTTCCACTATGTTCATAGCATCCCTATTTATAATAGCCAGAAGCTGGAAAGAACTCAGGTATCCCTCAACAGAAGAATGGATGCAAAAAATGTGGTATATCTACACAATGGAGTACTATTCAGCCATTAGATCCAATGAATTCATGAAATTCTTAGGCAAATGGATGGAGCTGGAGAACAACATACTAAGTGTGGTAACCCAGTCTCAAAAGATCAATCATGGTATGCACTCACTTTAATAAGTGGATATTAGCTTGGAAAACTGGAATATGCAAAACATAATCTACACTTTAAATGAGGTACAAGAAGAACGGAGGAGTGGCCCCTAGTTCTGGAAAGACCCAGTGTAGCAGTATAAGACAAAACCAGAACAGGGAAGTGGGAAGGGATGGGTGGGAGAACAGGGGGAGGGAAGGGGGCTTAGGTGACTTTTGGGGAGTGGGGAACCAGAAAAGGGGAAATCATTTGAAATGTAAATAAAAAATATATCGATTAAAAAATTTTAATTTATATCCCATAGACTACAATTTGTGTTCTTCCATATACTTATGGGCCATCTGCTGGAGCACGGTTGAGTTACCAGGATCCAGACCCTTCCCCAGACACAATCAACTGCCCAGAGTTCCTCAGTTAGGGGTAGGAGTTTGTGAATCCATTCCCATTCCATGTTTGAGTATTGACTGGCTTGATTTTGTCCAAGTCTTGTATAGCAACTACAGTTGCCATCACTTCATGTTTTGTCTAGAAGACAGTGGGTTGTTTGTTTGTTTGTTGGCTCTTACCATCTTTTTGGCCCCTCTACCAGAAATGTCCCTGGGTCTTGAATGGATGTGTACTATAGATGTCCATGTCCCATTTGTGGCTGAGCTGTACACAGTCACTTATCCTCTGCCCATTGACCAGTTGTATGTTTCTGTGTTAACTGCTGTCCACTGTACAAAGACATTTCTCTGATGAAGTCTGAGAGTTTCACTAAAGTATCAGGGAAAAAGATTCTTGGTTAGTACCAACTTGATTTCTCTATGTCCTGTGATTCATGTGCATGGTGTTTTTAGCAACAGGGTCTTTTTCTTTTTTCAAAATTTATTTATTTATTTTATGTAAGTACACTGTAGCTATCTTCAGACACTCCAGAAGAGGGAGTCAAATCTTGTTACAAATGGTTGCGAGCCACCATGTGGTTGCTGGGATTTGAACTCAGGACCTTAGGAAGAGCAGTCAGTGCTCTTCACCACTGAACCATCTCTCCAGCCCTGCAACAGGGTCTTATTATCAAGTTATAGTGGGAACCAAGAGTAATGGCAATAACTGGCCTTATTTTAGGTATTTCTAGAACACGTCTGATGAACAATACAAGAAAAGGAAGACATATATTAGAATAATTCCATATGGTGTATGTTTGTGTGTATATGTATATAATATATATGTATATGCATATACATATATACACATATATGTATATATTCATTCTTAACTATATATAAAAGCACATTCATATCATATCATTCATATCAAACCACATTCATATCAAAGAATAGATATATACATATATATATATATATTCTTTTATACATATACTTGTGTGTGCCCATATATCAAGGAATTCTACAGATGGATTATAGGGGAGATCTAATTTTTCTTTTTTTGATTTTTTAATAGACTTTTTAAATAATGTCTACATTTCATAAAGTAATATACTCATACCCTGCAGTGCTGGGTTGGTGCATACTTTTTTTCTTTTTTTTATTCGATATATTTTTTATTTACATTTCTCTCTGATTATTTTTTCTCTTCTACTGTTTTAGGAATTGTTTGTTTTGTTTTTCCAAGGCATTGAGATAAATAAATAAGTTGTTTATTTTAATTCTATGTTTTTTTAATTTTTATTATTGTGATGCTGTTTTATTTTTGCAATTCATTTTGCCAATATGAAATGAGTGGCCTATAAAAGTGATGAAGACAAAAAATTATAGGTTTGTGATATTATGAGACAAGGATTGAGAAAAATCAAGCTTATTGGAAGATTCTTTCCAATAATTTGTAAAACATTAAAGTTACTGACTGGAATGAAGAACACATAGCAATGGGTTTGTCATTCCAAAACTCCTATTCTAATGTGGGGAAAGTGATATACTCCAAAGTGGATGACTGACAGAGTATCCCCCTGTTAAAGGACTTGGTACTTGCCAAATTCTCTACTGTAGTCTATAGTCAGAACTATATTTCAGACTTTTATAACATGTAGAAAATACCGGGACCAAATGTGAATGGTAACATTGACTTTGAATATATAGTACCTCTCGTGTGGTTCAGAGAGTTCTTATACATGATTTCATGAGACTGTTCAGATTTAACTTCCCCATTGAAGGAGAATTCATTTTTTTTAATTGAATATAGATTTGCGGTCACCATCTGCACTTGGGAACTGGGGCTTTTCCACAGCCCTCTGTGCATGGATCCTGACAGGAGAGAAATGCTTTCCCAGGAGTGCTTTTTCACTCCTGGACTTGGAGGTGAGCTTTTCACTTTCTCTCCAATAACTGTCTGGAATCGGACCATCCAGGCATACACAGGGCACAGGAACAGTGGAGCAGCTGGGACAGGATACTCTCAGTCTCCATCTGCATCCTGGAGCTGGGCTATCCCAAAGACCTGCTGTACATAGGTCCCTCCAGAAGAGAGCTGGTCTCACAGGAGTTTTGATACAGGCTGCCAAGCCTATAGGAGGGACAAACTCTAGCCAGAGACAGCAAGGCCAGCTAGCACCAGAGATAACTAGATGGCGAAAGACAAGTGCAAGAACCTTACAAACAGATAACAAGGCTACATGACATAATCAGAACCCAATTATCCCACCACAGCAAGTCCTGGATACCCCAACACACCAGAAAAATCACGACTTGAACTTAAAATCACATTTCATGATGCTGATAGAGGAAGACCCAGATATTAACCCACACTCCTATGGTCATTTGATCTTTGACAAAGGAACTAAAACCACCCAGTGGAAAAACAGACAGCATTTTCAACAAATGGGGCTGGTTCAACTGTCAGTTAGCATGTAGAAGAATGCAAATGTATTCATTCTTATTTCCTTGTACAAAGCTCAAGTCCAAGTTGATCATGGACCTCCACATAAAACCAGATACACTGAAACTAATATAAACAAAAGTGGGTAAGAGCCTTGAGTACATGGGCACAGGAGGAAATTTCTTATGCTCTAAGATCAGGAATTCACAAGTGGGACTTCATAAAATTGCTAAGCTTCTGTAAGGCAAAGGACACTGTCAATAGGACAAAAAAATAACCAACAGGTTGGGAAAAGATCTTTAACAATTCTACATCTGATAGAGGACTGATATCCAATATATACAAAGAACTCACTAAGTTAGACTCCAGAGAACCAAATAACCCTATTAAAATGGGATGCAGAGTTAAAGAGAGAATTCTCAACTGAAGAATACCTAATAGCTGAGAAGCACCTAAAGAATCCTTAATCATCAGGGAAATGTAAATCAAAACAACCCTGAGATTCCATTTCACACCAGTCAGAATGGCTAAGATTAAAATCTCAGGCAACAGCAGATGCTGCCTAGGATGTGGAGAAAGAGGAATATTCCTCCACTGCTGATGGGATTGCAAGCTAGTAGAACCCCTCTGGAAATCAATTTGGCAGTTTCTCAGAAAATTGGACATAGTACTACCTGAGGATCTAGTTATACCACTCCTGGGCATATATGCAGAAAATGCTCCAACACGTAACAAGGACTCGTGCTCCACTATGTTTGTAGCAGCCTTATTTATAATAGCCAGAAGCTGGAAACAACCCAGATGTCCCTCAACAGAGGAATGGATACAGAAAATGTGGTACATTTGCACAATGGTGTACTTCTCAGCTATTAAGAATAATGAATTCATGCATTTTATAGTCAAATGAATGGAACTAGAAAATATTCTGAGTGAGGTAACTCAATCACAAAAGAATACACATGGTGTGTCCATACTGATAAGTAAGTATTAGCATAGAAGCTAGGAATACCCAATATATAATTCGCAGTCCACATGAAGCTCAAGAAGAAGGAAAACTAAAGTATGACTACTTTAGTCTTTCTTAAAAGGGGGATCAAAATAACCATTTTAGGAGATACAAAGTGTAGCAGGTACTGAAGGAAAGGCCATCCAGAGACTGCCCACCTGGGCATCCATCCCATATACAGTTCCCAAACCCAGACACTATTGTGGATGCCAACAAGTGCTTGCTGATAGGAGCCTGATATGGCTGTCTTCTGACAGGCTCTGCCAGTGCCTGACAAATACAGAAGTGGATGCTCACAACCATCCATTGGACTGAACACAGGGTCCCCAATGGAGTAGCTAGAGAATGGACCCAAGGAGCTGAAGGAACTTATAGTCCCAAAGGAGGAACCACAATATAGACAAACCCTTACCCCCAGATCTCCCAGGGACTAAATCACTGACCAGAGTGCATATGGAGGGACCCATAGATCCAGCTGTGTATGTAGCAGAGGATGTCCTTGTTGAACATTAATGAGAGGAGAGGCCCTTGGTCTTGTGAAGGCTTGGTGCCCCAGTGTAGGGGAATGCCAGGCCAGGCCAGTGGGAGTGGGTGGGTCAGTGAGCAGGGGGAGGAGGGATGAGACAGGGGATTTTTGGAGGGGAAATGAGGAAAGGGGATAACATTTGAAATGTGACTAGGAAAAATATGTAATAAAAATTAAAAAAAGAAAATAGATTTGTCTCTTACACAACACATACCACAATTTCCTCTCCCTCAATTGTCCCCCTCCTCCAGATCTACTCTCTCATGCCACCCCTGTTTTCCTTCAGAGAGGAGCAGTGACAACAACCAAAAACAATGACAGCAGCAAGAGCAAAAGATATAATAAGAAAAGGCAAAAGTGCTCATATGGAGGCTGGACAAGACAGCTAATAGGTGGAAATGTCTCAAGAGTGGGTAAGAGGGTCAGAGACACACTGTTAGCAGTCCCACAAACACAAAGCTAACAGCCATAACATATATGAAGATGACCTGGTGCAGACTCATGTCCTTGCACCTTTGGTCTCTGTGAGCACATATGAGCACATATGATTCAGTGGGTCATATTCTCCTGGAGTCCTCTATCCCCTCTGACTCCTCCAATATTTCCTCCCCATATTCTGGAGGGTTTCTCAAGCTCCAATGGGAGAGACCAGATAGAGACCTCCAATTTAGATTCTGGCTATATTCTTTCTCACTGTTTTTGTTGTTTGTTTGTTTGATGCAGGGAATTAGAGCTGTAAATATTTCTCTTAGGACTGTCTTCACTGTATTCCACAGTTGTCATGTTCTCATTTTTGTTTAATTCATTTTTTTTTTGTCTTTTTTTTTTATTTGATATAATTTATTTACATTTCAAATGATTTCCCCTTTTCTAGCCCCCCCCCACTCCCCGAAAGTCCCGTAAGCCCCCTTCTCTTCCCCTGTCCTCCCTCCCACCCCTTCCCAGTTCCCCGTTCTGGTTTTGCCAAATACTGTTTCACTGAGTCTTTCCAGAACCAGGGACCACTCCTGCTTTCTTCTTGTATCTCATTTGATGTGTGGATTATGTTTTGGGTATTCCAGTTTTCTAGGTTAATAACCACTTATTAGTGAGTGCATACCATGATTCACCTTTTGAGTCTGGGTTACCTCACTTAGTATGATGTTCTCTAGCTCCATCCATTTGCCTAAGAATTTCATGAATTCATTGTTTCTAATGGCTGAATAGTACTCCATTGTGTAGATATACCACATTTTTTGTATCCACTCTTCTGTTGAGGGATACCTGGGTTCTTTCCAGCATCTGGCAATTATAAATAGGGCTGCTATGAACATAGTAGAGCATGTATCCTTATTACATGGTGGGGAATCCTCTGGGTATATGCCCAGGAGCGGTATAGCAGGATCTTCTGGGAGTGAGGTGCCCAGTTTTCGGAGGAACCGCCAGACTGCTTTCCAGAGTGGTTGTACCAATTTGCAACCCCACCAGCAGTGGAGGAGTGTTCCTCTTTCTCCGCACCCTCTCCAACACCTGCTGTCTCCTGAATTTTTAATCTTAGCCACTCTGACTGGTGTAAGATGAAATCTTAGGGTTGTTTTGATTTGCATTTCCCTAATGACTAATGAAGTGGAGCATTTTTTAAGATGCTTCTCCGCCATCCGAAGTTCTTCAGGTGAGAATTCTTTGTTTAACTCTGTACCCCATTTTTTAATAGGGTTGTTCGGTTTTCTGGAGTCTAACTTCTTGAGTTCTTTATATATATTGGATATTAGCCCTCTATCTGATGTAGGATTGGTGAAGATCTTTTCCCAATTTGTTGGTTGCCGATCTGTCCTCTTGATGGTGTCCTTTGCCTTACAGAAACTCTGTAACCTTATGAGGTCCCATTTGTCAATTCTTGCTCTTAGAGCATACGCTATTGGTGTTCTGTTCAGAAACTTTCTCCCTGTACCGATGTCCTCAAGGGTCTTCCCCAGTTTCTTTTCTATTAGCTTCAGAGTGTCTGGCTTTATGTGGAGGTCCTTGATCCATTTGGATTTGAGCTTAGTACAAGGCGATAAAGATGGATCAATTCGCATTCTTCTGCATGCTGACCTCCAGTTGAACCAGCACCATTTGTTGAAAAGGCTATCTTTTTTCCATTGGATGTTTTCAGCCTCTTTGTCGAGGATCAAGTGGCCATAGGTGTGTGGGTTCATTTCTGGATCTTCAATCCTGTTCCATTGATCCTCCTGCCTGTCACTGTACCAATACCATGCAGTTTTTAACACTATTGCTCTGTAGTATTGCTTGAGGTCAGGGATACTGATTCCCCCAGATTTTCTTTTGTTGCTGAGAATAGTTTTAGCTATCCTGGGTTTTTTGTTGTTCCAGATGAATTTGATAATTGCTCTTTCTAACTCTGTGAAGAATTGAGTTGGGATTTTGATGGGTATTGCATTGAATCTGTATAGTGCTTTAGGCAAAATGGCCATTTTAACTATATTGATTCTACCGATCCATGAGCATGGGAGGTTTTCCCATTTTTTGAGGTCTTCTTCCATTTCCTTCTTCAGAGTCTTGAAGTTCTTGCCATACAGATCTTTCGCATGTTTGGTAAGAGTCACCCCAAGATACTTTATACTGTTTGTGGCTATTGTGAAGGGGGTCATTTCCCTAATTTCTTTCTCAGCCTGCTTATCCTTTGAGTATAGGAAGGCCACTGATTTGCTTGAGTTGATTTTGTAACCTGCCACTTTGCTGAAGTTGTTTATCAGCTGTAGGAGCTCTCTAGTGGAGTTCTTTGGGTCACTTAGGTAGACGATCATGTCGTCTGCAAATAATGATAGTTTGACTTCCTCCTTTCCAATTTGTATCCCTTTGACCTCCTTATGTTGTCGAATTGCCCGAGCTAGTACCTCAAGTACAATATTGAAAAGATAAGGAGAAAGGGGGCAGCCTTGTCTGGTCCCTGATTTCAGTGGGATTGCTTCAAGTTTCTCTCCGTTTAGTTTGATGCTGGCTACCGGTTTGCTGTATATTGCTTTTACTATGTTTAGGTATGGGCCTTGAATTCCTGTTCTCTCCAAGACTTTAAGCATGAAAGGATGCTGAATTTTGTCAAATGCTTTTTCAGCATCCAATGAAATGACCATGTGGTTTTGTTCTTTGAGTTTGTTTATGTAGTGGATTGTATTGATGGATTTCCGTATATTGAACCAACCCTGCATTCCCGGGATAAAGCCTACTTGATCATGGTGGATGATCGTTTTGATGTGTTCTTGGATTCGGTTGGCAAGAATTTTGTTGAGTATTTTTGCATCGATGTTCATAAGGGAAATTGGTCTGAAGTTCTCTTTCTTTGTTGGATCTTTGTGTGGCTTTGGTATCAGCGTAATTGTGGCTTCGTAGAAGGAATTGGGTAGTGTTCCTTCTGTTTCTATTTTGTGGAATAGTTTGAAGAGTATTGGTGTTAACTCTTCTTTGAAGGTCTGGTAGAATTCTGCACTGAAACCATCTGGTCCTGTGCTTTTTTGGTTGGAAGACTTTCTATGACTCCTTCTATTTCTTTAGGCTTTATGGGACTGTTTAGATGGTCTAGTTGGTCCTGATTTAATTTTGGTATTTGGTATCTGTCAAGGAAATTGTCCATTTCCTCCAGATTCTCCAGTTGTGTTGAGTACAGGCTCTTGTAGTAGGATCTGATGATTTTTTGGATTTCCTCAGTTTCCGTTGTTATGTCTCCCTTTTCATTTCTAAGTTTGTTAATTTGGATACTTTCTCTGTGCCCTTTGGTCAGTCTGGCTAAGGGTTTATCTATCTTGTTGATTTTCTCAAAGAACCAGCTCCTAGTTTTGTTGATTTTTTGTATGGTTCTCTTTGTTTCTACTTGATTGATTTCGGCCCTGAGTTTGATGATTTCCTGCCTTCTACTCCTCCTGGGTGAAATAGCTTCTTTTTGTTCTAGGGCTTTCAGGTGTGTCATTAAGTTGGTAATGTATGCTCTCTCCATTTTCTTTTTGGAGGCACTCAGGGCTATGAGTTTTCCTCTTAGCACTGCTTTCATTGTGTCCCATAGATTTGGGTATGTTGTGTTTTCATTTTCATTGTGTTCTAAAAAGTCTTTAATTTCTTTCTTTATTTCTTCCTTGACCAAGGTGTCATTGAGTAGAGTATTGTTCAATTTCCACGTGTATGTGGGTTTTCTGTTGTTTCTGTTGCTATTGAAGACCACTTTTATTCCATAGTGATCAGATAGGAGGCATGGGATTAGTTCTATCTTTTTATATTTGTTGAGGTCTGTCTTGTGACCAATTATATGGTCGATTTTGGAGAAGGTACCATGAGGTGCTGAAAAAAAGGTATATTCTTTTGTTTTAGGATAGAATGTTCTATATATATCAGTTAAATCTAATTGGTCCAAAGCTTCAATTAGTTTCATTGTGTCCTTGTTTAGTTTCTGTTTTCCTGATCGGTCCATTGAGGAAAGTGCAGTGTTGAAGTCACCCACAATTATTGTGTTAGGTGCAATGTGTGCTTTGAGTTTTAATAAAGTTTCTTTTATGAAAGAGGGTGCCCTTGCATTTGGAGCATAGATGTTCAGGATTGAGAGTTCTTCTTGTTGTATTTTTCCTTTGACCAGCAAGAAGTGTCCCTCAGAGTCTCTTTTGATGACTTTGGGTTGAAAGTCAATTTTATCTGATATTAAAATGGCTACTCCAGCTTGTTTCCTGAGACCATTTGCTTGTAAAATTGTCTTCCAGCCTTTTACTCTAAGGTAGTGTTTGTCTTTGACCCTGAGGTGTGTTTCCTGTAAGCAGCAAAATGTAGGGTCCTGTTTACGTATCCAGTCAGTTAGTCTGTGTCTTTTTATTGGGGCATTGAGTCCATTGATGTTAAGAGATATTAAGGAATAGTGATTGTTACTTCCTATCATTTTTGACGTTATTTTTTAAATTTGATTGCTTAACTTCTTTTGGGTTTGATGAAAGGTTACTATCTTGCTTTTTTCAGGGTGGAGTTTCCCTCCTTGTATTGGTGTTGTCCTCCTATTATCCTTTTTAGGGCTGGGTTTGTGGATAGATATTGGGTGAACTTGGTTTTGTCGTGAAATATCTTAGTTTCTCCATCTATGGTGATTGAGAGTTTTGCTGGATATAGTAGTTTTGGTTGGCATTTGTGTTCTCTTAGAGTCTGCATGAGATCTGCCCAGGACCTTCTAGCCTTCATAGTCTCAGGTGAAAAGTCTGCTGTGATTCTGATAGGTCTTCCTTTATATGTTACTTGGCCTTTTTCTCTTACTGCCTTTAGTATTCTTTCTTTGTTTAGAACATTTGGTGTTTTGATTATTATGTGACGGGAAGTATTTCTGTTCTGGACCAGTCTGTTTGGAGTTCTGTAGGCTTCTTGTATATTCATGGGCATCTCTCTCTTTAGGTTAGGGAAGTTTTCTTCCATAATTTTATTGAAGATATTTGCTGGCCCTTTAAGTTGTAAATCTTCACTCTCATCTATGCCTATAATCCTTAGGTTTGGTCTTCTCATTGTGTCCTGGATTTCCTGGATATTTTGGGTTACAAGCTTTTTGCACTTTGCATTTTCTTTAACTGTTGAGTCCATGGTTTCTATGGAATCTTCAGCATCTGAGATTCTTTCTTCTATCTCTTGTATTCTGTTGTTGATATTTGCATCTCTGTCCCCTGATTTCTTCCCAAGGCTTTCTATCTCCAAAGTTGTCTCCCTTTGAGTTTTCTTAGTTGTTTCTACTTCTGATTTTAGATCCTGGATGGTTTTGCTTAGCTCCTTCCCTTGCATGTTTGTGTTTTCCTGTAATTCTTTAAGAGATTTTTGTGTTTCCTCTTTCATGAGCTCAGCCTGTTGACCAAAGTTCTCCTGTATTTCTTTAAGAGATTTTTGTGTTTCGTCTTTCATGACCTCAGCCTGTTGAGCAAAGTTCTCCTGTATTTCTTTAAGTGTTTTTTGCATTTCCTCCTTGTTGGCTTTTGTATTCTCCTGGATTTCTTTCAATGATTTTTGTGTTTCCCTTGCAAGGGCTTCTAACTTTTGATCCATTTTCTCCTGAATGTCCTTCATGTTTTCCTGTACCAGCATCATGACCAGTGATTTTAAATCCAAATCTTGTTTTACTGGTGTGATGGGGTATCCAGGACTTGCTGGTAGAGGAGAATTTGGTTCAGATGTTGCCATATTGCCTTGATTTCTGTTAGTGACGTTTCTGCGTTTGCCTTTTGCCATCTAGCTCTCACTGGTGTTACTTGGTCTTGTCAGTGCTGGACTCACCAGTGCAAGCTGCCCCTTCCCCGTTGGCCTCTGGTGCACAGCTTACACTCTGCACTGCCTATAGACAGGGTGCTGTTGTTCAGGCTGTTCAGATCCCCAAGCAGGCACCTGAAGGCTCCCGCTGGGGCCCGCAGGATTTATTGGAGCACACTGACTTCTCCCAGCTGGCCGCCCGGAAGCCCCCACTAGCCTCTTGAGGGACCTGGAGATGTGGCGGCCACCCAGGCTGATCTGAAGCGGAGAGAGTTGAGCTGGGGGCTTCTGCCTGAGGCCTTGCCCCAGATTGTGTCTGTGGACCAGGTGGAACCCGTGTGCACCCCCAGGGAGCTCCGAAGGTGAATGTTGCTGTGGCCTCCCCTGTGCTCCGCTCACTCCGCTGGGCAACCGATTTCCCCAACTGGGCTGGCGCACACTAGGTTAGCCTTGTCGCCTGGGCCCTGAGTCCAGGCAAACGCCTGGGAGGCCAAGGTCCGAGCAAAGTTCCCCTAGGGCTATGTCTGTTATTTGGGTCCGCCAGGTGACCCGGATGGCGGGCGTGCGCGTCCGCGCTCCCCGAAAGCACCGGGAGAGTCTGTTGTGCTAATAACCTCCTGGGCGGGTTGACACACAGATGGCCCACCAAGCCGCCCAGTTCTTGGGGTCAGTCCTGTGCCTTTTGGGGCCTAGACCCCCGTTTTGTTAGCCTCAGGCTACGCTTGTTAGCAGTCTCTGCCCTCCCGAGCACTCTGGCTCCTGTAGGCAAAATGGCGGCGCGTGCACCGGCCGGGGCAAAAAAAAAAACTCCTGGCTGGGTTGGCACCCCAATGGCCACTCGAACAGCCCAGGGCCTGGGTGCAGGCCAACGCCCGTCTGGCTCAGACCCCTGCGGTGTTGGGCCTAGGATTATGTTTGTGTACCTCAGTCTGACCGATCTCTGGAGCCCGGGATCAAGATGGCGGTGAGTCTCTCCTGACTGGCGGGCAGCCGAGTTCTGAAGTGGCTTCCGTGCAGCGAAAGGCTCCGCAGAACCGCAGTTGCTTGCCGCCCGGCTGGTCAGCGAAGGTCAGTGGTCGTGGGCGCAGGGCCTAACTGGACCCTGTGTCGCCTTGGTTCCACCGCTGATGGCCCTTCAGCTGGAGCAGCCACTGCTCTTGTTTAATTCTAAGACTTGTAAATTTTCCTTTTTATTTACTCAATGATATATTTATTTATCATTCAGTCATGTATTTTTCAATTTCCATGACTGAGTTTATTATCTGTGGTTCTTTTTGTTAATTGTTAGCTTTATTCTAATGTCACTGATGAATAGAGCTGCAAAAAATTCTCAATATAATACATACTCAATTCAAGATTACATCAAGATGGATATTTATTGTGAATAAGTTAGCTTCATTCCAGAGATGGTTTAACGTATGTAAAAAAAAATAAATGTAATTCATTGCAGGAATGGAGTGAATACCCTGTCACATGAATGGTGTGAACAGGACTGTCTCATTAGACTCAAAGTTTTTTTAAAAACCCAATATCCATTCATAATGAAAGCAATTGAGTGGCTAGGAATGGATGGAAGGAACATATCTGAACATAATAAAATCGATATATGACAAACATATAGCTAACATCATGTTTGGTGGAGAAAAGCTTAATGAATTCTAAGATCAGGAACAAGACTAGGAATCTACCCTCTCTTTTCCATTCTACTGCTTGAAGTTTTAGAGCAATTAGATGAGAGAGTAAAGGGGATATATGTAGAACAGGAAAAGTCAGAATACCTTTATGTTTGTGTGATATGGTTCTATACATGCACGACAAGAAAGACTCCCTCCCACACAACAAACTTCTTAGATCTGATAAACACTTTCAATAAAGTGTCAGGATACAAAGCTGCTGCTCTAAAATCAGGAGTCTTCTTGCTTATCAATGAAAAACATCAAGAAAGGATCAGAAAGGCAATCCCATTGACTGTAACCCACATGTGTGAGCATGCACACATGTTTATACATGTGTATGTGCACAAATCTTGAAGCAAACTTAGTCACATAACTGAAAGATTTTTTACTATGAACACTTTAAAATGCTAAAGAAAAAAATGAGGAAGGCACTAGGAAATAGAAAGATTTCCGACATTCATGGATCAGAAAAGTAATGTTGGGGAAATGGCCATCCTACCATTTTGTATATGCATACACAATCCAATTTCTAAATTCTCAGGCCAATTCTTCACAGATATGGTTAAAAACAGAACCCTTAGTATTGTATTTATATGGAAACACTAAGGACCAAGAGTAGTGAAAAAAATCTTCTGAATACAAAGAATACAGTGAGAGATATTGCCATATTTGACTAAGTTATTTTACAGAAAAATATTAATACGCAAAATCAAACACAGTTCAACAATTCCCCCCAAAACATGCCCGATCAAACCTATGAAATCCTACAATCCTATCAGCTGACTCTTGGCTGTAACAAGCTAACAAATAAAACTAAGAGCCTATTTTTCATTTCAAGCTTAAAATATCTTCATATATAAGAGAAATATAGTCTATAAAATGTGAATATGTATATACAAATAGGCCTATAATGAAATGTAAATAAATAAATAAACAAACAAACAAATACGCATGCTTACTTGCCCTAGGGTAAGAGAAATGTTTGATCCAATATGTCAGACACACAGGCATGGTTGCCTGGAGTTTCCAGTGAATAAACTGGGGACTGGGTAACAGCTGGAATTAGAGCTGGGAAACAGCTGGAATCCTTTAGACTAAAAATGAATGTAAATAGAAACCCTCAAAATGCAGGACATAGAAATGATAGAGCCTGTCCCAGAGATATGACGGGGTCGAGCAGCTTCCTCTCCCTTGTGAGGGGCAACTGCAGCTACACTAAAGCTTCTCACTGGCACTGCACTCTCAGCACAGACATCTGAGACATTCTTCTTTTTGTGTTAAATGATGAGTTAGGCAAACATTTTATTTCCAAGCTCTTTAAAGATTACTGAAAGCACAAATTTTCCCTCTAAAAGTGTCCCAAAAATAAAAATTTTAGTTTGTAGTACTTTTGCATTTCAAATGTTTGCAATTACTGAGTTTTTCAACATCTCTTCTCCATTTCAATTTTCTTTTTTTCCTTTTCAAAAATTTTTATTTTTTTAATTTTTATTTTTATTCGATATATTCTTTATTTACATTTCAAATGATTTCCTCTTAAAATTGATTGTTTCATGGAAAACTATACAGATAAAATGGTAGACATAAAAACCTTTCTAAATTTATTGAAGGTGGCAGTAAAATCATTTTTTGAGAAAATCAGAGATTTACATGGAAAACATTTCTTTTTTTAAATAATTTTTTATTTTCAATATTCTTTGTTTACATTCAAAATGATTTTCCCTTTTCTGGTTCCCCCCTCCCCATAAGTTCCCTAAGCCCTCTTCCCTCCATCCATTCTCCTATCAACACCCTCCTACTTCTCTGTCCTGGTACTCCCCTACAATGCTGGAACAAGCCTTTTCAGGACCAGGGACCTCTCTTTCCTTCTTCTTGGGAGTCATTTGATATGTGAATTGTGTCTTGGGTATTCAGAGTTTCTGAGCTAATATACACTTACCAGTGACTGCATTCCATGTGTGCTCTTTTGGGAATGGGTTACCTCACTTAGGATGATATTTTCCAATCCCAACCAATTCCAATTTGCCTAAGAATTTCATGAATTCATTGTTTATTTTATTAGATATATTTTTTATTTACATTTCAAATGATTTCCCCTTTTCTGGTCCCCTACTCCCCGAAAGTCACATAAGCTCCCTTCCCTCCCCCTGTTCTCCCACCCACCCCTTCCCACTTCCCTCTTCTGGTTTTGCCTTATACTGCTACACTGAGTCTTTGCAGAACCAGGGGCCACTCCTCCGTTCTTCTGGTACCTCATTTGATGTGTGGATTCTGTTTTGGGTATTCCAGTTTTCCAGGCTAATATCCACTTATTAGTGGGTGCATACCATGATTGATCTTTTGAGACTGGGTTACCTCACTTAGTATGATGTTCTCCAGCTCCATCCATTTGTTTAAGAATTTCATGAATTCATTGTTTCTAATGGCTGGATAGTACTCCATTGTGTGTATATACCACATTTTTTGCATCCATTCTTCTGTTGAGGGATACCTGGGTTCTTTCCAGCATCTGGCTATTATAAATAGGGCTGCCATGAACATAGTGGAGCATGTATCCTTATTACATGGTGGGGAATCCTCTGGGTATATGTCCAGCAGGATCTTTCGGAAGTGAGGTGCCCAGTTTTCTGAGGAACCGCCAGACTGATTTCCAGAGTGGTTGTACCAATTTGTAACCCCACTAGCAGTGGAGGAGTGTTCCTCTTTCTCCACATCCTTGCCAACACCTGCTGTCTCCTGAGTTTTTAATCTTAGCCATTCTGACTGGTGTAAGGTGAAATCTCAGGGTTGTTTTGATTTGCATTTCCCTGATGACTAATGAAGTTGAGCATTTTTTAAGATGTTTCTCTGCCATCCGATGTTCTTCAGCTGAGAATTCTTTGTTTAACTCTGTATCCCATTTTTTAGTAGGGTTATTTGGTTTTCTGGGGTCTAATTTCTTGAGTTCTTTGTATATATTGGATATTAGCCCTCTATCTGATGTAGGGTTGGTGAAGATCTTTTCCCAATTTGTTGGTTGCCGATTTGTCCTTTTGATTGTGTCTTTTGCTTTACAGAAACTTTGTAATTTTATAAGGTCCCATTTGTCAATTCTTGATCTTAGAGCATAAGCTATTGGTGTTCTGTTCAGGAACTTTCCCCCTGTACTGATGTCCTCAAGGGTCTTCCCCAGTTTCTTTTCTATTAGCTTCAGAGTGTCAGGTTTTATGTGGAGGTCCTTGATCCATTTGGATTTGAGCTTAGTACAAGGAGACAAGGATGGATCAATTCGCATTCTTCTGTATGCTGACCTCAGGTTGAACCAGTACCATTTGTTGAAAAGGCTTTTTTAACTTTGGATGTTTTCAGCCCCTTTGTTGAGGATCAAGTGGCCATAGGTGTGTGGGTTCATTTCTGGATCTTTAATCCTGTTCCATTGATCCTCCTGCCTGTCACTGTACCAATACCATGAAGTTTTTAACACTATTGCTCTGTAGTATTGCTTGAGGTCAGGGATACTGATTCCCCCAGAATTTCTTTTGTTGTTGAGAATAGTTTTAGCTATCCTGGGGTTTTTCTTATTCTAGATGAATTTGAGAATTGCTCTTTCTAACTCTATGAAGAATTGTGTTGTGATTTTGATGGGTATTGTGTTGAATCTGTATATTGCTTTTGGCAAAATGGCCATTTTAACTATACTTATCCTGCCGATCCATGAGCATGGGAGGTTTTTCCATTTTTTTGAGGTCTTCTATTTCCTTTTTCAGACCCTTGAAGTTCTTGTCATACAGATCTTTCACATGTTTGGTAAAAGTCAACCCAAGGTACTTTATACTGTTTGTGGCTATTATGAAGTGTGTTATTTCCCTAATTTCTTTCTCAGCCTGATTATCCTTTGAGTATAGGAAGGCTACTGATTTGCTTGAGTTGATTTTATAACCTGCCACTTTGCTGAAGTTGTTTACCAGCTGTAGCAGTTCTCTAGTGAGTTTTTTTGGGTCACTTAGGTAGACTATTATATCATCTGCAAATAATGTTAGTTTGCCTTCTTCCTTTCCAATTTGTATCCCTTTGACCTCCTTATGTTGTCTAATTGCCCAAGCTAGTACCTCAAGTACAATATTGAAAAGATAAGGAGAAGGGGGCAGCACTGCCTAGTCCCTGATTTTAGTGGGATTGCTTCAAGTTTCTCTCCATTTATTTGGTGCTGGCTATTGGTTTGCTGTATATTGCTTTAACTATGTTTAGGTATGGGCCTTGAATTCCTGTTCTTTCCAAGACTTTAAGCATGAAACGATGCTGAATTTTGTCAAATGCTTTTTCAACATCCAATGAAATGACTATCTGGTTTTTTTCTTTGAGTTTGTTTATGTAGTAGATTGCATTGATGGATTTCTTTATATTGAACCAACCCTGCATCCCTGGAATAAAGCCTACTTGATCATGGTGGATGATCATTTTTTATGTGTTCTTGGATTTGGTTCGCAAGAATTTTATTGGATATTTTTTTTTATTCGATATAATTTATTTACATTTCAAATGATTTCCCCTTTTCTAGCCCCCCCACTCCCCGAAAGTCCCGCAAACCCCCTTCTCTTCCCCTGTCCTCCCACCCACCCCTTCCCACTTCCCCGTTCTGGTTTTGCTGAATACTGTTTCACTGAGTCTTTCCAGAACCAGGGGCCACTCCTCCTTTCTTCTTGTACCTCATTTGATGTGTGGATTATGTTTTGGGTATTCCAGTTTTCTAGGTTAATATCCACTTATTAGTGAGTGCATACCATGATTCACCTTTTGAGTCTGGGTTATCTCACTTAGTATGATATTCTCTAGCTCCATCCATTTGCCTAAGAATTTCATAAATTCATTGTTTCTAATGGCTGAATAGTACTCTGCGTCGATGTTCATAAGGGAAATTGGCCTGAAGTTCTCTTTCTTTGTTGGATCTTTGTGTGGTTTTGGTATCAGCAAAATTGTGGCTTCATAGAAGGAATTGGGTAGTGTTACTTCTGTTTCTATTTTGTGGAATAGTTTGAAGAGTATTGGTGTTAGGTCTTCTTTGAGATCTGATAGAATTCTGCACTGAAGCCATCTGGTCCTGTGCTTTTTTTGGTTGGAAGGCTTTCTATGACTCCTTCTATTTCTTTAGGGGTCATGGGACTGTTTAGATGATCTATTTGGTCCTGATTTAATTTTGGTATTTGGTATCTGTCTAGAAATTGTCCATTTCCTCCAGATTCTCCAGTTGTGTTGAGTATAGACTTTTGTAGTAGGATCTGATGATGTTTTGAATTTCCTCAGTTTCTGTTGTTATATCCTCCCTTTCATTTCTAATTTTGTTAATTTGGATACTTTCTCTGTGCCCTTTGGTCAGTCTGGCTAAGCGGTTATCTATCTTGTTGATTTTTTTTTTTTTTTTGTTTCAGGGCTTTTAGGTATGTTGTTAAGCTGCTAGTGTATGCACTCTCTCTTTTCTTTTTGGAGGCACTCAGGACTATGAGTTTTCCTCTTAGCACTGCTTTCATTGTGTCCCAAAGATTTGGGTATGTTGTACCTTAATTTTCATTAAATTCTAAAAATTCTCTGATTTCTTTCTGTATTTCTTCTTTGGCCACGATGTCATTGAGTATTGTTCAGCCTCCATGTGTATGTGGGATTTCTGTTGTTTTTGTTGCCATTGAAGACCACTCTTACTCCATAGTGATTTGATAGGAGGCATGGGATTAGTTCAGATCTTTTTATATTTGTTGAGGTCTGTCTTGTTACCAATTATATGGTCAATTTTGGAGAACGTATCATGAGGTGCTGAGAAAAAGGTATATTCTTTTGTTTTAGGGTGAAATGTTTTATAAATATCAGTCAGGTCCAATTGGTCCAAAGTTTCAATTAGTTTGATTGTGTCCCTTTCTTTGAAGGTCCGATAGAATTCTGCACTGAAACCATCTGGTCCTGTGCTTTTTTTTGGTCGGAAGCCTATCTATGACCCCTTCTATTTCTTTAGGGGTTATGTGTCTGTTTAGATGGTCTATTTGATCCTGGTTTAATTTTGGTAGTCTATGTCTTTTTATAGGGGAATTGTGTCCGTTCATGTTAAGAGATATTAAGGAATAGTGATTGTTTCTTCCTGTTATTTTTGATGTTATTTTTATGTTTGTGTAGTTATCTTCTTTTGGTGTGTTCGGAAAAGATGACTTTCTTGCTTTTATAAGGTGTCGTTTCCCTCCTTGTGTTGGCATTTTTCATCTATTATCCTTTGTAGGGCTGGATTTGTGGAAAAATATTGTGTATGTTGGTTTTATCATGGAATATCTTGATTTCTCCATCTATGGTGATTTAGAGTTTTGCTGGGTATAGTAGTCTGGGCTGGCATTTGTGTTCTCTTAGTGCCTGTACGAGATCTATTCAAAATATTATAGCTTTCATTGTCTCTGGTGAGAAGTCTGGTGTAAGGCAGTCTGATAGGTCTGCCTTTATAAGTTACTTGCCCTTTTCCCCTTAGTGCTTTTAATATTCTTTCTTTATTTAGTGCATTTTGTGTTTTGATTATTATGTGCCTGGAGAACGTTCTGGTCTGGTCCAGTCTATTTGGAGTTCTGTAGGCTTTTTGTATATTCACTGGCATTTCTTTCTTTAGGTTAGGGAAGTTTTCTTCTATAATTTTGTTGAAGATATATACTGGTCCTTTAAGTTGTAAATCTTCATTCTCTTCTATACTTATATTCCTTAGGTTTTGTTTTCTCATTGTGTCCTGTATTTCCTGGATGTTCTGGGTTGCAAGCTTTATGCATTTTGCATTTTCTTTGACTGTTGAGTCAATGTTTTCTATGGCATTTTCAGCACCTGAGATTCTTTCTTCTATGTCTTGTATTCTGTTGTTGATGCTTGCATCTATGACCCCTGAATTCTTTCCAAGGTGCCGGGAGCCATCCTCAGAATTCAGTGCCAAGAACTCTCCATACCAGGAGCCATCCCCACCTGGCTCTCAATGCCAGGAGACTTCGATACCAGGAGTCATTCTCACTTAGATCTCCATGCCAAGAACTGTTCCTACATAAATCTCAAAACCCCCTCCTTTTGACGTTCATCTGTAGATAGGTTACTGTAGCAACCCCTTTCCACTTCACCGCCTCATGACCCCCCTTTTATCATGCCAACATTCCAACAGCAATAACTAGCTTTACCAGAAATTATGAGAAACTGTTTCTTAGAAATGATGCCAACCCCCTGAGATTGTTCCCCCCTTTACCCCTCCCAAACCTTGTATGCTTCCCTTTATATTGACTTGTCTGGAAATTAAAGTTTGACAGCTTGATCAGAACTAGACAGGCTGTCCTGCCTCTCTCTTGTGTCTTGTCGCCCCATCGCCTTTCCTCTAGGTGGCTTAAAGGAACCCTGTTGATTGTCCTGCGGGTCGGGACACTTTGGCGCCCAACAGTGTGGTACCTGTGGAGCGATCTAGAGAAAGGAGGTCGTGGATCAAGGAGGAGGGCCCTCCGCGTTCGGCTCCCGGAGAGGAGCAGCTCCCTGGGAGAACTGGATTTGGTCGAAGCACGGTTGACCCGCCGGCACGCTCGGCCAGGGGAAAATCTCCACGACGACAACTTCGTCTCTCGGAAGGTGAGACCCCATGGGGCAAGCTTTTACTTAACAATCCCTGCTCATTTCAGGGATTCAGGAATCTCGCAAGACACGGGGCTGGGTTAAAAAAAGGAGATCGGACAAATTGTCCCTGGTTCCCAGAGAAAGGAACCATAGGTAAGAAAACATGGGCTAGAGTACGAGATTACTATGCAACTTTTGGTCAAGAAAAGGAAAAAAAAGTTCCGGTTACTGCCTTTAACTACTGGTCTCTGATTAATGACATTATTCAGAATTCTTCCTGCTTCCAGGATCTACTTCTCTGAAAAAGCTCTCGTCCGGACACTTTCTCTGTGCTCTCTTATCCCTCGCGCCTCTGATAAATATGGAGGAGGGACATTTAAAAAGGTTTCTGTCTATGTCTGCTCTTTTCCCTAATTTCTCAAAAAGACCAAAGTCTATCCTTCTTTACAAACTCTGAAATCTAGCCATAGTCCAGGTGCTGACACTATCTCCCAGGGAGGAAGACAACTTGGAAGAGAAGCTGCTAGCAGGAGAGCCACTGAAAAAATTTCTTCTCTCCACCAAGTGATAGCCACAGGGGCAAGTAGTCCTCTTAAAGGAGCTCCGAGACTCAGAGGGACAAACCTAACTTCAAGATTTATTTCAAAGACAAATAGCTAGAAAAAGCCAGAGCCAAAACAAGCCCCTTGACTTTAAAATTTTAGAAAAATTAAAGTCCGCAGTCACAGCCTATGGGCAGACTGCACCCTTCACTTTGGCACTTAGAATCTTCCACGGAGGGCTGGCTCACACCTGAGGAATTTATGCAGCTTACCCAAGCTGAGTTCTCTGGGGGAAAATTTATTCTTTGGAAGTCAGAGGCAGCTAAGACAGCCAGAGAAATGGAAAGTAAAAACTACTCACGGGGCAGAATGTAAGTCCTAGACTGTAAAGAAATTCCTGGGCTCTCCTCCCCTCCTACCTCTTTCTACATGGTCATGGCCAGTTTGTACTTATCTACACACTCTCTCTGCCTCTCTCTGTCTCCACTACCCCATTAACTCTCATCCTCCATCCTGAATAAACTTTATTCTATACCATGTCTGTGTGTTTGCCTAGGCACCGCCCTTCTCTACCCTGAGGTATATCACATTCTCTAAACCTCTTTCTCTTTTTATGAACGCAATAGGGGTTACAAAAGCAGGGCACTATGGAGTAACTATCAGTGGATGCCACTGTGTCTCCCCCCCCCTGCCCTTCTCTGGCAGAATTCCCAGAAGAAAAAGAAGATAAGAAGTTAACTCCTAAACAAGAGAAAAAGCAGGTTTCAGAAAAGCAGTTTTTCCATGTGCAGGACGTGGTATCAGAAAAATTGGTTAAAAACTAATTCAAAACTCTCCTGAAAAAAAAAAAATCCTTAGTTCTGGTTAACATATTTGGATCTCTTTGGGACATCAAGTTCCATCTCTGTCTGTTGTCTGTCTTTGGTGCACCAAAACCTGTCCATATGTGTATCAATTTGTTTGTCTGTTGTCTTGATTGGCTGAATGATTGTTACGTTTATGTTATATGTTAAAAAAAAATGATAAAAAAGCGTTATCGGTCTTGCCAGTCTGCAATTTACACAGAGGAAGATGATTAAAGGTGCCTCACATTCTTAACTACAAGTTAAACACAGCTGGAGAAAAAGCTACTTCTTAAGAGGCCAGCAGCCTCAACCTCAATGGTTAATTCTCCTAGACAAATTTCTACCATGGTGATGACTGGGTTCAAAGTGCTTTATGCCCCTGAAATTACACCTGAAAAAAAAATGTTTGGTTTAAATTAATGAGATTTGTGTAATTGCTTCATCTTTATTTCTAATTGGTCTTAAAGGTATAAATGTTTTACATGCCTTGACTATAGAGTATTGGCTCAAAAGTTATTGGACATGATTTAAAAAATATAATGATGGTAACAAAAGGTAAGTTTAAAACTGATAATTTAGGGTTAAAGCTATCTTAAGCAACACGTGGCATGACAGAAGCCAAGAAAAACAGGCCTCTAAGATATTTCTAAATTGACATAATGTTTTATGTGATTCTTATCCTAGAAAAAATAAGATTTAAAATAATGTCTCTTCAATAAGTTACACTGTCATACACTCAAACACACAAGCTGATAGACAAACTTTGCAATATGAAAGTAATGTGTTTGCCATTATTTTTAAGGAGAAAAGATTGTTTAAAATTGGGTTTTGCTTTCAAAAAATTGTAGTTATGCTGTGATATTACAGGTTCCTTTTGTTATTTGACCTTCATACAATGGGCTACCCTTTGCAAGACTGATGGGTGTAGGTCTAGCCTTATCTTACAGGCCTTACCTAGAGAGTTCTGGCCAAAAGAACATTTTTAACAGATTCATACAGATGTAGTTCAAAATAAAGTTCAAACTTATATCTGTGAAAGGTTAAACATAAGCTAACTTAAAAAAAAAAACAGTAAAAAATATTTCATTAGAAAGTTCTTCCTCAAGAAATGGCTTGCTCTTAACAATGGACTTTTAAACTTTTTAAGTAAATAATTTAAAAAAAAATGTTAAAATAAATTATTTGGCTAAGACACTGCTTTAAGTTTACGATAAGAGGATTTAAGCCTCTGATGTTCTCAAGGTAAATGCAAAATAAATATTGAGAGACATAACTTGGAGAAAGCTACCGTAAGTATTTGTTAACAATTTATGATATATGTTTACTTCCATTCCTTGACAAAGAGAACATTAATGTAAAATCTCTCCAAATAAGGTTTTGACATCCTCCAATGAAGATTTGGTGTAATAATAAAGTGTTACAAAATAAAATCATAGAAATAATTTTAAAAAGAATGTTTTAAGAGCATGATAAAATGTTTGTTCCTTATTTTAAACAGCAATCAAATTAATTATTAGTGATAGTCAATGTATTACATGGCAAGCCTTTTTTTGACAAAATTAATAATTGTTATTCAAAAGATAAATTGTTAAAAAATTTGCCTCCATACATGATTTTATATTTTTATAGATTTATACATGCATCCTATAAAAATGCATCTACTGTGGGAGTAAAGCTCATATAATTAAATCACATGTTTATTCTTTTGAGTGTCCCCTTGTTTCAGCACAGATAATTGAATTGGGTGCTGTAGCTCCTCTTTTAAAATGTTAAAAGTCAAACTTTTAATTTTTATATTAATAATATATATATATATATCATGCCTTACAATTGCTTGAAATTGTTTCCTTTTTAATGCTACCAACTCTTAACTTTTACAATTATCTATACAAATACAATTCAAAAGAATTGATTAAAAATATGCATATGATTATTAACAGCTTCTCAAGCTTTCTAGTTATAAATGTTTTAACAGAAGAAACAACAACAACAACAATAAATAAAATTAGTCATTACATGTTATTTTTCTATATTGGATGTTCCAAATCAGATTAAGACAAATATTAAACTGATTATTATAGCCAGTTACTTGAGATGTTTTAACAATTTGATGTTGGTCATATTACAGAGATTCCTCATAATTCTCAAAGACAAGATATGAAACAGGCCCATAGAACTTTAAAACAATATTTTTATAAACAAAAGAAGGGAAAATCACATCTCTATATACTAGGGAACTCTCTGAGTGTAGAGAGAGGGCATGTTTGTGTTTTTTTCTGCAGGATGCCGAAGGAACTTGCTAGCTGCCAAAGTATACTGATGCTGAGACAAAGAATGATGCTGATTATAATCATTGAAAATGGCCACAGTCCTCAACACCTTTGGATGCCTCTTGCTAGTGCTGACACCACGGACATCTATGGACTCAACATCCCTCTTTGCATGGCAAATTTATTTAGCTAAAAATTGGACAAATTATAAACAGATTAAAGGGGAGATATTGGGTACTGCTGATTGCCCCCCTTTAGGGTGTCAAAAGGCCATATATTTAAATTTTACAGATTTCAAGTGCAGACCAAATAGAATGTGGCCTGCCATTTATTTTAAGACATCTTCAAGATTTACTTTGGTTGTTTGGGGCCTTTGGGAGAGCCTCTGGACTTCTCCTGTGGGGTTAAATCTAAGTAAAACACAATGCTACACCCTCAGCTAGTTTTCTAACAGATGATCAGTCCACAAGGCCTCTAATCCTTCTACAAAGGGATGGTGCACACCTTTATGAATTACATTCACCACCCATGCAAAGTCTCCCAATTTACATTGGCAAAAAGGATATAAACAGGGTCTTCGCCTCTATGTACTTGGGTGTGATGCAGGTATTATTTTCTCTATTAAGCTCCTTAAAGAGCCTTTATATCATGCTCAGCCAGTCCCAATGGGACCTAATTCTGTGTTGGTACCTCATCCTGTTCCTCCTAAAGGAATTGATCAGGATACCACCCATACTCCTTCTTTTAAAGACACTTCCCTACCTTCTGTATTTCCCTTCCAGCCACCAGCTAAGCCATCAGCTACTACACTGCCTGTACAGCCAGCTCCCACTAAGAATCTTGTACTTTCTTTAGTTAATCAGACTTTTCTCACTTTAAATGAAACTTCCCCTGAACTTGTTGAAGATTGCTGGCTGTGCTACCATTCCCAACCACCCTTTTATGAAGGAATTGCTGTTCTTGGTGATCCCCCCCATGCTGACGATCCACGGCGCTGCCGTTGGCAAAAGGGTGCTTGGCCAGGTCTTTCATTAACCCAGATATCTGGCCTGGGACTTTGTGCGATCCCTAGTGGAACAAATGTCCCCTCAGTTTATGCTCACTTGTGCAATGAAACTTATTTTTCCCCTCCTGGCAATTATTTTATTCTCCCCCCAGAGGGAACTTGGTGGGCATGCCTTGATGGCCTTACACCTTGCCTCTCTGCCTCAGTTTTTCAAAATCGAAAGAATGGGGAGAAACCTGAGTTTTGCATTCTTATTAAGATGTTCCCTCGTTTAGTTTATTATCGCTCTGAAGAATCCACATCTACTGGAGGCTCCACTTCTTTGAGCCGCCCTCGCAGAGAACCTATCTCTGCTGTTACTCTCTCTGTCCTACTTGGCCTTGGAGCTGTAGGAGCAGGGACCGGTATTTCTTCCCTTGTTCTTTCCAACTCTAGGTACACGGAGCTAAGTGCTACCATCGATCAAGACGTCCAACGCCTTCAGCAGGGGATAATTGATCTCTCCGACTCCGTTGACTCCCTAGCTGAGATTGTCCTCCAAAATAGGAGGGGACTTGATCTCCTGTTCCTCCAACAGGGTGGACTTTGTGCAACTTTAAAAGAAGAGTGTTGTTTTTATGTTAGTAAGACAGGAGTTATAAAAGACAGCATGAAAATAGTCAGACAAGGCCTAGAAAAACGTAAGAGAGAAAGAGAACAGAAAGAAAGTTGGTATGAAAATTGGTTTTCCACCTCTCCATGGCTCACTACACTTTTACCCAGTGTCCTAGGACCCTTTGTAGGTCTGTAATTGTTATTTTCTTTTGGACCATGGGCTTTTAAACGCCTCACAGCCCTAATTAAGAAGCAGATAGATGACCTGGCAGCCAAACCTATTCAGGTACATTACCGTCGTTTGGCTATGGAAGATTGAGAGATGGCTACCTAAACCCCCAGGGCAAAACAGCCCAAACAGCACACTCTAGTGCCTTAACAGAAAGAGCATCCTTGTCACAGCCATTCCAGCAGGGACTCCAGAAGGAGCCCCACAAGCTAAAGGCATCAATAACAATTAACTTGCTGGGCAGTTAGCCAATGACGGGCAACTTCCCAGGGCCACTCCCACCTAAGACAGGTATCTCTGGAGGCTGGCAGGGATGACCAAACGGGAACGGGATGATGGATGACCGGGTCGATTCCTAAGACAGGCGCTGTCCCATTATTTTGATGCCTTATCTGTTTGCCATCAATGGCTGTCTGACCTCTGCTCTCTATACAGAGAAGGGGGATTTGCCGGGAGCCATCCTCAGAATTCAGTGCCAAGAACTCTCCATACCAGGAGCCATCCCCACCTGGCTCTCAATGCCAGGAGACTTCGATACCAGGAGTCATTCTCACTTAGATCTCCATGCCAAGAACTGTTCCTACATAAATCTCAAAACCCCCTCCTTTTGACGTTCATCTGTAGATAGGTTACTGTAGCAACCCCTTTCCACTTCACCGCCTCATGACCCCCCTTTTATCATGCCAACATTCCAACAGCAATAACTAGCTTTACCAGAAATTATGAGAAACTGTTTCTTAGAAATGATGCCAACCCCCTGAGATTGTTCCCCCCTTTACCCCTCCCAAACCTTGTATGCTTCCCTTTATATTGACTTGTCTGGAAATTAAAGTTTGACAGCTTGATCAGAACTAGACAGGCTGTCCTGCCTCTCTCTTGTGTCTTGTCGCCCCATCGCCTTTCCTCTAGGTGGCTTAAAGGAACCCTGTTGATTGTCCTGCGGGTCGGGACACCAAGGCATTCTTTCTCCAGAGATGTCTCACTTTGTAATTTATTTATTGTTTCTACTTCCACTTTTTGATCCCAAATGGTTTAGTTCCGTTCCTTCCCTTGATTGTGTTTTCCTGTAATTCTTTAAGGGATTTTTTTGTTTGTTTGTTTGTTTCCTCTTTAAGTGCCTTTACCTGTTGACCCATGTTCTCCTGTATTTCTTTATGGGATTTTTGTGTTTCCTCTGTAAGGAGTTCTACTTGTTGACTCATGTTTTCCTGTACTTCTTTAAGGGAGTTATTTATGTCCTTCTTAAAGTCCTCTATCAGCCTCATGAAATGTGATTTTAAATCCAGATCTTGTTTTTCTTGCTGATGTGGGAGAACTGGGCTCAAATGGTGCCATGTTTGCCTTGGTTTCTTTTGGTAACATTCTGTGTTTGCCTTTTGCTATCTGGCTATCTCCGGTGTTAGGTGGTCTTGCTGTTTGTGGCTTGAACTTATCCCTCCTGTGGGCCTGGAAGACTGTCTCAGCACCCCTGGGAGACCAGCCTTCCCCTGGCACAGAGGCCTGTGCCTCAGCTAAGCTACTGGGTTCAGATGTCAGTCTGGAATAGCCCTGTCCTGGCTGCTCTGCCACTCTTGTGTTCCCTGAGGTCCTTGTGGTACCCACCTGCACAGTCAGTAGAGAGAAAATGGTGGATTCACTTCCACAACTAGGAGTCAAAGCATTCCCTGGAGACCTGTTCTCCCCTGGCAGGATTGGTACACAGATGGCTGTAGAGCGGCCCAGCTCTTGGGTTCAGATGCAGCCTGGAAGAACCTGTCCAATCTGCTCTGCCACTTCTGTGTTCCTTGCACTCCTGGCCACACCTGCCTGCATAGTCCATATTGTATCATTCTACTAGTTCTGTTCACTATATAGATTGGTCATTCTATTAGTATGTTCCATGAGACTAATTAGTTAACTTTTTCTCTATTTCTGGAACATACTATGTTAAAGCAATCTTTTTTATGGATGCTTTTATTAATAATTGTCATGTCTGTTTTCTAGAAATGTTTCCAGATTTTTTAAAAAAAATTATTGACACAATTCCTATAATTGTGACCATAGTTCATAAGAATTATGGCATGTGAATTTTTTGTTGCATAGTGCTGTTAAGTTTTCAGAACTCTTACATGCTGACTCAGCCTTCAGAACTCAGGCATTCTAGCAAACTGTGCAAATAAGGACTTTTATAACCCAGCTAGAGTTCCATGCTTGGGAAGAAACTCTCCCCTGGATGCATTGTGCCCCATCCAATTAATTTCATGCTCTAAAGAGAGTAAATGGAGCCTGTTTCCTGCTGAGGGTAGTGATTATAGTTTGCTCCAATAAAAAGCAACTGTGCTTGTTCTCGAGTGAAATATAAATATGCGTATTAATCACTTACTAGTGGTCTGGTCTAAGTTACCAGTGAAGACAATCACAAACTTACCCAGTTTTAAGGTGAGGAAATAAATTCTCTAAGAGGACTATGAAGACATTGGGGCCATATCTTACCATTGTCACAGCTATCACTGTAAGTTCTTTTTGTTGTTCTTCTATAAACTTGGAAAGGAATACTCTAGTCAGTGAAATTTTATTTGTGAAATAACATTCATGAAATCACTAGAATTAGTATTTTATTTATAGAGGAAACAGGGCAGGGCCTTGCTATGCAGCCTAGGCTAACTTGAGTAAGGCTATTTACTTCATGAAAATTAGGATCATGGGAGTGTACTTCCATACCCGATCATATTTTATATATCATATATAACTGGCTTAACTTGTAATGACAGAAAGCCTCAACAAAATATTACATCTATATAATTAGAACATATTTAATTCAGTTTTTAAGATGCATAAGACAGCTGAAATTCCCAGAGGATTAAGATCATGGACGGTAACTGGACTTGTTAGCTTTTATCTATTTGACACAAATTCATTTATCCAGGATGAGGAAACCTCAATGAGAAAATTATTTATTAGATTTTCCTGTAGACAAGTCTTGAAACATTTTATTTGCTTCCCTTTAAAAAATTTCCTTTATATGTATAGGGTTTTTTCCTTCATGTGTGTGTCTATGCACCATGTGTGTGCCTAGTATCCATAGAGACTAGAAGACAGTGTCAGATGCCCTGAAACTGAGCTCCCATTTGGGTGTGGTGAATCAGACTTTAGTCCTCTGAGAGTGCTCTTAATGGCTGAGTCTACTCTGCTTCCTCTGTGGTGATTTTCTTATTTAGTAAATGGGAGGAACCAGAAAGCAAGCTAAACAAACTGTGGGAGTAAGTCAGTAAGTAGCATTCTTCCTTGGCCTCTGCTTCAGTTCCTGCCTCCAAGATCCTGGCCTGTTTGAGTTCCTGCCATTGCTTCCTGTCATGATGTCCTTAGTGATGGACTGTCACCTGTAAGGCAAATAAACTCTATCCTCTCATGCTGCATTTAGTTCTGGTCTTAATACAGCATTACAGCAATAGAAGGCAAATTAGAACACCAGCTTTTTTCATATTGTATTTAAATGTCATTAATAGAACATTATAGAGTGAAACATACTGCTTGGAAAATCTAAAATATCTTTTATTTTTATATTTTTATTTTCTATATTCTTTGTTTACATTCCAAATGATTTCCCCTTTCCTGGATCCCCCCTCCCCATATGTCCCATAAACCTTCTTCTCTCTATCCATTCTCCAATCACCTCCCTCCTTTTTTTCTCTGTCCTTATATTCCCCTCCAATGCTAGATCAATCCTTTCCAGGATCAGGACCCTCTCCATACTTCTTCATGGGAGTCATTTGTTATGTGACTTGTGCCTTGGGTATTCAGAGCTTCTGGGCTAATTAATATCCACTTATCAGAGATTGTATTCCATGTGTATTCTTTTGTGACTGGGTTACATCACTTAGGATGATATTTTCCAGATCAAACTATTTGCCTATAAATTTTGTGAATTCATTGTTTCTAATTGCTGAGTAGTATACCATTGTGTAAATATACCACATTTTCTGTATCCATTTCTCCTTTGAGGGGCATCTGGGTTCTTTCCAGCTTCTGGCTATTATAAATAAGGCTGCTATGAACATAATGGAGCATATATCTTTATTGCATGCCGGGGAATCCTTTGGGTATATGCCCAGGAGAGGTACAGCAGGGTCCTCTGGAAGTGTCATGTCCAGTTTTCTGAGGAACTTCCAGACTGATTTCCAAAGTGGTTGTACCATCTTACATCCCCACCAGCAGTGGAGGAGTGTTCCTCTTTCTCCACATCCTCGCCAACACCTGCTGTCTCCTGAGTTTTTGACCTTAGCCATTCTGACTGGTGTAAGGTGAAATCTCAGGGTTGTTTTGATTTGCATTTCCCTAATGACTAATGATGTTGAGCACTTCTATATTTTTTAATTTTTTTATTCGATATATTTTTTATTTACATTTCAAATGATTTCCCCTTTTCTAGCCCCCCACTCCCCGAAAGTCCCGTAAGCCCCCTTCTCTCCCCCTGTCCTCCCACCCACCCCTTCCCACTTCCCCTTTCTGGTTTTGCCAAATACTGCTTCACTGAATCTTTTCAGAACAAGGGGCCACTCCTCCTTTCTTCTTGTACCTCATTTGATGTGTGGATTATGTTTTGGGTATTCCAGTTTTCTAGGTTAATATCCACTTATTAGTGAGTGCATACCATGATTCATCTTTTGAGTCTGGGTTATCTCACTTAGTATGATGTTCTCTAGCTCCATCCATTTGCCTACATGAATTCATTGTTTCTAATGGCTGAATAGTACTCCATTGTGTAGATACACCACATTTTTTGCATCCACTCTTCTGTTGAGGGATACCTGGGTTCTTTCCAGCATCTGGCAATTATAAATAGGGCTGCTATGAACATAGTAGAGCATGTATCCTTATTACATGGTGGGGAATCCTCTGGGTATATGCCCAGGAGTGGTATAGCAGGATCTTCTGGAAGTGAGGTGCCCAGTTTTCTGAGGAACTGCCAGACTGATTTCCAGAGTGGTTGTACCAATTTGCAACCCCACCAGCAGTGGAGGAGTGTTCCTCTTTATCCGATGTTGAGCACTTCTTAATGTGCCTCTTGGCCATCCGAATTTCTTCAGGTGAAAATTCTGTGTTTAGATCTGTACCCCATTTTTTTTTTTGGTTTTTTTGAGACAGGGTTTCTCTATGTAGCACTGGCTGTCCTGGAACTCACTCTGTAGACCAGGCTGGCCTAGAACTCAGAAATCTGCCTGCCTCTGCCTCCCAAGTGCTGGGATTACAGGCGTGTGCCACCACCGCCCGGCTCGTACCCCATTTTTAATAGGGTTATTTGGTTCCCTGGGGTCTAACTTCTTGAGTTCTTCGTATATATTGGATATTAGCCCTCTATCAGATGTAGGGTTGGTGAATATCCTTTCCCAATTTGATGGTTGTTGTTTTGTCCTTTTAACAGTGTCCTTTGCCTTACAGAAACTTTGTAATTTTATGAGGTCCCATTTGCCAATTCTTGATCTTAGAGCATAAGCTATTGGGGATCTGTTTAGGACCTTTTTCCAAGTGCCCATATCCTCTAGGGTCTTCCCCAGTTTCTTTTCTATTAGTTTCAGTGTGTCTGGTTTTACATGGAGGTCCTTGATCCACTTGGAGTAAAGTTTAGTACATGGAGATAAGAATGGATCAATTTGCATTCTTCTGCATGCTGACCTCCAATTGAACCAGCACCATTTGTTGAAAAGGCTATCTTTTTTTCACTGGATGTTTTTGGCTCCTTTGTCAAAGATCAAGTGACCATAGGTGTGTGGGTTCATTTCTGGATCTTCAATTCTATTCCATTGATCCACTTGTCTGTCACTGTGCCAATACCATGCAGTTTTTAACACTATTGCTCTGTAGTGTTGCTTGAAGTCAGGGATACTGATTCCCCCAGAATTTCTTTTGTTGTTGAGAATAGTTTCAGCTATCCTGGGTTTTTTCTTATTCCAGATGAATTTGAGAATTGCTTTTTCTAACTCTGTGAAGAACTGAGTTGGGATTTTGATGGGGATTGCATTGAATCTGTAGATTGCTTTTGGAAAGATGGCCATTTTAACTATATTAATCCTGCCGATCCACGAGCATGGCAGATTTTTCCATTTTCTGAGGTTTTCTTCAATTTCCTTCTTCAGAGACCTGAAGTTCTTGTCATATAGATCTTTCACTTCTTTGGTTAGAGTCACACCAAGATACTTTATATTGTTTGTGGCTATTGTGAAGGGTGTCATTTCCCTAACTTCTTTCTCAGCCTGCTTATACTTTGAGTATAGGAAGGCAACTGATTTGCTTGAGTTGATTTTATAACTACTTTGCTGAAGTTGTTTATCGCTGTAGGAGTTCTCTGGTGGAGGTTTTCGGGTCACTTAAGTAGACTATCATGTTATCTGCAAATAGTGATAATTTGACTTCTTCCTTTCCAATTTGTATCCCCCTTGACCTCCTTATTTTGTCTAATTGCTCTAGCTAGAACTTCAAGTACTATATTGAAAAGATATGGAGAGAGAGGACAGCCTAAAATCTAGTCCCTGATTTTAGTGGGATTGCTTCAAGTTTCTCTCCATTTAGTTTGATGTTGGCTACCAGTTTGCTGTATATTGCTTTAATGATGTTTAGGTATGGGCCTGGAATTCCTGTTCTTTTCAAGACTTTTAGCATGAAAGGATGCTGAATTTTGTCAAATGCTTTTTCTGCATCTAATGAGATGATCATATGGTTTTTTTCTTTGAGTTTGTTTATGTAGTGGATAGCATTGAGGGATTTCCTTATATTGAACCATCCCTGCATCCCTGGGATGAAGCCTACTTGATCATGGTGGATGATCGTTTTGATGCGTTCTTGGATTCGGTTGGCAAGAATTTTATTAAGTACTTTTGCATCAATATTCATAAGAGAAATTGGCATGAAGTTCTCTTTCTTTGTTGGATCTTTGTGTGGTTTTGGTATCAGCGAAGTTGTGGCTTCATAGAACGAGTTGGGTAGAGTTCCTTCTGTTTCTATTTTGTGGAATAGTTTGAAGAGTATTGGTGTTAGGTCTTCTATGAAGGTCTGATAGAATTCTCCACTGAAGCCATCTGGTCCAGTGCTTTCTTTGGTTGGGAGACTTTCTATGATACTTTTTATTTCTTCTCATGTTATGGGACTGTTTAGTTGATCTATTTGATTCTGATTTAATTTTGGTGTTGGACATCTGTCTAGGAAACTGTCCATTTCCTCCAGATTCTCCAGTTGTGTTGAGTATAGGCTTTTGTAGTAGGATCTAATGATTTTTTTTAATTTTCTCAGTTTCTGTTGTTATATTTTCCTTTTCATTTCTAAGTCTGTTAATCTGGATACTGTCTCTGTGCCCTTTCGTTAGTCTGGCTAAGGGTTTATCTATCTTGTTGATTTTCTCAAAGAACCAGCTCTTGGTTTTGTTGATTCTTTGTGTGGTTCTCTTTGTTTCTACTTGATTGATTTCGGCCCTGAGTTTGATGATTTCCTGCCTTCTACTCCTCCTGGATGTAATAGCTTCTTTTTGTTCCAGGGCTTTCAGGTGTGTCATTAAGCTGTTAGTGTATGCTCTCTCCATTTTCTTTTTGGAGTTACTCAGGGCTATGAGTTTTCCTCTTAGCACTGCTTTCATTGTGTCCCATAGATAATGTTGTGTCTTCATTTTCATTAAGTTCTAAAAAGTCTTTAATTTCTTTCTTTATTTCTTCCTTGACCAAGGTATCATTGAGTATAATATTGTTCAGTTTCCACGTGTATGTGGGTTTTCTGTTGTTTTTGTTGCTATTGAAGACCACTTTTACTCCATAGTGATCTGATAGGAGGCATGGGATTAGTTCGATCTTCTTATATTTGTTGAGGTCTGTCTTGTGACCAATTATATGGTCAATTTTGGAGAAGGTACCATGAGGTGCTGAGAAAAAGGTATATTCTTTTGCTTTAGGATAGAATGTTCTATATATATATCTGTTAAATATAATTCGTCCAAAGCTTCAATTAGTTTCATTGTGTCCCTGTTCAGTTTCTGTTTTCCTGATCGGTCCATTGAGGAAAGTACAGTGTTGAAGTCACCCACAATTATTGTGTTAAGTGCAATGTGTGCTTTGAGCTTTAATAAACTTTCTTTTATGAATGAGGGTGCCCTTGCATTTGGAGTATAGATGCTCAGGATTGAGAGTTCTTCTTGTTGTATTTTTCCTTTGACCAGCAAGAAGTGTCCCTCAGAGTCTCTTTTGATGACTTTGGGTTGAAAGTCAATTTTATCTGTTATTAGAATGGCTACTCCAGCTTGTTTCCTGAGACCATTGGCTTGTAAAATTGTCTTCCAGCCTTTTACTCTAAGGTAGTGTTTGTCTTTGACCCTGAGGTGTGTTTCCTGTAAGCAGCAAAATGTAGGGTCCTATTTACGTATCCAGTCAGTTAGTCTATGTCTTTTTATTGGGGCATTGAGTCCATTGATGTTAAGAGATACTAAGTAATAGTGATTGCTACTTCCTGTCATTTTTGATCTTATTTTTTAAATTTGATTGGTTAACTTCTTTTGGGTTTGATGAAAGGCTACTATCTTGCTTTTTCCAGGGTGAAGTTTCCCTCCTTGTATTGGTGTTTTCCTCCTATTATCCTTTGTAGGGCTGGGTTTGTGGATAGATATTGGGTAAACTTGGTTTTGTCATGGAATATCTTAGTTTCTCCATCTATGGTGATTGAGAGTTTTGCTGGGTATAGTAGTTTTGGCTGGCATATGTGTTCTCTTAGAGTCTGCATGAGATCTGCCCAGGATCTTGTAGCTTTCATAGTCTCAGGTGAAAAGTCTGCTGTGATTCTGATAGGTCTTCCTTTATATATTACTTGGCCTTTTTCTCTTACTGCCTTTAATATTCTTTCTTTGTTTAGTATATTTGGTGTTTTGATTATTATGTGACAGGAGGTATTTCTGTTCTGGTCCAGTCTGTTTGGAGTTCTGTAGGCTTCTTGTATATTCATGGGCATCTCTCTCTTTAGGTAAGGGAAGTTTTCTTCCATAATTTTATTGAAGATATTTGCTGGCCCTTTAAGTTGTCAATCTTCACTCTCATATATGCCTATAATCCTTAGGTTTGGTCATTTCATTGTGTCCTCAATTTCCTGGATATTTTGGGTTATAAGCTTTTTGCATTTTGCATTTTCTTTAACTGTTGAGTCAATGCTTTCTATGGTATCTTCAGCATCTGAGATTCTTTCTTCTATCTCTTGTATTTTGTTGTTGATATTTGCATCTGTGTCCCCTGATTTCTTCCCAAGGTTTTCTTGTCTCCCTTTGAGTTTTCTTATTTGTTTCTACTTCTGATTTTAGATCCTGGATGGTTTTGCTTAGCTCCTTCACTTGCTTGTTTGTGCTTTCCTATAATTCTTTACGAGATTTTTGTGTTTCCTCTTTCATGACCTCAGCCTGTTGACCAAAGTTCTCCTGTATTTCTTTAAGTGATCTTTGCGTTTCCTCCTTATTGGCTTTTGTATTCTCCTGGATTTGTTTCAATGTTTTTGTGTTTCCCTTGCAAGGGCTTCTAACTTTTGATCCATTTTCTCCTGAATTTCTTTAAGTATGTCCTTCATGTGTTCCTTTACCAGCATCATGGCCTGTGATTTTAAATCCAAATATTGTTTTACTGGTGTGATGTGGGTATCCAGGACATGCTGTTAAAGGAGAATTGGGTTCAGATGTTGCCATATTGCTTTGATTTCTGTTAGTGACATTCCTGCGTTTGCCTTTTGCCATCTAGTTCTCACTGGTGTTAGTTGGTCTTGTCAATGCTGGACTCACCAGTGCAAGCTGCCTCTTCACAGGTGGCCTCTGGTGCACAGCTGACATCCTGCACTGCCTGAAGACAGGGTGCTGTGGCCCAGGCTGTTCAGATCCCGAAGTAGACACCTGAAGGCTCCCGCAGGGGCCTGCTGGACTCACCAGAGCACACTGACTCCTCCCAGCTGGCCTCCCGGGTGTCCCTCTGGCTTCTTGCAGGACCTAGAGATGTGGCGTTGCAGCCCATCCTGTTCTGGACCCGGAATGGAGATCTGAGGACTCTCGCCAGAGGCCTCAGGCTAAAATATCTTTGTATTTAGAAAGTCTACACTATTTTCCTTGCGTCCTGGTGGATATGTCTTAAGGGGTGGTTTAATGAGGAAGGACCATGGATGTAAAATGTGGCTCAAAATGTGTTCCACCATACCTGTTTGTGTTCCATGGCATCTTGTTTTTGTCTGTGTTTATTGTGCTTCACTTGGCAGCTTCCATCCTATGCCTTTGCAAGTTCAAATCATGCTTACCAATACAAATTTCATCAGCATTAGCAAAAGTTTATTAGCATTAGTAGGTTACCTTCTTGAGTATTTTATCTTTTAAAAGTTATTTTAAAAAGGTTCTGGGGAGATGGCTTAGCTTACTGGCTGCCCTTCCAGAGAAACTGGGTTTCATTCCCAAAATGCTCATGGGGGCTCATAATCATCTGTAACTCCAGTTCCTTAGGGCACCTATGACCTTTGCCTATTTCTGCAAATATTGTATGTACATGGTATATAGACATACATGTAACCAAAGTATTAAAACACACAAAAGAAAAATAAATGATATTTTTTAAGTTAGAAAAGGAAAATTTTTTTCAAATATAAAGCAAGTAGTACAACAAGGCTAATGTTACAACTCATATCCCAATAGTGCTTCTCTGGAATATAGACATTTTCCTAGATGAGTTTTAAAGCATCTTCTCTGTTCCTATACTCCATTTTCCTTCTCTTTATCAAATAATGAGCCCAGTTCATATTTCCATGAATACAGCAATCCTCAGTGAATAGCTCCTGTCCCACCTGGAGGAGGGCTGATATCCAGGACTCCATGCCTTCCTGTCTTTCTCTTTTTTATTCAACATCCTTTCCTCCGAAATTCACGAAGTTGTTCTCAGTAGTCAGATTTGGTAATAACATTTAAGACTATTTTTTTGTTGTTATGTATATGCATGTGTATGTGAATGTGTATATGTATATGATGCATATGTATATGTGTATGATGCATATGTATGTGTATATGTATGTATATGTATATACATACATACATACATAAATTTTTGCTTTTCTTAGAAAAGGTTTCACTTTAGAGACAAGACTGGTAAACTCATGATCCTCCTGCCTTAGCCTTTTGAGTGCTGGGACTATAACCAAGTACTACTAGTCCCATTTTAACCTTTGGAGTTTTAACTAAACAAAAGCCCCTTGTTGTCTTCCACACCCTTTTCTATTTCTGTATTTCATTCTCAAATTTTCTTTATAAATGATTTAAGGAATTATCTGTGCTGTGATTTGGCAAACCCAGATACAATGGTGTGTCTTTATTCTAGAAACTCCAACCAGCTTCAATGCAAAAGGAGAGAAGTTCACACTGATACTAGGAAACAACAGAAACTGATATTCTACAGTGTATGTGAGGGTTGTCTGTAGTTAACAAGGCTTAGGAAGATACTAGGGGCAAGTGAGACACGGACACTTCCAGCTACAGACCTTCAGAGAGCATGTTTCACTGTTCCAAGCTCAAATTCCTCCTAAAGTTCAAGATTAAGCTGCTTATTGCACCAAAAGAAACAGGATAAAGATGCAGGAAAGACTTTCATTGGTGTGGCTTGGTTTAGAAAGTGAAATTGGTGCTGCACCAAGTATTTAACGGAGACTGTTCATTTGCAACAGAGACTGTGCTTGAGATGGAGCCTGTGTTCTCCCTCTGCGCCTGCGCCTCATCTCTATCTTGCCTGTGACAATCCATATTTGCAAGGGCTTGTTGGTGAGACAAGGTGACAGGAAGATCCTGCAACGTATTTTATTCTTGTGAAGTCATGTAGTCTACCATGTCTCTAAAGGTTCCAAGAACTTGTACCATCTGGTGACAAACATTTCCTCAGCCTTCAAAGTCATCTTGTTCACGCTCTCATGTCATGGCTTATAGGTGAAGGGTCTTCCACAAGCTCATTTGTTTGAACATGCAGCTACTGAGTTGCTGATGCTTTTATAGACATAGGGTCTAGGTGATAGATATATATCATTAGACCTTGAGCATGTTTGCCCGGCCCCTGTCCTGCTTCTATCTGGTCAATATCGTGGGGTTTACCACAATGGATTATACCCTCTAAGCAGTGAACCAGAGTAAAACCTTCCTCCTAAAAATTGCTTCCATCTGATATTTAGTCACAGTGAGGAGAGAAGCTAATAGAGTCCACAATCCTCTTATTAACAATGGAAGAAAAATAAATGAAGGTAAAATGAATAAATAAAAAAGGAAGCAACACAGAAGCTAAAGAAAAGCAGCTTAGATAATAAAAAAAATGGTGGTGGGGAATGGGCTGGAATGCCTGGAGCCAGCTGTTTCCTCTTTGGAAGGCAGAAATGTGGGGAATTGTTGGTAGGGTGGGGAGGCAAAACTTGGTTTTGCACAAGTAAAAGTTATTTAGTATTAACAATATTTACTTTTGTTATCCTGGGTCCAGAAATCAATGGCCCACTCACCTGTCTCAATCACCTCCACAAGTGTTTATGCATGATCACATACATATACATATACCTACATATAAACAAATATGTATATATATTTGGATGAGGCAGCCCCACAGCAACCTCATTTATTTCTCTGACCTTTTTATACCTTCTAGACAAAAGTTCTTTAGAAAACTTCCTCAGAGATAAAATGTTACATAAAATAGGAGTTAAAGAAGGATGTTGATATTAAGTTATTAGAAGTGTTTCATTTTATATGACCATTATAAGTTCAAAGCAATAACTTTTACATGGTCTTGCCTTATCATAGTATATATCTGTGGCTTCATCCTTGGACATAAATGTTTTTACTATTTGTTCCAAGTCTATTTCTCCTTTTAATATGATTATGAAAGCTTACTGAATTTGTAAAACCAGACACATTGAAACTAATAGAAAAGAAACTGGGGAAGACCCTTGAGGACATGGGCACAGGGGAAAAGTTCCTGAACAGATCACCAATCGCTTATGCTTTAAGATCAAGAATTGACAAAAGGGACCTCATAAAATTACAAAGTTTCTGTAAGGCAAAGGACACTGTTAAAAGGACAAAACGGCAACCATCAAATTGGGAAAGGATATTCACCAACCCCACATCTGATAGAGGGCTAATATCCAATATATACAAAGAACTCAAGAAGTTAGACCCCAGGGAACCAAATAACCCTATTAAAAAATGGGGTACAGATCTTAACAAAGAATTTTCACCTGAAGAAATTCAGATGACCGAGAGACATCTTAAGAAGTGCTCAACATCATTAGTCATTAGGGAAATGCAGATCAAAACAACCCTGAGATTTCACCTTACACCAGTCAGAATGGCTAAGGTCAAAAACTCAGGAGACAGCAGGTGTTGGCAAGGATGTGGAGAAAGAGGAACACTCCTCCACTGCTGGTGGGGCTGTAAGATAGTACAACCACTGTGGAAATCAGTCTGGTAGTTCCTCAGAAAACTGGACATGAGACTTCCAGAGGACCCTGCTATACCTCTCCTGGGCATATACCCAAAGGATTCCCCGGCATGCAATAAAGACACATGCTCCATTATGTTCATAGCAGCCTTATTTATAATAGCCAGAAGCTGGAAAGAACCCAGATGCCCCTCAAAGGAGGAATGGATTCAGAAAATGTGGTATATTTACACAATGCAATACTACTCAGCAATTAGAAACAATGAATTCACAAAATTTTTAGGCAAATGGTTTGAGCTGGAAAATATCATCCTAAGTGAGGTAACCCAATCACAAAAGAATACACATGGAATGCAATCTCTGATAAGTGGATATTAACTAGCCCAGAAGCTCTGAATACCCAAGGCACAAACTGCATAACAAATGACTCCCATGAAGAAGTATGGAGAAGGTCCTGATCCTGGAAAGGATTGATCTAGCATGGGAAGGGAATATAAGGACAGAGAAAAAGGAGGGAGGTGATTAGAGAAGGGATGGAGAGAAGAAGGTTTATGGGACATATGGGGAGGGGGGATCTGGGAAATGGGAAATCATTTGGAATGTAAACAAAGAATATAGAAAATAAAAATATTAAAAAAAAGACCAGAAATAGTACAAGAAAAAAAAAAGAAAACCTTGTTACAACAGTCAAAGAAAATGCAAGATGTAAAAAGCGCCTAACTTAAAATATCCAGGCAATCCAGGACATAATGAATGGACCAAACCTAAGGATAATAGGTATAGAAGTAATCAAATGTTCCCAACTCAATGGTCTAGTGAATATCTTCAACAAAATTATAGAAGAATGTTGCAAGATATTTCCTATCCATTCACATGGAAGCAGTGAGAGGCCAGTGATTGGAGGAGAGAGAGGAGGAGGAGCTAAGAGAGGTGAGGGGTGGAGAGAGAGGCTCGGTGGACAAGACTAGTGGAGCAGAGAGGTAGACGTAGATATCCAGATAGCTTCAGACATATTTCTGGTGTTTTGGAGAGGTTAGATAATTGTAATAAGACTTTATCATTGTAAATTGGCATTATGTAATTGGGAGTTTTATATACATAAAGATATTTGGTTAACTATTCAAGTTTAAGATTCATGCTTTAACCGACACTTGGAAGGAGTGGTGCAGAGGCCTGGTGGGGCAGTACCCTTTATTAAATAATTACCCCTACATAGAAGTAAGCAAAGACCCCCAACTCAATGGGCCAATACATATCTTCAACAAAATTATAGAAGAAAACTTCTGTAAACTAAAGAAAAAGATGTCCACAAACATACAAGAAGCCTACAGAACCCTGAATAGATGGGACCAGAAAAGAAATTTCTCCCTTCACATAATAGTCAAAACACCAAATGTACAAAAAAGAAAGTATATTAAAAGCAGTAAGGGAAAAACTTCAAGTAACATATAAAGGCTGACCTATCAGAAATACAACAGACTTTTCAACACAGACTCTATAAGCCAGAAGATCCTGGGCAGATGTCACAGAGATCCTAAAAGAACACAAATTCCAGCCCAGGCTACTATACCCAGCAAAAACTCTCATTTACTATAGATGGAGAAACCAAGATATTGCATGATAAAACCAAATGTACACAATATCGCTCCACAAATCCAGCCCTACAAAGGATAATAGATGGAAAATGCCAGCACAAGGAAGGAAACTACACCCTAGAGAAAGCAAGAAAGTAATCTTTCAACAAACCCAACAGAGGATGTATTTATGACACAATTATGACACAAACATAATTCCATCTCTATCAATAAAAATAAAGGGAAGCAACAATCACCATTCCTTAAAATCTCTTAATATTAGTGGACTCAATTCCTCAATAAAATGTCATAGACTAACAGACTGGATATGTAAACAGGATCCAGCATTTCACTGCATACAGGAATCCTACCTCAGGGAATAAGACAGACACTACTTCAGAGTAAAAGGCTGGAAAACAACTTTACCATCAAATGGTCTCAAGAAACATGCTGATGTAGTCAATCTAATATCTAATAAAATCAACTTTCAACAAAAAGTTATTAAAACAGCTAAGGGAGGACACTTGATACTCATCACATGAAAATTTACCAAGGTTAATTCTGAATTCTGAACATTTATGCTCCAAATGCAAGGGAACCCACATTAATGAAAGAAACTTTACTGAAGCTCAAAGCACACATTGAACCTCACACAATTATAGTGGGAGACTTTAATACTTCACTCTATTCAAAGGACAGATTATGGAAACAGAAACTAAATAGAGACATAGTAATACTATCAGAAGTCATGAACCAAATGGAAGTTATGAACCAAATGGATTTAATAGATATCTATAGACAATTTCACGCTAAAACAAAAGAATGTACCTATTTCTCAGCACTTCATTGTACCTTCTCCAAATTGACCATATAATCAGTCACAAAACAGGCCTCAACAGATACAAGATTGAAATAATCCCCTGTATCCTATCAGATCACCATGGACTAAGGCTGGTCTTCAATAACTACAAAAAAAGCTCACATACACATGGAAGCTGAACCACTATCTAATTAATGATAATTTGGTCAGGGAAGAAATAAAGAAAGATATTAAAGTATAGAAAGAATCAAGAAATCCAGGAGTTGGTTCTTTGGGAAAATCAACAAGAGAGATAAACCCTTAGCCAGACTAACCAGAAGGTAAAGAGACAGTATCCAAATTAACAAAATTAGAGATCAGAAGGGAGACATAACAACAGAAACTGAGGAAATTAAGAAAACCATCAGATCTTACTTCAAAGGCCTATACTCAACACCACAGGAAAATCTGGATGAAATGGACAATTTTCTAGAAAGATATCAGGTACCAAAGTTAAATCAGGATCAGATAAACCAGCTGAATGATCCCATAGCCTCTAATGAAATAGAAACAGTCATTAAAAGTTTCTCAATCTAAAAATGTCCAGGACCAGAAGATTTTAGTACAGAATATTATCAGACCTTTAAAGAAGACTTAATACTCTTCAAATTATACCACAAAATAGAAACAGTAAGAACACTACCAAATTTTCTATGAAGCCATAGTTACTCTGATACCTAAACCACACAAAGACCCAACAAGGAAAGAGAACTTCAGACCAATTTCCCTTATGAATAGCTATACCAGATAATCAATAAAATTGTCACAAACCAAATCCAAGAACACACCAAAATGATCATTCACCATGGTCAAGTAGGCTGCAATTCATGGAAGCAGGAATACATCAATATACAGAGATCTATCAATGTAATCCACTTCATAAACAAACTCAAAGAAAAAAAATCATATGATCATCTCCTTAGATGCTGAAAAAGCATTTGACAAAATTTAACACCCCTTCATTTTAAAGGTCTTGGAAAGATCAGGAACTGAAGGATCATATTTAAACATAATAAAAGCATTGTACAGTAAACCAGTAGCCAACATCAAACTAAATTGAGACAAACTTGAACAATCCACTAAAATCAGGGACAACACAAGTCTCCTCACTCTCTCCCTATGTATCCAACATAGTCTTTAAAGTTCCAGCCAGAGCAATTAGGCAACAAAATGAGGTCAAAGTAATACAATTTGTAAAGGAAGAAGTCAAAATATCACTATTTGCAGGATATATGACAGTATAACCCCAAAAATTACACTCAAACAAATCAGTAGCCATATTCAACCTAAAGGATAACTAGGCTGAGAAAGAAATGGGGGAAACGACACCTTCACAACAATCACAAATAATATAAAATATCTTGGTGTGACTAACCAAACAAGTGAAAGATTCATATGACAAGAATTTCAAGTCTCTGAAGAAAGAAATCAAAGAAGATCTTAGATAATGGAACGATATCCTAAAAGAATGGAATCTATGCTCATAAATTGGCTGGATTAATATAGTAAAAATGGCCATCTTGCAGAAAGCAATATACAGATTCAGTACAATTTCCATCAAACTTCCAACTCAATTCTTCATAGAGTTAGAAGGAGCAACTTGCGAATTCATTTGGAATAACCAAAAACCCATGATAGTGAAAACTATTCTCAACAATAAAATAAATTTTGGGGGAATTACCATCTCTGACCTCAAGCTGTATTACAGAGCAATAGTGATAAACAGAACCCTGCATGGTATTGGTACAGTGACAGACAGGTAGATCAATGGAATAGAATTGAAGACCTAGAGATGAACTCACACATCTATGGTCACTTGGTTTTTGACAAATAAGCCAAACCCATCCAGTGGATAAAAGATTAAATTTTCAACAAATGGTGCTGGTTCAACTGTAGGCCTCCATGTAAAAGAATGCAAATTGACCCAGTCTCATCTCCTTGTAGAAAGCTCAAGTTCAAGTGGATCAAGGATCTAATAAAACCAGATACATTGAATTTAAGAAGAGAAAGTGGCAAAGAGCCTTGAACACATGGACACAGGGAAAAATTTCCTGAATAGAACACCAATGTCTTATTCTCTAAGACCAACAATTGAAAAATGGGATCTATAAAGTTGAAAAGCTTCTGTAAGGCAAAGGACACCCTCAATAGGACAAAATGACAACCAACAGACTGGTAAAAGGTCTTTACCAATCCTACATCAGATAAAGGTTTAATATTCAATATATACAAAGGACTCAGCTGGGCAGTGGTGGCATATGCCTTTAATCCCAGCACTTGGAGGCAGAGGCTGGTGAATTTCTGAGTTCGAGGCCAGCCTGATCTACAGAGTGAGTTTCAGGACAGCCGGGACTACACAGAGAAACCCTGTCTCGAAAAAACAAAACAAAATAAAACAAAACAACCAAAGAACTCAAGAAGTCAGACCCCGGAGAAACAAATAACCCTATTAAAAATGGGGTGCAGAGCTAAAGAAAGAATTCTCAGTGAGGAATACCAAATGGCTGAGAATCACCTAAAGAAATGTTCAGCATCATCAGGGAAATGCAAGTCAAAACAACCCTGAGATTCCACTTCACACAAGTCAGATTGGCTAAGATGAAAAACTCAGGTGACAGCAGGTGTTAGCGAGGATGTGGAGAAACAAAAACACTCCTCCACTGCTGGTGGGATTGTAAACTGGTACAACTACTCTGGAAACCAGTCTGGAGGTTTCTCAGAAAATTGAAAATATCACTACCTGATAACACACAGCTACAACACTCCTGGGCGTATACTCAAAAGATTCTCCAACTTATAACAAGGACACATGCTCCACCATGTTCATAGCAACCTTGTTTATAGTATCCAGAAGGTGGAAACAACACAGATGTCCTTCAACAGAGGAATGGATAGAGATATATAGTACATTTACTCAGCTATTATAAACAATGACTTCATGAAATCCGAATGCAAATGGATGGAACTGTAAAGTATAATTCTGAGTGAGGTAACCCAGTCACAAAAGAACACACATGATATATACTCACTGATAAGTGGATATTAGGAAAAATCTCGGAATGCTCATTATACAACTTACAGACCATATGAAGCTCAAGAAGAGCGAAGACCAAAGTGTGAATGCTTCAGTCCTTAGAACGGGGAGTAGAGGATGAGAGGGACTTTGAAGGAAGAGAGGAGGGTAAGGGGGAAAATGAGGCAGAATCAGGTATGGGAGGAGATGGTGGGGATGTAAAGAGGGTGAGGAAGTTGAATAGTTGTGTGTATGAATGTGGGAGGGAAAACTGGGGTTAGGCATCAGAAAGTCCCAGAAGCCAGGAAATCAAGAGGATTCCAGGACCCAACAGGGATGACATTATCTGAAGTACCCAAGAAAGGGCAGAGAGAACCTGTTGAGGCCCTATCCAGAAGTTAGGCATGGACCCAGTTGAGGGATGGGACCACCCACCCATCTTCCTCAATTTTAACCCAGAATTGTTCCTGTCTAAAGGAAATACAGGTACAAAGAGTAGAGCAGAGACTGAAGGAAAGGTCATCCAGAGACTGCTCACCTGGGGATATATCCTATATACAACCACCAAATCTAGACATGATTGCTGATGCCAAGAAGTGCTTGTGGACAGGAGCCTGATATAGCAGTCTCCTGAGAGGCTCTGCCAGAGCATGATCAATAAAGATGTGGATGCTTGCAGCCAACCAGCAGACTGAGTGTGCAGATCCTAATGGAGGAGTTAGGGGAAGGGCTGTAGCAGCTGAAGGGAATTGCAACCCATAGGCAGAACAACAATATCAACCATGCAGACCCCGCTCCCCCAGAGCTCCCAGGGAGTAAACCACCAACCAAAGAGTACACATGGAGGGACCCATATGTAGCAGAGGATGGCCTTATCTAGCCACAATGGGAGGGGAGGCACTCGGTTCTACGAAGGCTTGATGTCCCAGTGTAGGGGAATGCTTGGGCTTTGATGTGGCATTGCATTGGTGGGTGGGGGAACACCCCCATAGAAGCAGGGGGAGGGGGTTTGTGGAGGGAAAACAGGGGAACAGGATAACATTTGAAATGTAAATAAATAAAATATCAAAAATAACTTCACATGTTATATACTAATGGCATACGAAGCTTGAAACAGGAAGTGCGTTGAATGTAAGAAAGCTAATTATCACCCTAGAGATTTGAAATTTAATAAAATAGTTAAACTTTATAATAGGAAATAGACCCATTAAAAAAAGAAATAAATTCTTCTAAAAATTATTTGAATCAAATCAGAAATTCTATAAAATCATGAATTCATCTAAATAACATTAATTCATGAAAGTACATCTTTATGTTGATTTTCAGGCAGTTCTCAATAGGGTGGGCTAATGCCCAGGAATTGGTGGACTATGCCATAATGATAGGAGAGCAGTCTCAATAGCAAGAGGCAGTCCCGAGCTGAAGTCTCTCAGGACCTTGCCTCCCAGAGTTAATCCATCTTAGGCCATGTGAAAAGGTGGGCTACCTCCAGGAAAGTCACCTGTTAGCCTCAGTCTTTCCAAGATGGCTCCTGACACTGGAAGATAGTAAGTGCTTGCTTAGTAAGCAGGGGAATAATAACTTGTACCTTAGAATGCATGGGGGTGGGGGGAAAGAAAGGCATGTGAGGTAATCCATCAGAGAGATACATTAATTGGTGAGTTCCAGGCAAGTGATATTCTGTCTCATAAAAGGGTGGATAGTGTAAGCATGTGCAAGCACACACACACACACACGCACACACACACACACACACACACATACACACACACACCATCGTTTTTGAGAAAAAAAACCAAGAAAATGTTTGTAAAGAAATGTTCCACATAACAGATGAAATGTTGGATGTAAACATTTCTTCTTGAATTATGAAAATATAATGAAATATTCACTTCTGTAGCATAGGAGACCAAAGTAGAAATAAACCAGCTGGGGAAAGAGAGCCTGGGGAAGAAGAGGGAACAACATAGCTCAGGAAGGAACAAACAGAAACACGTGCACGTGAAAATACACCATGTGACATGCAAGAGAAAAGGGACAAAGGTAGAAAGGACAGAAGTAGATGACTGTGAAAGCTTGAGAGAAAAGGGTAGCTTCAACATATAGTGTGAGGGGATATGTGTAATAATTTTAATCAGAAAAAACTTGAAGTTATTATAAAATGAAAACAAAAACCCAAAGATATAACTCTAGGCAACTTTATAGAAAAAAGATACTGAATTTATATAGTTTGGAAGTAAATGAAGTTCTGGTAAACACAGTGTAGGCTAATCAATACCAGTGTACAGGTTAATATTCCTTTATCATATTATTCAAACAAACAAACAAACAAGCAAAACCCATTACATTAAAAAACTCAAAGAAAAAAAAATCTACATCACATCTTAAATTATGTTAGTTTGGCTAGGACATAACTTATGATCTTCCCATCCCTGACCTCAGCAAAGCTGGAACAAGGGGAGGCCATGGTGAAAATAATATTTCCTCTGGAGATTTTCAGGGAGGCACAGAAAGTTACAGTGTTGCATGATCACCTGGCCATCTGGCTGAAGGTGGCAGGTGTTCATACTGATGTCTGGTGGTAGCCTATAAGATATCTATAAGATAGCCGATAAGGCAGCTAGGATAGCCAAACAGAGCTCCTGGAAGATGAGGAGATCTCTCATCATCCTCCATGTCTTTTTGATGATGCTGTACTGAGTGAGCCTCACCCGCCTTTGTTCAGGTACCAACAGTGTCCGAATGGATGAAGATGATGCTCCTAAGAAACGATAGCTTAGTCATCTGCCAGCCACTGTGCAGAGGCAGGAGCACATGCAACATCTTGAGCAGGCCTAGATGGATGCGCCAGTGGGTGCTATGTAGCAGGGCCTTTTATTCTTTAGTACGGCTCTCGGTAGGTGCACATGTCCATGCTTTGGCTCACTCTCTTGGAGAGCACTAATTGGACATAACGAGTTATAAAAAGAAGAAGCAGATCAGGAGGAGGAGAAACAAGAAGAGGAGGAGGAGAAGATGGAAGAGCAAGAGGAAGACGAGGCCATGCATGCGCTGCCGGCTGTGGTCGTTTTGGAAGAGGGATTCTTAGTTTAGAAAAGACCCCCACAACTTTGACACATGGAACATTTTCAGGATTGATGATTGATGTGAGATGGCCTAGCTCAGTGTGGGCAAGTGGCACCCTGGTAAGGTAGTCCTGGGTGCCACAAGATGGCACATCAAACAAACCTTGAAAACAATCCAATAAACAGCACTCCTTCATGACCTCGGCATCAGTTTCTGCCTCCAGGTTTTTGCCGTGACTTCTTTTAGTGATGGAGTATGACCTGAGAGTTGTAAGGGGAAAGAAACTCTTTCCTCTCTGAAGTTACTTTGTTAATGATGTTCAATGCAATAGGAACTCTAAGGATGACAGCATAAAATCGGAGGGGGACCAAATAGACAGGGACACAGAGGGAACTGGAGGAGGAAAATAGGAGATGGATATTATTTTTCATGGCTATAATATATTAACTCATGTATATATGATTCATTGCATGCATGCCTGCATGGTTTTCTGAAAATAAAGAAAAATATTAAACAAATAGAAATAAATATCAATACATATAAAACTTAAACATCATTAACAAACACATTCTCCCTCACCAAATAATAGCATTTTCTGTCATTTTCTAAGAATTACCGTCTTTAGATCTTGAGTCTACTCCTCTGCTACAAAAAAAAAAAATGTCATGGATCAAGACAGACTTTTCTCCTCTCTGCATTTCTGAGGAGGCTGAGACAGAGATTACAGGAAATGAGTTCAATTTGGGGGCTTCAGTTGTTTTTTTATTTTGGATCTCTTCCACAAGACCTGACATACTTTTGTTGCTTGGTGTAAAGTAAGTGGAAGATTCATTAAGAAATAGCTCTTCTAAACCTCCAATTATATTAAGCTGACATCTATTTCTTCACTTGATTTCAGCCAAAGAACCAGACTCCTGAGAAAGCTGCTGCTGCTGCTGCTGCTACTGCTGTGTTGTTGTTGTTGTTGTTGTTGCTGTTGTTGTTGTAATTGTTATCCCACATTCCCTCCCCCTCCACTGCTAGTGCAAGCAAACAAGTTTCCTTTGCTTGGAGGAAAAGGACCCAGCTGAGATCTGCGGCTGCCAGTGGGATAGGTGTTGTCTCCAGAGCTCACTGAAGAATTAGAAACCACAGAAAGGATCTCAGAAAAAACAAAACAAAAACTCCCAAAAAACCCTCAGGTCTATTTTAGCAAGATAAGACGTCAGCATGTCAGCATGTTACTCAGCTCTTGGGGTAAACTGAAATTGTATTGTGTCTCTAAACCACCGTGGAAGCAGTAGAAAGGAAAAAAAATAATGACTGGGGTTCTCTAGATGTGGGTGTCACTGATTGTCTCAGAACTCCCTTGCTGGAATCTTGCATCAGAGCCTTCTAACAATGATGTTAATTAGATGCTCTTCTCTTCTGGAGGCTAGGCAGGGAAAAGGCAGGATTGGTTAAGATCCACAGTTCTAATCCACACATCAAATGAGATACAAGAAGAAAGGAGGAGTGGCCCCTGGTTCTGGAAAGACTCAATGAAACAGTATTGGCAAAACCAGAACGGGGAAGTGGGAAGGGGTGGGAGGGAGGACAGGGGAAGAGAATGGGGCTTACGGGACTTTCGGGGAGTGGGGGGGGGCTAGAAAAGGGGAAATCATTTGAAATGTAAATAAATTATATCGAATAAAAAAAATTAAAAAAAAAAAAAAGATCCACAGTTCTCAGGTGAGTTGCTGTCTCTGGGAACTCCATGTTTTCCTGGTGAGTTATCATAAAGATAATGAGGCAAATAGGTGAGCGTTTTTTTCTGAGGGTCTGAGGTTGAACATGCTTTGTGAGAGGCCAGAGGGATTTCTGGAAGGAGGGCAAAAGGAAGGGGAATGAGGAAGCTTGGAAGTGGGTTATAAACTAGGACAGAGAGTGTTTCTTCTATTAGGGGAAGGTCAACTTATCAACAAAGACTCTTTGTTACAAGTGATGTCTTCTCATTGTGACTTCATACAACTCCTATTGTTAAAAACTGGGGTTTTGAGGTGTACTGATTAAATATGTTATTTGTGAAGGCGGCAAGTTGAACAGTGGGTCTAGTATTTTAAAAACTGCAAGTCTTCGGGGTGTTCTGCATCTGTCAGCATCAGCCTGTGTAGTCAAACCCTCGAACTTCCAGTGACCTTGGAGCCCCTGCTGGTTTCTCGCACCCTTTCCACTCCAAGGAGTCTCTCCATCAGGAAAGGAGCTGAACTTTGCTGCCACCCACTGCTTCTCAATGTATATGGAAGGCTTTCTTTGAGCTGTACCCAAAATAACGTTGATCTGAAAGCAACACCAGGGAATTCAATCATCTGTTAAAAGAACATTAAAAAAATAAAAGCTAAGTCAAGCCCCTTGAAAGTTCAGCTTCAGCTCTAGAAAATAAAAAAGGGGGATTAGGGTGAGTCTATTTCTGGAAATCCGATTTCTCCAGCAATCAAACAGTGTGGGGATCCTTTTGTGGCTAATGCACACTTAGAGTCTTGCTCCCTGTGAACAGCCTTTTAACCTGCAGGAGGGCAGGCAGTCTCAGCTGCTTGCCTTGTGTAGAGATTAATTCATCTCCAGGGACTTTCCAGTAGCATGTGTTACTATGAAACCACCTTGAATTTTCTGAACTGTGAATCTGGCTGGAGAGGTATTTCTGGAATGTGTTTCTTATTTGGTTTATTTCTCCTCTTCTCTGAACAAATGAATGGGATTCTTTGGAGATACTTTCTGGAATGTGAGCAATCGTATGTGTGTTTTCCACATTCTAATAAGACATTTTTTTAGTCCTACAGTGAAACGCATAGGGTTAGTTCAAATACACTTTCCAGGATCTACTAATGAAATAGAAAGTAGTTGTATGTACAGAGATGCTACTGTGAACAGACACCACTTCTTTCTGGGCTCTTGTTTTCAATTTGTCTTCTTTAACCTGTAATTGCTACACAGAGAGGAAGCAAGGAGTGGATTTTGGGAACAAGCGACTTTCTTATGCTCATCTGCATGTTGTGTACTCTGTTCGCTGGTTTTTCTAACTAGCTTTTATCTATCTGTCTATCTGTCTATCTATCTATCTATCTGTCTATCTATCTATCTATCTGTCTATCTATCTATCTATCTATCTATCTATCTATCTATCTATCTATCTATCTATCTATCTAACTGCTTAATTTTATGCAAGGGAAGAGTTCTATCCAAAGCCTCACAGTCATACTCCAGTTCAAAGGCAATCCATGTCTGCTTGATGAGAACACTGAGGGTGTGTGTGTGTGTGTGGTGGTGGTGGTGGTGGTGGTGGTGGTGGCAAGCCTCTTCAGGTTAACACAACAGAAATCAACAATTAAAGAAACTCCTTTCAATTGGTTTCTAGTTCAGAGTGAGTGTCCCACTTGCCCTGGATCATCAGAATAAACTGCCCAGTTTCCCTGCTTGATTGGCAGGTGCCCTAAGAGCTCCTCTGAATTTGGCATCCTTTGGTCTCTCAGGGCATCTTTTTATGTGGCAGGTGTTTGCCTTCCATGCTCCCTTTCTCTGTGATCTGTAACCAAGGAAACAGATATACCAGAAGCTGTTAAGTGCTTCTCTGTCACCATTCCCTTAGTGCCTTTGTTCCTTTCTTTTATTGTTTTTTGTTTTTCCTTTTTTTCCATTAGATTTTTGCCAGGAGAGTGACCAGGCATAACCAAACCCACTTTCACTGGCAGAGTTGCAATAGGCTGAAGCTGTATTGTTACCCTATACGTAAACTCCACAAAGAAAAACCTTGTACACCGTTTTCCCCCTTAAAGATTAAAAAGAAACAAGGCAGAACTCAATCTAGGCATAAGACAAAACTCAATGAAAATCTGCACTAACTAGATTAGTGTATGTGGTACCAGCCAGAGCATAGCATTTTTCCACTTTGTTAAAAACAAATGCAATCTAGTCAGGAAGTAACAACTGGGCTAAATTACACACACTTTAGTGACAAGACTCCCCACCACTTGTGAATGTAAAATATTTAATTTAAAAATGTTGAATACTACAATAAAATAGCTATTACAATACACACGGTGTATTCTACAGCTGCCAGGTTTCCTTCTTGTCTTCCTTTCTTCCTTTCTTTTTATTTCCTTCTTTTTTCCTTACTCTCTCTCTCTCTCTCTCTCTCTCTCTCTCTCTCTCTCTCTCTCTTTTCTTTCTTCTAAAGGAAACTTATACACTGAGGTTAAAACTTGTATCTTTAACCTTTGAAAAACCCACATTCTATCATAATGATGCATGTTTGACTACTGAGATCAAGTCATAATCAGTTTTATTGCAAAAGCATCCTGTATACATTTATCAATTCCAGTACCTTAATAGCCACCCAACAAGTCATTAGCATGCAGAAACATGTGTCATGAGAAGCAAGATGTATTACCCATTCCTTGTGCATATTAGCGATTGTCACTCCTGAGCCACAGTGCTCTCATAACTGAGGCCTGTGAACAGTCACTCTTTGAAGTCATGCTGAGTGGAAGATGGAATAATTTAAGTACAGATGCGACATATTATAAACAATTTCTTACTAAAAAGTCAGAAATTAAACCCAAGTATTTTACAGAATTTACTCCAAAATGTCATAAAATCCACCCTGACTTACAACGCCCCCACCCTACCTAGCAAGCCAACTAGCAAGCCAACTGGATGTCTTTGGGCCTGTTAGTGACTCTCTTGGAATGGATGGCAACACAGAAGGGTGTCTTCAAACAACCCCACCAAGTACGCTTCACTACCTCCCCAAGAACACCAATGACTGCACTTTGAAACCTCAAGTCAGTTTTGAAAACCTGGGCAAGCTCCCTCACCAACCTCTGGAAAGGAAGCTTCTGGATGAAACAGCTCAGCTGATTTCTGGTAAGGATGAATCTCTCTTAGAGCCATGCTCCTGGGCCTGTAGTGACTCAGTTTCTTCACCCCACCAGTAGAAGGTGTGCTTTTCCCATGTGTCTTCCTGGCCAGCTGTTTGCTGGTTTTGAGAGTGGTGGTCAGGACTTTCCCATCTGCGGACTTTCTAGCAATCTGCTTAGTTCCAGCTGTTTTCTTTCATCCAGAGCTCAAGTCCGAGGCACATCTGGGGCCACCCTGCCACTGTTAGAGCTCAGAGCCACAATTGCTGAACAGAGAGAGAAGATGCTTCTCCTAAGAATGACCAAACCACTCTGCATCTCTTTTAGATTTTAGGGCTTACTTTTAGAGTACTTTTTATTAATTCTTTGAGAACTATATTCAGTTTATTTTGGTCATATTCATCCAAACTCCTCCCCCTAATTTGCTTTATATCTGCATGTGATACCCTGTACTAGACTTATAAGTATTTTTGAGTTGCCATATTGGGTACTGGGAATTGAATTCAGAATCACTGGAAGACAGCAAGTGCTTTTAACTGCTGATCCATCTCTCCAGACCCTTTCCCAGATTTTATAATAAGAGAAACTGGTTCTGATAAACCCAAAATGAGAATGTTCTTTGGGTTTACTGAGTACAGGAGGGTTATTATGTGTCTTAGTTAGGGTTTCCATTGGCTATGAAGAGACACTATGACCAAGGCAACTCTTATAAAGAACAACATTTAACCGGGGCTGGCTTACTGCTTCTGAGGGTCAGGCCATTATCACCACGGTAGGAAGCATGGCAGTGTGCAGGCAGGCCTGGTGCTGGAGAAATTGAGAGTTCTATATCTTGTTCCAAAGGCAAACAGAAGATTGGCTTCCAGGTAGCTAGAAGGAAGGTCTCTTAGAGCCCATTCCTACAGTGACACACTTACTCCAACAAGGCTACACCTACTAACATTGCCACTTCCTGGGCCAAGCATATTCAAACCACTAGGTCATAAAAGAATCAAAGATAGCATGCTGGGGAGGAGTGCGCTGGAGAGGAGAGTACACCAAGCAGGAACTAGGTAGGAAGAAGTCACTGGTCAGTGATATTCTAAGATGTTACTTGGTGTTCTGATTGTTTTTTTAAACATGGCACACACTATAGTTTTTTGGAAAGAGAAAATATCAGTTGATTTTGATCATGGTCTTTATCTCAGTAATGGAAAATAAAGTAAGATATTAGTTATCCAGCACATAATCAGGTGTAAGGCACAATTTCTACCTCAATAATCAGAAGGTATTAGCAAACAAGGCATGAGGTATGCTTCCAAATACATTGGGTGGTAGTTAATAAGGGCATAGCAAAGTTATGGTTGTTGTAGTTGTTTGTTATTGTTGCTGTTGTTTTGTTTTAGTAGTGCACACTGGAAGTGACCTGCATTAAAGGTGATGTATAAAAGCCCAGTTCTCCTTGCATCAATGCAGCTCAAACAGCTCCTTCTTGTAAATTCCCCATGAAATTGTGTCAGAGCTGAATCTATCTACCAGTCTGCACCATTCCTGTCTCTACCACAGTGCTAATTTCATGAGCAGTAGAACTCCTTCACACCAATATACCTCTGTATCTACCACTAGGAAAGCTCCCTTGCCTTTACCACTGTTAAGCCAGTGCATTTAGAAAAACATTAATTGATTAAATGCAAGATGTAGCTGGTGAAGCTTTCAATAGCCCAGAAATAGTGGCAGGATAGAGGATAGAAGATGAACTAGCACAGCTCACTGTCTTAAACAATTCACAGGCTCTTTAGAAGCCCATAGACACTGCTGTCAGAGTTATACAAACTGCTCCATCCATAACAAGCACTCTGGATGTTGTAATGGCCCTATCCAGTGGTACCTTTGAAACAATTTAATCACAGGGACTCTTCCAGCTTGGCTCATAAAAAAAAAGTGATAGGCCTGAAAGTTAGTCAAAACATCTCTGGGAATCCATTTCCAAATAATGACAGAAGGTATATTCAAGAAAAAAAATGAAAGAGAAAATCTCAACTTTATTTAATTATTCATCTGTCTATCTGTCTATCTATCTATCTATCTATCTATCTATCTATCTATCTATCTATCTATCTACAGGAGGTAGCACATATCCCAGAATGTATATGGAAGTCAGAGGACAACTTGCAGGATTATGAGTTTGTCCACTTCTATGTGGAATCCAGGGATCAAACTCTGCCCATCAGTATTGCCAGGGGACTTTATCCTAAATTGCCAGCCCTTACATTTTTTTAATATTCTGGAAGAAATCAGAAATATAAGTCCTAGTTAATATTGTTTGTTTGTTTGTTATGGAAATCTAATTTCTGAGTTAAATACTAGGTTAAATACCACTACAGACCTTAGCTCACAAAATCTATTCGTTGAAATGCATTATGGAAATTCTCTAAGGCTGAGTATAGTGGCACACCCCTGAGATCTTTGCCCTCAAAAGGCTGAGGCAGAGGGATTCCCGGAATGTTGTAGCACACAGTGAGTTCCAGACCAGCTTGAGCAACACAGGAAGACTCTGTTTCTATAGCCCCAAACCAGAACACAAACAGATAACACATTTTTGTAAATATCAACACAGTTGATGTTGCTTTTCTATGGGTTGGCCTCTAAATAAGAGGTGTCATCCTATCAAAAATTGTGCTTTTAATTTCTTCACCTGGATTTTATTTGTATCGTTATGCTATTACTTTTTATGTGTATGTTGTTTTGGCTTCATGAATGTCTGTTCATCATATGTGTGCATGATGTGTGTAGAGGTTGGAAAAGGGCATCGAATCTCTTGGAACTGGAGTAACAGATTGTTGTGAGCCACTATGAGGGTTCTGGGAGTAGAACCCAGGTCATCTGTAATTGTAGGCAATAAATTAAATCATTGGGGCATCTCTTTAGTACCGCTTAATATTGTTTGTTTGCTTGTTTGTTTTGGAAATCTAATTTCTGAGTTAAATACAGGGTTAGATACCACTACAGACCTTAGCTCACAAAACTGGCCAATTTATAATCTAGTCCCTGTCTCATGGCAGCTGCCATAGGTGATATCTTGAGATAAGCACAAGTGAAGGGAGATGACTCTTCTCCATTCCTCTGGCCAATAGATCTGCTAGTGCTCACAGTCTTTGGAATTGTGACCTTAACACTCTTTAAGAAATGCCATACATGTCAGTTATGAGAGTCTCTCTGCCATCTTGGTTCTCAGGTGCCAGAGAAATCAGTCAGACTGAGGTACACAAATATAACCCAAGACCAACATCTCGGGGGTCTAAGTCCGACGGGCATTGGCCTGCACCCGGGCCCTGGGCTGTTGGGGGGGGACATCGGTGTGCGAACCCTTCCAGGAGGTTGATTGCCTGGCCCGGTGTGCACTCTGCCATTTTGACTACAGGACACCAGAGAGTTCTAGCAGGCAAAGTCAGCTAAGAGTCATAGCCCAAGGCAAACATAGCGGGGGGGGGGGGGGGGGGGGGGGGAGGATCTAAGACAGACAGGCCTTGGACTGACCCCAGGCCCTGGGCTGCTCAGTGGGCCATTTCTGTGCTAACCAGGCCAGGAGGTTGTTAGCTTAGCAGACTCTCCCAGCACTTTCAGGGAGTGCGCACACACCGCCATCCTGGCCACCTGACAGAACCAATTAACAGTCATAGCCCTTGGGGAACTTTGCTCAGGCCTTAGCCTGCCAGGCTTTTGCCTAGACTCAGGGCCTCAGCAGCTAGGTTAGCCTTGGGTGCACCAACCTGGTTGGGAGATAGGCTGCCCAGCAGAGTGACCAGCACTCAGAAAAGGTCCCGCAGCAGCATAGATCATCTGCACTCACTGAAGGAGCAAATGGGCACAGCCTGGTTCACACAGACAACCTGGGGCAAGGCACACTAGGGCTGTAAGGGCACCCAAGAGGAGGACAGCACATTAGCAATCTGTAACAGGGGAAACCCAGCCATCCAGTGTTGCAGAAATAGCCATATAGCCTCACAGGAGGCACAAATACCAGCCAGAGACAAGACCAACTAACGCCAGAAATAACAAGATGGCAAAGGGCAAACGCAGGAACACTACTAACAGAAACCTAGGCAATATAGCAGCATCTGAACCAAACTCTCCAACATCAGCAAGTCCTGATTATGCAAACACACCAGAAAAACACGATTTGAATTTAAAATCACTGTTCATGATGCTGCTAGAAGAACACAAAAAGGACATAAATGAATCTCTTAAAGAAATAGAGGGGTACATGAATAAGCTAGAAACTCATATAATGGAAACACAAAAATCACTGAAAGAAATTCAGGAGAATAAGGCTCAAGAGATAGAAGCCAATAAAGAAGAAACACACACACACACACACACACACACACAACACAAAACCTTAAAGAAATGCAGGAGAAAGTGAGTCAAGCAGCAGAAGTCATGAAAGAGGAAACACAAAAATCTCTTAAAGAATTACAGGAAAACACAAACAAGCAAGTGAAGGAGCTAAGCAAAACCATCCAGGATCTAAAATCAGAAGTAGAAACAACTAAGAAATCACAATGGAAGACAACTTTGGAGATAGAAAACCTTGAGAAGAAATCAGGGGCCATAGATGCAAATATCAACAACAGAATACAAGAGATTGAAGAAAGAATCTCAGATGCCGAAGATACCATAGAAAGCATTGGCTCAACAGTCAAAGAAAATGCAAAATGCAAAAAGGTTGTATCCCAGAACATCCAGGAAATCCAGGACACAATGAGAAGACCAAACCTAAGGATTATAGGTATAGATGAGAGTAAAGATTTACAACTGAAAGGACCAGCAAATATCTTCAACAAAATTATGGAAGAAAACTTTCCCAACTTAAAGAGAGAGATGCCCATGAATATACAAGAAGCCTACAGAACTCCAAACAGACTGGACCTGAGCAGAAATACCTCTTGTCACATAATAATCAAAACCCCAAATGTACTAAAGAAAGAAAGAATATTAAAGGCAGCAAGAGAAAAAGGCCAAGTAACATATAAAGGAAGACCTATCAGAATCACACCAGACTTCTCACCAGAGACCATGAAAGCTAGAAGATCCTGGACAGATCTCATGCAGACTCTAAGAGAACACAAATGTCAGTCAAGACCAGCAAAACTCTCAATCACCATAGATGGAGAAACCAAGATATTCCATGACAAAACCAAATTACACAATATCTTTCTACAAACCCAGCTCTACAAAGAATAATAGGAGGAAAACACCCTGGAAAAAGCAAGATAGTTACCTTCTTTCATCAAACCCAAATGAAGACAACCACTCAAATATAAAAATAACATCGAAAATGACAGGAAGTAATAATCACTATTCCTAATGTCTCTTAACATCAATGGACTCAACTCTCCAATAAAAAGACATAGACTAACAGACTGGATAAGGAAACAGGACCCTACATTTTTCTGCATACAGGAAACACACCTCAATGTCAAAGACAAAAACTACCTTAGAGTAAAAGGTTGGAAGACAATTTTACAAGCCAATGGTCTCAGGAAACTAGCCGGAGTAGCCATTCTAATATCAGATAAAATTGACTTTCAACCTAAAGTCATCAAAAGAGATACAGAAGGACACTTCTTGCTGGTCAAAGGAAAAATCCACCAAAAAGAACTTTCAATTCTGAACATCTATGCACCAAATGCAAGGGCACCCTCATTCGGAAAGGAAACGTTACTAAAGCTCAAAGCACACATTGCACCTAACACAATAAGTGTGGGTGACTTCAACATTCCACTCTTCTCAATAGATCAATCAGGAAAGCAGAAACCAAACAGAGACACAATAAAACTAATTGAAGCTTTGGACCAATTGGACCTGACTGATATTTATAGAACATTTTACCCTAAAACAAAAGAATATACCTTTTTCTCAGCACTTCATGGTACCTTCTCTAAAATCGACCATATAATTGGTCACAAGACAGACCTCAACAAATATAATATCGAACTAATCCCATGCCTCCTATCCGATCACTCTGGAGTAAGAGTGGTCTTCAATGGCAACAAAAACAACAGAAAGCCCACATACACATGGAGGCTGAACAATAATCTACTCAATGACACCTTGGACAAAGAAGAAATAAAGAAAGAAATCAGAGACTTTTTAGAATTTAATGAAAATGAAGGCACAACATACCCAAATCTTTCAGACACAATGAAAGCAGTGCTAAGAGGAAAACTCATAGCCCTGAGTGCCTCCAAAAAGAAAATGGAGAGTGCATACACTAGCAGCTTAAAGACACAGCTGAAAGCCCTGGAACAAAAAGAAGCCAATTCACCCAGGAGGAGGAGAAGACAGGAAATCATCAAACTCAGGGCTGAAATCAGTCAAGTGGAAACAAAGAGAACCATACAAAGAATTAACGAATCCAGAAGCTGGTTTTTTGAGAAAATCAACAAGATAGATAAACCCTTAGCCAGACTGACCAAAGGGCAAAGAGAAAGTATCCAAATTAACAAAATTAGAAATGAAAAGGGGGATATTACAACAGAAACTGAGGAAATTAAAAAAATCATCAGATCCTACTACAAAAGCCTATATTCAACACAACTGGAGAATCTGGAGGAAATGGACAATTTCTAGACAGATACCAAATACCAAAATTAAATCAGGACCAAATAGATCATCTAAACATTCCCATAACCCCTAAAGAAATAGAAGGGGTCATAGAAAGCCTTCCAACCAAAAAAACCACAGGACCAGATGGCTTCAGTGCAGAATTCTAACAGACCTTCAAAGAAGACCTAACACCAATACTCTTCAAACTATTCCACAAAATAGAAATAGAAGGAACACTATACAATTCCTTCTATGAAGCTACAATTTCGGTGATACCAAAACCACACAAAGGTCCAACAAAGAAAGAGAACTTCAGACCAATTTCCCTTATGAACATCGATGCAAAGATACTCAATAAAATTCTTGCCAACCGAATCCAAGAACACATAAAAAACGATCATCCACCATGATCAAGTAGGCTTTATTCCAGGGACGCAGGGTTGGTTCAATATAGGGAAATCCATCAATGCATACTACATGGTCACTACATAAACAAACTCAAAGAAAAAACCACATGGTCATTTCATTGGATGCTGAAAAAGCATTTGACAAAATTCAGCATCCTTTCATGCTTAAAGTCTTGGAAAGAATAGGAATTCAAGGCCCATACCTAAACATAGTAAAAGCAATATACAGCAAACTGGTAGCCAGCATCAAACTAAATGGAGAGAAACTTGAAGCAATCCCACTAAAATCAGGAACTAGACAGGGCTGCCCGCTTTCTCCTTATCTTTTCAATATTGTACTTGAGGAACTAGCTCAGGCAATTAGACAACATAAGGAGGTCAAAGGGATACAAATTGGAAAGGAAGAAGGCAAACTATCATTATTTGCAGATGACATGATAGTCTACCTAAGTGACCTAAAAAACTCCACTAGAGAACTCCTACAGCTGATAAACAACTTCAGCAACGTGGCAGGTTATACAAATCAAGCAAATCAGTGGCCTTCCTATACTCAAAGGATAAGCAGGCTGAGAAAGAAATTAGGGAAATGACACCCTTCACAATAGTCACAAACAGTATAAAGTACCTTGGGGTGACTCTTACCAAACATGTGAAAGATCTGTATGACAAGAACTTCAAGACTCTGAAGAAGGAAATAGAAGAAGACCTCAAAAAATGGAAAAACCGACGAGTAGGCGGCGGCGGCGGCGGCGGCGGCGGCAGCGGCAGTACAGCAGTGGCTGCTCCAGCTGAAGGGCCATCAGCAGTGGAACCAAGGCGACACAGGGTCCAATTAGGCCCTGCGCCCACGACCACTGACCTTCACTGACCAGCCGGGCTGCAAACAGCTGCGGTTTTGCAGCATCTTTCGCTGCACGGAAGCCACTTCAGAACTCAGCCTCTCCATCTTGATTTCGAAATCCAGTGACATTGGACAGTCTGAGGTACACAAACATAATCTGAGGCCAATACCGCGGGGGTCTGAGCCCGACGGGCGTTGGCCCGCACCCAGGCCCTTGGCTGTTCGGGGGGGGGGGGGCATCGGGGCGCCAACCCAGCTAGGAGGTTTTTTGTCCGGGCCTGCGCGCGCCTCCATTTTGTCTACAGGACAACAGAGAGCTCTGGCGGGCAGAGCCGTAACGGGCATAGCCTGAGGCTAACAAAGTGGGAGTCTAGGCCCCAAAAGGCACAGGACTGACCCCAAGAACTGGGCGGCTTGGTGGGCCATCTGTGAGTCAACCCGCCCAGGAGGTTGTTAGCACAGCAGACTCTCCTGGTGCTTTCAGGAAGCGCGGGTCACCTGGCGGACCCAATTAACAGTCATAGCCCTAGGGGAACTTGGCTCGGACCTTGGCCTCCCAGGCTTTTGCCTGGACTTAGGGCCTGGGCGGCCAGGCTAACCTTGTGTGTGCCAGCACGGTTGGGGGGATTGGCTGCCCAGCGGAGTGAGCGGAACACAGGGGAGGTCCTGGCAGCATACACTGTCGGCGCTCCCTGGGGGTGCACACCGGCTCCATCACAGACACAATCTGGGGCAAGGCCTCAGGCAGGAGCCCTCAGCTCAACTCTCTCCGCTTCCGGATCCAGATCAGCCTGGGCGACAGCACCACATCTCCAGGTCCTGAAAGAGGCTAGAGGGGATTCCAGGCGACCAGCTGGGAGAAGTCAGTGTGCTCCAAGCTGGTATGAAGAGGAGAAGCAGATTTAGCTCCAAATCATTTTAGTAATCATCTGCTGTTTTTTTTCCTTAAAACTATGCCTTGGCTCTCCAGAAGTAACTGTCTTTTCTATTAGCTTCACCTACAAGTTGTTTACAGAATGGTTAAATTACCTTAGTTTCGTTAAATTTTTCCCAGAACTCTAATATCTGTCTAGAAAAATACTTTTGGATAACAATGACATACAGGCAAATAAAACAAAGCAAAATCAGGACAGACAAGGAAAGTCATGATAAAATTAAGACTGGAATACAAAGAAATCCACAAACCAAAATATATGGGCTATTTAGTAAAGTCATATTTGAAGTTGTATTTGTTATAGTGAGCTACATTCTATATTAAATCAAAATTTTCTCTTAGTTTTCATTGTCTCCAAAACCAAAAAATAAAACAAACAATTAATAATGAAACAAAAAAAAATCCCAATTCTAATTTCCATATCATCCTTACTTATTAGTTCACTTCTTCCTAGCAGCACATGCAAGCAGGAGAAACCAAGTAGGCTCAGCTCTGAGAGCATGATTGGATAATATTATTTATTATTTGTTGGTATTTGGAGACAGACATTCACTATGAAGCACAGTCTAATCTCAAAACCATGGTCCCAACCCACTTAGTGTGGGATACAATAATGATTATGATTAAAGGAGAGGAGCTGTGGGCACTTGTTGATCCTTGAGAAGTAGGACACAAACCACATGCCATGTTTTGTTTGCTTTTACAAATGACCTTTAATTGTAGCTTTGTATCCAAGGTTCAGGATTCTGCACAACCCATGACATGACAAAGAGTAGCTATGATCTGCATTCTGATTCGTACAAATGATTTTTCAATTTAACAAATGTTTCTCTGTACACCTGCCAGGTTTTGGCTCCTTTTCGTTGGGGAGTTTGTACTGTGTAGAGTTGCTGCTAGCAATTTAAAAAATGTTTTGGGCTGTAGTGATGGCTCAGTGGCTAAGAGCACTGAGTGCACTTCCAGAGGACCAGGGTTTAATTCTCAGCACCCACGTGTCAACTCTTATCTGTCTGTATGTAACTCCAAGATCTAATACACTCACACAGACTTAGATGCAGGCAAAACACAAATGTACATAAAAATAAAAATCAATTGAATTAAAATAATACGTGTTTTATTTATAACACCACGGAAGTCAGGAAATTATTAAGAAGTCATGAGAAAGGGATTTTAATGGCATTAAGGTAAAAGTATAAGGGGTTTCCTTTTATAAGGTAAAGGTATAAGGGGATTAAAAGGAAAAACTGGAGGAGGAAGGGTGAAACTGGAGTTGAGGAATGGAAAGCCTGGTAGGTGAGAATATGGGGAGGGATACATAATACTAAAGATATTTTGAAAAAGTCACATGGAAAGTTATTATTGTAGAAGCTCTCTGTCTCTCACACACTGTTATAATGGATTTACTCTGTAACAAGGCAATAATCTGTTGATACAAGACCCTAATTAATAAAAAACTATTGCTAGTAATGAATACTTCTTTTCAATATTTTGGCCCATGAATTTAAATAGACACTAAAACATTACAGGCTATTGGCATTGCTATTGCAGACCCATTGGATGTCCCCAGTAAGATGCTGTTGCTGAAGATATAGCACATTAGTAATTGAATATGAAAAAATCAGGCTGCTATTGGCTTAGAAGCTTCACTACTATTGTCTAGCCTTCACAGTGCTGTCCAAAGTACTGTGTGTCCAACGCTACCGTCTCGCCAGCAAAATGACGCCGCACACTCAGGATCCTTCTGTAGAATGCTTTTAATGGCTCTTGAGAGGGAGAGCCTAAGCTTACAACAACGGAGACTTCAACGGTCTGAAAAACCGTCCCTTATATAGGCTGGTAAGCCCACCTAGGACGTGGCACTTCCTAATTGGTTGCAGCTCATCAGCCCATATTACGCCACGAGGTAGGCAGAGACCGAAGGACGTTAAATCACTTCAGGCACGAGCACTGATTTGTTCGCCGGTTAATGATACATTTTAGCTAGATGCGAACGCCATCTTGTAACGGAGTTTGCAGGAGCAACGAGCGGCCCCTCACAACAGTGCAAACTACCAGAGAAGCAAAGTAATTATCAGTCTAACTTAGCTCTGAACCTTGCAAACTAAAATTATGGCTTGCCTGGCAATACATACCCAATAGTGCAGTAGAGACAGGAATGTCATAGGAGTAACCAACTACTTGGCTGGCTACTAATGGCTTACAGCTATCCCCATAGATAAACACACCTTCAATGCTATCAAAGAACCCTGTATTTGCAGTAGATGGTGATGAACACAGAGGCCCCAAACTGGTCAACATGCAAAGAATAAGAGACTGAAGAGACCGAAGATGTCTCAGCTCTAAATGAAACACACACACACACACACACACACACACACACACACACACACACGCGCGCACACACACACACACACACACACACCTCCTCCTCCCTAGGGAATCATTGTAGAAGAGGAGGCAGTAAAGGTGTAGGATCAAGAGATAATTGATGTGTACAAGGAAGCAGTATCCTCTGGACACAGCAGGCAACTGCACATATAAACTTTCAGTAGTTGTGAAAACATGAAAAAAAAAAAAAACTTGTGCAAGGCCAGGGCAGATCAAATCCTAGTTCCCTCAGAAGTAGAAATTTTTGGGTTCTTTGGAGAGTCAGTTGTGTCATGTGATAATTTCCTGGAAGCTGTCTTATGAGAGGATGTTTTGCTGAGGCAGACACATGAGAGGGTGTTTTGCTGAAACAGAAACGTGTTTTTCTAAAACTGTCTTGTTATAGGACATGTGATGTTTTGTTGGAGCAGAGGCTTGAGAGGCTTCATGATGTTTAGAAAGATTATAAATATAACCCAACAGACAGTGAGAAGATGCTCTTGCATTGGTTTGCTTTGCAACACTTGCTCGTCTTTGCTGATGATGTTCTTGTATTGATATACCTTGAAATGCTTCGCTGGTCTTCACTAATTGTTTTTTTAACTTTTTCTTTTAATTATTGTTAGGCATTTACTTCATTTACATTTCAAATGGTATCACCTTTCTGCCTCACCCCTCCGAAAACTCCCTATCCCTGGGAAAGGGAGTACTCAGCCCCCCAGCAATTTCCTGACTTGCATTCTCCTATTCTGGGGAATTGAGTCATTACGGGACCAATGGCCTCTCCTCTCATTGATGTCTGAAATGGTCATCTTCTGCTACATATGTAGCTGGAGCCATGGGTCCCTCCATGTGTACTCTTTGATTGGTAGTTTAGTCTCTGGGAGCTCTGGGGGTACTAGTTGGTACATATTATTGTTCCTATAGCAGGGCTGCAAACATCTTCAGCTTATTGGGCCCTCTCTCTAGCTGCTCCATTGGGGACCCTGCGTTCATTCTATTGGTTGGCTGTGAGCTATGGATGTTTGATCCACTTTCCAATAAGAATCAAAGTATCCACACTTTAAACTTCCTTCATCTTGAGCTTCATGTGGTCTGTGAGTATCTTGGGTATTCTAAGCTTTTGGGCTAATATTCACTTATCAGCAAGAGAATACCATGTGTTTTTTTTTTTTTTTTTTTTTTTTTTTTTTTTTTTTGTGATTGGGTTACCTCACTCAGCATGATATTTTGTAGCTCCATTCATTTGCCTAAGAAGTTCATGAATTCATTGTTTTTAATAGCTGAGTAGTACTCCATTGTGTAAACGTACCATATTTTCTATATCTATTCCTCTGTTGAGGGACATCTGAGTTCTTTCCAGCTTCTGGCTATTATAAATAAAGCTGCTATGAACATAGTGAAGCATGTGTCCTTATTAAATTTCAGAGCATATTCTGGGTATATGCCCAGGAGTAATGTAGCTGGGTTCTCAGATAGTGTTATGTCCAGTATTATGAGGAACTGCCAAACTGATTTCCAGAGTGGTTTTTACCAGCTTGCAATCCCACCAGCAAAGGAGGAGTGTTCCTCTTTCTCCACATCCTTGCCAACACCTGCTGTCCCTTAAGTTTTTGATCTTGCCATTCTGACTGGTGTGAGATGGAATCTCAGGTTTTTTTTTTTAGTTTTCTTTTTTTCTTTTTTCTTTTTTTCTGAAAAAATTAAAGATTTATATGAAAAACATTTCAGATAAACATGTTAAAATTGACAATTTTCATGGAAAATTAAGGAGTAAAGTGGTAGACATGTAAAACATTGCTAAATTAATTGAAATATGGGATAGAAACATTTTATTATAGAATTGAAGATTTACATGGAAAATATTTCTGATAAAATTGTAGAAAATGTAGAAAAACATATTAGAATTGAAGATTATCATGCAAAATTTCTTTCTTTATTTCTTCCTTGACCAAGGTATCATTGAGTATAATATTGTTCAGTTTCCACGTGTATGTGGGTTTTCTGTTGTTTTGTTGCTATTGAAGACCACTTTTACTCCATAGTGATCTGATAGGAGGCATGGGATTAGTTTGATCTTCTTATATTTGTTGAGGTCTGTCTTGTGACCAATTATATGGTTAATTTTGGAGAAGGTACCATGAGGTGCTGAGAAAAAGGTATATTTTTTTGCTTTAGGATAGAATGTTCTATATATATCTGTTAAATCTAATTCGTGCAAAGCTTCAATTAGTTTCATTGTGTCCCTGTTCAGTTTCTGTTTTCCTGATCGGTCCATTGAGGAAAGTGCAGTGTTGAAGTCACCCACAATTATTGTGTTAGGTGTAATGTGTGCTATGAGCTTTAGTAAAGTTTCTTTTATGAATGAGCGTGCCCTTGCATTTGGAGCATAGATGTTCAGGATTGAGAGTTCTTCTTGTATTTTTCCTTTGACCAGCAAGAAGTTTCCCTCAGAGTCTCTTTTGATGACTTTGGGTTGAAAGTCAATTTTATCTGATATTAGAATGGCTACTCCAGCTTGTTTCCTGAGACCATTTGCTTGTAAAATTGTCTTCCAGCCTTTTACTCTAAGGTAGTGTTTGTCTTTGACCCTGAGGTGTGTTTCCTGTGTGCAACAAAATATAGGGTCCTGTTTTCGTATCCACTTTGTTAGTCTATGTCTTTTTATTGGGGCATTGAGTCCATTGATGTTAAGAGATATTAAGGAATAGTGATTGTTACTTCCTGTCATTTTTGATGTTATTTTTTTAAATTTGATATGTTAACTTCTTTTGGGTTTGATGAGAGAAGGTTACTATCTTGCTTTTTCCAGGGTGAAGTTTCCCTCCTTTTATTGGTGTTTTCCTCCTATTATCCTTTGTAGGGCTGGGTTTTTGGATAGATACTGGGTAAACTTGGTTTTGTCATGCAATGTCTTAGTTTCTCCATCTATGGTGATTGAGAGTTTTGCCGGGTATAGTAGTTTTGGCTGGCATTTGTGTTCTCTTAGAGTCTGCATGAGATCTGCCCAGGATCTTCTAGCTTTCATAGTCTCAGGTGAAAAGTCTGCTGTGATTCTGATAGGTCTTCCTTTATATGTTACTTGGCCTTTTTCTCTTACTGCCTTTAATATTCTTTCTTTGTTTAGTACATTTGGTGCTTTGATTATTATGTGACAGGAGGTATTTCTGTTCTGGTCCAGTCTGTTTGGAGTTCTGTAGGCTTCTTATATATTCATGGGCACCTCTCTCTTTAGGTTATGGAAGTTTTCTTCCATAATTTTATTGAAGATATTTGCTGGCCCTTTAAGTTGTAAATCATCAGTCTCATCTATGCCTATAATCCTTAGGTTTGGTCGTCTCATGGTGTCCTGGATTTCCTGGATATTTTGGGTTACAAGCTTTTTGCATTTTGCATTTTCTTTAACTGTTGAGTCATGGTTTCTATGGTATCTTCAGCATCTGAGATTCTTTCTTCTATCTCTTGTATTCTGTTGTTGATATTTGTATCTGTGTCCCCTGATTTCTTCCCAAGGTTTTCTATCTCCAAAGTTGTCGCCCTTTGAGTTTTCTTAGTTGTTTCTACTTCTGATTTTAGATCCTGGATGGTTTTGCTTAGCTCCTTCACTTGCTTGTTTGTGCTTTCCTGTAATTCTTTAAGATATTTTTTTGTTTCCTCTTTCATGACCTCAGCCTGTTGACCAAAGTTCTCCTGTATTTCCTTAAGTGATTTTTGCGTTTCCTCTTTATTGACTTTTGTTTTCTCCTGAATTTCTTTCAATGATTTTTGTGTTTCCCTTGTAAGGGCTTCTAACTTTTGATCCATTTTCTCCTGAATTTCTTTAAGTATGTCCTTTATGTGTTCCTGTACCAGCATCATGACCAGTGATTTTAAATCCAAATCTTGTTTTACTGGTGTGATGGGGTATCCAGGACATGCTGTTAAAGGAGAATTGGGTTTAGATGCTACCATATTGCCTTGATTTCTGCTAGTGACGTTCCTGCGTTTGCCTTTTGCCATCTAGTTCTCACTGGTGTTAGTTGGTCTTGTCAATGCTGGACTCACCAGTGCAAGCTGCCTCTTCGCAGGTGGCCTCTGGTGCACAGCTGACCTCCTGCACTGCCTGGAGACAGGGTGCTGTGGCCCAGGCTGTTCAGATCCCGAAGCAGACACCTGAAGACTCCTGCAGGGGCCTGCTGGACTCACCAGAGCACACCGACTCAGCCCAGCTGGCCTCCCAGATGCCCCTCTGGCCTCTTGCAGGACCTGGACTTGTGGCCTTGCAGCCCAGGCTGTTCTGGATCCGGAAGCGGAGATCTGCGGGCCGATCTTTTAGTTTTCTTCATCTCTGGTGAGAAGGCTGGTGTGATTCTGATAGGTCTGTCAGTTTAAGTTACTTGCCCTTTTTCCCTTACTGCTTTTAATATTCTTTCTTTGTTTAGTGAATTTGGTGCTTTGATTATTATGTGCTGGGAGGATTTGGGGTTCTGGTCCAGTCTGTTTGGAGTTCTGAAGGCTTCTTGTATGTTCATGGGCATCTCTTTCTCTAGGTTAGGCAAGTTTTCTTCTACAATTTTGTTGAAGATATTTACTGGGCCTTTAAGATGTGAATCCTAGCTCTCATCTATATGTATCATCCTTAGGTTTGGTTTTCTCATTGTGTCCTGGAGTTCCTGGATGTTTTGAGTTACCAGCTTTATGCATTTTGTATTTTCTTTGACTGTTGACTCAATGTTTTCTATGGTATCTTGAGCACCTGAGATTCTTTCTTCTATCTCTTGTATTCTGTTGTTGATGCTTGCATCTATGACCCCTGAATTATTTCCAAGGTTTTCTATCTCCAGAGATGTCTCACTTTGTGATTTCTTTATTGTTTGTACTTCCACTTTTAGATCCTGGGTGGTTTTATTCAGTTCCTTCACTTGTTTGTTTGTGTTTTCCTGTAATTCTTTAAGGGATTTTTGTGTTTCTTCTTTAAGGGCTTCTGCCTGTTGACCCATGATCTCCTGTGTTACTTTAAGGGATTTTTGTGTTTCTTCTTTAAGTGCTTTTATCTGTTGACCAATGTTCTCCCGTATTTCTTTAAGGGAGTTATTTAAGTCTTTCTTGAAGCCCTCTATCAGCATCATGAGATATGATTTTAAATCCAACTCTTTCTTTTCTGGTGTGTTGGGGTATTCTGGACTTGCTGTGGTGGGAGAACTGGGTTCTGATGTTGCCATATGGCCTTGGTTTCTTTTGGTAGGGTTCTTGTGCTTGCCTTTTGCCATCTGGTGCTAGTTGGTATTTTTGTCTCTGGCTGGAGTTTGTTCCTCCTGTGGGCCTGTAAGCCTGTGTCCTTACTCCTCTGTGCTCAAAATTGAAAGCCTGTTGGCTATGCACAGTAGCTGTGGAATCACCCAGCTCCCTGGTGCAAATGGCAGCAGGAAGACTTCTGTCCCAGCTGCTCCACTGATCACAGAAGGCTGTGGTGTCTCTTGGCTCCCTGGTGCAAATGGCAGTGGAAAGCCTTCTTTTTTGGTAATAGCATCCATCATGGTGAAGGAGGCATGGCAGAAGTAGCAGGAGACTACTGGTTACTTTGCATTCACAGGGCACAGAGAGTAAGAACTAAGTGGGGCAAAAGTATGAAACTTAAATGCACCCTCCCAGGTATACATGTCCTTCAGCATGTCTCCTAGCTGGATCTCCTCCAGAAAGAAGGTGGAGCTCTCACCTCTGCACTCAAAAGTGAAAGCCTGCTGGGAGATTACCTCCATTTACATCACAAATGATATCCCACTTCCCAGTTACCCCTCCATGAGGCCCCCTCCGTCACACAACCTTCTAGCACTCCTCTCTATCTTCCTCCCATCATAGTTGTAAAATTATTTCAATTTTAGACTTGTAATTTTTATTTAGTGCACATGTGTTTGTGGATCTGGTGTGAACCTGGTACCTGTATACATCAAAAGGCATTGTATGTCTTGGAACTGGAGTTACGGATAGCTATTAGCCACCGTGAAAGTGATGAGAAACAAACCAGGATCTTCTGAAAGAGCAACCAGTGCTCCTCCTGCTGAGCTATCTCTATAACCTCCTTTCTGGGTGCTTTGTATAGCAAAGCAAACATTATTTATTAGAGAGCCAAAACCTGTTCAACAACGGTGATGGAATGAAGTTCTGGGCTTGTTACAGGTAGCACAATATTATATTGTTTGATATAGACTAATAAAATGCATGATTTTATTTTTATTTCAATTCATTTTGAAGACACAATATTGCTATATAGTCAGACTGGCCATGGGTTTTTAGTCTTCCTGTTTTGACTTTCTGAGTGCTGGGATTACAGGTGTGTAGCACCATGCCCCATCTAAAGCTAAGGCAACTTATAAATGGTTTTGCCAATGGCTATCCCTGTGTGTGTGTAACACTCATCATCTCAGCACTAGAGAGGGTGAGGCAGAAAGAGCAAAACTTGGATGTCTACCTAAGTCACACAGGGAGTTCCAGACTAGCCTGGCTTCACAGTCATAACAAACCCAGACCTAAACCAACCAACCAAAGATGAAGTTAGCCAAACACCAATCTCCCATCATCTTTCAGTGGATCTGAATTTTTATTATTCACTCTAATTACTCCTCTTCCTGACTGAGAAAGAAAATTGACAGCCATTACTATTATATGGGATATTTTCTCTTTCCAGCTTCAGTCTTCACTTCTTCTTCTTTCTTCCGGTTTGTCCTGTGGATTCTTTGCCAGAGCAGGGTGGCAGCTAGAATCACTTCCACTGGCATTCTTGAGTTGAGGCAGCTGCTGACTTCTTTAAATAAATCCTCTTTAACATTGCCAGAAATTAGTAATTCACATCATAAGGAGGAAGGTTGAAAGGTAGACAGGCATTTGGGTGGCAAGGAAGGTGCAGCTGAGCCGGGTGACATATCTACCACCTGATTTGGAAGTCTCATAGGACATGGACATGTGGTTATTTGCCTCAAAATGGAAAAACAGTTTGATTAAAAAGCACTGTATATGTATACATGGGGGGGTAAATTTAATTCATAATAATTATGAATAGTAAGAAAAATCCAACTCATGATTAATTTTCTAGGATGAAAGATGAGTGGCAGAGAATAAATTATAGACCCATAATCTTTATTTCTGCTGAACTTCCATTTAGTTAATAATGGTAAAGTAGTCAGGCAACTAAGTGAAGGCCTGTAAAGACAGAGCCTCCACGGTGACTTTGATATGAGGAAAATGTTCAGTCTCGCACTAACGAATGGCAGCTTTTCTCATTGTGACAGTCTGAGAAACCCTTGTCTTTGTCCTGCAGTGAAGCTCATTGATTCTCCCTTCAAAGACTTTGTAAGGAGGACAATGCCCATGACTATTAGGATTGTTTTACACCCTGATTGATGATCTTTTAAAAAGAAAAACTGCTGCTTCCTACTCCCTTAACAAATAATTGGCTAGCCCGATGTCCCCCCTTCTTTAATCTGCTTACTTTTGCAGAGCATTCCAAAAGTTTTTCAAATTGGAAAGAACCTTTTACCCAAGGGATTAAATTAAAGAAAGAAAATGCTCCCCGCAGTAGTGTAGGAGCAGGTGATGGGTAACATAGTCTCCCTGTGAACAATGTGACCCAGGACCTCTGATTGCTGGATGGCAGCATGCAGGCAGAAAGAAGCCAAGCAGATGATCAAATACCACACTCATCCAGGAGGCCCACAACTGGCTTTATCTCTTCACCTTTTCCCCAGGAAGCAGGCCATGTGCACACAGAGAGAAGCACTCTCTCCTCTCTGAAACGAGAGGTGCCTTTAACCATCTGTCATCTTGAAACATTATCTCTATAGTCATAAATCTCCAGCTCGTGTGGAAGGTACAGTCTTGCTTATAGCTGATTTTGAGCATTTGCCAAGTTTGCTGTTCTTTTTCCATAGAGTAGGGCCCAAACTTTGACATCCAGGAGGCTTTTTAAATGATACATGGTGGAGGTGCTTACAGCTTGTGATGGATAGTTTTAGCTATCAACTTTATTACCTAGGAAACTAATAAAGCATAACTCTGGGTGTGACTGTAATGGTGTTTCCAGAGACAATTAGATCTTAAGTGCTTTGGCCTGATTGACAGTTTTAATCACTTGATGGATTCATCAGAAATATACATAACATTTTATATGTTTTAAAAATATAATAGGTGATGATATTATTAGAAAGTGGAAGAAAGAAAAGAAAAAAAGAGAAAAAAGGGGTCTCATTGAAGGACATCAGCATTGGAGATAGATGCTATAGAGGTACATCTTTCCCTGCCCCTTGGAGTTTGACTCTCTGCTTTTTATCTACATGAGGTAAAATGCCATATGCCCTAATAACCACAATGTCCTGCCCCAGGACATGGGGCCAAACAAACCTGTATAGAACTTTCTGAAACTATGGCTATCAGAAGTAATTAAATAATTCCTGTATTTTGTATGTGCACAATGTGTATGCCTGTGTGCATGTGTGTGTGTGAAAGAGAGGGTCTAGAGAGGTGTAGGTATCTGGGGGAGGCTAGAAAAGCTGTCAGATTACCATGGGGCTGAAGTTACAGGTGATTATGAACTGCCTGTTATGGGTGCTTGGAACTTAACTCAGGTCCTGTTCAAGAGCAGCAAGCCTTTTTAACTGCTGAGTCATCTCTCCAGACTCAAATACCTTAAATCTGATTTATAATACTAGGCTCAGGAATTTTCATCACTGTTTTATTTATCAATAACATGGACATGAGAATGTCCATTCAATCCTCTAAATCTTTATCACTGTCAATGGAACTGTACTTAAGAGGGTTAACAAGAAACCAGGATTTGAAATAACTGCTATTTTCCTGGGGTAAGTGTCATCTCCCCGACATACAGTCTCTGTCTGATAACTTAGGCTGAGTTCTTGAAGCTTCTAACCTCTGTAAAATATATCTAGGCTTAGAATGTTTTCAGCCTTTGAAGCTTACTGCTGAATATTCTCACCATTTCCTAGCTCTTTCTGAACTCTGGCTGGCTGGCTCAACTCAGCTGTTGTGGCTCAAACTCTTCACTAAGTTGGCTGATTCAATCTGGCTTCAGTGGATGAGACAAGGGCAGCACTGGGTTTGCCCTGTGCCAGCAGATTCTAAAGAGGATTATCATGTACAGGACTGTTGTTTTGAAAGAGTCACTGTTCTCTAGAGTCACAGAAGTTATAAGAAAGTCTCTATATATTAAGGGAATTTATAATAATGGCTTATAGTCTGTAGTCCAACTAACCCAACAATGGGAAGCTATGAGTGGGAAGAACAAAAATTTAGAAGTTGCTCAGTGCACGAGGTTAGTTGCTTCACCTGGTCTTCTGTATAATCTGGAATCCAGAAGAGGTAGGTTCCAAGAGATGTGCTGGTGAGTAAGTGCCAGCAGCCAAAGAAGAGTGAGTCTTCCTTCTTGCATTGTCCTTATGTAGGCCCCCAGCAGAACATATAGCTCAGATTGAAGATGTGTACTACCATGCCTGGATCTGGAACTTGCTTTGTCCCAAACTGACCTTGAGCTCAGAGATATACTTGCTTCAGCCTCCTGGCATTAAAGGGATGTACAACCTTGCCTGGGCTTAAGCTTTTCATGGCCACTGTGCCTCAAGATTTCCAGTCAAGATCCAGGTCAGAAGGCTGAGTTTTCCGGCCTCAAGGTCTTTATCACAGGTGTGCCCTCCATTTCTGGGTTGTAGTTCATTCTAGATATAGTCAAGTTGACAATCAGGGATAGCCATCACATATTCTTCATTTTTTTCTTCTTGCTTTATAATGACACACAAAGCAAAGCTGGTATGATCAACGGTACTAAAAACTGGAAGGTAATAGTCCCTTCAGTGTCTAAGTGAAGTAATTTCAGAAAGCCGTGCATATTTCAAAGGATGCATTGAAGAGGGTTTCCGAGGAGGTTAGTAAGTAGGTTGGTGAAGCATACAAACTAGATACTGCAAAACCTTTATCCTTTCTGCTGATGTTGAATTAATACATGACCTCTCTTGTCCAGTACCTCCAATACCAGAAGGGAAGGAAATGATGAGCAGGGCCAGTGTGGAGCCCACGGTCTGATTCCCTTCTTTACCCACTGCTGCTATGAAAGCAGGGGATACCTTCCTTAAGGGATTCAGGAGAGGAGGAGGGTTAGGCTCTATACATTGCTTTCATAAACATTCTTCACACTCTATTACATCTATTGATTCATTCCTGCCAATTTGTACCTTAGTGTACATTCTCCAAGATGCATGTTTAGGTTCTTACCTGCTTACTTGCTATGAGAAAACCGACATATGTGAGACAGACCATGGTTGCTACCTGCTGGTTTTCACAGTTTTCATTAAGTTTTGCCATTTTGAGATATCTAGAGTGAGGTAATCATTGCAGGAGGAAAACCTAAGCTTAGGACCCTTCATTGACAGTTCTTAAAACCTTATTTTTAGTCTCTGGAGACCAGGCTATAGTTTTCTTTATAATTTATACTTTGGTATTAGTCAGGAATTTTGAGGAGTTTGTGGGGTAGGGTGGGGAACTATTTCTAGGTTGCTGCTCTGTGCCTCAGGGAGGCCCCTGGAGTTTTTCAAAAGACAAGTGTGGGTGAGTTTCCACCCAGGAGAGGAAGTATAGATAGTGTAATGGGCAAAATGACATTTTCTTCCCTGAATATAGTTATTCATCTGTGACGGTGAAGGACTCATAGAAGTGAGGTACCTCTCAAATGACTTAGAGCTGGAGGAACACTATGCAGTCCTGGGGGATTGAAATACAGGTAGAATGAAGCAAGTTGAGCAGTTCCAAAATATGTGAGATCAACTTAATGAGACAGAATGACTACCCCCCCCCCCTCAGGCTACATCCCAGACTGAAGGTACTTGGATATTTGAAAAGAAGATAAAATAATTGGGTGACTTGGCTAATGTCGAAAATCAGAGGAAAGAAATACTGTTGTAATCATGAAAGCAGACTCCACAGCCAGACTCTATCTCCTGGCAGCTTGCACAGTACTCAGTACCAAAGGCCTTGATGCTCTGATTGTGAGAAATGGCTATTTTAGGCTACTGTTTGTCTGTTAACAATCAGATAAACTAAGCTTTAAAAATAAACTTAATAAGATTAGTTTAGAATAATGTAAGATTTGTTTCTCTCTTTTTATCCCATGATTGCTGCACTATTTTCCCCTCTCCTAATTTTTATTTATTCTCTAAGGATTTCATACATGTAAGTGGACAATATCAATACCTGACTCCTTCCATTCAACTCCCTTTCTTCATACCATTTAACATTTATTTAGAATTTTGTTTTCTTTATAACCCACTACATACAGCTAGTGATACTTATATGAGCAATCCACTGCAGCATGGTCAAGTTTCCAGGGGCTACATCCATGAAGAACATGGACTTCCCTCTCACACCAGCTGTCAAAACTAGCTCCTCAGCTAACTAGGGCCTGTATTTGAGTTTGTGTATTGTGGTTATTGAACCTACTTGGACAAACCAAAGACTTAGGTTCAATTCAAATTTAGCTTAAATGAATATATCCTTACTGCTAGCAGCCTTAGAGTCATACCGAATACTGTTTGGAAGGGGATGAGGTGGAGTTTTAAAGGTGGACACCATAAAGGTGTGAATCATAACTGTCTGTGGAATCCACAGCTGGGCAGGAAAACTACCTGACTTCCCCCAGTTCTTTCTCTCTTTTTTAAAAAAATTTCTATATTCTTTGTTTACATTCCAAATAATTTCCCCTTTCCTGGTTCCCCCCCCAGATAAGTCCCATAAACAATCTTCCCTTAGCCTGTTCTCCAATCAACCCCCTCCTACTTCTCTGTCCTGGTACTCCCCTACAATGCTACATCCAGCCTTTCCAGGACCAGGGCCCTCTCCTTCCTTCTTCTTGGGAATCATTTGATATGAGAATTGTCTCTTGGATATTCAGAGCTTCTGGGCTAATATCCACTTATCAGTGACTGCATTCCATGTGTTTTGTTTTGTGATTGGGTCACAAAAGCAAGCAGGGTTTGTTCAATATATGGAAATGCATCAATGTAATCCACTACATAAACAAACTCAAAGAAAAAAATCACATGGTCATTTCATTAGATGCTGAAAAAGCATTTGACAAAATTCAGCATCCTTTCATGCTAAAAGTCTTGGAAAGAACAGGAATTCAAGGCCCATACCTAAACATAGTAAAAGTAATATACAGCAAACTGGTAGCCAACATCAAACTCAATGGAGAGAAACTTGAAGCAATCCCACTAAAATCAGGGACTAGACAAGGCTGCCCCCAGTTATTTTTTACTCTATCATTATATAATCCCAAAAAGACTATTTTATCTCCTCTCCATAGTAATAGGCATGTTTTATAGAGGAAAAGGCAGCTGTTAATTCCTAACAATCTATGATTTTATTCTTTTTTTTTTTCATTTTTTAAAAATGCACATTTAACAATTTTACTTTATCTCAATTCCTAGATTTTTAAAATTGGATATTTTATTTCTCTACATATCAAATGTTATCCCCTTTCCCAGTTTCCCCTTGCAAACTGCCTATTCCATCTCCCCTTACCCTGCTTCTCTGTGGGTGCTCTCCAACTCACTCCCCCACTCCCCCTCACTGCCCTAGCATTCCTCTACACTAGGGCATCAAGCCTCCACAGGACCCCGAGCCTCACCTTCCACTGATGCCAGATAAGTACCATTCAGCTCGTTCAGTCCTTCCCCTAACTCCTCCATTGGAGTCTCTGTGCTCAGTCTGATGGTTGGTTTCAAACTTCCACATATGTATTGGTCAGGATCTTGCAGAGCCTCTCAGGAGATAGCTGTATCAGGCTCCTGTCTACAAGCACTTTTTGGTATTGGCAATAGTGTCTGAGTTTGATGTCTGCATGTGGGATAGATCCCCAGGTGGGGCAAACTCTTGATGGCCTTTTTTCCCAGTCTCTGCTTCACTTTTTGTCCCTAAATTTCCTTTAGACAGGGAGCAATTCTGGGTTAAAATTTTGGAGATGGGTGGGTGGCCCCATTCCTCAACCGGGGGAGGCATGCTTTACCTCTGGATATGGTCTCCACAGGTTCTCCCTCCCCTTAGTGAGGTATTTCAGATAATGTCATCCCTGTGGGGTCTGGGACTTTCTGATTGCTATCCTCTGTTCCCCATGCCACATTGCTATATACCTCTGTTGAATTTCCTGACCCTCTATACATCTCCTCTATCTTCTATACTTGATTCTGTCCCTCTTTTCCCCTTTCCCCTCTTCTCTTCCTCCAAGTTCCATTGATTATGTTGTTTCCCCTTCTAAATAGGACTGAAGCATCCACTCATTGGTCTCCAATCCTCTGAAGCTTCATGTGGTCCTTGAGTTGTATCATGGATATTCTATGCTCTTTGCCTGATATCCACTTATCAGTGATTTTACACCATGTGTGTTTTTTTGTGACCAAGTTACCTCACTCAGGATATTTTCTAGATCCATCTATTTGCCTGCAAATTCATGAAGTCATTGTTTTTAATAACTGACTAGTATGACATTATGTGAATGTACATTTTCTGTATCCACTCTTTTGTTGAGGGACATCTGGGTTGTTTCCAGCTTGTAGCTATCATAAATAAGGCTGCCATGAACATAGTGGAGCATGGGTTCTGATTACATGTTGGAACATCTTGGCTGAGTCCTCAGGTAATATTATGTCCAATTTTTTTGAGAAACTACCAGACTGATTTTTTTTAAATTTTTTTATTCGATATAATTTATTTACATTTCAAATGATTTCCCCTTTTCTAGCCCCCCACTCCCCAAAAGTCCCGTAAGCCCCCTTCTCTTCCCCTGTCCTCCCACCCACCCCTTCCCACTTCCCCATTCTGGTTTTGTCGAATACTGCTTCACAGAGTCTTTGCAGAACCAGGGGCCACTCCTCCTTTCTTCTTGTACCTCATTTGATGTGTGGATTATGTTTTGGGTATTCCAATTTTCTAGGTTAATATTCACTTATTAGTGAGTGCATACCATGATTCACCTTTTGAGTCTGGGTTACCTCACTTAGTATGATGTTCTCTAGCTCCATCCATTTGCCTAAGAATTTCATGAATTCATTGTTTCTAATGGCTGAATAGTACTCCATTGTGTAGATATACCACATTTTTTGCATCCACTCTTCTGTTGAGGGATACCTGGGTTCTTTCCAGCATCTGGCAATTATAAATAGGGCTGCTATGAACATAGTAGAGCATGTATCCTTATTACATGGTGGGGAATCCTCTGGGTATATGCCCAGGAGTGGTATAGCAGGATCTTCTACCAGACTGATTTTTAAATCAGCAAATCAGCTTGCAATTCAACCAGCAGTGGAGGAGTGTTCCTCTTTCTCCACATCCTCACTAGCATCTGTGATCTCCCGAGTTTTTGATTTTAGCCGTTCTGATTTGTGTGAGGTGGAATCTCAGGGTTGTTCTGATTTGCATTTCCTGATGACTAAATATTTTGAACATTTCTTTAGGTAGTTTGTGGCCATTTCATATTCCTCAGCTGAGAATTCTCCGATTAGCTCTGTTCCCCATTTTTAATAGGGTTATTTGGTTCTCTGGAGTCTAACTTCTTAAGTCCTTTGTATATATTGGATATAGGATTGGTAAAGATCTTTTCCAAATTTGTTGGTTGCTGTTTTATCCTATTGACAGTGTCCTTTGCCTTACAGAAGCTTTGCAAGTTTATGAGGTCCCATTTGTCAATTCTTGATATTAGAGCATAAGCTATTGGTGTTCTGTTCAGGAAAATTTCCCGTGCCCACGTGTTTGAGACTCTTCTGAACTTTCTCCTCTAGAAGTTTCAGTGTATCTGGTTTTATGTGAAAGTCCTACATGCACTTGGACTTGAGCTTTGTACAAGAAGATAAGAATTCACTGATTTGAGGTCACCAGACACCATCTTGCACAGGAAGCTCAACCAGGTATGTAGGGGACACCAGAGTGAAGGATTGCCCAGGACACAGCCTGCCTGGGTTTCTTCCACACCAGGGAGCCGGGCAGCTCTACAGCTGCCTGGGCACGCATCCTGCAGGGAGCATCTGACCAGCAGAGGGTCCTGCAGTTAGAGGAGTCCCATGGTCTGAGGTCACCAGCCACCATCTTGGCTCCAGCTGCTCACCCAGGGAAGCGCCTGATCTGCAGAGGGTCCTGACTTCAGAACATGGAATAAAGATGAATGAGTGAGGGAAGATCCCACTACCTAATACTGTCTAGAGAACCGGCAGGAGCAGGTTAATCGCCACTGCCCCCTTTCATCAGATGTGGTAGACCTGTGACCACATCTGACACGGGGAAGATCATACTCCCTGAAACTCATTCAAGAACAGACAGGAGTAGGGTATTCGGTAGAGGGGGGGGGTATTTGAGAACCAGCATCAGCAGAGCATTTGAAACCAAGCAACAAGCCCTATCCCTGGCTGTTGGCCCTACAGAGTAATCAGCTCTCGGAGGGGGTCCACACAGCATCCACCATCTTTACTAAAGGGTGGACCAGACAGGCAACACCAGGTACACAGAGACAACCCTAGTATAGCATTGCTTGGGGCAGGACACACTAGGGCTTCAATGACACCAAAGAGTAGAGCAGCACATCAGCAATCTGTGCCAGGGGAAACCCAGTCATCCAGTGGTGCGCAAATAGCCTTACAGGCCCATAGGAGGTTCAAGCACCAGCCAGTGACTGCTGTCACTAACCAACTAATGTCAGAGATAACTAGATGGCAAAAGGCAAATGCAGGAATGTTACTAACAGAAATCAAGGCAATATGGCAGCATCTGAACTCAATTCCCCAACAACAGCAAGTCCCCAACACACCAGAAAAACAAGATTTGGATTCAAAATCACTGGTCATGATGCTGTTAGCAGAGCACAAAAAGGACATAAATAAAGCTCTTAAAGAAATACAGGGAACCATGAATAAGTTAGAGGTCCTTACAATGGAAACACAAAAATCTCTTAAAGAAATTCAGGAGAATAGGGGTCAACAGATAGAAGCCAATAAAGAGGAAATGCAAAAATCACTTAAAGAAATGCAGGAGAAATTGAGTCAACAGGCAGAAGTCAGGAAAGAGGAAACACAAAAATATATTAAAGAAATACAAGAAAATACAAACAAGTGAAGGACCTGAGCAAAACCATCCAGGATCTAAAAACAGAAGTAGAAACAACTAAGAAATCACAAAGGGAGACAACTTTGGAGATAGAAAACCTTGGGAAGAAATCAGGGGCCATAGACACAAGTATCAACAACAGAATACAAGAGATAGAAGAAAAAAATCTCAGATGCGGAAGATTCCATAGAAACCATTGACTCAACAGTCAAAGAAAATGCAAAAAGCAAAAAGCTTGTAACCCAAAACATCCAGGAAACCCAGGACACAATTAGAAGACCAAACCTAAGGATTATAGGTATAGATGAGAGTGAAAATTTACAACTTAAAGGGCCAGCAAATATCTTCAACAAAATTATGGAAGAAAACTTCCCTAATCTAAAGAAAGAGTTGCCCATGAATATACAAGAAGCCTACAGAACTCCAAACAGACTGGACCAGAACAGAAATACCTCCCGTCACATAATAATCAAAACCCCAAATGTACTAAACAAAGAAAGAATATTAAGAGCAGTAAGAGAAAAAGGCCAAGCAACATATAAAGGAAGACTGATTAGAATTACACCAGATTTCTCACCAGAGACCATTAAAGCTAGAAGATCCTGGGCAGATCTCATGCAGACTCTAAGAGAACACATATGCCAGCCAAGACTACTATACCCAGCAAAACTCTCAATCACCATAGATGGAGAAGCCAAGATATTCCATGATAAACCCAAATTTATACAATATCTTTCCACAAACCCAGCCCTACAAAGGATAATAGGAGGAAAACACCAATACAAGGAGGGAAACTACACCCTGAAAAAGCAAAATAGTAAACTTCTTTCATCAAGCCCAAAAGAAGATAACCACTCAAATATAAAGAAGCTTCGAAAATAACAGGAATTAATAATCACTATTCCTTAATATCTCTTAACATCAATGGACTCAATTCCCCAATAAAAAGACAGACTAACAGCCTGGATACATAAACAGGACCCTACATTTTGCGGCTTACAGGAAACACACCTCATGGCCAAAGACAAACACTACCTCAGAGTAAAAGGCTGGAAAACAATTTTATAAGGAAATGGTCTTAGGAAACAAGCTGGAGCAGCCATTCTAATATCAGATAAAATTGACTTCCAACCTAAAGTCATCAAAAGAGACACAGAAGGACACTTCTTACTGGTCAAAGGAAAAAATCCACCAAGAAGAACTTTCAATTCTGAACATCTGTGCTCCAAATGCAAAGGCACCCTCATTTGTAAAAGAAACTTTACTAAAGCTCAAAGCACACAGTGCATCTAACACAATAATTGTGGGCAACTTCAACACTCCACTCTCCTCAGTGGACAGATCAAGAAAACAGAAACTAAACAGGGACACAGTGAAACAAATTGAAACATTGGACCAATTGGATTTAACATATATATAGAACATTTCATCCTAAAGCAAAAGAGTACACCTTTTTCTCAGCACCTCATGGTACCTTCTCCAAAATCAACCACATAATTGGTCACAAGACAGACCTCAACAAATATAAGAAGATCAAAATAATCCCATGCCTCCTATTGGATCACGATGGAATAAGAGTGGTCTTCAATAGCAACAAAACAACAGAAATTCCACATGCACATGGAGGCTGAACAATACTCTACTCAATGATACCTTGGCCAAAGAAGAAATAAACAAAGAAATAAAAGACTATTTATTAGGCAAAACATACCCAATTTTATGGGACAAAATGAAAGCAGTGCTAAGAGGAAAACTCATAGCCCTGAGTGCCTCCAAGAAGAAAATGGAGAGAGCATACACTAGCAGCTTAACAACACACCTGAAAGCCCTGGAACAAAAAGAAGCTATTTCAACCAGTAGGAGTAGAAGACAGGAAATCATCAAACTCAGGGCTGAAATCAATCAAGCAGAAACAAAGAGAACCATACAAATAATCAACAAGACCAGGAGCTGGTTCTTTGAGAAAATCAACAATATAGATAGACACTTAGCCAGACTAATCAGACAGCACATAGACAGTATCCAAATTAACAAAATTAGAAATGAAAGGGAGATACAACAACAGAAATTTAAAAAATCATCAGATCCTACTACAAAAGCCTATACTCAACACAACTGGAAAATCTGGAGGAAATGGAAGATACCAAATACCAAAATTAAATAAGGATCAAATAGATCAACTAAACTGCCCCATAACCCCTAAAGAAATAAAGGGTGTCATAGAAAGTCTCCCAACTAAAAAAAGCACAGGACCAGATGGTTTTAGTGCAGAATTCTATCAGACATTCAAAGAAGACCTAACACCAATACTCTTCAAATTATTCCACAAAATAGAAACGGAAGGAAGACTACCCAACTTGTTCTATGACGCCACAATAGAGCTGATAACAAAACCACCCAAAGATCCAACAAAGGAGAACTACAGGCTAATATCCCTTATGAATATCGATGCAAGAATACTAAATAAAGTTCTTGCCAATTGAATCCAAAAACACATCAAAACGATTATTCACCATGATCAAGTAGGCTTCATCCCAGGGATGCAGGGATGGTTCAATATATGAAAATCCATCCATGCAATCCACTACATAAACAAACTCAAAGAAAAAAACCACATCATCATTTCATTAGATGCTGAAAAAGCATTTCACAAAATTCAGCATCCTTTCATGCAAAAAGTCTTGGAAAGAACAGGAATTCAAGGCCCAGACCTAGACATAGTAAAATCAATATACAGTAAACTAGTAGCCAACATCAAACTCAATGGAGAGAAACTTGAAGCAATCCCACTAAAATCAGGGACTAGACAAGGCTGCCCCCTCCCTCCATATCTTTTTAACATAGTACTTGATGTTCTAGCTAGAGCAATTAGACAACATAAGGGGGTCAAAGGGATATAAATTGGAAAGAAGTCAAACTATCACTATTTGTAGATGATATGATAGTATACTTAAGCAACCCAAAAAACTTCACCAGAGAACTCCTATGGCTGATAAACAACTTCAGCAAAGTGGCTGGTTATAAAATCAACTCAAGCAAATCATTAGCCTTCCTATGCTCAAAGGATAAGCAGACTGAGAAAGAAATTAGGGAAATGACACCCTTCACAATAGCCACAAACAATATAAAGTATTTTGGTGTGACTCTAACCAAACAAGTGAAAGATCTTTATGAGAAGAACTTCAGGTCTCTGAAGAAGGAAATCGAAGAAGACCTAAGAAAATAGAAAAATCTTCTATGCTTGTGGATTGGCAGGATTAATATAGTACAAATGACCATCTTGCCAAAAGCAATCTACAGATTCAATGCAATCCCCATCAAAATCCCAACCCAGTTCTTCATAGAGTGAGAAAGAGCAATTCTCAAATTCATCTGGAATAACAAAAAACCCAGGATAGCTAAAAGTATTCTCAACAGTAACAGAACTTCCGGAGGAACCAGTATTCCAGACCTCAAGCAGTACTACTGAGCAATAGTGTCAAAAACTGCATGGTACTGGTACAGTGACAGGCAGGTATTTCAATGAAATAGGATTGAAGACCCAGAAATAAACCCACACACCTATGGTCACTTGGTCTTTGACAAAGGAGCTGAAAACATCCAATGGAAAAAAGATAGCCTTTTCAACAAATGGTGCTGGTTCAACTGGAGGTCACCATGCAGAAGAATGCGAATTGATCCATCCTTATCTCCTCGTACTAAGCTCAACTCCAAATGGATCAAGGATCTCCACATAAATCCAGACACTCTGAAGCTAATAGAAAAGAAACTGGGGAAGACCCTTGAGGACATCGGTACAGGGGGAATGTTCCTGAATAGAACACCAATATTGTATGCTCTAAGATCAAGAATTGTCAAATGGGACCTCATAAAATTACAAAGTTTCTGTAAGGCAAAGGACACCATCAAAAGGACAAATCGGCAACCAACAAATTGGGAAAAGATCTTCACCAACCCTACATCAGATAGAAGGCTAATATCCAGTATATACAAAGAACTCAAGAAGTTAGCCCCCAGAAAACCAAATAATCCTATTAAAAATGGGGTACAGAACTAAACAAAGAATTTTTACCTGAAGAACTTCGGATGGCTGAGAAGCATCTTAAAAAAATGCTCAACTTCACTAGTTATTAGGGAAATGCAAATCAAAACAACCCTGAGATTTCACCTTACACCAGTCAGAATAGCTAAGATTAAAAATTCAGGAGACAACTGGTGTTGGCAAGGATGTGGAGAAAGAGGAACACTCCTCCACAGCTGGTGGGGTTGCAAATTGGTACAACCATTCTGGAAATCAGTCTGGCGGTTCGTCAGAAAACTGGGCATATCACTTCCGGAGGACTCTGTTATACCACTCCTGGGCAAAACCAGAACAGGGAAGTGGGAAGGGGTGAATGGGAGAACGGGGAGGGAAGGGGGCTTATGTGACTTTAGTTGAGTGGGGGGCCAGAAAAGGGGAAATCATTTGAAATGTAAATAAAAAAGAAAAAGAAAGCAGGCCAAGCAAGCCAGGGAAAGCAAGTCAGTAAATAATAATAATAATAAAAAAATAAAAATAAAAAATGGGGTACAGAGCTAAACAAAGAATTTTCACCTGAAGAACTTTGAATGGCTGAGAAGCACCTTAAAAATGTTCAACATCATTAGTCATTAGGGAAATGCAAATCAAAACAACCCTGAGATTTCACTTTACACTTGTCAGAATAGGTAAGATTTAAAACTCAGGAGACAGTAGGTGTTGGAGAGGATGTGGAGAAAGAGGAACACTCCTCTACTGCTGGCAGGAATGCAAGTTGGTACAACCACTCTGGAAATCAGTCTGGCTGTTCCCCAGAAAACTGGGCATAACACTTCCGGAGGACCCTGCAATACCACTTCTGGGCATATATCCAGAGGATTCCCAGCATGCAGTAAGGACACATGCTCCACTATGTTCATAGTTATTTATATAGCTATGAACTATTATAATAGTTCATCCACTATTATAATAGCCAGAAGCTGGAAAGAACCCAGATGTCCCTCAATGGAGGAATGGATACAGAAAATGTGGTATATTTACACAATGGAATACTACTTAGCAATTAAAAACAATGAATTCATGAAATTCTTAGGCAAATATTTGGATCTGGAAAATATCATTCTAAGTGAGGTAACCCAATCTCAAAAGAACACACTTGGAATACAGTCACTGATAAGTGGCTATTAGCTCAGAAACTCTGAATATCCTAGATACAATTCATATATCAAATGACTCCCAAGAAGGAGGAAAGAGAGGTCCTTGGTCCTGAAAATGCTTGTTCCAGTGTTGTAGGGTAATACCAGGACAGAGAAGTAGGAGGGGGTTGATAGGAGAATGGGTGGAGAGAAGAGGGCTTAGGGAACTTATGGGGAGAGGGGAACCGGGAAAGGGAAAATCATTTTGAATATAAACAAAGAATGAAAATAAAAAAAATTATTTAAAAAAATTCACTGATTTACATATTTTGACATGCTGACCTCCAGTTGAACCAGCACCATTTGTTAAAAATGCTGTCTTTTTTCCACTGGGTGGTTTTAGTTCCTTTGTTAAAGATCAAGTGACTATAGGTGTTTGGGTTCATTTCTGGGGCTTTGATTCTATTCCATAGATCTACCTGCCTATACCATGTACCAATACCATGCAGTTTTTTTTTTTTTAATCACTATTGTTCTGTAATACACATTGACATCAGGGATGGTCATTCCCACAGAAGATCTTTATTGTTGAGAATACTTTTTTTTGATATCCTGGGTTTTTTGTTATTCCAAATGAATTTGCAAATTACTCTTTCAAACTCTGAAGAATTGAGTTGGAATTTTGATATGGTTGCATTGAATCCGGAGATTGCTTTAGGTAAAATGGCCATTTTTTACTATATTAATCCTACCAATCCATGAGCATGGGAGATCTTTCCATCTTCTGAAATCTTTGATTTCTTTCTTTTCCTTGCTTGGTTAGAGTCACACTAAGATATGTAATATTATTTGTGACTATTGTGAAGGGTGTATTTCCCTAATTTATTTCTCAGGATGTTTATCCTTTGAGTAGAGGTAGACAATTGATTTTTTTCAGTTAATTTTATATCCATCCACTTTGCTGAATTTGTCTATCAGGTTTAGGAGTTCTCTGGTGGAATTTTTGGGATCACTTAAGTATACTATCATACCATCTGCAAATCACGATACTTCTATCTTTATAATTTGTATACTTTTGACTTTTTTTGTTTAATTGCTCTGGCTAGGACTTCGAGTAGTATATTGAATAGTTATGGAGAGAGTGGACAGCCTTGTCTAGTCCCTGATTTCAGTGGAATTGCTTTGAGTTTCTCTCCATTTAGTTTGATGTTGGTTGCTTGTTTGCTGTATATTGCTTTTACTATGTTTAGGTATGGGCCTTAAATTCCTGATGTTTCCAAGACTTTTATCCTGAAGGGGTGTTAGATTTTGTCAAATGCTTTTTCAGCATCTAATGAGTTGATTATGTGGTATTTATCTTTGAGTTTGTTTATGTAGTGGATTACGTTGATAGATTTTCTTATATTGAACAATCCCTGCATCCATGGGATGAAGCTGACTTGATCATGATGGATGATCATTTTGATGTGTTATTGGATTTGGTTTGCAAGAATTTTATTGAGAATTTTTGCACTGATATTCATAAGGGAAATAGGTCTGAAGTTCTCTTTCTTTGTAAGGTCTTTGTATGGTTTAGGTATCAGTGAAATTGTGCCTTCATAGAATGAATTGGGTAGGGTTACTTCTGTTTCTATTTTGTGGAATAATTTGGAGAGTATTGGTATTAGGTCTTCTTTGAAGGTCTGATAGAACTCTGCACTAAATCCATCTGGTCCTGGACTTTTTTGGTTGGAAGACTTTTGATGACTGCTTCTATTTCTTTAGGGGTTATGGGACTGTTTAGATCATTTATGTGATCCTGATATAACTTTGGTACCTGGTATCTGTCTAGGAAATTGTCCATTTCATCCAGATTTTCCACTTTTGTTGAATAAAGGCTTTTGTAGTAGGCTCTGATGATTCTTTGGATTTCCTCGTTTCTGCTGTTATGTCTCTCTTTTCATTTCTGATGTTATTAATTTGGATACTGTCTCTGTGCCCTCTGGTTAGTCTGGCTAAAGGTTTATCTATCTTTCTCTTTTCTCAAAGAACCATCTCCTGGTTTGGTTGATTCTATGTATAGTTTTTGTTGTTGTTGTTGTTGTTTCTAATTGGTTGATTTTAGCCCTGAGTTTGAGTATTTCCTGCTGTCTGCTCCTCTTGGGTGTATTTGCTTCTGTTTGTTCTAGAGATTTCAGAGGTGCTGTCAAGTTGCTAGTGTATCCTTTCTCCACTTTCTTTTTGTAGACACTCAGAGCTATGAGTTTTCCTTCTAGGACTGCTTCCATTGTGTCCCGTAAGTTTGGGTATGTTTCAGCTTCATTTCCACTAAATTCTAAGAAGTCTTTATGTCTTTATTTCCTTCTTTATATCTTCCTTGACCAAGTTATCATTGAGTAGAGCTTTGTTCAGCTTCCATGTATATGTGGAATTGTTTTTGATGTTATTGAAGATCAGACTTAATCCATAATCTGATAGGATACATGGGATTATTTCACTCTTCTTGTATCTTTTGAGGCCTGTTTTGTGGCATATTATATGGTCAGTTTTGGAGAAGGCACTATGTGGTGCTGAGAAGAATGTATATCTTTTTGTTTTAGGATAAATGCTTCTTTAGATATCTGTTAAACCAATTTGGTTCATAGCTTCTGTTAGCTTCACCCTTTCTCTGTTTACTTTCTCTTTTTATGATCTGTCCATCAATAAGAGTGGGGTGTTGTAGTCTCTCCCTATTATTGTATGAGGTACAATGTGTGCTTTGAGCTTCAGTAAAGTTTCTTTTATGAATGTTGGTGCCCTGGCATTTGGAGCATAGATATTCAGGATTGAGAGTTGTTCTTGGTATATTTTTCCTTTGATGGGTATGATCAAAGATAAGTGTCCTTCCTTATCTTTTTTGATAACTTTAGGTTGGAAGTCAATTTTATTCGATATTAGAATGGCTACTTCAGCTTGTTTCTTGGGACCATTTGCTTGGAAAATTGTTTTCCAGACTTACTTTAAGATAGTATCTGTCTTCATCACTGATGTGGGTTTCTTGTATGCAGCAAGATATTGGGTCCTATTTATGTATCCAGACTCTTAGCCTTTGTCTTTTTATTGGGGAATTGAGTCCATTGATATTAAGAGATATTAAGGAAAAGTGATTGTTGCTTACTGGTATTATTGTCAAAGGTGGAATTATGTTTATGTGGTTGTCTTTTTATCAGTTTTTTTGTTTTTTTTATTTTTTTTATTCGATATAATTTATTTACATTTCAAATGATTCCCCTTTTCTAGCCCCCCCACTCCCCGAAAGTCCCGTAAGCCCCCTTCTCTTCCCCTGTCCTCCCTCCCACCCCTTCCCACTTCCTTGTTCTGGTTTTGCCGAATACTGTTTCACTGAGTCTTTCCAGAACCAGGGGCCACTCCTCCTTTCTTCTTGTATCTCATTTGATGTGTGGATTATGTTTTGGGTATTCCAGTTTTCTAGGTTAATAACCACTTATTAGTGAGTGCATACCATGATTCACCTTTTGAGTCTGGGTTACCTCACTTAGTATGATGTTCTCTAGCTCCATCCATTTGCCTAAGAATTTCATGAATTCATTGTTTCTAATGGCTGAATAGTACTCCATTGTGTAGATATACCACATTTTTTGCACCCACTCTTCTTTTTTTTTTTAATTTTTTTTATTCGATATAATTTATTTACATTTCAAATGATTTCCCCTTTTCTAGCCCCCCACTCCCCGAAAGTCCCTTAAGTCCCCTTCTCTTTCCCTGTCCTCCCACCCACCCCTTCCCACTTCCCTGTTCTGGTTTTGCCGAATACTGTTTCACTGAGTCTCTCCAGAACCAGGGGCCAGTCCTCCTTTCTCCTTGTACCTCATTTGATGTGTGGATTATGTTTTGGGTATTCTAGTTTTCTAGGTTAATAACCACTTATTAGTGAGTACATACCATGATTCACCTTTTGAGTCTGGGTTACCTCACTTAGTATGATGTTCTCTAGCTCCATCCATTTGCCTAAGAATTTCATGAATTCATTGTTTCTAATGGCTGAATAGTACTCCATTGTGTAGATATACCACATTTTTTGTATCCACTCTTCTGTTGAGGGATACCTGGGTTCTTTCCAGCATCTGGCAATTATAAATAGGGCTGCTATGAACATAGTAGGGCATGTATCCTTATTACATGGTAGGGAATCCTCTGGGTATATGCCCAGGAGTGGTATAGCGGGATCTTCTGGAAGTGAGGTGCCCAGTTTTCGGAGGAACCGCCAGACTGATTTCCAGAGTGGTTGTACCAATTTGCAGCCCCCCAGCAGTGGAGGAGTGTTCCTCTTTCTCCACACCCTCTCCAACACCTGCTGTCTCCTGAATTTTTTTTTAATTTTTTTTATTCGATATAATTTATTTACATTTCAAATGATTTCCCCTTTTCTAGCCCCCCCCCCACTCCCCGAAAGTCCCGTAAGCCCCCTTCTCTTCCCCTGTCCTCCCTCCCACCCCTTCCCAGTTCCCCGTTCTGGTTTTGCCGAATACTGTTTCACTGAGTCTTTCTAGAACCATGTCTCCTGAATTTTTAATCTTAGCCATTCTGACTGGTGTAAGATGAAATCTCAGGGTTGTTTTGATTTGCATTTTGATTTGCATTTCCCAGAGTTAGAAAGAGCAATTATCAAATTCATCTGGAACAACAAAAAACCCAGGATAGCTAAAACTATTCTCAGCAACAAAAGAAAATCTGGGGGAATCAGTATCCCTGACCTCAAGCAATACTACAGAGCAATAGTGTTAAAAACTGCATGGTATTGGTACAGTGACAGGCAGGAGGATCAATGGAACAGGATTGAAGATCCAGAAATGAACCCACACACCTATGGCCACTTGATCCTCGACAAAGAGGCTAAAAACATCCAATGGAAAAAGATAGCCTTTTCAACAAATGGTGCTGGTTCAACTGGAGGGCAGCATGCAGAAGAATGCGAATTGATCCATTCTTGTCTCCTTGTACTAAGCTCAAATCCAAATGGATCAAGGACCTCCACATAAAGCCAGACACTCTGAAGCTAATAGAAAAGAAACTGGGGAAGACCCTTGAGGACATCGGTACAGGGAGAAAGTTTCTGAACAAAACACCAATAGTGTATGCTCTAAGAGCAAGAATTGACAAATGGGACCTCATAAAATTACAAAGTTTCTGTAAGGCAAAGGACACCATCAAGAGGACAAATCGGCAACCAACAAATTGGGAAAAGATCTTCACCAATCCTACATCAGATAGAGGGCTAATATCCAATATATATAAAGAACTCAAGAAGTTAGACTCCAGAAAACCGAACAACCCTATTAAAAAATGGGGTACAGAGTTAAACAAAGAATTCACACCTGAAGAACTTCGGATGGTGGAGAAGCATCTTTTATCAGTTTGTTAATGGAAGATTACTTTCTTGCTTTTTTCTAGGGTAAGTTTCCCTCCTTGTGTTGAGGTTTTCCATTTATTATCCTTTGAAGATCTGGGTTTGTGGAAAGATATTGTACAGATTTGGTCTTGCCCTGGAATATCTTGGTTTCTCCATCTATGGTTATTGAGAATTTTGCTGCATATAGTAGCCTGGGCTGACATTTGTGTTCTCTTAGGGTCTGTGTGACATCTGCCCAAGATCTTTTAGCTTTCATAGTCTCTGATGAGAAGTTTGGTGTAATTCTGGTAGGTCTTCCTTTATATGTTACTTGACCTTTTTCCCTTACTGCTTTTAGTATTCTTTCTTAGTTTTGTGTATTTTGTTGATTATGTAACAGGAGGAATTTCTTTTCTGGTCCAATCTATTTGGTGTTCTGTAGCCTTCTCATATGTCCATGGGTATCTTTCTTTACGTTAGGGGAGTTTTCTTCTATAATTTTGTTGAAGATATTTACTGGACCTTTAAGTTGGGAATCTTCACTTTCTTCTATCCCTATTATCCTTAGGTTTGGTCTTCTCATTGTATCCTGGATTTCCCGGATGTTTGGGTCAGGAGCTATTTGCATTTTCAATTTTCTTTGACTATTGTGTCAATGTTTTCTTTTCTTTTTTCTTTTTTTGTGTCAATGTTTTCTATGGTATCTTTTGCACCTGAGATTCTCTTTTCTATCTCTTGTATTCTGTTGTTGATTCAGGACTCATCCATGAGTCCTGATTTCTTTTCTAGATTTTCTATCTCCAGTTTTTGTCACCTTCTGTGATTTCTTTATTGTTTTGACTTCCATTTTTATATCTTAGGAAGTTTTGTTCAATTCCTTCACCTGTTTGGTTATGTGTTCCTGTAATTCTTTAAGGGCTTCTATCTGTTTACCTGTGCTCTCTTGTATTTCTTTAACGGAGTTATTTGTGTTCATCTTAAAGTCCTCTATCATCACCATGAGATGTGATTCTAAATCCAACTCCTGCTTTTCTGGTGTGTTGGGGTATCTGGGACTTGTTGTGCTTCTGATATCGGGTTCGGATATTGCCAAGTAACCTTGGTTTTTCTTGGTAGGATTCTTGCTCTTGCCTTTTGTCATTTGGTTATCTCTGGTGTTTGTTGGTCTTGCTGTCTCTGCCTTGAGATTGTCCCTCCTGTGGACCTGTAAGCCTGTGTCCTTACTTCTGGGAGACAACTATCTCCTAGAGGACTATGCACAGAAGGCTGTGTAGTAGCCTGGCTTCCTGGTGCAAATGGTAACTGGAAGGCTCCTGTCCCAGCCGCTCCACTGATTGTATGTCCCGTGAGCTCCTAGTTATTCCCCTCCAGAGAGATATTAGAAAGAAAGTGGAGATTTCACCTCTGTGCTCAGAAGTGGAGGCACTGTAGAGAGAGCTCTCTCTACTATCAGGCTGTGCACAGAAGGCTGAGGAGCTGCCTGGCTCCCTGGTGTAAATGGCCATCATCTGAGTTTTTGATCTTAGCCATTCTGGCTGTGGGGTGGAATCTCAGGGTTGTTTGATTTGCATTTTCCTGATGATTATGGATGTTGAACATTTCTTTAGGTGCTTCTCAGTCATTAAAGTTTCCTCAGTTGAGAACTGCGTTTAGCTCTGTCCCCATTTTTTAATAGCTTGATTTGGTTCTCAGGAGTCTAACTACTTGAGTATTATTTGAATATATTGGATAGAAGCACTCTATCGATTGTAAGATTGGTAAAGATCTTTTTCCAATATGTTAGTTGCCATTTTGTCTTGTTGACAGTGTCCTTTGCCTTACAGAAGGTTTGTAATTTTATGAGGTACCATTTCTCGATTGTTGATCTTAGAGAATGAGCCATTCGTGTTCTGTTCAGGAAAGTATCCCCTGTGTCCATATGCTCAAGGCTTTTCCCCACTTTCTCTTCTATTAGACTCAGTGTATCTGGTTTTATGTGGAGGTACTTGATCCACTTGGACTTGAGCTTTGTGCAGGGAGATAGGAATGGATCAATTTGCTTTCTTCTACCTGTTGATTGCCAGTTTAACCAGCACCATTTATTGAAAATTCAGTCTTTTCTTCACTGGATGGTTTTAGCTTCATGGTCAAAGATCAAGTGATCATAAATGTGTGTTTTCATTTCTTTGTCTTTAATTCTATTCTAACAATTTACCTGATTATCTCTACAAATACCATGAAGTTTTTATCACTATTGCTCTGTAGTACAGGTTGAGGTCCAGGATGCAGATTCCCCCAGAAGTTCTTTTATTGCTGAGAATAGTTTTCACAATTCTGGGCTTTTTGTTATTCCAAATGAATTTGAGAATTGCTCTTTTCAACTCTATGAAGAATTGAGTTAGAATTTTGATGGGGATTATATTGAATCTGTAGATTGCTTTCAGCAAGATGGACATTTTTGCTATATTAATCCTGCCAGTCCTTGAGCATGGGAGATCTTTCCATCTTCTGAGTTTTTCTTCGATTTCTTTCTTAATAGACTTGAAGTTCATGTCATACAAATCTTTCACTTGCCTGGTTAGAGTTACACCAAGATATTTTATATTGTTTGTGACTATTGTGAAGGGTGTAGTTTCGCTTGTTTCTTTCTAAGTCTCTTTATCCTTTGAGTTTAGGAAGGCTACTGATTTGTTTGAGTTAATTTTATATCCATCCACTTTGCTAAAGTTTTTTTTTTTTTATCAGCTATAGGACTCCTCTGGTGGAATTTTTGGGGTCACTTAAGTATACTATCATACCATCTGCAAATAGTGACAGTTTGAGTTCTTTTCCTTTTTTTTTTTTTTTTTTTTTTTTGCTTTGTTTGTATTTTTGGTTTTTTCTTTTTCTTTTTATTGAAAAGGGAAGTAAAGGGAAGTAAAAGCACTTTATGATAAAATTAAAGATTTACATGGAAATATTTCATATAAACACGTTAAAATTGACAATTTTCATGGAAAATTAAGGAGTAAAGTGGTAGACATATAAAACATTGCTAAGTTAATTGAAATATGGGATAGAAACATTTTATGATAGAATTGAAGATTTATGTGGAACATATTTCTGATAAAATTGTGGAAAAATATAGAAAAACATGTTAGAATTGAAGATTGTCATGGAAAATTTTATATAGATATTATTATGGTAGGCATAAAAGCATTCCTAAGTTGATTAAAAGTGGAATTATAAACATTTTCTGATAAACTTGAACATTTACATCGAAAATATTTCTGATAAAATTGTAGAAATATATAGAAAAACATGTTAAAATTAAAGATTATCATAGAAATTATATAGATAAAATGATAGGCATAAAGATAATTCTAAGTTGACTGAAGGTGGAATTATAAACAGTTTCAGATAACACTGAAGATTTATATGGAAAATATTTTGGGTAAAATTCAAGAAATAGACAAACATGTTAAAATTGAGTATTTCATGGAAAATTTTATATAAAAATTGTAGATATAAAACTCTAAATTAATTGAAGGTGAAATTAGAAACATTTGTGATAAAATAAAAGCTTTATATTGAAAACATTTCTGATAAAATAGAGGAAGAATATAGAAAGACATATTAAAACTGAAGATTATCATGAAAAATAATGCAGATAAAATGGTAGACGTAAAAAAAACAGTACTAGCTAATTAAAAAGAGAATTACAAATATTTTTGTACAAGATTGAAGATTTACATGAGAAATATTTTGTTTTAGTCTATGTCTTTTTATTGGGGAGTTGAATCCATTGTTGTTAAGAGATATTAGGGAATAGTGATTGCTGTTTCCTGTTACTTTTGATGTTATTTTTATGTTTGTGTGGGTATCTTCTTTTTGGTTTGTTGGAAGGAGATTGCTTTCTTGCTTTTTCTAGGGTGTAGTTTCTCTCCTTGTGTTGGCATTTTCCATCAATTATCCTTTGTCAGGCTGGATATGTGGGCAGATATCGTGCAAATTTGGCTTTATCATGGAATATCTTGGTTTCTCCATCTATGATGATTGAGACTTTTGCTGGGTATAGTAGCCTGGGCTGGCATTTGTATTCTCTTAGGGTCTGTATGAGGTCTGCCCAGGATCTTCTAGCTTTCATCATCTCTGGTGAGAAGTCTGGTGTGATTCTGATAGGTCTGCCTTTATAAGTTACTTACCCTTTCCCCCTTACTGCTTTTAATATTCTTTTTTTGTTTAGTGAATTTGGTGTTTTGATTATTATGTGCTGGGGGGATTTTGGGTTCTGGTCCAGTCTGTTTGGAGTTCTGAAGGCTTCTGTATGTTCATGGGCATCTCTTTCTCTAGGTTATGCAAGTTTTCTTCTACAATTTTGTTGAAGATATTTATTGGGCCTTTAAGATGTGAATCCTAGCTCTCATCTATACTTATCATCCTTAGGTTTGGTCTTCTCATTGTGTCCTGGAGTTCCTGGATGTTTTGAGTTACCAGCTTTATGCATTTTGTATTGTCTTGACTGTTGAGTCAATGTTTTCTATGGTATCTTGAGCACCTGAGATTCTTTCTTCTATCTCTTGCATTCTGTTGTTGCTATTTGCATCTATGACCCCTGAATTCTTTGCAAGGTTTTCTATCTCCAGAGATGTCTCACTTTGTGATTTCTTTATTGTTTGTATTTCCACTTTTAGATCCTGGATGGTTTTGTTCAGTTCCTTCACTTGATTGTGTTTTCCTGTAATTCTTTAAGGGATTTTTGTGTTTCCTCTTTAAGGGCTTTTACACGTTGACCAATATTCAGTATTTCTTTAAGGGAGTTATTTAAGGTCTTTCTTGAAGCCCTCGATCAGCATCATGAGATATGATTTTAAATCCAACTCTTTCTTTTCTGGTGTGTTGGGGTATCCAGGACTTGTTGTGGTGGGAGAACTGGGTTCTGATGTTGCCATATGGCCTTGTTTCTGTTGGTAGGGTTATTGTACTTGCCTTTTGCCATCTGGTGCTACTTGGTATTGTTGTCTCTGGCTGGAGTTTTTTCATCCTGTGGGCCTGTAAGCCTGTGTCCTTACTCCTCTGAGATCAACAGTGAAAGCACTGCTGGGAGATCTCTATTTACTGGCTGGCTAGACACAGAAGTCTGTGGAGTCTCCTGGCTCCCTGGTGCAAATTGCAGCAGAAAGACTTTCGTCCCAGCTGCTCCACTGATCTTAGGCCCTGTGTGCTCCTAGTTGGGTCCCCTCCAGAGAGAAGATGGAGATCTCACCTCTGTGCTCAAAAGTGAAAGCCTGCTGGTAGATCACTCCCTCCTGGCAGGCTATGCACTGAAGTCTGTGGAGTCTCCCTGCTCCCTGGTGTAAATGAAGGTGGAAAGACTTCTGTCCCAGCTGCTCCACTGATCTTAGGCCCTGTGTGCTCCTAGCTGGGTATCCTCCAGAGAGAAGGTGGGGATCTCACCTCTGCACTGAAAAGTCTTTTTGGTTTTTTCAAGACAGGGTTTCTCTGTGTAGCCCTGGCTATCCTGGAACTCACTCTGTAGACCAGACTGGCCTCGAACTCAGAAATCCGCCTGCCTCTGCCTCCAAGTACTGGGATTAAAGGCGTGCACCACCACCACCTGGTGACTTCTTCCTTTCCAATTTGTATCATTTTGATCTCCTTTTGTTGTCTACTTGCTCTAGCTAATACTTCAAGTACTATATTGAATAGATAGGGAGACAGTAGGCAGCTTTGTCTAGTCCCTAATTTTAGTGGGATTGCTTCAAGTTTCTTTCTATTTGTTTTGATGTTGGCTACTGGTTTGCTGTATATTGCTTTTACTATATTTAGGTATGGGCCTTGAATTCCTGATCTTTCCATGACTTTTAACATGAAGTGATTTTGAATTTTGTCCAATTTTTTTCAGCATCTAATGAAAAGTTCATGTGGGTTTTTTTTAAATTAGATATTTTCTTTATTTACATTTTAAATGTTATCCACTCTCCTGTTTTCCCCTCCAAAAACACCCTATCCCATCCACCTTCCCCCTACTCACCAACCCACCCATGCCTGTTTCCTTGTCCTGGCATTCCCCTCTACTGGGGCATCGAGCCTTCTCAGGACCAAGGGCCTCTCCTCCCTTTGATATCCAACAAGGCCATCCTCTGCTACATATGCAGTCAGAGCCATGGGTTCCTATATGAATACTCTTTGGTTGGTGGTTTAGTCCCTGGGAACTCTGGGGCTACTGGTTGGTTCATTTTGTTGTTCCTTCTATGGGGCTGCAAGCTCCTTCATCTCCTTGGGTCCTTTTTCTATGTCCTCCATTGGCGACTTTGAGTTCACTTCAGTTCTTGGCTGAGAGCATCCACCTCTGTATTTGTCAGGTACTGGCAGAGCCTCTCAGGAGACAGCTATATCAGGCTCCTGTCAGCAAGTGCTTGTAGGCATCCACAATAATGTCTGGGTTTGGGGAATATATATGGAATGGATCCCCCATGTGGGCCAGTCTCTGGAGGGTCTTTCTTTCAGCATCTACTCCATAACTTGTCTCTGTATCCCCTCCCATGGGTATTTTGCTTCCCCTTCTAAGAAGGACCAAAGTATCAACACTTTGGTCTTCCTTCTTCTTGAGCTTAGTTTGGTCTGTTAATTGTATTTTGGGTATTCCAAGCTTCTGGTCTAATATCTATCTATCAGTGAAAGAATACCATGTGTGTTCTTCTGTGACTGGGTTACCTCACTCAGGAGGATATTTTCTAGTTCCATTCATTTGCCTAAGGATTTCATGAATTCATTGTTTTTAATAGCTGGGTAGTATTCCACTGTATAAATGTATTCTCTCTTCTATCTCTTGTATTGTGTTTCTGATGCTTGCATGTATGACTCCTGATCTCTTTCCTAGGTTTTCTATCTCCAGAGTTGTCTCCCTTTGTGAATTTTTTATTGTTTCTATTTTTGTTAGATCCTGGATCTAACAAAATAAGTTCACCTGTTTGGTTGTATTTTCCTGTAATTCTTTAAGGGATTTATGGTTTCCTTTTCAAGGGCTTCTAGCTGTTTAACTGTGTTCTCCTATATTTCTTTAAGGAAGTTATTTATGTCCTTCTTAAAGTCCTATGTCATCACCATGATATGTGATTTCAAATCAGGGTCTTGTGTTTTTGGTGTTTTGGGGGGTATCCAGAGCATGCTGTGGTGAGAGAACTGGGTTCTGATTACCCCAATTAACCTTGGTTTCTGTTGTTTATATTTTTTGAATATTGTCTTCATTTACATTGCCAATGATAAAACGTTTCCCGATATCCCCCTCCCCTAAGACCCCATAACCCCTCCCCCTTCTTTCCCCCTGCCTCCATGTATATGCCTCTCCACCCAACACACTCCCTCCCCCCTCCCCCCCGGTTCCCTTTGTTCCGGCCTCTGTTGAGCCTTTACCTGACCAAGGACCATTCCTCCCACTGATGCCCATCAAGGCCTTCCTCTGCCACATTTTTGGCTGGAACCATGGTGTGCTCCTTGGTTAATGGTTCAGTCCCTGGGAGTCTTGGGGCATCTGGGTGACTGAAATCATTGTTCTTCCCATGAGGCTGTAAACCCCTTCAGCTCCTCTGGACATTCCTCCAGCTCCTCCATTGGGGACCCCTTGCCCAGTCCAATAGTTGGTTGCTAGCATCTGCCTCTGTATTTGTAAGGCTCTGGCAGGGCCCCTCCAGAGACAACCATGACATGATCCTTTTGGCATACACTTCTTGTCATCCATAGTACTGTCAGGGTTTGTTGACTGTTTATAGGATGAATCCCCAGGTAGGACAGTCTTTGGGTAGCCTTTACTTCAGTCTCTGCTCCACACATTGTCTCCCTTATTGCTCCTGTGACTATTTTGTTCCCATTCTTATAGGAACCAAAGCACCCTCACTTAAGTCCTCCTTCTTCTCTGTTGTTTATATTCTTGCCTGTGCCTCTTGTCATCTGGTTATTATTCTGGTTATTATTGGCAGTAGCTAGTCTTGCTGTCTCTGACTGTGGCTTGTCCCTCCTGTAAGCCCGTGTGTCAGCACTCCTGGGAGACCAGCCCTCTCCTGATGGAATTTGGGTATGGAGAGCTGTGGCACAGGGTCAGCTCTGGGGTGCAGATGGCAACCCTAAGAATCCTGTCCCCTGCTGATTCTTGGTTCCTGTGTCCTGATGGCTCTGGGCATGTTTCACTTGGGCCAGGAATTTGAGCAGAAGTGGTGGTCTCACATATGCTCTCAGGTGTGCCAGAACTCCTGGAAGACCAGCTCTTTCCAGGCAGGATTTGAATATGGAGGACTCTAGCACAGTCTCAGCTTTGGGCCATGATGGAAACCTGAAAGATCCTGTCCCATGCTGCCCCTTGTTCCCATGATCTGAGGGCTCTGGGCAGTTCCATTGGAGCAGAAGTGGTGGTCTTATTTGTGCTCTAAGGTGTGTTAGCACTTCTGGGAGGCCAGTTCTCTCTTGGAAGAATTTGGGTATGGAGAGCTTGGCACAATGTCAGCTCTGGGAAGCAGATGGAAACCTGAAGTATCTTGTCCCAGGCTAGTCATCTGTTCCTGTGTCCCGAGGGCTCTGGGCAGGTCCCTCTTGGGCCACAAATTTGAGCAGAAGTGGTAATCTCAGGTGTGTTAGCACTTTTTGGAGAACATCTCTCTTCCAGTGGTATTTGGGTATGGAAAGCTGTGGCACAGGTTCAGCTCATGGTCGGAGATGGAAATGGAAATAATGGAAGCTATTATTGTCTTATCTGAGCCACAGGCCACAGGGCTCTCCCAGGCATTCCTAAGTGATGGTCAATGGCCCTAAAGGTATACCTTACTCCATATTGTGTCTTTAGCCATCACAGAGGCTATGGTGTAAAGTATTTCTCTGGTCTAAGCACTCCAATGACTGGGATATAGCATTAATTTCTGGACAGGTAAAAGCCTAGTGCCATCAGGTTAGGACTGCCTGTCATGGTCTACAGAATCATCTATCTATCTATCTCTGAATCTCCATTGTGCTTTAAAGCTTCATTTATATCTTCCACTATGTAAATCTCATACATTGATTTTTTTCTACCTGTTCCTCACAGCAGTCATGAAGTTTAAAATAGATTTCTTTGAGTTTCTGGAGGTGGTTTTGTCCCAAAGTTTGTAGGTTATAGATTGTGAAAGTTGAAAATAAATTCCCACATTAATAAAATGTTCACATTTCAAGTGAAGCACTGAGTGTGGAAAGGCATAAGAAATTTCCCATATCAATGAAGCCTTCATTGAATATTTTGTGGTCACTTAACATATGAATAATCATTCCTTCATCTGAATATACACTATTCTGGGCAGTATTTAGTTTACTTAACACTTATTTCTTCATATACTTTCCAGACAAGGAGCAATCACAATTTAAAAATAAAAATAACAGCCTTTAAAGGTAAGACCATTGAGGTAAAATAAATCCAAACTCCTATCCCCTTCCCCTGCAAAAAGATGAATTAACTGATTTATTTTTTAAATAAATGGTCAGTTTGGGGCTTATTTAACATAAATTAGATTTGACATTAACTTAAAAAATAATAGACAGAGAACTGTATTATACTTGATAAACAGTAAGAAGATCTGTGGGATTGACGGTATATTTCAAGAAAGCATGTGGGAAGAGAGCATTATTAGAAGGGAAGAGATATTCAGAAACTGACCAGTTGGAATCATAGCACTGAATGCTGCAAGGTTTGAACTATCCTGACTGAGAGCGAATGCTTAAATTAGAAGAGCTCTAACAGTGCTGATCAGAAATGTCATAGCTATGTGATGGTGCTACCCATAATTACCACACTTAGATTTTGACATGTATCTCATAGGTCTCAGAAAGAACACATGTTCAAAAATGAACTCAAGCTGGATTATATGGTCCTTTTGTAGATTGTCTGCTTTCCCTGGTGACTGTTACTTTGTTTAATTTTATACCATTCTATTGTCAGTTCTTGTGATTATTTCCTGTGCTACTGGAGTTCTTTTCAAGAACTTTACCTAGTTTTCATCTTGAAGAATTTTATGTATGTTTTCCTCTAGACATTTCAATGTCCCAAGTTTTACATTAAGGCCTTTGACACATTGTGAGTTGGTTTTTGTGCAAGGCAAGAGATACATATCTATTTCCATTCTTTAGCACCAATAAAGAGCTGCCTTTTCCTTTGTTTTCAATAACATGAATATGAAATGCATCTGATATGCTCATGTGTTTAAACATTTAGTTCTTAGCAGTGGTACTGGTTAAGAAGGTAGCAAAACCTTTTGGAGGAAGTGGCTCATCAGAGGTGGGCAGTAAAAATTTGTAGTCCAACCCCCTTCTTGTCTATTCTTTGCTTCCTGGTGATGGGCACATTATGACCAATTTTCTTAATTTCCTTCTGCCACGTCTTCTCTATCAGGATAGACTGAATCCCAAGATAAACACTTCCTCCCTTAACTTATTTCTTGTCAGCTGTCTTAGTTGGTGTTTTACTGCTGTGAACAGACACCATGACCAAGGCAAGTCTTATAAAGACCAACATTTAATTGGGGCTGACTTACAGGTTTAAAGGTTTAGTCTATTATCATCAAGGCAGGAACATGGCAACATGCAGGCAGGCATGGTGCTGGAGGAACTGAGTGTTCTACCTCTCCATTTGAAGATTTCTAGGAGAAGATTCACCTCCAAGGAGCTAGGGTGAGGGTCTTAAGCCCACACCCACAGAGTCACACCTAATCCACTTTTAATACTGCCACTCACTGGGCTGAGAATATACAAACCATCACATCAGGTACTGATCAAAGCCATAAGAAACAGAGAATCTGTGCTGAGGGCTATATTGCTATGATAAGCTTGACCTTGCCTTAAGACCTTTGAGGCTTGTTGGCAGAAAGAGTGAGAAAGCATTTGAGCTCTAGAATAGAAATGTCTGGGATACTGTAAGATGAATTTAATGGACCACTCTGGTAGAAGTTCTGGTGACCTGAATACAGAAAGAATTATGGGAAGTGGTTGGTTCCAGTGAGAATCAAGGATTCTATTTGTAACTGTTCTTTTTGTTCAGAATTATTCTATGATTCAAGGTCTTTTGCAAATCTTTTATATTCACTTTTTAAATATTAACCATGTTTTTTTTTTTTTTTTTGGTGTGGGAGGTTTGCTTGCTTGTATGTCTGTACAAAATGTATGTGCAATGTCCACAGAAGCCAGAAGAAGGTGTAAGACCCTGTAGAACTGAGTCACAGATGGTTTTGAGATGGTATGTGGGTATTGTGAATGGAACCTTTAGCAGAGCAGCCAGTGCTCTCAACCATTGAGCCATCTCTCTAGCTGTTGCACATTTGTTAGAGACTCCTGTTTCACTCCTATATCAGAGAGCTATGTGACTGGAGCCTTCTTCAGTGTGACTTAGCTCTTTTCTGTGTGTTACATGCCCTTTCCTGAAGACTTTTTCCAAACGTATAGGGTCGGCTCTTTCTCATACCAACTCTTCTTCATGACTGAGTTAAATAACACATACCCAGACTTCTTTTTACTTAACTAATTTGTATATTTATTTTGAGATGATGCCTTGCTAGAATATTCAGGATGTTCTAAAGCTCACTCTAAAGCCCAGGCTGGCCTCGAACACTGATCTTCCAGCCATAGTATCTTGAGTGTTGAGACTAAACGCATGGGCCTTCACTGTTGTTTCTTCTCTCTGTGTTTTAAGCAACTTTTGTTTTCTCCTAAAAAAAAAAAAAAACTACCTATATATTTTTTGTTGTTGGTTTTTTTTTTTTTTTTTTTTTTTTTTTTTTTTTTTTTTTTTTTTTTTTTTTTTTTTTTTTTTGAGACAGGGTTTCTCTGTATGGCCCTGGATGTCCTGGAACTCACTCTGTAGACCAGGCTGGCCTCGAACTCAGAAATCCACCTGCCTCTGCCTCCCAAGTGCTGGGATTAAAGGCATGCACCACCATTGCCCAGATAAAAACTACCTATATTTTTATTCTTTAAATCTTTTGTGGTAAAGACAATTAACATAAGATCTATCAGGGAGAGAATTTTAAGATTGCATATGATAGTTTGATTATATGTGCTATGGCATACACACAGCATATCTCAAACTCTTATTCCCTCTTGTGTTTGAAGCTATATGCCCCTCAATTTTTAGTGTCTCATTTCCTTCTTATAATATTCTGCAAACACTATTCCATATCTTGACTCTAAAAATTCCACTTTTGTGCACACCTCATGTAAGTGGAGTTGTGCAATGCTGTTACTTTTGAGACTTCCTTATTACTTAGTATACCCTCATTAAGTTTTATTCAGTTTGTCACATAGTGAACAATTTGCTTTAGTTCATTCTTCCCTGATTGTATCATAATTTCAGTCCCACCCCAAATTCCACACAGTCTGTCCCTCAATTCCCCCTCACCCCTGATTGATTCATACTCCATTTCCTTTCAAAATAACAGAGCAGAACTCCCAGAAATATCAGCTGACCATGGCTTAAAATGTTACAATAAGATTAGGCATGAACCCTTATATCAAAGTTGAATGAGGCAACCCAATACGAGGAAAAGGATTCCAAGCACAGGCAAAAGAGTCAGAAATACATCCCACTCTCATGAGAACACCAAGTTACACAACCATAATGTGTATTCAGAGAATCTAGCCTAGATGAACACAAGGCCCATAGTCATTATTTCCATCTCTGAGTTGCTATAAACCCTGATTAGTTGATTCTGTGGGCAGCATTCTTTGGGTCTTACAGTCCTTTCTCCCCATCTTCTGCAGGGTTCTCCTGCCCCTGCCTAGTGTTCAGCTGTGGATCTCTGCATTTTCACCCATCAGTTGCTCTGTACTGGAGTTTGAAATCAGGGATGGTGATAGCTCTGTATTTTTTTTTTTTAATTTACATCATTGTTTCAGCAATCATTGGTTTCTTTTTCTCCCCCATATGAAGTTCTGTACTGTACTTTCAAGGCCTGTAAAGAATTTCAATGGAATTTTCATGGGGATTGCATTTAATCCATAGATTGCTTTTGGTAGAATGGTTGTTTTTACTAAGTTAATTCTACCGATCTATGAGCATGGGAGATCTTTCCATCTTCTAATATATTTTTCGTTTCTTTCTTCAAAGACTTAAAGTTCTTGCCATACAAGTCTTTGATTTGCTTGGCTAGAGTTACCCAAGATATTTACTGAATGTTTTGAGTTAATCTTGTATCCAGCCACTTCACTAAAGTTTTTATGGCTGTAGAAATTCCTGGAGAAGTTTTGGGCTACTATGTATGCTATCATATCATCTCCAAGCAGTGACATTTTGACTTCTTCCTTCTAATTTGTATGCCCTTGATCTCCTTCAATAGTTTTATTATTTCAGTTAGAACTTCAAGTACTATATTGAATAGATATGGAGAAAGTGAACAACCTTGTCATTTTCCTATTTTAGTGGAATTGCTTTGAATTTTTTAAATTTAATTTCATGTTGGCTATAGGCTTTCTGTAAATTTCTTAAACATGTATGTACTTTCTATCCCCGATATTTCCATGATGTGAAGGGATGCTGGGTTTTTGTCAAAGGTTTTTGGCATCTAATGAGAAGATCATGTTTTGGGTCTCCCTCCCCATTTTTTCTGTGTTAAATGGTGGGTTTCATAGATGGATTTTCATTTGTTGAACCATGCCTGACTCTCTTGATCATGGTAGATGATATTTTTGATGTGTTCTTAAATTTGGCTTGTGAATATTTTTTCATTTATGCTCATGAGAGAAATTGATCTATAATTCTTTCTCTTTGTTTTTTTTAATTTTTTTTATTCGATATAATTTATTTACATTTCAAATGATTTCCCCTTTTCTAGCCCCTCCACTCCCCGAAAGTCTTGTAAGCCCCCTTCTCTTCCCCTGTCCTCCCACCCACCCCTTCCCACTTCCTCGTTCTGGTTTTGCCGAATACTGCTTCACTGAGTCTTTCCAGAACCAGGGGCCACTCCTCCTTTCTTCTTGTACCTCATTTGATGTGTGGATTATGTTTTGGGTATTCCAGTTTTCTAGGTTAATAACCACTTAGTGAGTGCATACCATGATTCATTTTGAGTCTGGGTTACCTCACTTAGTATGATGTTCTCTATCTCCATCCATTTGCCTAAGAATTTCATGAATTCATTGTTTCTAATGGCTGAATAGTACTCCATTGTGCAGATATACCACATTTTTTGCATCCACTCTTCTGTTGAGGGATACCTGGGTTCTTTCCAGCATCTGGCAATTATAAATAGGGCTGCTATGAACATAGTGGAGCATGTATCCTTATTACATGGTGGGGAATCCTCTGGGTATATGCCCAGGAGTGGTATAGCAGGATCTTCTGGAAGTGAGGTGCCCAGTTTTCAGAGGAACCGCCAGACTGATTTCCAGAGTGGTTGTACCAATTTGCAACCCCACCAGCAGTGGAGGAGTGTTCCTCTGTCTCCACACCCTCTCCAACACCTGCTGTCTCCTGAATTTTTAATCTTAGCCATTCTGACTGGTGTAAGATGAAATCTCAGGGTTGTTTTGATTTGCATTTCCCTAATGACTAATGAAGTTGAGCATTTTTTAAGATGCTTCTCCGCCATCCAAAGTTCTTCAGGTGAGAATTCTTTGTTTAACTCTGTACCCCATTTTTTTAATAGGGTTGTTCGGTTTTCTGGAGTCTAACTTCTTGAGTTCTTTATATATATTGGATATTAGCCCTCTATCTGATGTAGGATTAGTGAAGATCTTTTCCCAATTTGTTGGTTGCCGATTTGTCCTCTTAATGGTGTCCTTTGCCTTACAGAAACTTTGTAATTTTATGAGGTCCCATTTGTCAATTCTTGCTCTTAGAGCATACACTATTGGTGTTCTGTTCAGAAACGTTCTCCCTGTACCGATGTCCTCAAGGGTCTTCCCCAGTTTCTTTTCTATTAGCTTCAGAGTGTCTGGCTTTATGTGGAGGTCCTTGATCCATTTGGATTTGAGCTTAGTACAAGGAGACAAGGATGGATCAATTCGCATTCTTCTACATGCTGACCTCCAGTTGAACCAGCACCATTTGTTGAAAAGGCTATCTTTTTTCCATTGGATGTTTTCAGCCTCTTTGTCGAGGATCAAGTGGCCATAGGTGTGTGGGTTCATTTCTGGATCTTCAATCCTGTTCCATTGATCTGCCTGCCTGTCACTGTACCAATACCATGCAGTTTTAAACACTATTGCTCTGTAGTATTGCTTGAGGTCAGGGATACTGATTCCCCCAGATTTTCTTTTGTTGCTGAGAATAGTTTTAGTTATCCTGGGTTTTTTGTTGTTCCAGATGAATTTGATAATTGCTCTTTCTAACTCTGTGAAGAATTGAGTTGGGATTTTGATGGGTATTGCATTGAATCTGTATATTGCTTTTGGCAAAATGGCCATTTTAACTATATTGATTCTACCGATCCATGAGCATGGGAGGTTTTCCCATTTTTTGAGGTCTTCTTCCATTTCCTTCTTCAGAGTCTTGAAGTTCTTGTCATACAGATCTTTCACATGTTTGGTAAGAGTCACCCCAAGATACTTTATATTGTTTGTGGCTATTGTGAAGGGGGTCATTTCCCTAATTTCTTTCTCAGCCTGCTTATCCTTTGAGTATAGGAAGGCCACTGACTTGCTTCAGTTGATTTTATAACCTGCCACTTTGCTGAAGTTGTTTTTCAGCTGTAGGAGCTCTCTAGTGGAGTTTTTTGGGTCACTTAGGTAGACTATCATGTCATCTGCAAATAATGATAGTTTGACTTCTTCCTTTCCAATTTGTATCCCTTTGACCTCCTTATGTTGTCTAATTGCCCGAGCTAGTACCTCAAGTACAATATTGAAAAGATAAGGAGAAAGGGGGCAGCCTTGTCTGGTCCCTGATTTCAGTGAGATTGCTTCAAGTTTCTCTCCATTTAGTTTGATGCTGGCTACCGGTTTGCTGTATATTGCTTTTACTATGTTTAGGTATGGGCCTTGAATTCCTGTTCTCTCCAAGACTTTAAGCATGAAAGGATGCTGAATTTTGTCAAATGCTTTTTCAGCATCCAATGAAATGACCATGTGGTTTTGTTCTTTGAGTTTGTTTATGTAGTGGATTGTATTGATGGATTTCCGTATATTGAACCAACCCTCCATTCCCGGGATAAAGCCTACTTGATCATGGTGGATGATCGTTTTGATGTGTTCTTGGATTCGGTTGGCAAGGATTTTATTGAGTATTTTTGCATCGATGTTCATAAGGGAAATTGGTCTGAAGTTCTCTTTCTTTGTTGGATCTTTCTGTGGCTTTGGTATCAGCGTAATTGTGGCTTCGTAGAAGGAATTGGGTAGTGTTCCTTCTGTTTCTATTTTGTGGAATAGTTTGAAGAGTATTGGTGTTAACTCTTCTTTGAAGTTCTGGTAGAATTCTGCACTGAAACCATCTGGTCCTGTGCTTTTTTTGGTTGGAAGACTTTCTATGACTCCTTCTATTTCTTTAGGCACTATGGGACTGTTTAGATGGTCTAGTTGGTCCTGATTTAATTTTGGTATTTTGTATCTGTCAAGGAAATTGTCCATTTCCTCCAGATTCTCCAGTTGTGTTGAATACAGGCTCTTGTAGTAGGATCTGATGAGTTTTTGGATTTCCTCAGTTTCTGTTGTTATATCTCCCTTTTCATTTCTAAGTTAATTTGCATACTTTCTCTGTGCCCTTTGGTCAGTCTGGCTAAGGGTTTATCTATCTTGTTGATTTTCTCAAAGAACCAGCTCCTGGTTTTGTTGATTTTTTGTATGGTTCTCTTTGTTTCTACCTGATTGATTTCGGCCCTGAGTTTGAGGATTTCCTGCCATCTACTCCTCCTGGGTGAAATAGCTTCTTTTTGTTCTAGGGCTTTCAGGTGTGTCATTAAGCTGGTAATGTATGCTCTCTCCATTTTCTTTTTGGAGGCACTCAGGGCTATGAGTTTTCCTCTTAGCACTGCTTTCATTGTGTCCCATAGATTTGGGTATGTTGTGTTTTCATTTTCATTGTGTTCTAAAAAGTCTTTAATTTCTTTCTTTATTTCTTCCTTGACCAAGGTATCATTGAGTAGAGTATTGTTCAGTTTCCACATGTATGTGGGTTTTCTGTTGTTTCTGTTGCTATTGAAGACCACTTTTCCTCCATAGTGATCAGATAGGAGGCATGGGATTAGTTCGATCTTCTTATATTTGCTGAGGTCTGTCTTGTGACCAATTATATGGTCGATTTTGGAGAAGGTACTATGAGGTGCTGAGAAAAAGGTATATTCTTTTGTTTTAGGATAGAATGTTCTATATATATATTTGTTAAATCTAATTGGTCCAAAGCTTCAATTAGTTTCATTGTGTTCCTGTTTAGTTTCTGTTTTCCTGATCGGTCCATTGAGGAAAGTGCAGTGTTGAAGTCACCCACAATTATTGTGTTAGGTGCAATGTGTGCTTTGAGTTTTAATAAAGTTTCTTTTACGAAAGAGGGTGCCCTTGCATTTGGAGCATAGATGTTCAGGATTGAGAGTTCTTCTTTTTGTATTTTTCCTTTGACCAGCAAGAAGTGTCCCTCAGAGTCTCTTTTGATGATTTTGGGTTGAAAGTCAATTTTATCTGATATTAAAATGGCTACTCCAGCTTGTTTCCTGAGACCATTTGCTTGTAAAATTGTCTTCCAGCCTTTTACTCTAAGGTAGTGTTTGTCTTTGACCCTGAGGTGTGTTTCCTGTAAGCAACAAAATGTAAGGTCCTGTTTACGTATCAAGTCAGTTAGTCTGTGTCTTTTTATTGGGGCATTAAGTCCATTGATGTTAAGAGATATTAAGGAATAGTGATTGTTACTTCCTATCATTTTTGACGTTATTTTTTAAATTTCATTGCTTAACTTCTTTTGGGTTTGATGAGAGGTTACTATCTTGCTTTTTCCAGGGTGAAGTTTCCCTCCTTGTATTGGTGTTGTCCTCCTATTATCCTTTTTAGGGCTGGGTTTGTGGATAGATATTGGGTAAACTTGCTTTTGTCATGAAATATCTTAGTTTCTCCATCTATGGTGATTGAGAGTTTTGCTGGATATAGTAGTTTTGGTTGGCATTTGTGTTCTCTTAGACTCTGCATGAGATCTGCCCAGGACCTTCTAGCCTTCATAGTCTCAGGTGAAAAGTCTGCTGTGATTCTGATAGGTCTTCCTTTATATGTTACTTGGCCTTTTTCTCTTACTGCCTTTAATATTCTTTCTTTGTTTAGAACATTTGGTGTTTTGATTATTATGTGACGGGAAGTATTTCTGTTCTGGTCCAGTCTGTTTGGAGTTCTGTAGGCTTCTTGTATATTCATGGGCATCTCTCTCTTTAGGTTAGGGAAGTTTTCTTCCATAATTTTATTGAAGATATTTGCTGGCCCTTTAAGTTGTAAATCTTCACTCTCATCTATGCCTATAATCCTTAGGTTTGGTCTTCTCATTGTGTCCTGGATTTCCTGGATATTTTGGGTTACAAGCTTTTTGCATTTTGCATTTTCTTTAACTGTTGAGTCCATGGTTTCTATGGAATCTTCAGCATCTGAGATTCTTTCTTCTATCTCTTGTATTCTGTTGTTGATATTTGCATCTCTGTCCCTGATTTCTTCCCAAGGCTTTCTATCTCCAAAGTTGTCTCCCTTTGAGTTTTCTTAGTTGTTTCTACTTCTGATTTTAGATCCTGGTTGATTTTGCTTAGCTCCTTCACTTGCTTGTTTGTGCTTTCCTGTAATTCTTTAAGAGATTTTTGTGTTTCCTCTTTCATGACCTCAGCCTGTTGACCAAAGTTCTCCTGTATTTCTTTAAGTGTTTTTTGTGTTTCCTCATTGTTGGCTCTTGTATTCTCCTGGATTTCTTTCAATGATTTTTGTGTTTCCCTTGCAAGGGCTTCTAACTTTTGATCCATTTTCTCCTGAATTTCTTTAAGTATGTCCTTCATGTGTTCCTGTACCAGCATCATGACCAGTGATTTTAAATCCAAATCTTGTTTTACTGGTGTGATGGGGTATCCAGGACATGCTGGTAGAGGAGAACTGGGTTCAGATGTTGCCATATTGCCTTGATTTCTGTTAGTGACGTTCCTGCGTTTGCCTTTTGCCATCTAGTTCTCACTGGTGTTAGTTTGTCTTGTCAGTGCTGGACTCACCAGTGCAAGCTTCCCCTTCCCCGTTGGCCTCTGGTGCACAGCTTACCCCCTGCACTGCCTGTATACAGGGTGCTGCTGCCCAGGCTGTTCAGATCCCGAAGCAGGCACCCAAAGGCTCCCGATGGGGCCCGCTGGATTCACTGGAGCACACCGACTTCTCCCAGCTGGCCGCCTGGAAGCCCCCACTAGCCTCTTGCAGGACCTGGGGATGTGGGTCCGCTGCCCAGGCTGATCTGGATCCGGAAGTGGAGAGAGTTGAGCTGATGGCTCCCGCCTGAGGCCTTGCCCCAGATTGTGTCTGTGGACCAGATGGAGCCGTGTGCACCCCCAGGGAGCGCCGAAGGTGTATGCTGCCGGGACCTCCCCTGTGTTCTGCTCACTCCGCTGGGCAGCCGATCCCACAACTGGGCTGGCGCACACAAGGTTAGCCTGGCCGCCCAGGCCCTGAGTCCAGGCAAAAGCCTGGGAGGCCAAGGTCTGAACAAAGTTCCCCTAGGGCTATGACTGTTAATTGGGTCTGCCAGGTGACCAGGATGGCGGGCATGCGCGCCCGCACTCCCTGAAAGTGCCGGGAGAGTTTGCTGTGCTAACAACCTCCTGGGCGGGTTGACTCACAGATGGCCCACCAAGCTGCCCAGTTCTTGGGGTCAGTCCTGTGCCTTTTGGGGCCTAGACCCCCGCTTTGTTAGCCTCAGGCTATGCCTGTTAAGGCTCTGCCCGCCAGAGCTCTCTGTCGTCCTGCAGGCAAAATGGCGCAGCGCGCGCAGGCCCGGGCAAAAAACCTCCTGGCTGGGTTGGCACCCCGATGGCCCCCCGAACAGCCCAGGCCCTGGGTGCAGGCCAACGCTCATCGGGCTCAGCCCCCCGAGGTGTTGGCCTCGGATTATGTTTGTGTACCTCAGTCTGCCCGATGTGTCTGGAGTTCGAAACGAAGATGGAGATGAGCCTCTCCTGACTGGCGGGAGGCCGAGTTCTGAAGTGGCTTCCGTGCAGCAAAAGGCGCCGCACAACCGCAGCTCCTTGCTTCCCGGCTAGTCAGCGAAGGTCAGTGGTCGTGGTCGCAGGGCCTAACTAGACCCTGTGTCGCCTTGGTTCCACTGCTGATGGCTCTTCAGCTGGACCAGCCACTCAATTCTTTCTCTTTGTTGAGTCTTGGTGTGGTTTTGATATCAGGGGGACTGTGGCCTCATTAAATGAATTGGGTAATGCTCCTTTTCATTTTATTTTGTGGAATAATTTGAAGAGTGTTTGTATAACTGCTCTTTAGAATCCTGCACTAAAACCCTCTGACTTCTTTGGTTTGGGAGCTTTTCAAAGAATATCCTTTAGGGGTTATATGGCTATTTAAGTCACTTATCTAATCTTGATTTAAATTTGGTAAGTAGTATCTATCAAGAGAAAATTATCCATTTCTTTTATATTTTCTAATTTTGGGTAGTACAGAGTTTTGAAGTATGATTTAATGATTCTTTTTATTCTTTGGTGTCTATTGTTTTGTTAATTTGGATGTTATCAATCCAACTTTTAGTTTGGATAAGAGTTAGTTTATTTTATTTATTTTCTCAAAGCTCCAACTCTTTCTTTCACTGATTCTTTTTATTCTTTTCTTTGTCCCTATTTCATTGATTTCAGTACTAAGATTGATTTTTATTCTGCCATCTACTCTTCTTGTGTGAGCTTGATTACTTTTGTTCTAGAGCTTTCAGGTACATTGTTCAGTTAGTAATAAAGGCATTTTTTGCTATTTTTTTATAGAGGCATTTAGTGCTATAAGCTTTCTCCTTAGTACCACATGATTGTGTTCCATACATTTTTATTGAATTCTAGAAAGTATCTAATTTCTTTCTTATTTCTGTCTTTATGTGTCATTATTTATTTCCTTTTTTCTTTCTTTCTTTCCTTCTTTCTTTCCTTCCTTCTTTCCTTCCTTCCTTCCTTCCTTCCTTCCTTGTTTCTTTCTTTCTTTCTTTCTTTCTTTCTTTCTTTCTTTCTTTCTTTCTTTCTTTCTTTCTTTCTTTCTTTCTTTCACAAATATGTGTACCTTTGTGTTTGGAGCATAGATATGAATGAAAGATCATTTTGGTAGATTTCTTTGATGAGTATGAAGTCTCCTTCCCATCTCTTTTGCTTAATTTTGGTTTGAAGTCTATTTTGTTAGATATTAGAATGGTTTTCAGCAGCTTGTTTCTTAGGTCCATTTGTTTAAAACTTTTACTCCAAGATAATAACTATCCTTGATGTTGAGATGTGTTTCTTCCTTTTTTCACAGTTTTAGAGAGTTTATTGTAGAGAAGGAGAGAGAGAGAGAGAGAGAGAGAGAGAGAGAGAGAGAGAGAGAGAGAGAGAGAGAAGACAGAGAAATAGAGGCCAGCCGTGGACATGTGGAGAGAGGGGGAAGGGAATGGGGAGAAAGGGGGAGCAAGGGTTTAAGAGAAAGAGCAAGAGAACAAGAGAGAACAAGAGTGAACTGTGTTTCTTATATGCAGCAGAAGGGTGAACCCTGCTTTTGAATCATTTTTTTAGTCTGTGTTTTTTTTTTTTATTGGAGAGTCCACTGAGAAATATCAGCAACTAATGATTGGTAATTCCTGTTATTTTGTTGCTGCTGTTAATAGAGGGTGTGTGTGTGTGTGTGTGTGTGTGTGTGCATGCACAGGCATTTCCAGTGTTTTGGTTTTGCTGTGGTGAGATTATTTATTTACTGTGTTTATGTTAGTGTAGTTAACCTACTGGGGTTAGAGTTTTCTTTCTAGCACCTTCTGTAGGATTAGGTAAATATTAGTTAAATACGACTTTATTGTGGAATATCTTGGTTTCACCATCTATGGTGATGGAAAGTTTTGCTAGGTATTGTAGTCTGGGCTAGCATCTGTGGTCTCTTAAAGTTTTTAAGACATCTCTACAGGAACTCTGACTTTTAGAGTATTCAATGAGAAGTTGGTCTGCCTTCAGTGTTACCTGGACTCTTTCCCTTGCAGATTTTAATATTTTTCTTTGTTCTGTATGTTTAGTATTTTGATTATTATGTGGGAAGGGACATTTTTTCTCTGGTGCAAGCTATTTGGTGTTTAGTAAGTTTCTTTTACTTTCATCAGCATCTCTTTCTTTAGGTTAAGAAAACTTTCTCGTGTAATTTTGTTGAAAACATTTTTTGGACCTTTGAGCTCAGAATTTTTTCCTTCTTCTATTTCTACTATTCTTGGGCTTTTTGTTTTCAAAGGGTGTAATTTCCTTGGTTTCTGTGTCTGTCTGTCTGTCTGTCTGTCTGCCTGTCTGTCTGTCTCTCTCTCTCTCTCTCTCTCTCTCTCTCTCTCTCTGTGTGTGTTTTGAGTGTATTGGGAATTTTTAGATATAACATATTCTTTGACTAATGCATTTGCTTCTTTTATCGTATCTTCACTGTCTGTGGTTCTCTCTTTTATATCTTATATTCTGTTGATGATGTTTGCATTTGTAGCTCCTGTTTCCTCACCCAGATTTTCCATTTCAGAATTTCTTCACTTTCTGTTTCTTTATTGCTCCTATCTCTATTTTGAGGTCTTGGACAGTTTAACTCCTTCTTTTCAACTGTTTTCTTCTTAGGTTTTGTGTTTATTTGTTTGTTTTCTGTTTTTGTTTTTCTTTAAGTTATTCATTTCCACTAATTTTTTGTTTTTCTTTTCTTGATTTCTTTAAGGGATTTATTCATTTCCTCTTTAAGAACCTCTATCATACTTATTTATTTACATCCTTAGTGCTGTTCCTTTCCTGGTCCCCCTCTCATGGAGATCCTATCCTAAGCTCCTTCCCTTCTCCTCTAAGAGGGTGTCCCCAGCCCTGAGAGTATAAACTTACCTTGGTATATCAAGTCTCTATCAGTTATGTAAATCCTCTCCCATGGAAGCCAGACAAGACAGTCCTATTGGGAAACGATACCACAGTCAGGTTACAACTTTAGGGAGAGCCCACGTGGAGCCTCGTTCCACCCATGTGTATCCTTCAGTTAGTGTCTCAGTCTCTTAAAGCCCCCAGAGGACCAGGTTAGTTGACTGTGTTGGTCCTCCTGTGTGGTTCCCATCCACTTCAGAGTCCTCGGCCCTTCCCCCAACTCTGTGGGATGGCAACTCCATCCTTTCACTTGATACACTGTCTCTTTACTGGAGGTAGACTCTCCAAGTTCCCTTTCCACTGTTGGGCATTTCATCTAAGGTCCCTCCCTTTGAGTCCTGAGAGTCACTTACATCCCAGGTTTCTGGTGTATTCTACAGGGTACCCATCTCCCAGCCCCCAAGGTTACATATTTCCATTCATTCTCCTGGCTCTCGGGGCTTCTCTCCTGTTCCCTGCTCCAATACCTGATCATGTTCCCCCTTTCCTTCCCTCCCCTCTTCCCTCCTTTTGTCCTCTGTGATTGCTTTCTTCTCCCTCTCAAGTAGAAGTAAAGGATCCTCACTTGGGCCTTTTGGTTTGGTTTATTTTGTTTGTTTGTTTGTTTGTTTGGGTTTTTTTTTTTTTTTTTTTGAGTCAGGGTTTCTCTGTGTAATCCTGGCTGTCCTGGAACTCACTCTGTAGACCAGGCTGGCCTTGAACTCAGAAATCTGCCTGCCTCTGCCTCCCAAGTGCTGGTATTACAGGCGTGCGCCACCATGCCCGCCCCCCCCCCTTTTTTTTAAATTTATTTACATTTCAAATGATTTCCCCTTTTCTGGACCTCCACTCCCCGAAAGTCCCATCAGTCCCCTTCCCTCCCCCTGTTTTCCCACCCAACCCTTCCCACTTCCCTGTTCTGATTTTGCTCTATACTGCTTCACTGCGTCTTTCCAGAACAAGGGGCCACTCCTCCGTTCTTCGTGTACCTCATTTGATGTGTGGATTATGTTTTGGGTATTTCAGTTTTCTAGGTTAATATCCACTTATTAGTGAGTGCATACCATGATTCATCTTTTGAGTCTGGGTTACCTCACTTAGTGTGATGTTCTCCAGCTCCATCCATTTGCCTAAGAATTTCATGAATTCATTCTTTCTAATGGCTGAATAGTACTCCATTGTGTATATAGACCACATTTTTTGCATCCACTCTTCTGTTGAGGGATACCTGGGTTCTTTCCAACTTCTGGCAATTATGAATAGGGCTGCTATGAACATAGTGGAACATGTATCCTTATTATATGCTGGGGAATCTTTTGGGTATATGCCCAGGAGTGGTATAGCAGGATCTTCAGGAAGTGAGGTGCCCAGTTTTCGGAGGAACCGCCAGACTGATTTCCAGAGTGGTTGTACCAATTTACAACCCAACCAGCAGTGGAGGAGTGTTCCTCTTTCTCCACATCCTCACCCACATATGCTGTCTCCTGAATTTTTAATCTTAGCCATTCTGACTGGTGTAAGGTGAAATCTCAGGGTTGTTTTGATTTGCATTTCCCTAATGACTAATGAAGTTGAGCATTTTTTAAGATGTTTCTCCGCCATCCGAAGTTCTTCTGGTGAGAATTCTTTGTTTAACTCTGTACCCCATTTTTTAATAAGGTTGTTTGGTTTTCTGGAGTCTAACTTCTTGAGTTCTTTATATATATTGGATATTAGTCCTCTATCTGATGTAGGATTGGTGAAGATCTTTTCCCAATTTGTTGGTTGCCGATTTGTCCTCTTGATGGTGTCCTTTGCCTTACAGAAACTTTGTAATTTTATGAGGTCCCATTTGTCAATTCTTGATCTTAGAGCATACGCTATTGGTGTTCTGTTCAGAAACTTTCGCCCTGTACCGATGTCCTCAAGGGTCTTCCCCAGTTTCTTTTCTATTAACTTCAGAGTGTCTGGCTTTATGTGGAGGTCCTTGATCCATTTGGATTTGAGCTTAGTACAAGGAGACAAGGATGGATCAATTCGCATTCTTCTGCATGCTGACCTCCAGTTGAACCAGCACCACTTGTTGAAAAGGCTATCTTTTTTCCATTGGATATGTTCAGCCCCTTTGTCAAGGATCAAGTGGCCATAGGTGTGTGGGTTCATTTCTGGATCTTCAATCCTGTTCCATTGATCTGCCTGCCTGTCACTGTACCAATACCATGCAGTTTTTAACACTATTGCTCTGTTGTATTGCTTGAGGTCAGGGATACTGATTCCCCCAGAATTTCTTTTGTTGCTGAGAATAGTTTTAGCTATCCTGGGTTTTTTGTTATTCCAGATGAATTTGAGAATTACTCTTTCTAACTCTGTGAAGAATTGAGTTGGGATTTTGATGGGTATTGCATTGAATCTTTATATTGCTTTTGGCAAAATGGCCATTTTAACTATATTGATTCTACCGATCCATGACCATGGGAGGTTTCCCTATTTTTTGATGTCTTCTTCCATTTCCTTCTTCAGAGTCTTGAAGTTCTTGTCATACAGATCTTTCACATGTTTGGTAAGAGTTACCCCAAGGTACTTTATACTGTTTGTGGCTATTGTGAAGGGGGTCATTTCCCTAATTTCTTTCTCAGCCTGCTTATCCTTTGAGTATAGGACGGCCACTGATTTGCTTGAGTTGATTTTATAACCTGCCACTTTGCTGAAGTTGTTTATCAGCTGTAGGAGCTCTCTAGTGGAGTTTTTTAGGTCACTTAGGTAGACTATCATGTCATCTGCAAATAATGATAGTTTGACTTCTTCCTTTCCAATTTGTATCCCTTTGACCTCCTTATGTTGTCTAATTGCCCGAGCTAGTACCTCAAGTACAATATTGAAAAGATAAGGAGAAAGGGGGCAGCCTTGTCTGGTCCCTGATTTCAGTGGGATTGCTTCAAGTTTCTCTCCATTTAGTTTGATGCTGGCTACCGGTTTGCTGTATATTGCTTTAACGATGTTTAGGTATCACGCCCAGCCCTTTTGGTTTGTTAACCTTCTTGAGTTCTGTAGATTGTATCCTAGATATTCTGTACTTTTTTGGCTAGTATCCTGTAAAAAAAAATAATTTTAAAGTGAGCCCTCACTATATCTGGCTATGGGCTGCCATCAGTTGTCTCTGTCTGTTACTAGCCCAGTGCATAGCCCATGGCCTTGACTGCATGTTTCTTCTAGCCAACACCTCTCCCACAAATGGACGCTCTGTCTCTCCAGAGCTCTGAGATTGGTCTCTTGCCAGCCCACCACTCTGAGTTCAGCTTGTGCTCTGCTGTGGTTACCACTCCCCTGGAGCTGGGTCCTTTGCCCAATCTTTCTGTTACAATGCCTGGAAGAATTCTACCCTGGCTATGTTCTTTCCCTTCTACCCACCTGAGTCACCATGAATGGAAAACAGCAGACAATCTTAGTTTAAAATCATCAGATGACACAACCTCTGTACATGGAGTCTATGTTGGAAATCTCTAGGTTGTTGAGGTTGCCACCAGCTCTAATAGTTCCTGGTCTTCATCCTGTCTCCTCTTGTTCTCTGCCTTGACTAAAAAAGGTCTGTTTCTTTTTCCCATATCCCTTCTTCCTCTTTCACACCTGGAAGCCCTGCCTTCTTCTTTTCACCTAGCAATTGGCTTCTTGTAGTCCTTATTAGCCAATCAATTAACCAGGGAAAATTCTCCTATATTATCCACTGGGACCTCATGAAACTGAAAATCTTCTGTAAGGCAAAGGATATAATCAATGGGACAAATTGGAAACCTATAGATTGGTGAAAAAAATCTTCACTAACCACACATCCAATAAGGGGCTGATATCCCAAATATTTAAAGAACTCAAAAAACTAACCTCTCCAAAACCAAACAATCCAATCAAAAGAAATGAGGTAGAGAGCTAAACAGAGAATTCACAACAGAGGAATCTTGAATGGCCAAGGAGCACTTAAATGTTCAAAGTCATTAGTGATTAGGGAAATGCAAATCAAAACAACCCTGAGATTCTACCTTACACCAATCAAGATGGCTAATATAAAAATCTCAAGTGATAGCATATGTTGGTGAGGATGTAGAGAAAGAGGAACACTCCTCTATTGCTGGTGAGATTGGAAAGTGATGCAACCGATCTGGAAATCAATGTGGATGTTCTTCAGAAAATTGGAACTAGATCTACCTGAAGACCCAGATACACAACTACTGGACATATACATAAAAGATACCCTACTATGCCACAGGAACACATGTTCCACTATGTTCATAGTGACCTTATTTCTGATAGGCAGAAGCTGGAAACAGCCCTGATGTCCCATAATTGAAGAACAGATACAGAAAATATGGTTCATTTACACAACGGAATACTATTCAGCTATTAAGAATGAGGGCATCAATACACCCAGCAGCCAGCGAGGAAGAGGCAGCCTGCACAGGTGAGTCTGGCCCTGTAGATTGGAGGGAGGATCAAGTCTGGAGGCCTCTGGTAAGAGCCTTCCGGTTTCTGCCTCCCAACCAGGAACACCCTCAGCCACAGTGAGCCATCTCCAAGCACTACAGGAAGTCAGCTATACACCCAGCAGCCAGCAAGAAAGGGGAAGCTTGCACAGGTGAGATGGGCCCTGCAGATCAAAGGATCTAGTCTGGAGGCCTCTGGCAAGAGCCTTCTGGTTTCCACCTCTGGATCAAGAACACCCTCAGCCACAGAGTGCCATCTCCAAGCAGTGCAGGAATCCAGCTATACACCCAGCAGCCAACGAGGAGGAAATAGTCAGCACAGCCTGCATCCAGAGCTGATCTGGGTCACAGAGGTACATACCCAAATACAACTACAAGAGAGTGGGTTTCGGCAGCCAGCTTTGGTTCTGTGACTGTGCAACAGATTGGTAGGCAGGTTTCACCAGTGTAGAGGATCACTTGGGACACACTGCACCAGGACTCCACCTGTGCCTAGGAACTCAGCAGCACCACAGCAATTTGTGCCAGGGGAAAGCAGCTCACCCAGGGTTGCTGAGATAGGCCTACAGGCACACAGGAGGGGCAAGCTCCAGCCAGTGACAGCAGGCCCAACTAACACCAGAGATAAACAGATGGCAAAAGGCAAATGTGGGAACGTTGCTAAGAGAAATCAAGGCAATATGGCACCAACTGAACCCAATTCTCCCACAACAGCAAGTCCTGGATACCCCAACACACCAGGAAAGCAAGATTTGGATTTAAAATCACAGGTCATGAAGCTGATGGAGGGCATCATGGAGGGCTTCAAGAAGGACATAAATAACTCCCTTAAAGAATTACAGGAGAACACAAGTAAACAGGGAGAAACCCTTGAAGAACTAAGGGAAACCACAACAAAACATGTGAAGGAATTAAACAAAGCCATCCAGGATCTAAAGCAGGACGTAGAAATAATAACAAAATCACAAAGGGAGACAACTCAGGACATAGAAAACCTAGGAAAGAAGTCAGGAGTCATGGATTCAAGCATCAGCAACAGAATACAAGAGACAGAAGAGAGAATCTCAGATGCAGAAGATACCATTGAAATCATTGATAAAATAGTCAAAGAAAATGAAAAATGCCATAAGCTCCTGACCCAAAATATCCAGGAAATCCAAGACAAAATGAGAAGACCAAACCTAAAGATTATAGGCATAGAAGAGAGTGAAGATTTCCGACTTAAAGGGCCAGTAAATTTCTTCAACAAAATTATAGAAGAAAACTTCCTTAACCTAAAGATATGCCCATGAACATACAAGAAGCCTACAGAACTCCAAATAGATTTGACCAGAAAAGAAATTCATCCTGTCACAAAATAATTAAAACACCAAATGTACTAAATAAAGAAAGAACATTAAAAGCAGCAAGGGTTACCTCACTTAGTATGATGTTCTCTAGCTCCATCCATTTGCCTAAGAATTTCATGAATTCATTGTTTCTAATGGCTGAATAGTACTCCATTGTGTGGATATACCACATTTTTTGCATCCACTCTTCTGTTGAGGGATACCTGGGTTCTTTCCAGCATCTGGCAATTATAAATAGGGCTGCTATGAACATAGTAGAGCATGTATCCTTATTACATGGTGGGGAATCCTCTGGGTATATGCCCAGGAGTGGTATAGCAGGATCTTCTGGAAGTGAGGTGCCCAGTTTTCGGAGGAACCGCCAGACTGCTTTCCAGAGTGGTTGTACCAATTTGCAACCCCACCAGCAGTGGAGGAGTGTTCCTCTTTCTCCACACCTTCTCCAACACCTGGTGTCTCCTGAATTTTTAATCTTAGCCATTCTGACTGGTGTAAGGTGAAATCTCAGGGTTGTTTTGATTTGCATTTCCCTAATGACTAATGAAGTTGAGCATTTTTTAAGATGCTTCTCCACCATCCGAAGTTCTTCAGGTAAGAATTCTTTGTTTAACTTTGTACCAAAACTGGAATACCCAAAACATATTCCACACATCAAACGAGGTACAAGAAGAAAGGAGGAGTGGCCCCTTGTTCTGGAAAGACTCAGTAAAGCAGTATTCGGCAAAACCAGAACGGGGAAGTGGGAAGGGGTGGGTGGGAGGACAGGGGGAGAGAAGGGGGCTTATGGGACTTTCGGGAGTGGGGGGCTAGAAAAGGGGAAATCATTTGAAATGTAAATAAAAAATATATCAAATAAAAAAAAGAGAAAAAAATAAAAGCAGTAAGGGAAAAAGTTCAAGTAACATATAAAGGTAGATCTAGCAGAATTACACCAGATTTGTCATCAGAGTCTGTGAAAGCCAGAAGAGCCTGGGCAAACATCATGCAGACCCTAAGGGAACACAAATGCCAACCCAAACTGCTATATCCAGCAAATCTCTCAATTACCATAAATGGAGAAACAAAGGTTTTTCATGACAAAAACAAATTTACACAGCATCTTCCCACAGATCCAGCACTTCAAAGGATAATGAATGGATGAATGGAAAACACCAACAAAGGGAGGGAAACTACACACAACATAGAGCAAGAAAGTAATCTTCTTTCAACAAACCCAAAAGAAGATAACCACACAAACATAAAAATTATGTCAAAAATGGTAGGAAGCAACAATCACTGTTCCTTAATATCTCTTAGCATTAATGGACTCAATTCCCCAATAAAAAGACATAGATTAACAGACTAGATTTGTAAACAAGACCCAACATTTTGCTGCATACAGGAAACGCATCTCAGTGTAAAAGACAAACACTACCCAAGAGTAAAAGGGTGGAAAACAGTTCTCCAAGCAAATGGTCCCAGAAAACAAGCTGGAGTAGCCATTCTAATATCAGATAAAATAGACTTTCAACCAAAAGTCATCAAAAAAGATACAGAAGGCCACTTTATACTCATCAAAGGAAAAATCTACCAGGAAGAACTCTCAATTTTGAACATTTATGCCCTAAATACAAGGGCACCTGAATTTGTAAAGGAAACCTTACTAAAGCTTAAAGCACACATCGCACCCCTCACAATAATTGTGGGGGGATTTAAACATGCCACTCTCTTCAATGGACAGATCAGGGAAACACAAACTAAACAGAGTCACAGTGAAACTAACAGAAGTTTTGGACCAAATAGATTTAATAGATATGTATAGAACATTTCATCCTAAATGAAAAGAGTATACCTTCTTCTCAACACCTCATGCTACCTTCTGAAAAATTGATCATATATATGGTCACAAAACATACCTCAACAGATATAAGATGAGCGAACTAATTTCATGCCTCCTATCAGATCACTATGGAATAAGGCTGGTCTTCAATAGCAACAAAAACAACAAAAAGCCTACATTCACATGGAAGCTGAACAATTCTCTATTCAATGATACCTTGGTTAAGGAAGAAATAAGGAAAGAAATCAAAGACTTTTTAGAATTTAATGAAAATGAAGGCACAACATACCCACATTTATGGGACACAATGAAAGCAGTGCTAACAGAAAAACTCATATCTCTGAGGGCCTACAAAAAGAAGCTAAGAGCATACACTTGCAGTCTAACAGAACACCTGAAAGCTTTAGAACAAAAAGAAGCTAATACACCCAAGAGGAGTAGAAGGCAGGAAATCATGAAACTCAGGGTTGAAATCAACCAAGTTGAAACAAAACTATACAAAGAATCAACAAAAGTAAGACCTGGTTCTTTGAGAAAATCAACAAGATAGATAAACCTTTAGCCAGACTAACCCGAGGGCAGAGAGACAGTACCCAAATTAACAAAATCAGAAATGAAAAGAGTGAAATAACAACAGAAACTGAGCAAATCCAAAAGATTATCAGATCTTACTACAAAAGCCTATACTCAACCCAACTGGAAAATCTGGATGAAATGGACAATTTCCTAGACAGATACCAACTACCAAAATTTAATCAGGATCAGATAGACCATCTAAATGGACCTATAACCCCTAAATAAATAGAAGTGGTCACTGACAGTCTCCCAACCAAAAAAAAAAAAAAAAAAAAAAAAAAAAAAGTGGAGGACCAGATAGCTTTAGTGCAGAATTCTATCAGACATTCAAAGGAGACCTAATGCCAAACTATTCCATAAAATAGAAATGGAAGGAACACTACCCAACTTGTTCTATGAAGCCACAATTTTGCTGATAACAAAACGACACAAAGATCTAACAAAAAAGAGAACTTTAGACCAATTTTCCTTATTAATATCGATGCAAAAATACTCAATAAAATTCTTGCCAACTAAATCCAAGAGTACATCAAAATGATCATTCACCATGGTCAAGTAGGCTTCATCCCCGGGATGCAGGGATTGTTCAATATATGGAAATCCATTAATGTAATCCACTATATAAACACACTCAAAGAAAAAAAACTACATGGTCATTTCATTAGATGCTGAAGAGCATTTGACAAAATTCAGCATCCTTTCATGTTAAAGGTCTTGGAAAGAACAGGAATTCAAGGCCCATACCTAAGCATAATAAAAGTAATATACAGCAAACCAGTAGCCAACATCAAACTAAATGGAGAGAAACTTGAAGCAATCCCACTAAAATCAGAGACTAGACAAAGCTGCCTTCTCTCTCCATATTTATTCAATATAGTACTTGAAGTTCTAGCCAGCACAATTAGACAACATAAGTAGATCAAAGGCATACAGTTTGGAAAGGCAGAAGTCAAACTCTCATTATTTGCAGAGGATATGATAGTATACTTAAGCAACCACAACAACTCCACCAGAGAACTGCTAGAGCTGACAAACAACTTCAGCAAAGTGGCTGGATATAATATTAACTTAAGGAAATCAGTAGCCTTCCTGTACTCAAAGGATAAACAGGCTGAGAAAGAAAATAGGGAAATGACACCCTTCACAATAGCCACAAACAATATAAAGCATCTTGGTGTGACTCTAACCAAACAAGCGAAAGATCTATATGAACAGGAACTTCAAGTCTTTGAAGAAAGAAATTCCAGACCTCAGAAGATGGAAAAATCTTCCATGCTCTTGGATTGGTAGGATTAATATAGTAAAAATGGCCATCTTGCCTAAAACAATCTACAGATTCAATGCAATCCCCATCAAAATCCTAACTCAATTCTTCATAGACTTAGAAAGAGCAATTCCCAAATTCATCTGGAATAACAAAAAAACCCAGGATAGCTAAAACTATCCTCAACAGTAATAGAACTTCTGGGGGAAATCAGTATCCCCGACCTCAAGCAGTACTACAGATCAAATGTGTTAAAAACTGCATTATATTGGTACAGTGACAGGCAAGTAGATCAATGGAATAGAATTGAAGACCCAGAAATAAATCCACAGAATTATGGTCACTTTATCTTTGACAAAGGAGTTACAACTATCCAGTGGAAAAAAGATAGCCTTTTCAACAAACGGTGCTGGTTCAACTGGAGGTCAGCATGCAAAAGAATGCAAATTGATCCATTCTTATCTCCTTGTATTAAGCTCAAGTCCAAATGGATCAAGAACCTCCACATAAAACCAGACACACTGAAACTAATAGAAAATAAACTGGAGAAGACCCTTGAGGACATGGGCACAGGGGAAAAGTTCCTCAACAGAACACCAATAGCTTATGCTCTAAGATCAAGAATTGACAAATGAGACCTCATAAAACTACAGGCCCCACCTCTTAAAGCTCTCACTAAAGCTCCAAGTTAGAGAGTGGGACAAGCGCTTCTGAAGATGTTAACCCTTAGTGCTCGCTAATGAAGATGTTGACTGCCTGCTTACTGGAAAAAGCACACTGTCTCAGATTCATCAGACTTTTCTGTCTTGGGCTGATTGAATCTTCCTGTTCATCCAGCTATCAATTCATAGTCACTATGTGTCTTGTCACTTCATATGTCAAGCTGATTTTGCATATTTCTCATGAATTCTCATCACCAGAAAACATCATTTTTGAGGCCATCAAGTTCAAATTTCATGTGAAAAATAAAACCAAGACTGAGACTAGGATATTGATTTATATAGCCTTAGATACTATACTTTTTCTGTATTTACAGTTTTGTTTTTTGTAAGTTGTTGATAAATCACTTTTCTCTGAAAAAATAAAATCTCCTCTAAGAAAGAATCATTGGCAGCTTTTATCATTGTTGTTCTGAGAGTATGTAGAGAGTATGGCTATCATTATAACATGTCAATCAGAAGGGAAGATGCAATATTCTTTCAGTGTAATTACAAGTTTATAATATAGTACAGAATAAAAATGCTGGCTGCAAGCACATTAAACTAGTTTATTTCTCTACTCTCAACTTTGTATGAATAAGGTACATTTACTTGTGAAAAGGTAAGATAAGATTCTAGGAAAAGAATGAGGTTGTAAGCAAGAAAATGTAGAGAGCTGATATTTTGTGTAACTGCCTGACAAAACTGTAGCAAAATTTTAAAGATTAGAGAAATGTAATCTAGGGAAAGACAAGAGAGATAATATCCTATTGCAGTCTTCCTAACTGTATTAACCCAGCTGTTACTTATTAAGTACTATCTATGTGTAAGACACTAGGCAAGGACCAGTAATTGCTATTTAAATGAAGAAAGGTAAATTGGAAGAAAGAATCTAATTTTCAGGAGGATTAGTTGATTTGAATGAAACAAAGACTTAATAAAAGGTACATTTTGATAAAAAATTCAAGTGTGGGATCTTCACCTCTGCAGGACATTTAGGGAGTTTATATGCCACCTGTGTCCCACATAAAGGAAGGTAAAGATAACCAGATACTAGCTTACATTCATACAGATGATGTCCAGGATAGGGCTGTCAAAAAAAAAAAAAAAAGGAAAATTAAATGCAAGCTTGTATTTAGAGATTTTAAAAAAATCTGAAAGTATTTCAAGAATAAGGGTCAAAACTGAAACGAGGTTATAATTTTTTTCTTTTGAAAATGGTTGGAAATAGCAAGCCAAATTAGTGCTGGTTGTGAAGTTTTCTCGTGCCATGAAAGGAAATAAGTTCCTTTTCCTTTGATCTCATATAGGTAATGAAGATGAAAAGAAAGGGCAGCAATGGAATTAGCACACTTCTGACTGCATTTAAAAGGTCAACATCAACTCATCCACCCCCTCTAATGCCAGGAGACTGTCATGGTGGCCTTTTCCCCTTTCACCTACTGGAGCTGAGAAAAATCTAAAGGTAGCATGGAACAGCGAATAAACCTAAGGTTCAACATCTCTGAATGGGAATCCATACTGCCTTCACTGTGTTATAAAGGACTGTGGAAAATATGATTTTGTGTGAGTGAGTGTGTGTGAGTGAGCGTGTGTGTGTATGTGTGCAGTATATGTAGTGTGTGTGGGTTTGTGTGTCCATGTGTGATGTTTGTGCATACATGTTTGTGTGGTATGTGTGTATGTTTGTGTGTAATATGTATGTGTATTATGCTTGTCTATAGTATTTGTGTATGTAGTATGTTTCTATGTGTGCAGTGTTTATGTGTGCATTTTTGTGTTGTAGTGCATGTATGTTGTTTGTGTATATGTGTGTATTGTATGTTTTTGTGTGTATATATGTTTGCATATGTATATGTAGGTATAGTATCTGTGCATAAATTATGTAGTGCATGTAGTATGTATGTGTGTATGTATATGTTTGTGCATAGTGTGTGTATGTGTGTGTTTGTATATATGTTTGTGTGTAGTATATATTTATATGTGTATGTATATTTGTTATATACTCATATACACATATGAACACATACTATATACAACAAACCCACACTCTACACAAAAACACACATGCATATGATCTATCTCTCTCTCATCTCTCTCTCTCTCTCTCTCTCTCTCTCTCTCTCTCTCTCTTATACACACAAACACACAACTCATAATATGTATGCATCCAGGACTACAGTGCCAATATCACCTGTAGAGCATCTATACTCACCACTGCGGGAAGGGATGTAGTTCAGGGGCAGATCGGTGGTTCAATCTCTTGTACTATCAGCAAACAAGCAGTAATATCTCTATAAATGAAAAGATTTACCAGTGGTTCTCAACTTTTGTTATTCTGTGGCCCTTTGATACCATTCTTCATGAGGTGGTAGCCTCCAATAATAAAATTACTTTTGTTTCTAAATATGCCTAACTATAATCTTGCTATTGTTATGAATCATAATATAAATATCTGATATGCAGGGTGGTCTTAGGTGACCCATAGGTTGAGAAACACTGTTCTATCTTCTTCCTGATTGATTGTCTTTTCCACTAGTTCATTATGTTCTTATCTTCTTGCCTTCACTGCAGTCATCTATTGTTTTCTAGTAATTATTTTTGCCCCAATCCTAGTCCTTTTATATTCCCAAGTCATAATCTAGAGAGATGCTAATAAAGTTTAAATCAGATTATGTTCTTCTACACATAAAAAACCTTGATTTGCAACTATTTCAAATGTAAAGAGACAAAGTTTTCAAAATGGCTTATAAAGACCAAGCCAAATTTGTACTTCTTATGTAAGTAAAATCTTTTATACTTATATGTATTCATACTTAAATGCATAGCTCCTCTGTCCTTCATTCTGCTTTGTTCATGGTGGTCTTTTGGATGCCCTTCAACATGCTCTTCACTCAGAAACTTGTAGCTATTTTCTCTGTTTATGTGGTATGTTCCTTCATCCCATCAAATCTCCACTCATTACCATTTTCATAACATCTTCCTTGATCATTCTATTAAAATTCCAATTCAACACTTTCATCATCAGCTTCTTCTGTGATTCTACATAGGTGTGCTTCTCTCCAGTTCACTAACAGAAGTAGGTTTTCCTTCTCCAAAACTTACATACTAACTATCTAGGTGTTTTCCTACTCTATCCGGTGTTCTGTCCGCTCCTACTTGCTATGCCCCAAACTCCAGCAAGGGAAACCTCAAAGACTAGAAGTCCAGGTTCTCTAGCAAAATTCCCCCATTATCTCACTATCTTCATGTCTCTTCACCCTATCACCACTACTGCACCCTTCCTAGTGGCCTTTCCTGAGCCTCCAACTGGGGCAGAGACTCCCCACACTACCACAGATGGCACACAATGGGAAAAGCACAGGCCACACAGACAAGAACAGAGAGAAAACAGAATACAAAGAACAAAACACCCACCCACCCAATAAAGACAAATTCAGGAATTAGTACCTAGACATTTAATTATACCAAGATATCTGTAGGCCAGCATAACAACACATAATAACAACAACAACATGGTAGAAACCTAATATCTTATTACAACAAGTGTTAAATATTCTAACGCAACATAAGTACAAGAAAAAAACCTTACAACCAACTTTATAGAGATAATTGAAGTACTTACAGAGAAAATGAATTAATATTTTTAGGAAATTCAGGAAAACACAAACAAATAATTGGAGGAAATGAATAAATCCCTTAAAGAAAACCAAGAACAAACAAATAATTGAAGAAAACAAATAAAACTGTTTAATACCTTAAACTGGAAAAAGAAGCAAAAAAAAAAGACATAAATTGAGGGAATTCTGGAAATAAAAAAATATAGCTATGTGAACAGGAGCCACAGACTCAAGCATTACCATAGAATATAAAAGATGGTAGAGAGACTCTCAGGCATTAAAGATATAATGGAAAAAATGGATATATTGGCCAAAAAGCCCCCATTAAATCTAAAATGTTTGTGATGGAAAACATCCAGGAAATCTGGGAAAAGACCAAACCTAAGAGTAATAAGAAGAGAAGGAGAAGATTCTGAGCTTAAAGACCCAGAAAGTTTTCCTACAATAAAGAAGGAAATGCCTATAAAAGTACAAGAAGCTAACATAACACTAAATATATGATACCAGAAAAGAAAGTTCCCTTTACACATAATAATCAAAACAGTAAACATATAGAAGAAAGAATATTAAGAACTGAAAGGGAAATAAGGCAAGTAACATATGAAAGCAGACCTGTTAGAATTACTCTCAACTTCTCAGTGGAAGCTATAAGAAGAGCCTAGATAAATGTCCTGCAGACTCTAAGTGACCACTGATGCCAGCTCAGACTACTACACAGAAAAACTTCAATAACCATAGAAAGATATTCCACAACAAACCAAATTCAAATGATATCTCTATCTCTATGTCTATGTCTATGTTTATGTCTATCTCTATCTCTATGTCTATATCTATCTATCTATCTATCTATCTATCTATCTATCTATCTATCTATCATCTATCTTCAAATCCAGACCTACAGAATGGCGAGGGAAAACTCCAATGGACAGAAACATAGGCTGTAGGTACAATTTTAGAGTTTTGACTTTTTTAAAACATAGAAATAGTATATTTCTGAATATATTTTCTGTTTAATCACAAGTGCGGAATATCCACAGCAGCTGATTATGATTTGCCTTGTGCTCTGGCAGGGTCATGATTTTTGCCAGTTGTAAATAAGTTCAATGATGGTGTGATGTTTATAATTCTGGAAACTTTTTAGAGGGTATGTAAATGTTAGGACACTTTGAGGCCTGGGGGGTTGTTGATCATTTGTCATTTGTTGTTACTGTTTGTAGTTTCTTAAGTAGTCATGTGCAAAGAAGAAACATCAAGAAGAAATTAGAAATCTTGACAGCAAAGCTCAAACTTTCCCCAAGGAAATAGTCTCACGATAACATTGCCTCTTTTCTGACCCTGACTTTATTGAGGGATCTCTTTTCTTTCCTCTCTATCCTTGTTCCCTCCTATCTTGTGTACGTGGGTTGAAAAGGTGGAAGAAAAGTGGTAGAGAGGAGTGGAAAAAAGAAGAATCCACAAAGTAGCAAAGACCAGCTACAATAGGCAACAAACCTCTCACCAGCAAAAGCACAAGAGGGAAATACAACCACTGCCATTACCACCACTTCCAACAACAGCAACCCAGCAGAAATTGGTCATTGATATCTCTCAGTATCAATTAATTCATGTAGTATTAATATTTTAATAAATTCTGACATGGGATTCCTTCCTGCCTTAGACCATTTGTGTTCTTGGCTGAAAGACACACACACACACACACACACACACACACACACACACACACGCACACACACACACACACACACAGCCTTTATATTTTAATATGTCTTAAACAGGACAAGTGGGTATTGACTGTAAAGAATAATCATGCCACAGTCCACAGACCTAGGCTCAAGGGGAGATACATGGATTTCCTTGGGAAGAGGAAATAGATATTCAGAGTGGACTGGGGGCAGGTGAGGACAGCAATAGGAAGGATCAGGTGGGAAGACTTTAGAAGGAGAGAGTACTGGGAGAGACAACTATATTGGTGAACATTTGGGGCCAAGGTAAAAACCTAGGCATCTATTAGGTAAGACTTCTAGTAGTGGAGGACATATAGCCTAAACTGGCCATCTCCTATAAGCAGTCAAGACTTTCAGTGGAGGAATTGGGACACCAAACCAGTCATAAAACCCTCAAACTACAATTTATCCTGTTTGCAAGATATCCTGGGATAGAGATGGCACAGAAATTATGGGAGTAGCTAAGCAATGACTGGTTCAGCTTGAAACCCATGCCGTGAGACAGAGCTCACCCTTGATACACCCTGGAGGACCAGAAACTAGAAGCTGAATGGTCCAGAAAGCTAGAATAGAATGAAGCATCACTATAAAAAAGTCATTGAAATGATACCATTTGATATTCTTCTATACTCATAGATGGGCATGTTACATAATTGTCATCAGAGAGGCTTCATTCATCAACTGATGGAAACAGATGCAGAGACCCATAGCCAAACATTAGGCAGAACTTGGAAAATTCTTCTGAAGAAGGGGAGGAAGGATTGCAGGAGCCAGGGGGTTCAAGGACACCAAGAAAATCCACAGAATCAACAAACCTGTATTTATCGGAGCTCCCTGAGACTGAGTGACTATCAGGCAGCCTGCGTGGGTCTGACCCAGATCCTCTCATACATGTTACAGTTGTGTAGCTTGGTGTTTCTGTGAGACTCCTAACACAGCAAATGACAGCTGTTTCTGGCACTTTTGCATGCTTTCAGGACACCTGTCCTGCTACCAGGTTGCCTAGTCTACCCTTAATATGAGGAGAGGTGCCTAATCTTATTGCAACTCAATATGCCATGTTTAGTTCTTATCCCTGGGAGGCCTGCCCCTTTCTGAAGGGAAAAGGAGGAGTGGATTGGGCAGGAGGAGGTGGGCAGAGCAGACTGGGAGAAGAGTAAGGAGGGGGACAATGTGGTTGGGATGTAATATAAGAGATTAAAAATGAAGGAAATGAGAAAGAGCACAATCAGAGAAATATCAAGGTTCAAAGTATCATCTGTAAATAACTTCTGGTGATGGGATTGCTTAAGACCTAAAAGTGGTTTTATTACAAAAATGGATTGAAGATGAAATTCCTTATATATGAGTTAAAAGAATTATGCATCTGGAATACTTAATGCCTTATAGATTCAAGTTATGCTTCTGGAAAATCACAAAGCATCTGGAAAAACTGAATTCTTGAGTAAATGATTTATGGATATTGGTTAGAAACTTGGGAATTTCTGGAAACATAAGTTTAAGAAGTTGATATGTGGATTTTTTGTTAGATATTTGCTTCATTTACATTTCAAATATTATCCCCTTTCCTCATTATCCTTCCAAAAATCCCCTATCCTATCCCTCTCCCTCTGCTTATCAACCCCCCCTACTTTCCTGTCCTGGCATTCCCCTACACTGGGGCATCGATCCTTCACAGGACTAATGGACTCTACTCTCATTGATGTCTGAAAAGGCCATCCTCTGCTACATATGTAACTGGAGCCATGGGTCCCTCAATGTGTACTCTTTGGTGGTATAGTCCCTGTGAGCTCTGGGAGTACTGGTTGGTACATATTACTGTACATACATACATACATATGTACATAATACATAAAGTCATAGTACGCACACACTAAATATATTCAAGAAAAAAATGTGAAAAAATTCTTTTCTATAGGTTGACTTCAGAAATTGGCAGAAATGAGAGGGGAAAGATTTATCTTTACTTTGTAGCTCAGAGGGTTCCAGTCCATCATACTATGAAACTCACAGTGGAACTTTCATTATGGCAGTGAAAATGTGTGGTGGCCAGGAAAGACAGGAACCAGGGATCAGGTATCACCTTCAAAGGTTTGCCTCTTCTGACCTACTTCCTTTAGCTAGGGCTCACCTCCTAAGGTTCCACAATTTCCCCCAAATTATCCCCAGCAGAGGAATGACCATTCACTATCAATCCCCATGGGTGACATTGTAGATCTAAAATGACAGCACCTGCTAAAAGTAACTGTCCAATCACTACCATGGTTTCTGAAGTCTTTGCCCTCTACAAAGTTTGATTGGGTTACACAGTTCAGAGATAGGGGAATCTCTTCAGTTTGATATTCTATGAGGTAGAATAGTTGTTGAAATGGGACCAAGTCTTCCTTTCAGCCTTATGTAATGGGATAAGGGCACTGGTAGCTTGTAAATTTGTCACATGCAGGATGTACTTGCTGAATGCTACTGCATGATTAAGCCATTGTAATTACATTTTGGTTTATGGTTCTCTTCATCTCTGTCTAGCTCTTAGTGATGGACTCATAAATCACCTGCCTTTAAAGTACATAGGAAATGGCTGGTAAGTTGGCAAGATAGGTAAAAGCACTTGATAAGCTAGTAAGTCTGATAAGCCAACTTCAATCTCTGGAATCCATATGATGGAAGCAGAGAACAGTTTTCACATAAGTGTCCCCTGACCTCCACTTATGTTCCATGACACACCCTTTAAAATAAATAAATGCAATAAACCACATAATATAATTTGGCTTATCACTCCACCACACATTTGTCTTATATTTTGCTTCTCTCTGACAGTTTTAATTTTGAGAAGAGTTAATAAGTTAACTTTTCCAAACAAGCTTTCAAATTATTAAATTTACTTAGAAATTTAAGTAGCTATGCCTGAAGTTTCAGATTTTGTTACTTAGAATATATCAGTTGATATAACAGTCTCAAAATCCCAATTGCCTGAAATGGTAAGTCATATTTTTTTCATATGCCTGTGGACCTCCTGGGAGTCTATGAGCTGGACTGGGCTATGCTGTTAGCGTTGGTATCTTCATTAGGTTCTCTCATGTGTCTGTAGGTTGGCTTAGACTCAGGTGATGTAGGCTGGTTTCTAGAAGCAACTTGATTGGAAAGTTTTTGCCAACAACAGGGAAGTCCAGGCATGGACTTCTAGAGATGGTGCAATTCTTGAAGCAAATAGAAACCTACAAGATACTTTAAAGTTGTTAATGGAACTGGTATGATTTCATTTCCATCTGATTTGCCCCTTGGCCACATCAGCTGACATGTTCGGTGTGCTTCAGGTCTCAAAGGTAGTGGATCTATGGAGATGTATAAAGAACCTGGGCAAATGGTGCCTTTTGCTGCAAAGACCATCTGCTGTGTGCAGTTACTTTCTCAGTCTTCCAAGTAAACCCAATGGTGCTTTTTTCTTGCAAAGTGTTTTCCCAGTCTGCTGTGTGCTACAGCATGTTTATTTAGATCTTAGTTGTTCCATTACATTCCAAAACACTGTACACTTTATGCTGAACAACTTAGGGGAATGAAAACTTTAATTCTAGGATGTTTTATTCTTTTGAAAAGAAGGTAATCAGAATGCTTGATGCTTTTGATCATAGTTTGGGAAGTAATCTAGACCTATAATTTAAAAACATAGAAATATAGTAATTTTAGATACACTGAAGACAAATATTGCAAACAAGAGCTCACAAATTTAGCTCTTTACAAATTACTGCACCAAGGTGAAAAACAACTAAAAAAATGAAGTAGCAGTTCATGGCCATAGTACAATACACCAATAACTCCAGTATTTGTTAGGTAGCTACAAGAGACTCAAGGCCAGCCTCGGATACACAACAAGTATAGGGTTAGCCTGAGTTACATGAAATCCTGTCACAAAACAGAAATGAAACCAAAATAAACCCCCTCAAAATAAAATTTAAAAAAAGCATCAGCAGTAGTAGCAACAACAAAAACTAATGCAAAACTCCAGAATTCATAATCACACCCAGAAAAAGCCAGTTTTCCTATTGGGAAGTTGTGTAAGTTATTATATTAACCTTGGAGTATAGTTCTTTGTTATAGAAGACAGGGTCTGCATGTGCCAGTTTTTATATTTTCAATGAAAACTTCGTGAAATAAAAAATGAAAATTCTGCGGTCATTTGTTTTGTAGCAGGAGTGTTTCTGATGTCACCAAACTATCATCTATCAAAATCTATATATCATCTATCACATGTCCATATTATTTATTATCTATCAGTCATCCATTTATCACTGATCTGCACATATGCATATCTTCATGTAAATTCCTATGTACATATGTGTGTACATACACTATGCTATAGGTAATGAGAGCAGTTCAGAACACTGGGCCAAAAGGCAAATGCAAGTGATTAAAGCCCTCAGAAAGAGCTGAATCATGATGCACCTTGACTTTACAGCACACAAGATGAGGTTATGCACATAAACTGAAGACCTTTGTGAGCTCTGTAAATGGTTGGAATGGAGGCTCTCAGGTATCTGCTCATACAAACAGCTCACTTAAAGATGCCATTTTCTACAAAGGTAAGTGTGTTAGTGTGCGCAACCTCCAAAAACTGGGAAAGTTACCCTAAGCAGATGCTCTGCCCCTTGTCTCCATCTTCAGACTCAGAGAAGGTGAAAGAACCTTGTGCAAATTACCTTCAGAAATGTTTACAAGGGTTGCCTTGAGTTCTAGGGAGGGAGGTCAACATAGGATTTGAACATTGTTTCTTAAAGACGTGTAGTTTTATCAGAGGCACAGGTATTTATTTAGAAGCCTGTAGGGAAAGTGTCTGTGCTTCTTTCTTATGCTTCTCTCCTGGCATGTAATGGGGTTGAGGGCTAATGGGTTTTATCTATTCTCTCCTTATTCCCTCTGACTCATGCTGAAGTGGCAGAGAAGTAATTAACGTAATTGGTTGAAACTTGTACACTGAGATTTATCTACTAGTGAACAGAAGTATTCATACAAGGAATGCTTTGGTCCCAGTTTCCCACTTCTTGGTCACTTTACATCTCCATGGTTTTACCTGGGGAAAAGCCCATGGTCTGTTGTGCATGGTCTTCTGAAAGAGGTCATACACACAACAGGAAATTCCTGAGTGTGTAAAGGTTCCTCTTATTTTACATTACTATATCTGAGCAATCAATGTTAAGGATGCACTACAGATTGAGGGCACACATTAATAATTGCTCCATAACATCACCTGAATCATCATAGAGAATCACCAGATGTTTTCTATCAGTGGCTTTGGTGGAGGCAAGAAGCCACCAGCTTACACCAGCACACTGTAATAAGGAAATGCACAAGTAAAACTATCAAAAGTGAGTATTGTGATGCACATTTTCTCAGTTTAATGATCTCTGTTTGCAGAGAAAGCTTTCATGCAGGTTACAACAGCTTCCTATCAACCTCCAAGCTCTCTATACTGCAGAGAACTGAGGATGCAAATCAGACTTGTCTGAGTGAATGGCCCCAGAGTCAAGGTTGTGGATAATATGAAACCTCTGTGTGAATTCTGGAGATCCCAGCTTAGAGTTTAAAGGCTTAGAGCTCAGCCTATTCATCCTACCTTCTTTCTCCAGCATCATTACTTGAGTCCAGTATTTCAGAGAAATATAACTTCCGTACAAAGAAGCTAGTTTAGTGTTTCTATTCATTTCATGTGTCTTGCAATATTTGGACTAATGAAGAACATGGTATACTGATCAGAGGGGACATAGGTGAGCCTACCTGCTTTATACACTGCAGCAAAGAACTTAAATCTTGCTTAAATATTTTGCTGAAGGTATCAGACAGTCTGAAGGAGAGGAGATTTGCAACTTCAGCAGAGCACAGCATTAAATAGAATCATATCAGCCGATCTGAGGAAAGATACCACCTGAGGCATCATTAGTGATGTGCACATTTATCTGGCTTCCCAGAGAGTGGAGAACTTGATAACACTGTTGGCATTACTCTCTCAGAGCCAGACCTGATGCTGGGGTGAGGCAGGGGAAAATGGAGCCAAGAGACTCCCTTATTTTTTGATATACCTGTGGGAAATCTGTAGGAGTATGTGCTTGGGAAGAATCATTAATTCTTTTTTGGTGTGGGTTTTGTGAGACAGGACCTCATGTAACCTATGCTTGCCTTGAACTCATACAGCTGAAGGTAACTTTGAACTACTGCTTGTTCTGACTCAGCCCCCAACAAGTACAAGGATTAGAAGTGCCCCATATCATCCGGCTTCAGTAAAAACTCTCTTAAGGGAATCTGGATGGTATTCAATAATAAATGGGGGAAGAGTTGGACAATGTTTTTGTATAGCTGGCACTGTCACTCCCATGGAAATGGAGATGCTGAAGTTTTAGCTGGTATTCTGAGCATATCCATTCCTGACCTTTTTAGATCTATTACACCTAGTCTGACAGCCAGTGTGGATGCTTATTAAAATAAACTATGCATGTTTTGTAATCTTAACTCTTTTGTTGTTGTTGACAATGGATGGGGAGCCTTCTGTTTTCCATATTTTATAGCTCTTGTGCTTCTAATTTGTGACTCTATCAACTAAAATTATATTGGCGGCTGTGTTCCCTCCTCTACATATGTGACAGAGGGGAATGACCAGAATACATATGCATGCAAAGGGCAAGCAAGGGATGGATGGAGGCAGGATCTAGCAAAGACACGGACATTTCAGGCTATGCCACATTTAATGAGAAACATTGCAAAGACGATTTTTAAAACATTATGCTTTCAGTTCCTCCTATGGCACATAGCACAGAAAAGAAACATTGTTCTTAAAGAATTACAGCATGGGTGTATCTGTTTGTGTGTGCTACTTTGTTTGTGTATTTGCATATGTATTTGTTCTACATGTAGATTTCTCTGTGTGTATGTGTGTGTATGTTTGAACATTGGAGGTCCGTTAATTTAGATAAGTCCCAAGGGTATACCATTACTGAGTCATATTGAAAGTGCATACTTAGTCTTAAAAGAAATTCCCAAGCTATTTTCCATAGTATTTTGCCTCTTGGCATTTGCAGCAGTAATGTACATATGATAAGACTTTTCTGTAAAATTTCTTTCTTTCTTTCTTTTTTTTTTCAAGACAGGGTTTCTATGTGTAGCCCTGGCTGTCCTGGAACTCACTCTGTAGACCAGGCTGGCCTCGAACTCAGAAATCCGCCTGCCTCTGCCTCCCAAGTGCTGGGATTAAAGGTGTGTGCTGCTGCTGCTGCTGCTGCTGCTGCTGCTGCCGCCGCTGCCGCCGCCGCCACCACCACCACCACCACCACCAGCACCACCACCACCACCACCCAGCCTTCTGTAAAATTTCTGTGTTTGGTACTTGATCACCTTTAATTAGACTGTTTATTTTCTTTTCATTGTGTTTTGAGAATTTCCCTTTTAGAGATTCTTGATAGAAGTCCTTTATCAGATTTTTTTTTTAAAGGATACAGCTCTTGCCTCTATTATATCTTATACTGAATGAAGATTTTTTTATTTTTGTAAAATTCAGTTTCTTAGTATTTATATTTATGCTTTCAGTGTCTCTTATATGAGTTTAACTTGAAGCAGATGAAATTTTATTGCGTTTTAATTTTCTTTCTCTCTGAATATCTTTTTCTCTCTTCTCTTTTGAGACAGGGTCATATTATACAGCCTTGTGTTACCTGGAACTTGATGTGTAGAACAGGCTAGTCTTTTTTTTTTTTTTTTAAGATTTATTTACTTATATGTACGTACACTGTAGCTCTCTCCAGACGCTCCAGAAGAGGGAGTCAGATCTCATTAAGGATGGTTGTGAGCCACCATGTGGTTGCTGGGATTTGAACTCAGTACCTTGAAAGAGCAGTCAGTGCTCTTAACCACTGATCCATCTCTCCACCCCCAGGCTAGTCTTAAATTTACAGAATTCACTCACTTCTGCTTCTGGAGTGCTGGGATTAAAGGCATGCATGACCATATACAGTCCAAAATATTTGAAACTTGAAAACTAGTGATTTTTATTAGGATTATTATATTGAGATGGGAAGAAGAGAGTCACAATGACATCTATTTTTTCCTCCAGTTCCCAGCTTCAGAATATTTTAGTATGGGCTATCTCTATACTCTGGATATCTTCTAGGATACACATGACTGATGCTCTGATAATTATTCCTACTTGGCACAACTGGGTTCTTGGAAGTATACAAAACAGAACATACTAGCAATCATTTCAGACTATGAAAAACCATTACAGTTACGTAATAGCCCTGACAATGTGAAGTTGTGCCAGTTTCACTAGTTAACCACTGGCTACTCCTTGTCTCATGGTGCTGCAGAGAAAATGGTTTGTTTTTCATTGGTTATTTATTCATAAGACTGCTTCAGTAGAAGCATGGTTATGGATAAGATTGAGTTTTTGTTGTGATTTCTGTCTATGTATGTGTGTCTGTGTATGGTTTGTGAGCACACATGAAGTGCTGACATAGCCCAGAACAGGGCACCAGGTCGCCATAGAGCTGGAGTTACAGGAGCTTTGGTGCAGCCGAACATTGGTACTGGGAACCTAGCATGGTTCTCTGTCAGAACTGCAAGCACTGAAACAGTGAGCTATCTTGCCAGCACTTAGAGGTCCAATTCTTAAATAGTTTAATATTTAGCCTACTTTAAAGGAGAGAGATGAAAGTTTGATAATACTGGTGGTACTTCATCTCTTACATGGTCACATCTCTCTGACACACACAGCCATTGACGTTTACTTATTCAAGTTCTGTATTAAATCTCTCAGTTTTGAAAATCCAATAACTAAAACCACAAATTTCAAGAGGAATATTTTATGAAAATGGATGTGTTCACTAATATTTCTTTTCTACCTCTATAAATAACACGTATCTACAAATTAAAGGAAACTAATGTTCTCTGTAACTTCATGTAGGTTTTGTGATATCCTGGGTCTCTTCAATCTACTTCACACCATTTTCTTAGTGTTTCTTTTCCAACTTTCATAGCATGTTTCCTTTTGCCATGTTGGAGATCTCACACGTGCGTGCACTGGACCACTGACCTACACTGACCATTCCTATCCTGATGGCATTTCTTTCTTTCTCCCCACATCCCAATATCCAGTTATTTTTTATTAACAGTGAGATCCAGGGTTAGTTTTTGAGCCCTTTCTGGTTCTTCAGCCTCTGGCATGCTCGAATTTCTGGTTATTGGAGTGGACATAGGATTTGGTATGGCTGTGGGGATCCTGGGGCCAATGTCAGCTATTTCTTTCTCATTTGGCTTTTGTCCTCTTTCTCAAGTTCTTACAGGCACAGAGAGGCAGTGCAGTTACAAAGACGATGCAGCAAGGGTCTGGAGGGACCAATAACAAGGAGCCAGATGACAGTGAGGTTATAATGGAAATGAGAAAGGCACATAAGAAACTCTGACACCTTACCACCCTTCCAGATTGCAGGCACAAAGCAGATGCTTTCCTTTGGTCTCCTTTTTGTTCCTTTATATTTTTCATTTTTTTTTAATCCGGCCAGTAGAGTTTCACACAATGTGCTTATTACTGGAGGGCTCCCTGTCTTATTCCTTTCTACCTTTCCTTGTGGCAACTCTTAGTCTTCCTTGAGTATCAAGTTATTCCAAGAATGGATGAAATCTTACCTCACCACATCAGAGGTTGCCCAGATTCTATATGTAAAAGCAAATGAAATCAGTTTGAGATAGCAATGGAGAAGGATAAACATCACAATAATGTTTGGAAAATATTAACAAGGACCATACTATGGTCAAATGACCATGGGGAAAAAGTGTCTAGGTACTGTGACTCCCAAAGTTACATACTAATCAGGTTCTGCATCACTTACAGGTTGAAGGTGAGGGGTCTTTCCCAGATAACCAGTAATGTGATGTTGTAATCTTTCTCATTTCTTTTTCATCCTGTGTTCCTAGCATTCATCCTAAAGTCTGACAGTGTGTCTTAAGATAGGGTTCATAGTAACTCGACACCAGAGCAAAGGATCATTTGTAGATGATCTTGTAAGAATATATTCTAGAGGAAAGAGCAATAAGGGATCATGCAAGGACAGATAAAGGAAGAGATAAACTGAGATACACTTTCAGGTAATGTCACAGTCTAACTCACAGAGAATACTGAAGTACTGGGACATATTTGTCCAAGATTAAGGCAATGGAGTTGCTTCTCCTCAGGCCAGTCTGAAAATGAGCAACTCCTGGGGGAATATATATCCCTTGTGTCTGTCACATCATCACCAAGTAGGAAATACACAAATTTACACCAGAAAACTTAGAATGTTTTCTGAAGAACATAGAAAGGTAGGACAACCAAAAGCATGGCCCAGAAGATGAAATGTGTGGTGGTGCACAGACACTTTAAAGGGGGTCTGCTGTATTGAGTAGAGACTGTTCACCTCATGGTAATTGCTAGTAAGTATCTTTTAGTGGATAAGTAAAAATCATCTTTCAGATTGAATGACAATAGAAGAAGTAACCCAAATTATTATGTGGGCATTACAAGGGTTATAAAATGGGATTGTGTCTTAGAGACTTACGAATTAAAAAAAAAGATTCCATTACATTTTACAGAACAAGTAATCAGCAATTTATTGATTTACTTAAAAATATGTGCAAATATTAGAAATATTTATTAATTATGAATTCAAATATGCTTTTTCAGGAGACGCTGGGCTCTTTGACACTTGTCTAATATTCTCAATGGATTTTAAAGGGAATATTACAATGTGTACTAATGACTTGAGGATAAAATATCTCTCTTAGGGCTCACATATTTTAATATTCAGTCCCCAGATGTTGGTGCTGGTTTGGGAATTTGTACAACTTTAGAAGACGAACACTGGAGAAAATGGATCATCACGGGGATAGGCTTCATATTTTTAAATTCAAGATCCACTTCCTGTCCACTCTTAGATTTTTGACTGCTGATGCGATGTAACTGGCTGTTTTATCTACATACATCCATAGCCTTCAAACATTCTTACTGTCATATATATATATATGGGATTGTGTCTTATGAGAGTTATGAATTAGAAAAAAAGATTCCATCACATTTTACTCCATCTCCTTCTGAGCTCCAGCTCTTGTATTCCCTTTCCAATGATTTCTTGCTTTCTTTTCTACTAGTTCCAAATAGTAATTGCTGTATGCCCATGGCTGCAGGGTTCTATCTACTGGAGCATGGACAATGAATCATTGGCAATGAAACTGAAGAAAACTAGCTGTGAAGGCTATTCACACCTGATAACTTGACTATATCTGGAATGGATTACAATCTAGAAATAGAGAGCATACCTGTAATCCACATCTTGAGACTGGAAGACACAAGATTTTGATCTGGATCTTGATGTGGGATGACACATTCTTTTGATCTGGATCTTCAGGCATAGTGATCATGAAAAGCTTAGACCCAGGACAGATGGTATACACATTTAATCCCAGGATACAGAGGCAAATAGATCTCTGAGTTCAAAGCTAGCCTGGGACAGCACAAGTTTCAAATAGGGAAAATGTTAGGTTCATGTGTGATAGTACACATCTTTAATCTGGGCCATACCATCTCCTGGAGGACAATGGGAAAAGGACGGATTCATTCTTCTTTGCCTGCACATCTGTTACCTACTTCCCTAGACTCTTGGACTCCTTTCTCACAGCTGCTCTTTGTTGGGTTAGTTGAACTGCAGACTGTAAGTCATTCCAATAAATTCTCTTAATGTATAGGGGCATTTCATAAGTTCTGTGACTTTAATGAACACTGACTAACACAGAAGTTGGTACTTGCAGTATTTCTAGAGGTACAGAAGTGTAAGGATGAATCTTTAACATATCTAGAATAGGTTTCATAATTTGCCAGTACTTTCTAATTCACTAGTACTGTCAACTACTGAAACCTCTCCAGACACTCTCTCTCCTTGGTGCTTGGAGAATATTGAAGGCAGATGATAGAAACTATATTCAAAACTTAAAAATGAATGCCTTCGATCCCACTAAAATCAGGGACTAGACAGGGCTGCCTCTTTCTCCTTATATTTTCAATATTGTACTTGAGGTACTAGCTCGGGCAATTAGACAACATAAGGAGGTCAACGGGATACAAATTGGAAAGGAAGAAGTCAAACTATCATTATTTGCAGATGATATGATAGTCTACCTAAGTGACAAAAAAAAAAAAAAAAAAAAACTCCACTAGAGAACTCCTACAGCTGATAAAAAATTCATCAAAGTGGTTGGTTATAAAATCAACTCAAGCAAATCAGTAGCCTTTCTATACTCAAAGGATAAGCAGGCTGAGAAAGAAATTAGGGAACTGACACCCTTCACAATAGCCACAAACAGTATAAAGTACCTTGGGGTGACTCTTACCAAACACGTGAAAGATCTGTATGACAAGAACTTCAAGACTCTGAAGAAAGAAATGGAAGAACACCTCAAAAAAATGAAAAAAACCTCCCATGCTAATGGATCGGCAGGATTAATATAGTTAAAATGGCCATTTTGCCAAAAGCAATATACAGATTCAATGCAATACCCATCAAAATCCCAACTCAATTCTTCATAGAGTTAGAAAAAGCAATTCTCAAATTCATCTGGAATAACAAAAAACCCAGGATAGCTAAAACTATTCTCAACAACAAAAGAAATTCTGGGGGAATCAGTATCCCTGACCTCAAGCAATACTACAGAGCAATAGTGTTAAAAACTGCATGGTATTGGTAGAGTGACAGGCAGGCGGATCAATGCAACAGGACTGAAGATCCAGAAATGAACCCACACACCTATGGCCACTTGATCCTCGACAAAAAGGGGCTGAAAACATCCAAGGGAAAAAGACAGCCTTTTCAACAAATGGTGCTGGTTCAACTGGAGGTCAGCATGCAGGAGAATGCAAATTGATCTATCCTTGTCTCCTTGTACTAAGCTCAACTGCAAATAGATCAAGGACCTCCACATAAAGCCAGACACTCTGAAGCTAATAGAAAAGAAACTGGGGAAGACCCTTGAGGACATCGGTACAGGGAGAAAGTTTCTGAACAGAACACCAATAGCTTATGCTCTAAGATCAAGAACTGACAAAATAGGACCTCAAACTTACAAAGTTTCTGTAAGGCAAAGGACACCATCAAAAGGACCAATCGGCAACCAACAAATTGGGAAAAGATCTTCACCAACCCTACATCAAATAGAGGGCTAATATCCAATATATACAAAGAACTCAAGAAGTTAGACCCCAGAAAACCAAATAACCCTATTAAAAATGGGGTACAGAGTTAAACAAAGAATTCTCTCCTGTAGAACTTTGGATGGCAGAGAAACATCTTAAATGCTCAACTTCATTAGTCATCAGGGAAATGCAAATCAAAACAACCCTGACTTTTCACCTTACACCAGTCAGAATGGCTAAGATTAAAAACTCAGGAGACAGCAGGTATTGGGGAGGATGTGGAGAAAGAGTAACACTACTCCACTGCTGGTGGGGTTGCAAATTGGTACAACCGCTCTGGAAATCAGTCTGGAGGTTCCTCAGAAAACTGGGCACGTCACTTCCAAAAGATCCTGCTATACCACTCCTGGGCATATACCCAGAGGATTCCCCACAATGTAATAAGGATACATGCTCCACTATGTTCATAGCAGCCCTATTTATAATAGCCAGAAGCTGGGAAGAACCCAGTTATCCCTCAAGAGAAGAATGGATGCAAAAAATGTGGTATATATACACAATGGAGTACTATTCAGCCATTAGAAACAATGAATTCATGAAATTCGTAGACAAATGGATGAAACTGGAGAACATCATACTAAGTGAGGTAACCCAGTCTCAAAAGATCAGTCATGGTATGCATTCACTAATCTGTGTATATTAGCATGGAAAACTGGAATACCCAAAACATAATCCACACATCAAATGAAGTACAAGAAGAACGGAGGTGTGGCCCCTGGTTCTGGAAAGACTCAGTGTAGCAGCATAAGTCAAAACCAGAACAGGGAAATGGGAAGGGGTGGATGGGAGAATAGGGGGAGGAAAGGGGGCTTATGTGGCTTTTGGGGAGTGGGGGACCAGAAAAGGGGAAATCATTTGAAATGTAAATAAAAATATATCGAATGAATTAAAAAATGCGTTTGATTATCTTAATCCATCAGTTGTGACTGGAAATGGATTAGATGACTTGGTATATGAAACTTTCTATAGTTTGGGGGTGTGGGAAATAAAATAATGATTTTGACAGCATGTTGTTCTTAGTGTCTCTGGATAAATTGGTAAAGGAATGGAATGTGATGCATGATAAAATTGACTGACTCCAGATGCAAATAAATAATCTAAAGAATTCCCAGTGTTCCCTTAAAGAGAATCTCATCTCCAGAAACCATAGACCTGATGGAAATCAAACAAAAACCCTCATTATAAGTTTGGCTGAATTACAGGGAAAATCCAAGTCTCAGCCTGAGGCTGTCAGCAGTTAAAGTAAGGGCATTAATTGGCAAAGAATGGAATCCTATAACTTGGAATGGAGATGTAAGGGTGGACCCTATTGAAGCTGAGAACCTTGAATCCTCAGATTCTGAAGGGTTTAATTCACCCATCCAGGTAGTACTCTCAGCTATGCCCCTCAAAATCTTTCCATTTCACATGAGGAAATTAATCATTCATTGTCTGATAAACCAGCAGCGAATTTCTCTGGAGAAAATGCCAGGCAAGATAATATTGCTGTTCTTCAAGGCCCACCAATAGTTGCCTCTAGAGCTATAACCAGACTCAAGGCAAAGCAGGTCGCTCCTTAGGGGGGAAGTAGAAAGTGTAGTCCCTGAGGAAGTATGCTACATTACTAAGGAGCATACATAACGAGTTTGCTAATTCATTCAAGCAGAAGTTTGGGGAATATGAGTGGAAATGGATTTTAAGTTGTGGAATAATAGTCAAAGAAACATAAGACTAGAACTCTTTTTTTGTTTATTAATATGGCAAAACCAGAACAGGGAAGTGGGAAGGGGTGGGTGGGAAAATAGGGGGAGGGAAGGGGGCTTATGTGACTTTTATATGGGCCTTTGAGTGGTGATTCTAGGTTTAATATGGAAGCTTGCACAGTTAAGAAAAGTGTCACTTTTGGCCCACTTCCCCACACAGGCCAGATCAGCAGCCCAGTCAATACTTACACAAATGCAACAGCCTATGAGAGGCTTTGGTGAAGCATAGTTGCAGTGGAAGTCCCTAGAATGTTGGAAATGCCAGTACTATGGGATGACCACTAAGAACAGCAGTGGCAGCGGAGTGGATCAACTTGAACTTACAGAGTGCCACAGAGGGCAGAGCAGGAGAAGTGACTCCAGCTCTTTGGAGATGCACAGAAGATCATGTGTAGATCTCAGACACTGGAATAAGAAGCTGTGAAGCTGAACTTGACTTGGGGACCCTAAGATGTTAAAGATGCCAGATCTACAGGATGCCTGCCAAGGAAAGCTGCTAACAGGGAGTGGAACAAGCCCAGGAGACAGAACCTTGTTGTAGTCAACAAAGATGAAAAATGAGTTGGATATCTGAACACTGCTTTGCATCAGACATGGAGATGCAGAGTTTGAACTTTGCCCAGTTGTTTTCCTGTCTTGCTTGGGGGGATTACAGTTAAGTGACTGGATGAATCTCAAAAGAGACCTTGAAGTTTGGACTTGTTGAGACTGCTATAGACTACAGGGACTTTTGAAATTGGACTACATGTATTTTGCATTATTCTATGTTTAAGTATGGCCCCCATAGACTCATGTTTGAACAAGGATATGGGGGCCAGGGAGTGGAATGTGATAGGTTGTATATGATTGGTTCAGGGAGATACCCTATTAAGAGGTGTGGCCTTGTTGGAGTAGGTGTGTCACTGTGGGAGTGGCATTTAGACCCTCACCCTAGTTGCCTGGAAGTCAGTCTTCTACTAGCAGCCTTCAGATGAAGATGTTAAATTCTCAGCTCATCCTGCACCATATCTGCCTGGATGCTGCCATGTTTCTGCCTTGATGACAATGGACTGAACCTCTGAGCCTGTAAGACAGCCCCAATTAAATGTTGTTATTTTATAAAACTTGCATTGGTCATGGTGTCTGTTCACAGCAGTAAAACCCTAACTAAGACAAATAGTTTTAGCTATCCTGGGTTTTTTATTATTCCAGATGAATTTGTGAATTGCTTTTTCTAACTCTATGAAGAATTGAGTTGGGATTTTGATAAGAATTTCATTGAATCTGTATATTGCTGTATATTTCATTGAATCTGTATATTGTGACTGAGCAGCCAGGTGCAGCCAGGTATGCAGGGAACACCCAAGTGTAAGATCAATTGTGACACGGGACACCAGGGCCCCACCTTCACCCAGGAGCTGGGCAGCCCCACAGCACTCTATGCCAGGGGAGAGCCAGTCACCCAGGGGTGCTGAGATAGGCATGCAGGCACACAGGAGAGACAAGCACCAGCCAGTGACAGCATGACCAACTAACACCAGAGATAACCAGATGGCAAAAAGCAAATGTAGGAATGTTACTAACAGAAATCAAGGCAATATGGCACCATCCAAACCCAATTCTCCTAAAACAGCAAGTCCTGGATACTTCAACATACCAGAAAAGCAAGATTTGAATTTAAAAATCACAGCTCATGATGCTTATAGAAGGCTTCAAGAAGGACATAAATAACTCCCTTAAAGAAACACAGGAGAACACAAATAAACAGGGAGAAGCCCTTAGAGAACTACAGGAAAACACAATGAAACAGGTGAAGGAATTGAACAAAAACATTTAGGATCTAAAAATGTAGGTAGAAACAATAAAGAAACCACAAAGGGAAACAACTCTGGACATAGAAAACCTAGCAAAGAAGTCAGGAGTCATGGATGCCAGCACCAACAGTAGAATACAAAAGATAGAGAGAATCTCAGATGCAGAAGATACCATAGAAAGCATTGATACAACAGTCAAAATGCAAACTGAAAAAAGCTTCTGACCCAAAACATCCAGGAAATCCAGGACAAAATGATAAGGCCAAACCTAAGTATTATAGGAATAGAAGTGAGTGAAGATTTCCATCTTAAAGGGCCAGTAAATGTCTTCAACAAAATTATAGAAGAAAACTTCCCTAACCTAAAGAAAGAGATGCCCATGAACATACAGGAAGCCTACAGAACACCAATTAGACTGGAACAGAAAAGAATTTCCTCCTGTCACATAATAATCAAAACACCAAATGCAATAAACACGGAAAGAATATTACAAGCAGTAAGAAAAAGGTCAAGTAACATATAAAGGCTGGCCTATCAGAATTACACCAGACTTCTCACCAGAGACTATGAAAGATAGAAGATCCTGTAAAATGACATACAGATACTAAGAGAACACAGATTCCAGCCCAGGCTACTATAACTAGCAAAACTCTCATTTACCGTAGACAGAAAAAAAAAAAAAAAAAAACCAAGATATTCCATGAGAAAACCAAATTTGCACAATATCTTTCCACAAATTTAGCCCTACAAAGGATAATAGATGGAAAACACCAACACAAGGAGGGAAACCACATCCTAGAAAAGGCAAGACAGTAATCTTTCAACAAGTCCACATAAACATAATTCCAATTCTAACAACAAAAATAACAGAAAGTAACAATCACTTTTGCTTAATATCTCTTAATATGAAAATTAATTTTCCCAACATATCCTAGTCGATTGAAATTCAACAATATGAGGAATTATAAATATGTTGACTGTTACCCAAAGGTGTCTCTAATTTGGTAATTAAAGAAATATGTCGACTTGCGGCGCAGAGGTGGCAGCGGCGGCAGTGCAGCAGTGGCTGGTCCAGCCGAAGGGCCATCAGCAGTGGAACCAAGGCGACACAGGGTCCAGTTAGGCCCTGCGCCCATGATCACTGACCTTCACTGGCCAGCCGGGCTGCAAGCAGCGGTGGATTTATGGTGCCTTTCACCACACAGAAGCCACTCCAGAACTCTGCCTCCTGCCAGTCACGAGAGACTCACCTCCATCTTGGTTTCGGACTCCAGAGAGATCGGACTGACTGAGGTACACAAACATAACCCGAGGCCAACATCACAGGGGTCTAAGCCCGATGGGCATTGGCCTGCACCCAGGCCCTGGGCTATTCAGGGGGGCCCTCGGGGTGCCAACCCAGCCAGGAGGTTTTTTTGCCCGTGCCGCCATTTTGCCTACAGGACGCCAGAGAGCTCTGGCAGGCAAAGCCGGCTAACAGGCATAGCCTGAGGCTAACAAAGCGGGGGTCTAGGCCCCAACAAGCCCTGTCTGACCCCAAGAACTGGGCGGCTTGGTGGGCTATCTGTGTGTCAACCCGCCCAGGAGGTTGTTAGCCCAGCGGACTCAAGCAAGCGCACACGCCCGCCATCCTGGCCACTTGACAGACCCAATTAACAGTCATAGCCCGAGGGGAACTTTGCTCAGATCTTGGCCTCCCAGGCTTTTACCTGGACCCAGGGCCTGAGCAGCCAGGCTAGCCTTGTGTGCACCAACCCGGTTGGGAGATCAGCTGCCTAGCAGAGTGATCAGCAGGCAGAAAAGGTCCCAGCAGCATACACCATCAGCACTCCCTGAAGGTGCAAACGGGCTCCATTTGGTTCACAGACACAATCTGGGGCAAAGCACACCAGAGCTGCAAGGGCACCCAAGAGGAGGACAGCACATCAGCAATCTGCTACAGGGGAAACCCAGCCATATAGTGTTGCAGTAATAGCCCCAGAGCCCCTCAGGAGGCCCAAACACCAGCCAGGGACAAGACCAACTAACTCCAGAGAACAAGATGGCAAAGGGCAAACGCAGGAATGCTACTAACAGAAATGTAGGCAATATGGCAGCATCTGAACCAAACTCTCCAACATCAGCAAGTCCTGGTTATGCCAACACACCAGAGAAACAAGATTTGGATTTAAAATCACTGATCATGATGCTGCTAGAAGAACACAAAAAGGACATAAATGAATCTCTTAAAGAAATACAGGGAAACATGAATAAGCTAGAGACCCGTATAATGGAAACAGAAAAATCACTTAAAGAAATGCAGGAGAATAAGGCTCAAGAGATAGAAGCCAATAAAGAAGAAACGCAAAAAAAAAAAAAAAAATAAAAATAAAAATAAATAAAATAAAAAAAAACTTAAAGAAATGCAGGAGAACTTGAGTCAAGAGGCAGAAGTCATGAAAGAGGAAACACAAAAATCTCTTAAAGAATTACAGGAAAACACAAACAAACAAATGCTGGAACTGAGCAAAGCCATCCTGGATCTAAAAACAGAAGTAGAAACAACTAAGAAATCACAAAGGGAGACAACTTTGGAGATAGAAAACCTTGAGAAGAAATCAGGGGCCATAGATGCAAATATAAACAACAGAATACAAGAGATGGAAGAATTCATCATGCCAAAGATACCATAGAAACCATTGACTCAACAGTCAAAGAAAATGCAAAATGCAAAAAGCTTGTATCCCAGAACATCCAAGAAATCCAGGATACAGTGAGAAGACCAAACCTAAGGATTATAGGTATTGATGAGAGTGAAGATTTATAACTGAAAGGGCCAGCAAATACCTTTAACAAAATTATCGAAGAAAACTTTCCCAACTTAAAGACAGAGATACCTATGAATATACGAGAAGCCTACAGAACTCCAAACAGACTAGATCTGAGCAGAAATACCTCTCGCCACATAATAATTAAAACCCCAAATGCATTAATCAAAGAAAGAATATTAAAGGCTGTAAGAGAAAAAAGCCAAGTAACATATAAAGGAAGACCTATCAGAATCACACCAGACTTCTCACCAGAGACCATGAAAGCTAGAAGATCCTGGGCAGATCTCATGCAGACTCTAAGAGAACATAAATGTCAGCCAAAAGGAGTATACCCAGCAAAACTCTCAATCACAATAGATGGACAAACCAAGACATTCCATGATAAAACCAAATTTACACAATATCTTTCCACAAACCCAGCTCTACAAAGAATAATAGGAGGAAAACCCCAATTCAAGGAGGGAAACTACACCCTGGAAAAAGTAAGATAGTAACCTTCCTTCATCAAACCCAAAAGAAGATAATCACTCAAATATAAAAATAACATCAAAAATGACAGGAATTAATAATCTCTATTGCTTAATATCTCTTAACATCAATGGACTCAATTCCCCAATAAAAAGACATAGACTAACAGACTGGATAAGGAAACAGGACCCTACATTTTGCTGCATACAGGAAAGACACCTAAATGTCAAAGACAAAAACTACCTTAGAGTAAAAGGCTGGAAGACAATTTTACAAGCCAATGGTCTCAGGAAACGAGCCGGAGTAGCCATTCAAATATCAGATAAAATTGATTGTCAACCTAAAGTCATCAAAAGAGACACAGAAGGACACTTCATGATGGTCAAAGTAAAAATCCACCAAGAAGAACTTTCAATTCTGAACATCTATGCGCCAAATGCAAGGGCACCCTCATTCGTAAAGAAACTTTACTAAAGCTCAAAGCACACATTGCACCTAACACAATAATTGTGGGGGACTTCAACACTCCACTCTCCTCAATGGACCGATCAGGAAAAGAGAAACTAAACAGGGACACAGTAAAACTAGTTGAAGCTTTGGACCAATTGGATTTGACTGATATTTATAGAACATTTCACCCTAATGCAAAAGAATATACCTTTTTCTCAGCACCTCATGGTACCTTCTCCAAAATCGACCATATAATTGGTCACATGACAGACCTCAACAAATACAAGAAGATCGAACTAATCCCATGCCTCCTATCAGATCACTATGGTGTAAGAGTGGTTGTCAATAGCAACTAAAACAACAGAAAGCCCACATACACATGGAGGCTGAACAATACTCTAATCAATGACACCTTGGCCAAAGAAGAAATAAAGAAAGAAATCAGAGACTTTTTAGAATTTAATGAAAATTAAGGTACAACATACCCAAATCTTTGGGACACAATGAAAGCAGTGCTAAGAGGAAAACTCATAGCCCTGAGTGCCTCCAAAAAGAAAATGGAGAGGACATACACTAGCAGCTTAACGACACACCTGAAAGCCCTGGAACAAAAAGAAGCTATTTCACCCAGGAGGAGTAGAAGACAGGAAATCATCAAACTCAGGGCTGAAATCAATCAAGTGGAAACAAAGAGAACCATACAAAAAATCAACGAATCCAGGAGCTGGTTCTTTGAGAAAATCAACAAGATAGATAAACCCTTAGCCAGACTGACCAAAGGGCACAGAGAAAGTATCCAAATTAACAAAATTAGAAATGAAAAGGGAGATATTACAACAGAAACTGAGGAAATCCAAAAAATCATCAGATCCTACTACAAAAGCCTATTCTCAACACAACTGGAGAATCTGGAGGAAATGGACAATTTCCTAGACAGATACCAAATACCAAAATTAAATCAGGACCAAATAGATCATCTAAACAGTCCCATAACGCCTGAAGAAATAGAAGGAGTCACAGAAAGTCTTCCAACCAAAAAAAGCGCAGGACCAGATGGTTTCAGTGCAGAATTCTATCAGACCTTCAAAGAAGACTTAACACCTATACTCTTCAAAATATTCCACAAAATAGAAACAGAAGGAACACTACCCAATTCCTTCTACGAAGCCACAATTACGCTGATACCAAAACCACACAAAGATCCAACAAAGAAAGAAAACTTCCAACCAATCTCCCTTATGAACATCGATGCAAAAATACTCAATAAAATTCTTGCCAACCGAATCCAAGAACACATCAAAGCGATCATCCACCATGATCAAGTAGGCTTTATTCCAGGGATGCAGGGTTGGTTCAATATACGGAAATCCATCAATGCAATCCACTACATAAACAAACTCAAAGAAAAAAACCACATGGTCATTTCATTGGATGCTGAAAAAGCATTTGACAAAATTCAGCATCATTTCATGCTTAAAGTCTTGGAAAGAAGAGTAATTCAAGGCCCATACCTAAACATAGTTAAAGCAATATACAGCAAACCGGTAGCCAGCATCAAACTAAATGGAGAGAAACTTGAAGCAATCCTACTAAAATCAGGGAATAGACAGGGGTGCCCCCTTTCTCCTTATCTTTTCAATATTGTACTTGAAGTACTAGCTGGGGCAATTCGACAACATAAGGAGGTCAAATGGATTCAAATTGGAAAGGAAGAAGTCAAACTATCATTATTTGCAGACGACATGATAGTCTACCTAAGTGACCCGAAAAACTCCACTAGAGAACTCCTACAGCTGATAAACAACTTCAGCAAAATGTCAGGTTATAAATTCAACTCAAGCAAATCAGTGGCCTTCCTATACGCAAAGGATAAGCAGGATGAGAAAGAAATTAGGGAAATGACCCCCTTCACAATAGCCACAAACAGTATAAAGTATCTTGGGGTGACTCTTACTAAACATGTGAAAGATCTGTATGACAAGAACTTCAAGACCCTGAAGAAGGAAATGGAAGAAGACCTCAAAAAATGGGAAAACCTCCCATGCTCATGGATCGGCAGGATCAATATAGTTAAAATGGCCATTTTGCCAAAAGCAATATACAGAATCAATGCAATACCCATCAAAATCCCAACTCAATTCTTCACAGAGTTAGAAAGAGCAATTATCAAATTCATCTGGAATAACAAAAAACCCAGGATAGCAAAAACTATTCTCAGCAACAAAAGAAATTCTGGGGGAATTAGTATCCCTGATCTCAAGCAATACTACAGAGCAATAGTGTTAAAAACTGCATGGTATAGTGCATGGTACAGTGACTGGCAGGCAGATCAATGGAACAGGATTGAAGATCCAGAAATGAATCCACACACCTATGGCCACTTGATCCTCGACAAAGAGGCTGAAAACATCCAATGGAAAAAAAGATAGCCTTTTCAACAAATGGTGCTGGTTCAACTGGAGGTCAGCATGCAGAAGAATGCGAATTGATCCATCCTTGTCTCCTTGTACTAAGCTCAAATCCAAATGGATCAAGGACCTCCACATAAAGCCAGACACTCTGAAGCTAATAGAAAAGAAACTGGGGAAGACCCTTAAGGACATCGGTACAGGGAGAAAGTTTCTGAACAGAACACCAATAGCATATGCTCTAAGATCAAGAATTGACAAATGGGACCTCATAAGATTTCAAAGTTTCTGTCCGGCAAAGGACACCATCCAAAGGACAAATTGGCAACCAACAAATTGGGAAAAGATCTTCACCAATCCTACATCAGATAAAGGGCTAATATCCAATATATATAAAGAATTCAAGAAGTTAGACCCCAGAAAACCAAACAACCCTATTAAAAAATGGGGTACAGAGTTAAACAAAGAATTCTCACCTGAAGAACTTCGGATGGCAGAGAAACACCTTTAAAAATGCTCAACTTCATTAGTCATTAGGGAAATGCAAATCAAAACAACCCTGAGATTTCACCTTACACCAGTCAGAATGGCTAAGATTAAAAACTCAGGAGACAGCAGGTGTTGGCGAGGATGTGGAGAAAGAGGAACACTCCTCCACTGCTGGTGGGGTTGCAAATTGGTACAACCACTCTGGAAATCAGTCTGGCGGTTCCTCTGAAAACTGGGCACCTCACTTCCAGAAGATCCTGCTATACCACTCCTGGGCATATACCCAGAGGATTCCCCACCATGTAATAAGGATACATGCTCTACTATGTTCATAGCAGCCCTATTTATAATTGCCAGATGCTGGAAAGAACCCAGGTATCCCTCAACAGAAGAGTGGATGCAAAAAATGTGGTATATCTACACAATGGAGTACTATTCAGCCATTAGAAACAATGAATTCATGAAATTCTTAGGCAAATGGATGGAGCTAGAGAATATCATACTAAGTGAGGTAACCCAGACTCAAAAGGTGAATCATGGTATGCACTCACTAATAAGTGGATATTAACCTAGAAAACTGGAATACCCAAAACATAATCCACACATCAAATGAGGTACAAGAAGAACGGAGGAGTGGCCCCTTGTTCTGAAAAGACTCAGTGAAGCAGTATAGAGCAAAATCAGAACAGGGAAGTGGGAAGGGTTGGGTGGGAAAACAGGGGGAGGGAAGGGGACTGATGGGACTTTCGGGGAGTGGAGGTCCAGAAAAGGGGAAATCATTTGAAATGTAAATAAATATATCAATAAATCAAAAAATACTTATCTGCTATGATGAGGTATTAATTATTAATATCTGTGGCTCCAGGTAGAGATCCCAATAGATAGATAGTATAACAGAATGGTTGCTCTAGGCAGAGGGCTTAATAAATAAAAACTACCTGCTTCCTATAGGCAGATATTAATGAAAGTTTGAATTAATCAATTTAAAGATGGTATAAAGATATATTGCTTTATTACAGGATATTCGAATTCTGTCTTACAGGATACTCAAATTCTGTCTTTCCTTGCTGCACAGGAATTCTGGGTAAGTCTTGATTTGACCAGTTGCCTGCTTGTTAGCAGGTATAGATAGAAGTGCGAATCTATTGTTTTAAAGATGGTATAGAGATATATTGCTCTAACATGCCTCACACGATACTCAAATTCTGTCTAAAGTGGGCTCCGTGGGTATCTTGGATCATTATCCTGCATGGCAAAATAGAAAAGTCCTAAGAATAGGCACATACAGTATTTTAGTTTACTTCATTTGTTTTGGATTGTTTTGACTTTCAAAAATGGGCATGATGTTGAGTTTTGTGGTTATATTATTCCTCTGGGAGAGAGGTTAATATAAAGATTTTTCTGGTTACTGGCTCAAGGATATGCTTATTTTGGAGAAAGGTTTTGTCTTTGTGTTTTTAGGACAGGTGGTTAGTGTTTATACACCTTCCAGAGTAATATAGATCAGATTTGATAGAGGGAGAACCCCAGAATTCCAGAGAATCAAACAAAAAAAAAAGATTATCTTGATGATACTAAAATTTTGTTTAGAAATTTGTATATTACAGAATATACAGCCTTGGTGAGTCTCATCATAGGACATGCTGAACTGACCTGCTTGAACTCCTGATGTCTTGGACTTTCAGTCGGATATAGTCACCAGACACCAGAGACACCAGAGACTAACACAATTGTTGGTGTGGCCTTCTTAAGGCCAACCAACTCCCCCATTTTCTCTATCATCTCCCCTTCCTGCTTCAAAAATATTTCAATGTCCATATTTAGCTTGAAGATGTTATGAAGAGTCGTTGTCCCAGTTCCCTGAGCTTTGGGGCTGGAGGTGGTTATTCTAAGGTTGCCTTTCTAGGGAATTTATTGTTATTGGAACAGGGAGGAAATAGCTAGAATTTTTTGTTTATCTTTATCTCATTTGGTAGAAATCTTTATAATTGCTACTAAGTTGAAATCCTAATTTCTTATTTGGTACAGAAGTTATTTTGATACAAAATCAAGGTTTTCTTTGGTATAAATTTCTTCTTTTGATAAAAAGTTTTGTAAGTACAAGGCCTGGACTCAGTCCTTCTATAAATGTCATTATAAACTAATCTGAGATGTTTAAACCCGTGAATTAAGGGCCAAATAGTAAATTCATGGCTATTAGTTTTTTGTTAGGATGTTTTCAGATATTTTAATTAGAAATAGTTGAGGGTAATTAACAGACAACAGTACAGATTACTTTACATAGATAGTTGGTTTTAAAAAATGTCAGAAAGCCACAGAATGTGATATTTAATGTTATTTGTTCACTCATTGAGTAAAATCTGCTCCTAACAGCTCCCCATTTGTGGAATCAAAGAAGGAACAGAGCATCTAGACCTCCAGGCGAGGTGAGACATTGTGGCTAGGTGGCCACTGTGCAGAAATTGCCTATCCATTCTGCAGACCTGTACCATCCTTGAGTGGACACAAGTTATTGGATAGGACAGCTTAATTCTGCTGAGACAGAATAGGCTAGTCCTTAACAATTCCTGATTTTTCAAAGGTCTGTCAGATGATCCTGGGTCAGAAGGCTGAAGGAATAAGGAATGAGTCAGGTACTCAGATGACTTCTTGTGAACCTTCTCCAAATGAATAAAGGGACCAATCACTGGGAGAGTAGGCAGGACTTCCAGGTTGGATGGAGGAAGAGAGGAAGCAGAAGAGAGTTAGGGGCTTTTGAATGGGGATAGCATAAGGGCAAGATGTAGCTGCTAGTGTCTCCCAGTTTCAATGGCAGATCTGCCATAATTCACCATTGGATGATTTAGATTTAATATGGCTTACAAGATTAGGATTTTAGTTGTTGTGCCCATTGATTCAGTTACCATTGTTTTTGAACTGAAAAAATATGAGAAAAATATAAGGACATATGGATAAAACATAAGCATGTGGATAGATCCCTTCAAATGAGGAAAGGATGTTGAAAATATTTGTGTCCCATATAAATGCTCATCAAAAGGTGACTTCACCTGAGGAGGAGTTCAAGAAGTGTGTAAGATGACCTATTCTGTGGACAGTCAGCCTCTTTCCCCAGCCATCACTGTCATTGTCCAAAGGGCACATGAACAAAGTGGCCATGGAAGCAGAGATGGGGGTTATGCTTGGACTCAACATTATTGACTTCCACTCAATGAGGCTGACCTGGCTACAGTTGCTGCTGAATGCTAAATCTGCCAATAGCAGAGACCAACACTGAGCCCTAGATATGGCACCAGTAACCTGGTGGAATGGTAACTACATTGAACCACTTCATCTGTGGAAATAACAATATTTTGTTCTTACTGGAGTAGGTACTTTTATTCTGGTTATGGATTTACTGCATGCAATGCTTCTGCCAATACCCCCATCTGTAGACTTACAGAATTCCCTGTCCACCATTATAGTTTTCCACACATTATTTCTTCTGATCAAGGAACTTATTTCACAGTCAGAGAAGTGTGACTATGGGCCCACAATCATGTAATCTACTGGTCTTACCAGGTACCTTACTATCCTGAATCAGATGGCCTGATAGAAAGATAGAATTGCCAGCAATGTGGCAGCAGCATGGAGGGCTGGGGCAGAGTTTTTCAGAAGGCATTATATGCTTTGAATCAGCATCCAATATATGGTACAGTTTTCCCAGTCAGAATCCATGGGTCCAGGAATCAAGAAGTGGAAAAGGGAATAGTTCCTCTTACTATCACTCTTATTGACCCACTAGGAAAGTTTTTCCTTCCTGTCCCAAGAACCTTAAGTTCTACTGACCTGGAAGTTTTGGTTCCAGAAGTCGGGGGGTGGTGCTCCTGCCAGGAGCCACAACAAACATTCCATTGAACTGGAAATTCAAACTTCTTCCTGGTCACTCTGGTCTTCTAATGCCCTTAAAACTATAGGCTAATAAAGGAATAATATTGTTAGGAAGGATGAGAGATCCAGATTACCGTGGGAAAATTGGATTGTCTCTCCATAATAGAGGTAAGAATGATTATGTCTGGAGTACAGGAGAACAGTTGGGGGTATCTCTTATTACTACTATGTCCTGTGATTAAAGTCAATAGGAAACTCAACAGCCTAATCCAAGTAGGATGACAAAGTACACAGACCCACCAGGAATGAAAGTATGGGTCACTCCTCTAGGAAAAGAGCCAAGGTCTCCTGAAGTGATCACAGAGGGGACAGGAAATATATAATGTATAGTAGAGAAAGGTAGTTTTAAATATCATCTAAGGCCACATGTCCAGTTGCAGAAATGAGAATAATGAGTCACATAATGAGTGTTTCTGTTGCATTTTGTTACTAAAGGACAAGGGACATTGACCTATAGTATTTTATAATGCATTTGTGGTTATAGGAGGGATAGTTATATCATGTTAGGTGTATTTATGACCTGGTTATTGTTTTTATTTGGACCTGAAATATGATCTGTTTTAAGTTGACTAGGGGTGGATTGTGATGGCTATTCTTAGTTGTCAACTTAACTGTATCTGGAATGAACTACAGTGGAGGGCACACTTTGATCCAGATCTTGAGACTGTAAAACACAGGTTTTTGATCAGGATCTTGATGTGGGACGAGATGCTTTTGATCTGGATCTTGAAGCACAGTGACCATGAATGCTTAGTCACAGGCAATGTGGTGCACATGTTTAATCCCAGCAGACAGAAGAAAGCAGATCTCTGAGTGGAAGGCTAGCCAGGGACAGAGCAAGTTCCAAGTAAAGAAAGCTCAGGGCCAGGTGTAGTGGTACAAACCTTTAATTTGTGCCATACCTACTGCTGGAGGCCTATATAAAGACAGTGGAATAAGGAAGGATTTTTCTTTGTCTGCTTGTACTTGCTTGCCAATACATTTGTTGGAACCGACTTCAGGATTCCAGCCTATACAGAAGACCAGCTAAAACACCTAGTTTCATGGGACTGAACAATTACTAGACTTCCCATTCACAGTTGCCCATTATTGTGTTAGTTGGACTGTAGACTGTAAGCCATTCCAATAAATTTCCTTAATACACAGAGACATTCCAAAAGCTCTGTGACTCTAGAGAACCCTGAATAAAACAACAACTCTTCCTCCTCCAGAAGTCATCAACCACTAGTAGTTCCTTAGATAAGGACCTCCTAAACCCTTCCACTATCCATATGGATGTTGATTGACTTGGCCTGGTCCAGATTTTGTGCCAGCAACACAGCAGCTGAGAGTTTATACATGTGGCATCTCTGTGATGTCCAGAAGACATTATTTTGCAAAATTCTTTCTCAACCTCTGACTCTTACAATGTTTTCATCTCTCTTCTTAGATAATCCCTCAGCCTTCCTTGTCAGGTTCTTGGTTATAGTGATGGAAGAAGAAACCAAAATACATAAATATTTGTGAAATATCTTTCAATACTTATAGAAATACTCTTCAGATGAGCTAATAATGTCATCTACTGTGTTGTTTACAGATTTATTACACGTAAATAGATTACACATTTATAGTAGAAAACTCCAGAGTGCAGCAACATAAATTGTTATGAAAAATAGAAGAGAAAAATAATACAGCTTTTCACATTGTCTTGGGGCTGAATAGAAAACATGATGAAAACCATCTTTGGTCAATATTTCTTAATCATTTGAGCCAGTGTGATGTTTCATTGAATCTCTGTGCTACACTAGGCAGAGGGATCATTATGAATTCAGCTTCACCAGGATGAGTTCTGGAGAATGCATACATACCTAGAGCTTGCCATTACATGCAATCATATAGCAAAATGTAAGTTATGGTTATGTACTGCAGGGAAAACAATAGTCATAAGGAGTGGCAGTATAAAAGAGATTGCAGAATGGATGGTGCTAAGTAAACTGCTTAAATTTTCCTATGAGTACAGATCTTATTTTTACTGGTTTCCACACATATCAGCACCATGCAAGATAATTTATAGCTGCACTGATTCGCAATGACCATTTTATTTGTTTTAGCAATGTGAATTCATTTAGGAAAATTACACTTAGAGCCAGGCTAAATTTAAGGAAAATAGTTTATTTGGGTGGAATTACTAATGTTAGCTAAGATATTTGCCATTTCTTCTTTTTTGAAAGCATTACTGACATTCTTGCTGGTAAGTAAATAACCCTATTTTATCATGAAAATGAGGAAGAGATGTAATAACAAGTACAGTCTATGTTTTGAAATTTACCATTAATCTTGTTATGTATAAATATTATCAATGATAGTGAAAAAGGAACATTCCTCATCCCAGATGAAATTAGTATTATAGATATGTGTAGAAAATACCCTCAAATTTGTATGTTTTCAATGGGAGAAATGGGTTAGCAAGTAAGAGCAACTATTCCTTTTTCAGAGGACATGAGTTCAGTTTTCAGAGCCCATGTCAGGAAGTGCACAACTACCTGTAGTTCCATCACCAGGATTTGTACGATTTTTTGGCTTCCACAAGCCCTTTCATACAACTGACATATAATCACATGTATGTGTGTAGATACATGTATACACACACATATACATACACATAAAAATAAATCTGTATCCATGAAATTTTCCACTTCCAAAATATCTATAAAGCATGTAATGTTGAAGAGAAACGATATGTATAAAAATCAGTAAAATAACTGAATTGATGACCCAGAAATAAACCCATGTACCTATCGACACTTGATTTTTGACAAAGAAGCCAAAACCATAAAATGGAACAGGGGGTGCATTTTTAACAAATGGTGCTGGTCTAGCTGGTGGTCTGCACGTAGAAGAATGCAAATTGATCCATATTTATCACCCTGAACAAAGCTCAAATCCAAGTGGATCAAGGACTTCAATATAAGATCAGATACACTAAATCCAATAGAAGAGAAAGTGGGAGATAGCCTTCAAAGCACTGGCACAGGGGAGAGTTTCCCAAACAGAACACAAATGGCCCAGGCTCTAAGATCAACAATTGATAAATGGAACATCTTGAAACTGAAAAGCTTCTGTAAGGCAAAGGACAGCATCATTAGCACAAAATGACGGCCTACAGATTGGGAAATATCTTTACTAACCTTATAGCTAATAGACAGCTAATATCCAAAATATATAAAGAACTCAAGAAGGTATATCCAAAAAATCAAATAAACCAATTAAAAATGGGATACAGAACTAAACAGAGAATCTCAACAGATAAATCTCAAATGGAGAAGCATTTGAGAAATGTTCAACATCCTTAGTCATCAGGGAAATGAAAATCAAAACAACTCTGAGGTTCCACCTTACACCAATCAGAATGGCTAAGATAAAAAATTCAAGTGACAGCACATACTGGTGAGGATATGGTGAAAGGGGAACACTCCTTCATTGTTGGTGGGATTGCAAACTTGCAAAACAACTCTGAAAATCAATCTGGCAGTTTCTCAGAAAATTGTTCTATCTTTTTTTTTTTTTTTTCATTTCTTTGAAATTCTTTTTTTTTATTCGATATAATTTATTTACATTTCAAATGATTTCCCCTTTTCTAGCCCCCCCCCCACTCCCCGAAAGTCCCGTAAGCCCCCTTCTCTTCCCCTGTCCTCCCTCCCACCCCTTCCCAGTTCCCCGTTCTGGTTTTGCCAAATACTGTTTCACTGAGTCTTTCCAGAACCAGGGACCACTCCTGCTTTCTTCTTGTATCTCATTTGATGTGTGGATTATGTTTTGGGTATTCCAGTTTTCTAGGTTAATAACCACTTATTAGTGAGTGCATACCATGATTCACCTTTTGAGTCTGGGTTACCTCACTTAGTATGATGTTCTCTAGCTCCATCCATTTGCCTAAGAATTTCATGAATTCATTGTTTCTAATGGCTGAATAGTACTCCATTGTGTAGATATACCACATTTTTTGCATGCACTCTTCTGTTGAGGGATACCTGGGTTCTTTCCAGCATCTGGCAATTATAAATAGGGCTGCTATGAACATAGTAGAGCATGTATCCTTATTACATGGTGGGGAATCCTCTGGGTATATGCCCAGGAGTGGTATAGCAGGATCTTCTGGAAGTGAGGTGCCCAGTTTTCGGAGGAACCGCCAGACTGCTTTCCAGAGTGGTTGTACCAATTTGCAACCCCACCAGCAGTGGAGGAGTGTTCCTCTTTCTCCACACCCTCTCCAACACCTGCTGTCTCCTGAATTTTTAATCTTAGCCATTCTGACTGGTGTAAGATGAAATCTTAGGGTTGTTTTGATTTGCATTTCCCTAATGACTAATGAAGTTGAGCATTTTTTAAGATGCTTCTCCGCCATCCGAAGTTCTTCAGGTGAGAATTCTTTGTTTAACTCTGTACCCCATTTTTTAAGAGGGTTGTTCGGTTTTCTGGAGTCTAACTTCTTGAGTTCTTTATATATATTGGATATTAGCCCTCTATCTGATGTAGGATTGGTGAAGATCTTTTCCCAATTTGTTGGTTGCCGATCTGTCCTCTTGATGGTGTCCTTTGCCTTACAGAAGAAACTCTGTAACCTTATGAGGTCCCATTTGTCAATTCTTGCTCTTAGAGCATACGCTATTGGTGTTCTGTTCAGAAACTTTCTCCCTGTACCGATGTCCTCAAGGGTCTTCCCCAGTTTCTTTTCTATTAGCTTCAGAGTGTCTGGCTTTATGTGGAGGTCCTTGATCCATTTGGATTTGAGCTTAGTACAAGGAGACAAGGATGGATCAATTCGCATTCTTCTGCATGCTGACCTCCAGTTGAACCAGCACCATTTGTTGAAAAGGCTATCTTTTTTCCATTGGATGTTTTCAGCCTCTTTGTCGAGGATCAAGTGGCCATAGGTGTGTGGGTTCATTTCTGGATCTTCAATCCTGTTCCATTGATCCTCCTGCCTGTCACTGTACCAATACCATGCAGTTTTTAACACTATTGCTCTGTAGTATTGCTTGAGGTCAGGGATACTGATTCCCCCAGATTTTCTTTTGTGCTGAGAATAGTTTTAGCTATCCTGGGTTTTTTGTTGTTCCAGATGAATTTGATAATTGCTCTTTCTAACTCTGTGAAGAATTGAGTTGGGATTTTGATGGGTATTGCATTGAATCTGTATAGTGCTTTAGGCAAAATGGCCATTTTAACTATATTGATTCTACCGATCCATGAGCATGGGAGGTTTTCCCATTTTTTGAGGTCTTCTTCCATTTCCTTCTTCAGAGTCTTGAAGTTCTTGTCATACAGATCTTTCGCATGTTTGGTAAGAGTCACCCCAAGATACTTTATACTGTTTGTGGCTATTGTGAAGGGGGTCATTTCCCTAATTTCTTTCTCAGCCTGCTTATCCTTTGAGTATAGGAAGGCCACTGATTTGCTTGAGTTGATTTTATAACCTGCCACTTTGCTGAAGTTGTTTATCAGCTGTAGGAGCTCTCTAGTGGAGTTCTTTGGGTCACTTAGGTAGACGATCGTGTCGTCTGCAAATAATGATAGTTTGACTTCTTCCTTTCCAATTTGTATCCCTTTGACCTCCTTATGTTGTCGAATTGCCCAAGCTAGTACCTCAAGTACAATATTGAAAAGATAAGGAGAAAGGGGGCAGCCTTGTCTGGTCCCTGATTTCAGTGGGATTGCTTCAAGTTTCTCTCCATTTAGTTTGATGCTGGCTACCGGTTTGCTGTATATTGCTTTTACTATGTTTAGGTATGGGCCTTGAATTCCTGTTCTCTCCAAGACTTTAAGCATGAAAGGATGCTGAATTTTGTCAAATGCTTTTTCAGCATCCAATGAAATGACCATGTGGTTTTGTTCTTTGAGTTTGTTTATGTAGTGGATTGTATTGATGGATTTCCGTATATTGAACCAACCCTGCATTCCCGGGATAAAGCCTACTTGATCATGGTGGATGATCGTTTTGATGTGTTCTTGGATTCTGTTGGCAAGAATTTTATTGAGTATTTTTGCATCGATGTTCATAAGGGAAATTGGTCTGAAGTCCTCTTTCTTTGTTGGATCTTTGTGTGGCTTTGGTATCAGCGTAATTGTGGCTTCGTAGAAGGAATTGGGTAGTGTTCCTTCTGTTTCTATTTTGTGGAATAGTTTGAAGAGTATTGGTGTTAACTCTTCTTTGAAGGTCTGGTAGAATTCTGCACTGAAACCATCTGGTCCTGTGCTTTTTTTGGTTGGAAGACTTTCTATGACTCCTTCTATTTCTTTAGGCTTTATGGGACTGTTCAGATGATCTCGTTGGTCCTGATTTAATTTTGGTATTTGGTATCTGTCAAGGAAATTGTCCATTTCCTCCAGATTCTCCAGTTGTGTTGAGTACAGGCTCTTGTAGTAGGATCTGATGATTTTTTGGATTTCCTCAGTTTCCGTTGTTATGTCTCCCTTTTCATTTCTAAGTTTGTTAATTTGGATACTTTCTCTGTGCCCTTTGGTCAGTCTGGCTAAGGGTTTATCTATCTTGTTGATTTTCTCAAAGGACCAGCTCCTGGTTTTGTTGATTTTTTGTATGGTTCTCTTTGTTTCTACTTGATTGATTTCGGCCCTGAGTTTGATGATTTCCTGCCTTCTACTCCTCCTGGGTGAATTAGCTTCTTTTTGTTCTAGGGCTTTCAGGTGTGTCATTAAGTTGGTAATGTATGCTCTCTCCATTTTCTTTTTGGAGGCACTCAGGGCTATGAGTTTTCCTCTTAGCACTGCTTTCATTGTGTCCCATAGATTTGGGTATGTTGTGTTTTCATTTTCATTGTGTTCTAAAAAGTCTTTAATTTCTTTCTTTATTTCTTCCTTGACCAAGGTATCATTGAGTAGAGTATTGTTCAATTTCCACGTGTATGTGGGTTTTCTGTTGTTTCTGTTGCTATTGAAGACCACTTTTATTCCATAGTGATCAGATAGGAGGCATGGGATTAGTTCTTATATTTGTTGAGGTCTGTCTTGTGACCAATTATATGTCGATTTTGGAGAAGGTACCATGAGGTGCTGAAAAAAAGGTATATTCTTTTGTTTTAGGATAGAATGTTCTATATATATCGGTTAAATCTAATTGGTCCAAAGCTTCAATTAGTTTCATTGTGTCCTTGTTTAGTTTCTGTTTTCCTGATCGGTCCATTGAGGACAGTGCAGTGTTGAAGTAACCCACAATTATTGTGTTAGGTGCAATGTGTGCTTTGAGTTTTAATAAAGTTTCTTTTATGAAAGAGGGTGCCCTTGCATTTGGATCATAGATGTTCAGGACTGAGAGTTCTTCTTGTTGTATTTTTCCTTTGACCAGCAAGAAGTGTCCCTCAGAGTCTCTTTTGATGACTTTGGGTTGAAAGTCAATTTTATCTGATATTAAAATGGCTACTCCAGCTTGTTTCCTGAGACCATTTGCTTGTAAAATTGTCTTCCAGCCTTTTACTCTAAGGTAGTGTTTGTCTTTGACCCTGAGGTGTGTTTCCTGTAAGCAGCAAAATGTAGGGTCCTGTTTACGTATCCAGTCAGTTAGTCTGTGTCTTTTTATTGGGGCATTGAGTCCATTGATGTTAAGAGATATTAAGGAATAGTGATTGTTACTTCCTATCATTTTTGACGTTATTTTTTAAATTTGATTGCTTAACTTCTTTTGGGTTTGATGAAAGGTTACTATCTTGCTTTTTTCAGGGTGAAGTTTCCCTCCTTGTATTGGTGTTGTCCTCCTATTATCCTTTTTAGGGCTGGGTTTGTGGATAGATATTGGGTGAACTTGGTTTTGTCGTGAAATATCTTAGTTTCTCCATCTATGGTGATTGAGAGTTTTGCTGGATATAGTAGTTTTGGTTGGCATTTGTGTTCTCTTAGAGTCTGCATGAGATCTGCCCAGGACCTTCTAGCCTTCATAGTCTCAGGTGAAAAGTCTGCTGTGATTCTGATAGGTCTTCCTTTATATGTTACTTGGCCTTTTTCTCTTACTGCCTTTAATATTCTTTCTTTGTTTAGAACATTTGGTGTTTTGATTATTATGTGACGGGAAGTATTTCTGTTCTGGTCCAGTCTGTTTGGAGTTCTGTAGGCTTCTTGTATATTCATGGGCATCTCTCTCTTTAGGTTAGGGAAGTTTTCTTCCATAATTTTATTGAAGATATTTGCTGGCCCTTTAAGTTGTAAATCTTCACTCTCATCTATGCCTATAATCCTTAGGTTTGGTCTTCTCATTGTGTCCTGGATTTCCTGGATATTTTGGGTTACAAGCTTTTTGCATTTTGCATTTTCTTTAACTGTTGAGTCCATGGTTTCTATGGAATCTTCAGCATCTGAGATTCTTTCTTCTATCTCTTGTATTCTGTTGTTGATATTTGCATCTCTGTCCCCTGATTTCTTCCCAAGGCTTTCTATCTCCAAAGTTGTCTCCTTTTGAGTTTTCTTAGTTGTTTCTACTTCTGATTTTAGATCCTGGATGGTTTTGCTTAGCTCCTTCACTTGCTTGTTTGTGCTTTCCTGTAATTCTTTAAGAGATTTTTGTGTTTTTTCTTTCATGACCTCAGCCTGTTGACCAAAGTTCTCCTGTATTTCTTTAAGAGATTTTTGTGTTTCGTCTTTCATGACCTCAGCCTGTTGACCAAAGTTCTCCTGTATTTCTTTAAGTGTTTTTTTGCATTTCCTCCTTGTTGGCTTTTGTATTCTCCTGGATTTCTTTCAATGATTTTTGTGTTTCCCTTGCAAGGGCTTCTAACTTTTGATCCATTTTCTCCTGAATGTCCTTCATGTGTTCCTGTACCAGCATCATGACCAGTGATTTTAAATCCAAATCTTGTTTTACTGGTGTGATGGGGTATCCAGGACTTGCTGGTAGAGGAGAATTGGGTTCAGATGTTGCCATATTGCCTTGATTTCTGTTAGTGACGTTCCTGCGTTTGCCTTTTGCCATCTAGCTCTCACTGGTGTTACTTGGTCTTGTCAGTGCTGGACTCACCAGTGCAAGCTGCCCCTTCCCCTTTGGCCTCTGGTGCACAGCTTACACTCTGCACTGCCTGTAGACAGGGTGCTGTTGTCCAGGCTGTTCAGATCCCGAAGCAGGCACCTGAAGGCTCCCGCTGGGGCCCGCAGGATTTATTGGAGCACACCGACTTCTCCCAGCTGGCCGCCCGGAAGCCCCCACTAGCCTCTTGAGGGACCTGGAGATGTGGTGCGGCCACCCAGGCTGATCTGAAGCGGTGAGGGTTGACCTGAGGGCTTCTGCCTGAGGCCTTGCCCCAGATTGTGTCTGTGGGCCAGATGGAACCCGTGTGCACCCCCAGGGAGCTCCGAAGGTGTATGTTGCTGTGACCTCCCCTGTGTTCTGCTCACTCCGCTGGGCAGCCGATTTCCCCAACCGGGCTGGCGCACACTAGGTTAGCCTTGTCGCCCGGGCCCTGAGTCCAGGCAAAAGCCTGGGAGGCCAAGGTCCGAGCAAAGTTCCCCTAGGGCTATGACTGTTATTTGGGTCCACCAGGTGACCCGGATGGCGGGCGTGCACGTCCGCGCTCCCTGAAAGCACCGGGAGAGTCTGTTGTGCTAATAACCTCCTGGGCGGGTTAACACACAGATGGCCCACCAAGCCGCCCAGTTCTTGTGGTCAGTCCTGTGCCTTTTGGGGCCTAGACCCCCGTTTTGTTAGCCTCAGGCTACGCTTGTTAGCAGTCTCTGCCCTCCCGAGCACTCTGGGTCCTGTAGGCAAAATGGCGGTGCGTGCGCCGGCCAGGGCAAAAAAAACTCCTGGCTGGGTTGGCGCCCCGATGGCCACTCGAACAGCCCAGGGCCTGGGTGCAGGCCAACGCCCGTCAGGCTCAGACCCCTGCGGTGTTGGGCCTAGGATTATGTTTGTGTACCTCAGTCTGACCGATCTCTGGAGCCCGGAATCAAGATGGAGGTGAGTCTCTCCTGACTGGCGGGAAGCCGAGTTCTGAAGTGGCTTCCGTGCAGCGAAAGGCTCCGCAGAACCTCAGCTGCTTTCCGCCCGGCTGGTCAGCGAAGGTCAGTGGTCCTGGGCGCAGGGCCTAACTGGACCCTGGTCGCCTTGGTTCCACCGCTGATGGCCCTTCAGATGGACCAGCTACTGCTACCGCCGCCGCCGCCGCCGCCGCCGCCGCCGCCAAAATTGTTCTATCTTAAGATCCAGCTATACTGCTCCTGGGCATATTACCTGCCCCTGCAAATGCTCCACCATACCCTAAGGGCATGTACTCCACTATATTCATAGCAGCTTTCTCTGCAATAGCCAGAAACTGTAAGCAACCCATATGTCCCCCACCCAAAGAATGGATACAGAAAATGTGGTTCACTTACACAATGGAATTCTATTTAGCTATTAAAAACAGGAATGTCCAGAATTTTGCAAGCAAATGGATGGAACTAGAAAATATCGTTCTGAGTGAAACAACCTATTCCCAAAAGGACATCTATGGTATATGCTCACTGTTAAGTGGATATTTGTCCCAACCCACAGGGCAGTCAACAGGGTTCCTGGAGCTGCCTAGGAAAAGGGCGAGGGGGCAGAGAGGTGGACAGCAAGTCAGTATTTCGATCAAGCTGTCAAACTTTAATTTTCACACAAGGCGTTATAAAGGCAAGCAAGCAGGTGTGGGGAGGGGTGAAGGGGGAAAGTCATTGTATTCGGGCAACAATCTCAGGGGGCTAGCATCATATCTCAGGAACAGTTTCTCAGAATTGTCCCTCAGGATCTCAGCGAAGATTTGGCAGGTGCAGTAGGAACTTGGCATCATATTTTGATCATGAGGAGATGAAGTGGAAAGGAGTTGCTATGGTAACTTAACCACAAGCCTCATTTGTTCAAGCCCACTCAGGTGAGCTCTGTACATACTGACCATCTAGCTTACTTGGCTAATCTTTAAAGAATATATTACCTTCTAAAGGTAGCCTAGAGAAAGCAAGCTGGAAATGGCTGAGAGGAGGGGGTTTTTGATCTTTGTGAGAATGGCTCCTGACAGATATTATCCCTGAAGTTTAGAATACAGCCCACAAACCTAAAGAAGTTTAACAAGAAGGAATACCCAGGTAAAGATACTTGAATAATACTTACAAGGGGGAACAAAATATTCATGGGAGGCTGGGGAGGAAGGGACTTGGGTGGGACAGGGAAGGGTGAGTGGAATGAGATGGGGTGGAGCTGCATTAGGCATGGAGAGAGACAGGAGAGAGGTGCAGATCTAGGAGAAGGAAGGGAAATCTGTAGCTGCTGGGGGTGTGGCCTGGAGAGTGGGGAATTCTCTAGGAAGCCCCAGAAACCTGATATAATGGAAGCTCCCAGGAGGCAATGCAAGTGACCTTAGCTGAAATGGAGATATGGAACCCCCTCCTCTCAGCCATTTCCAGCAACTCCTTTCCACTTCAAACAAAAATTTCAAAGAAATATTTAAATACTGCTACAGAAAAAAAATTACTTATAACCCCACATAATGACAAAATAGACTTCATAGCATGCTAGAGACCTTACTAGGGACTCTACTACTGTTGTTTTGCTAAACAGACAAGCTGCCAAACTGTCTTATAAATATGCAAGTTTAAACCCATGATTAATACTCTGATAAACCTTCATCAGAGAAACTTCTTACCACAGCAGGTTATTCTAGAAATTCATAAACAGGCAAAGAAGTGCTAAGAGGTGATTTTCTAGCAATCCTCTCCCACTGAAAATTTTTTCTTCATCCAGAGGTAAAATAAACACTCTGTGGAGTGAGGTACAAGAAATTAAAACCGTGAAAGCAATGAAATATAAAAACTTGGTAGTTAGCTTTTATTTTTAAAGGTAATGAAAAGTAAATATAATATGTTTGTCACAGTGATAATGTGAGAATACTGCACTGCAGGCAACTGGCTGGTGTTAAAGTAATGCTATTGTTAGAAGGGACTATCAAATACCTTCAGAGTTAAAGGAGGAAGACTCACTACATGTGGAGTCAATTTGTTTTTTGCCTGTTTTTATTTTCATCATTTGATGTTCGGATGACTTGTGTGTGTTGGATGTTGTTCTTTGTCAGGTCTAGTTTGCAAATGCCTTTCTCATGCCTGGCTCTTGCCTCAGCAGTGCAGACGCATTCTGCATTGATATCACACTATCTGTGTATCTGTGGCATTGGTGTCTGTGCTTCTGAGCTCTCCATCCAGAGACTGCGTTCTCAGGCGAGGGTCTTCAAGTGCCTCTCATATTTCCTTATAGTAATTTCATAGTGTCTGGTTTAAGTCTTGAATTTGTAATTTCTATGCATTATAAGTGCTGATATCCTTAGCCCAAATAATGAAAACATTTTAGGTTTCCTTACAACTTTAGTTGTTAGGAATCCCGAGATCAGGGCTTTTGAGAACTGGTGTGTAAGAATGTGCTGGCCTACACGAAACTGCTTCTCTCTGGAGCACCTGCTTTGATGTGACTTTGTCAGACTCAGCCTTTTCGGGATATTGCTATTGCCCTGCTGAGGCCAAGGGTCTTGATCACTGCTAAATGTTCACTAAGTTTTCTTTAAGTTCACAGACTTTACTGCCCTGGGTAACCACCCCCCTCCCTTGGGGGAAACACAGCTTGTGCTATCTAAAGCTCTTCTGATTCTCTTGAACTGGAAATAGCTCACTTCAGTGGCTGCCTTCCTGTGAAATTGTGCCTGCATCGGTTCCCTGCTGTGAGGGCCATTACTAGTGTGGCGGTGAAAAGCAAGGTCCAAACTGTGCAGTGGAGAAATAGCATAGTTCTAAAATAAATAGATAAATATATTAATTTAAAAAAATTTAAAAACTTCATGGAAACCTAAACTTTGACGATGATGATGATAGCTGTGTTTAGAAAAGTCGATGTTTAAAATAAAGACGCTCAATTTCCTTTAATACATCATTTCCTTGGATTACATGAGCTTTCTTCTTCATTAATCACTCAAAGATGCAGAGAGATTTAAATCTGATGAATAGAAGTCATCATAAACTCATTAACCAGAGGAAATAGATTCCTGTTTCTAAGTGTATTCTTCATGTAAGTTAAAAGATCAGAGTATTTCATGTGCAGTGAGTAGGCTGACAGACACCTTGTTTTAAGAATGCAGCAGTATGCATGCAAGAGTAACATGCAGACTATATCCATTGCCTGTAGCCACTGCGGATGCACTTTTACATGAGGTTGCTGAGGATAGCTTACATGACAAAGGGAGTGATTCTGTACATACAGGAAAATTCTGTACACTACAGATTATAGAAAACATTCAATGTCTTTTTCTTTTACTTACTGGAGCATCTGAGTGGAAAGAGTCAACGGCAGTTGTGCATCCTCTTCTGATCCCACCAGGCTCCAGTGGATAGCTCAGTCTCGGTCACACAGATATCCTTCATTGAACTCATTATGGATATGGATGAAATTTTCGAAGAGCACATTTTATTAATAAGAAAAGAAATTGAGTACTCATACCTTTTATTAGTGTTCTGGGTGACTAGTTGTCAAAGGAATTAACCAAGCTGTGACAAAGGCTATGTTTAGGGCTAATATTCTATCAAATTGATTTTAAATTAACTCAGGTTCTGAGAAGATGTCTTTACAAATTCTAAGCCTCTACTTTCAGTTAAGGAGCTGTTATTATTCGGTTACGAAATAAATAATGGCAGATAGAATTGACTGAGTGCCCACTGTATCTGCAGGGTGTGACTTTCAACATTTGACAGATGCCATCTCATTTAACCCTCTTAATGAACATTCTGAGATGGGTATTATTGTAACCTCTTTGGAGATAAAGAAGTAGGTTACCAAAGACTCAGGAGCACAAAGCCAATAAATTACCAAGTCAAGATTAGGACACCGCCCACCTAGCTGCAAATTCAGTGCTTAATCTTTATTTAGCAACTTGCCCGCATGGCAGGCTAGGGCATATTTATTGTGTGTTCTAATTCATATTTTCTGTCTCTCCTCTCTCCCTCCTCTTTTTCCCTCTCTCTATGTCTTTCTCCCTCTCTCTCCCTCTTCTTCCTCTTTCCTTACTTTAATTTGTTCCTACCACCCTTTTCTCTTCTCTTACTGGTTCCTTAGTCTTTTATTATATGTGTAGGTGGTCCCAGGGGCAAGTTCTGTACAACTGACCTGTGTCCCTAACCTGGTGTCTGTGTCATTTAATGCTTTTTTTCCAACGGAATATGTCCTGGCCCTTGGTCATACTGTTTGTTACAGCAAAAGAACAAAGCTAGAACAGAACTCTATTTCTATAATCACATCATATTAGTTAAGTTGCAATCACTGTAACAATAAACCAGTGACAATCAACTTATAAGAAGGAAAGGTTGTTTGTGGAAGTTTCAGTCCAAAGTCAGTGGACCTGTAACTCATGATGAAGGTGCAAAGAGAAGAAGCAGCTTGCCTTGGACTAAAATGTAAAGGATACTATTACTCCCACCCCCTCAGTGCCATGCCTCTCAGTGAATTAAAATCTCTCTATTGGCCCAACATCATTTTTTTCTTTATTATATTTTAATAGATTTTCTTGTTTCAACTTAAATGCAAATGGAATTAACTAAAACCCAAGCAGCTGAGCACATGGGTGAAGTACTTAATTTTTAGAGAAAAAATGAATTTATTTCCATAATTAGTAGATGGAAGATAACTGGATCTACTTAACACCCTAAGAATTTCTCTTTTTTTATTTATTCACCTATCTGTCTGTCTATCTATCTATCTATCTATCTATCTATCTATCTATCTATCTACCTACCTATCTATCTAATCATCTATTCACTTTACATCCCAATCAAAACCTCCCCTTCCTCTCATTCCGCCCTCACATGGTGACTTCTCCCATCCTTTTATCCCCTCACCTATGAGAAGGGGGAGGGTCCCTGAGTATCAACCCATCATGACACCTTAAATCATTGCAGGACTAGGTGCATTCTCTCCCACTGAGGCCAGATAAGACAGCTCAATTAGGGGAGCAGGATCCACAGGCAGGCAACCGAGTCAGGGAAAGCCCCTGCTCCAGTTGCTGAAGTACCTGCATGAAGATCTAGCTGCTATGTGTTTGCAGTGATCTAGCTCTAGCCCATGCTTGCCCTTTGGTTGGTGGCTCAGTCTCCGGGAGCCCCCGAGGGTCCAGGTTAATTGATTCTGTACATCTTCCTATAGCATCCCTGCATAACTGTTTTCTTCAGTTTACTTGATCTTTCTCCCAACTCTTTCACAATGCTACTGGGGCTCTGTTTAAGGTTTGACTGTGGGTCTCTGCAAGCACAACAGAGTACCATTAATAGTGTCAGGAATTGGTTCTTGCCCAAGGGATGAATTTCAAGATGGGCTAGTCATTGGTTGGCTAACCATAAGAGACTTTCATAACTGTATTGTTTGAGGTAGGAGACTCATTCCAAATCTGGAATACACTTGCTGGCAACAGCCCACATAAAGGAGCATGGAAGAAAGAAACTTGGCTTTTTTGCCCATTGTTCACTTTTGCTCACAATCTCATCTTATTCTATTGCTGCTGGTTTTAAATCCAGTTCTCCAGGATTTCTCCATGACTATAGTGCCAGACTATGACTTTTGAGGCATACAGCTTTGTAGTAGAACAACTACTAGTTTCTTAGCCTTCCCATCTCAAGACATCCATATGTATATGTGTATGTGTGTATATGTGTATATGTGTATATGTGTATATGTATATATGTGTATATATGTACAATTATATGCTTATGCATATGCGTATATATCATTATATATTATATGTCTATCTATCTATCTATCTATCTATCTATCTATCTATCTATCTATCTATCTATTTTTTAGTTCTGTTCTTTTAGAGAACCTCAATTAACACATTATTCCTGTTTATTTGTTTGTTTATGGAATATGTGGTAACATTTGCTTTTGGGTAGTACAAAGTTCTACAGATTTTAGTGCACATATAGTCTTATAACTGCTGCAAATGGGGAGCAGAACAATTCTCACATCTCATTGATTCTGTCAGGCTGTGTAGAAAGTTGATTTATTTTAACTGATTTTTTTTAAACCAGCTTTTCTGACATCTATTTCACATACATTATATTTAATCATCATCCATAATGACAAATATCACTATAGTTGATTTTGATGTTAGAACATCTTCATCACCACAAAGAGAAACTATAACTTTTCAATACCATCCAAGGAGTACCAACCAGTCATGGACTGAGACTACCAAAATTGTGAGCACCAAAAAAGTTTTATCTAAATTGATTGCCTTGGCATTTGCTACTTGTGGTAGTTTGAATGAGAGTGGCCTACATAGGCTTCTGAATTTGAATGCTAGGTCCTCAGTCAATGGAACTACTTTGGAAGGATTGAGACTCAGTCTCTGTCTCTGTCTGTCTGTCTGTCTGTCTCTCTCTCTCTTTCTTTCTGTCTCCCTCCCTCCCTCTCCCTCCCTCCCTCTTTCTCCTCTTCCCCCTCTCCTTCCTGCTGCCTGTAGACCAGGATATAAGCTCTCAACTACTGAGCCAGCATCATGCTTGCCTTCCTGCTGCCATATTTCCCACCATGATGACCGTGGAATAGCCCTCTAAAATTTTAAGCCAACCCCCAATGAAATGATTCTTTTTATAACAAATCTTGGGCATAGCGTCTCTTCACAAAAATAGAAAGGCCACTAAGATACTACCATACAAGACAGATGACTAACTCAAGTGACACTTAGCCAAGGCTGGAAATCACTACCAGTGTTATAAAATACTATACGGGACATATATTTTATTGTAAAAGTTCACAGACAGACACTGTGTATTTCTTTTTCTAGTACTCTCAACTTGAGAACCATGTCCCCAAATGGCAGATTCAAGGGCAACTCAACCATTAAGGTAAAGTAAGTGAAGTTTTAGGTTTCAGGTTATGGTAGAGTTGACCAAGGAGGTTATGAAAATGACTTATCAGGAAAGTAACCTAATTTTGAACATGTGGATTTAATTACCATTAAGGGGTACCAAGTTTAAAACTTTTCCCAAAAGAATGTTATGAATTGTCAGATTTCATTTGTTGGAAGTAATAGGTTCAGATTTTGTAGTGGCTTGAAAGAAAAAGTCACCCATAGGCTCATATGTTTGAATACTTTTTTTCTAGTTGGGCCATTCTTTGGGGGAGGTTATTGAACCTTTAGAGGATGCAGACTTGGCTGGGAGAAGAATATTTCTGAGGCTGAGGCTTGAGGATTTATGGCCATGTTTAACTTCCCGTACTCTCTTTCTGCTTTCTGTATGGATAAAAATGTAGCCAGGCAGTTTCCTATTTTTGCAACCATGCCTTTCCAGACAGTGCGAACACTATCCCCCTGAAACCATAAGTTAAAATAAACCCTTTCTTCCTTAAGTTGGCTTCATTGAGGTATTTTATGACAGCAACAGTAAAGTAATTAATGTTGTTTCTAAAGCAAAAGTCCCTTGTAGTAATGGTGATTGTTTTATGTATGTGCTTTCATTAAGTTCATGCTGGCTGTTTGCCATTTTCCAAGCATTTCCATTTGTCTCTAAATCTGCATAAAGTCTCAAGCAGCAGAGTTCTATTGATAATTTATTTTACAGATGATTCCCTGGGATAGAAAGTGACTGAAGTAGAGATGGGTCCATTAAGGCTTCCTTGTACGTTGGTTCCTCTTGGGATATCTGTCCCTATGATCCAGTAATTAACAAAGGTGGTTGGTTCATGGAAGTACCCCACCATGTTTACACTTATAAAAACTTTGGTGGGATATTCTTTCTAAAATGTATGACCAATAACAACAATTAGGTAATTATTTTTGAGCTGGTGTGAGTGTTAGAGCTGTAAAAAGTACATCTGCAGAGTGGAGAAACATCAGTAATGGGAATGAAGTAATGAGGAGATAGTCCTCAGCGGAATGTCACTCAGACAACTTAGTTATGAAAAGAATTCAGCAGAAATCAAGAGCCGGGCTGATAATTGCAGAGAGACCAGGAGAAGGGCAGAAATGAACAGAGGACACTGAGACACACAGTAAAGGACCAGAACAAGAAGTCACAAATGCAGTTACTAACAGTTGTCAAGGAAGTTTGTGGCAACTCATTTAAGATATGTTCACTCAGATCTGGAGTAGTGGAACAACAACCATTTGTTTTGCTTTTCTAGCTTTGGCTAGAAAGTCGTGGTCCTGGGGAGCTACTGTGCATTGTAGCCATGTTGCTCCAGGCCTTCTGGCTCAGACAGTTGCTGTGAGTTAGCAGGCTGAGCCTCAGCTATCCAGCTCCTGCTGCTCCTGCTGCTCCTGCTGCTCCTGCTGCTTTCTCCTTCAGTGTCTCTAACTCTTGCTGGGCTTCAATTTAACTCCAGGAGGAAATTTCCAGCTTCCTCATCAGTATTGTTACAGTGAAAGACCCAGGATGGGAGAGAGAACCATGCAAGTTCAGATCACTCCAGGGTTCCAGTTAAACCCCCAAAGTTTTGTTCTTATTGTGATAAAATTATATATAACTTAAAACTTATAATCTTTTACAATTTTAAATATGTAGCTGGTGGACAGAAGCACATTTGAATTGTTATGCAGCTGTCACTGTCATCCTTGAAAAGAGGTTTTTTTTTTTTTTCACCTACTCATTCAGAAAGTTCATACTTAATTTATGAGTGATTTCAGTTATTAACTTGACCTGATTAAGAAACTCCCAGTGCTTGGGAGACTAAAGTTTGGTTATATTTGTGAAAGTGTTTCCAGAGGGAAACTAAAGAAAGAAGATAAGTGATGCTTATGAGTGATGATATCACATAGCCTGGGGTTCCACATTAAATAAAAAGGAGAAAGAAGAAAGTACACCTGAATACAAGTGTTCCTCATCTCCTCCACTGCTGGTGGGGCTGTAAGATGGTACAACCACTTTGGAAATCAGTCCGGCGGTTCCTCAGAAAACTGGACTTGACACTTCCGAAGGACCCCACTATACCTCGCCTGGGCATATACCCAAAGAATTCCCCGGCATGCAATAAAGACACATGCTACATTATGTTCATAGCAGCCTTATTTATAATAGCCAGAAGCTTGAAAGAACCCAGATGCCCCTCAAAGGAGGAATGGATACCGAAAATGTGGTATATTTACACAATGGAATACTACTCAGTAATTAGAAACAATGAATTCACAAAATTTTTAGGCAAATGGTTTGATCTGGAAAATATCATCCTAAGTGAGGTAACCCAATCACAAAAGAATACACCAAGAAAGCAATATCTGATAAGTGGATATTAATTAGCCTAGAAGCTCTGAATACTGAAGGCACAAATCGCATAGCAAATGATTCCCATGAAGAAGTATGGAGAAGGTCCTGATCCTGGAAAGGATTGATCTAGCATTGGAGGGGAATATAAGGACAGAGAAAAAGGAGGGAGGTGATTGGAGAATGGGTGGAGAGAAGAAGGTTTATGGGACATATGGGGAGTGGGGATCTGGGAAAGGGGAAATCATTGGGAATGTAAACAAAGAATATAAAAAATAAAATATTAAAAAATACTTTATGTCCAGTTTTCTGAGGAACCTCCAGACTGATTTCCACAGTGGTTGTACCATCTTACAGCCCCACCAGCAGTGGAGGAGTGTTCCTCTTTCTCCACATCCTCGCCAACACCTGCTGTCTCCTGAGTATTTGACCTTAGCCATTCTGACTGGTGTAAGGTGAAATCTCAGGGTTGTTTTGATCTGCATTTCCCTAATGACTAATGATGTTGAGCACTTCTTAAGGTGCCTCTCGGCCATCCGAATTTCTTCAGGTGAAAATTCTTTGTTAAGATCTGTACCCCATTTTTTAATAGGGTTATTTGGTTCCCTGGGGTCTAACTTCTTGAGTTCTTTGTATATATTGGATATTAGCTCTCTATCAGATGTGGGGTTGGTTGAATATCCTTTCCCAATTTGATGGTTGCCATTTTGTCCTTTTAACAGTGTCCTTTGCCTTACAGAAACTTTGTAATTTTATGAGGTCCCATTTGTCAATTCTTGATCTTAAAGCAAAAGCTATTGGTGATCTGTTCAGGAACTTTTACCCTGTGCCCATGTCCTCAAGGGTCTTCCCCAGTTTCTTTATTATTAGTTTCAATGTGTCTGGTTTTACATGGAGGTCCTTGATCCACTTGGAGTGAAGTTTAGTACATGGAGATAAGAATGGATCAATGGGCATTCTTCTGCATGCTGACCTCCAATTGATCCAGCACCATTTGTTGAAAAGGCTATCTTTTTTCCACTGGATGTTTTTGGCTCCTTTGTCGAAGATCAAGTGACCATAGGTGTGTGAATTCATTTCTGGATCTTCTGTCACTGTGCCAATACCATGCAGTTTTTAACATTTTTGCTCTGTAGTATTGCTTGAAGTCGGGGATACTGATTCCCCCAGAATTTCTTTTGTTGTTGAGAATAGTTTTAGCTATCCTGGGTTTCTTGTTATTCCAGATGAATTTGAGAATTGCTTTTTCTAACTCTGTGAAGAACTGAGTTGGGATTTTGATGGGGATTGCATTGAATTTGTAGATCGCTTTTGGCAAGATGGCCATTTTAACTATATTAATCCTGCCAATCCACGAGCATGGCAGATTTTTTCATTTTCTGAGGTCTTCGATTTCTTTCTTCAGAGACCTGAAGTTCTTGTCATATAGATCTTTCACTTGTTTGGTTAGAGTCACACCAAGATACTTTATATTGTTTGTGGCTATTGTGAAGGGTGTCGTTTCCCTAACTTCTTTCTCAGCCTGCTTATCCTTTGAGTATAGGAAGGCAACTGATTTGCTTGAGTTGATTTTATAACCAGCCACTTTGCTGAAGTTGTTTATCGGCTGTAGGAGTTCTCTGGTGGAAGTTTTTGGGTCACTTAAGTAGACTATCATGTCATCTGCAAATAGTGATAATTTGACTTCTTCCTTTCTAATTTGTATCCCCTTGACCTCCTTATGTTGTCTAATTGCTCTAGCTAGAACTTCAAGTACTATATTGAAAAGATATGGAGAGAGAGGACAGCCTTGTCTAGTCCCTGATTTTAGTGGGATTGCTTCAAGTTTCTCTTCATTTAGTTTGATGTTGGCTACCAGTTTGCTGTATATTGCTTTAATGATGTTTAGGTATGGGCCTTGAATTCCTGTTCTTTCCAAGACTTTTAGCATGAAAGGATGCTGGATTTTGTCAAATGCTTTTTCTGCATCTAATGAGATGATCATATGTTTTTTTTCTTTGAGTTTGCTTATGTAGTGGATAGCATTGATGGATTTCCTTATATTGAACCATCCCTGCATCCCTGGGATGAAGCCTACTTGATCATGGTGGATGATCGTTTTGATGTGTTCTTGGATTTGGTTGGCAAGAATTTTGTTAAGTATTTTTGCATCGATATTCATAAGAGAAATTGGCCTGAAGTTCTATTTCTTTGTTGGATCTTTGTGTGGTTTTGGTATCAGCGTAATTGTGACTTCATAGAAGGAGAGGACGCTGCTATACCTCTCCTGGGCATATACCCAAAGGATTCCCTGGCATGCAATAAAGAAACATGCTCCATTATGTTCATAGCAGCTTTATTTATAATAGCCAGAAGCTGGAAAGAACCCAGATGCCCCTCAAAGGAGGAATGGATACAGAAAATGTGGTATATTTACACAATGGAATACTACTCAGCAATTAGAAACAATGAATTCACAAAATTTTTAGGCAAATGGTTTGATCTGGAAAATATCATCCTAAGTGAAGTAACCCAATCACAAAAGAATACACATGGAATGCAATTTCTGATAAGTGGATATTAATTAGCCCAGAAGCCCTGAATACCCAAGGCACAAATTGCATAACAAATGACTCCCATGAAGAAGTATGGAGAGGGTCCTGATCCTGGAAAGGATTGATCTAGCATGGGAAGGGAATATAAGGACAGAGAAAAAGGAGGGAGGTGATTGGAGAAGGGATGGAGAGAAGAAGGTTTATGGGACATATGGGGAGTGGGGATCCGGGAAAGGGGAAATCATTTGGAATGTAAACAAAGAATATAGAAAATAAAAATATTAAAAACAAAGCAAAACAAAAAATACTTTAAATAAGAGTTGATACATAATATATTGTAACCAAATATAACCTTAAGTTTGTGCCAATGTACAAAGATCTATACCAATTTAAGATTTTTGGCTAGTTGTAGCTCTAAAGCTTAAAAATAGATTCAATAATCTATCCTTTATTCCTATTATTCCTGTATTATTCCTATATCTCCCTTTTCCTTTTCATTCCCTTTTCCCTTTTTCCTGTAATACTTGATAGGAGAGAAAGAAAGATATAGGACAGAAAAAGAACAAAAAAGAGAAAAAGAAACCCCTGAATCTAAAAAAAATAAATAAATAAAATAAAACAAGTGTTCCTCATTCATTGCTTCCTGGTCAGTACCGTGCATCAGGCTGCTCATGCCACAAGTCTTTCTAGATGAATAGATCACATCTTATTGGTAGATTTGAGCCAGTTTCCACATGTGCCCAGGAGCAGAGCCCAAGAACAGAACCTGTGCTCTGGATATCCATACACTATATTTACAGTCAGAGACAACTTGTTCCCCAGGACTTCTGACACAACTAGGATCACTAATGAAGCCCCAACCCCTATTTCAATACCTGGCCTGAGAATCCCTGGGTCCCAGGGGATACAGGAACCCCAGACTAGTTAGAGACACACATTTATTCCAGTTTGCACTTGTACAAAGGAGTGGAACTTGTGCTCTGGATCCCCACCCATTCAGCCTACACCCAAAGACAGCTTGACCCCCCCCCCCCTGACCCAGGAGTTCTGACACACCTAGAATCACAGACTCACAGGAAGGACAGACTCCAGTTAGTGACAACAAGGCCAGTCAGATGACAAGAAGCAAGCACAGGAACATAAGCAACAGAAACCAATACAGTTTGACACTATTAGATCCCAATTCTCCCACCATAGTGAGCCCTGGATGCCCCAACACACCAGAATAGCAAGTTTCAGATCTAAAATACAATCTTATGAAGATGGTAGAGGACTTTAAGAAGGACATAAATCCCTTAAAGGAATCCAGTAGAACACAGGTAAACAGGTAGATGCCCTTAAAGAGGAAACACATAAATCTCTTAAAGAAATACAGGAAAACACAATAAAAAAGATGAAGGAATTGAACAAAATCATCCAGGATCTAAAAATGGAAATAGAAACAATAAAGAAAACACAAAGGGAACCCTGGATGTGGAACACCTAGGAAAGAGATTAAGAGTCATAGATGCAAGCATCACCAACAGAATACAAGAGATAGAAGAGAGAATGTCAGGTATAGAAGATACCATAAGAGACATGAACACAACAGTCAACTAAAATACAAAAAGCAAAAAGATTCTAGCTCAAAACATTCAAGAAATCCAGGGCACAATGAAAAGAACAAACCTAAGAATAAGCAAACTAAGATTCCCAATTCAAAGTGCCAGTAAACATCTTAAACAACATTATAGATGCAAACTTCCCTAACCTAAAGAAAAAGATGACCATACCTATACAAGAAGCCCTATACAGAACTCTCAGTAGATTGGACCAGAAAAGAAATTCCTCGGGTCACATAATAATCAAACCACCAAATGCACAAAACAAAGAAAGAATATTAAAAGTGGTAAAGAAAAAAGGTTAAGGAATACATAAAGGCAGACCTATCAGATATATATTAGACTTCTTTTTTTTTAAAGATTTTTTTATTCGATATAATTTTTATTTACATTTCAAATGATTTCCCCTTTTCTAGACCCCCACTCCCCGAAAGTCCTACCAGCCCCCTTCCCTCCCCCTGTTTTCCCACCCAACCCTTCCCACTTCCCTGTTCTGGTTTTGCCCTATACTGCTTCACTGAGTCTTTCCAGAACAAGGGGCCACTCCTCCGTTCTTCTTGTACATCATTTGATGTGTGGATTATGTTTTGGGTATTCCAGTTTTCTAGGTTAACACCCACTTATTAGTGAGTGCATACCATGATTTGTCTTTTGAGTCTGGGTTACCTCACTTAGTATGATGTTCTCCAGCTCCATCCATTTGCCTAAGAATTTCATGAATTCATTGTTTCTAATGGCTGAATAGTACTCAATTGTGTATATATAACACATGTTTTGCATCCACTCTTCTGTTGAGGGATACCTGTATTCTTTCCAACTTCTGGCAATTATAAATAGGACTGCTATGAACATAGTGGAACATGTATCCTTATTACATGCTGGGAAATCTTCTGGCTATATGCCCAGGAGTGGTATAGCAGGATCTTCTGGAAGTGAGGTACCCAGTTTTCGGAGGAACTGCCAGACTGATTTCCAGAGTGGTTGTGCCAATTTGCAACCCCACCAGCAGTGGAGGAGTGTTCCTCTTTCTCCACATCCTCACCAACATCTGCTGTCTCCTGAATTTTTATTCTTATCCATTCTGACTGGTGTAAGGTGAAATCTCAGGGTTGTTTTGATTTGCATTTCCCTAATGGCTAATGAAGTTGAGCAATTTTTAAGATGCTTCTCCACCATCCGAAGTTCTTCAGGTGAAAATTCTTTGTTTAACTCTGTACTCCATTTTTTAATAGGGTTATTTGGTTTTCTGGAGTCTAACTTCTTGAGTTCTTTATATATATTGGATATTAGCCCTCTATCTGATGTAGGGTTGGTGAAGATCTTTTCCCAATTTGTTGGTTGCCGATTTGCCCTTTTGATGGTGTCTTTTGCCTTACAGACACTTTGTAATTTTATGAGATCTCATTTGTCAATTCTTGATCTTCTTAACAGAGACTTTAACAGCTAGATCTGGGCAGATGTCATACAGACTCTAAGAGAACAAAAATGCCAGCCCAGACTACTATGCTCAGCAAAACTCTCAATTACTGTAGATGAAGAAACCAAGATATCCCACGACAAAATGAAATTTAAACAATATCTTTTCACTAACCCAGTCCTACAAAGAATAATAGATGGGAAACCCCAACACAAGGAGGTAAACTACACCCAAGAAATAGCAAGAAATTAATCTTCTTACAACAAACCCAAAAAGAAGAGAACCACACAAATATAATTCCACCTCTAAAAACAAAAAAACAGGAAACAATAATCATTGTTCTTTAATATGTCTCAAAATCAATGGACTCAATTCTCCCCCTCCCAAAAAAAATACCCGAAATGGACTAATAGACTCGATGTGTAAACAAGACCCAGCATTTTGCTGCATACAGGAAACACACCACACTGACAAGGTCAGATACTACCTCTGAGTAAAAGGATGGAAAAAAGTGTTCCAAGAAAGTAGTACCGAGAAACAAGTTGGAATAGCCATCCTAATATAGAGTATAATAGAGTCTTAACTAAAAGTTATGAAAAAAGATGGTAAAGGACACTACATACTCATCAAAGGAAAATTCAGCAAGATCAACTCTCAGTTCTGAACATGCCTCAAATGCAAGGCCACCCACATTTGTAAAAGAAATGATCCTAAGGCTCAAATCACACATTCAAACTCACAGAATAATAGTGATTTCAACACCACACTCTCATCAACAGACAGGTCATGGAAATAGAAACAAGATAGAGACACAGTGAAACTAGCAGAATTTATGAGCCAAATGGATTTAATATATATGCTCAGAACATTTCACCCTAAAAGAAAAAAATATACCATCCTCTCAGAACTTCATAGTACCTTCTCCAAAACAGCCCACATAATCAGAAACAAGCCTCAACAGATACAAGAGCATTGAATTAATCACATGTATTCTATCAGACCAACACAGATTAAGGCTGGTGTTCAATAACAACAAAATAAAAAAACATAAAGCCCACATACACATGGAAGCTGAATAACTCTCTATTCAATGATAACTTGGTCAGGGAAGAAATAAAGACAGAAACTAAAGACCTTCTAGAATTCAATGAAAATGAAGACAAAGCGTACCCAAACTTAGTGGACACAATGAAAGCAATGCTAAGAGGGAAATACATAGCTCTAAGTCCCTCCATAAGAAATTGGAGAGATCGTACACTAGTAGCTTAATAGCATATCTGAAAGCTCTAGAACAAAAAAAAGCAAATACACCCACCCAAGAGGAGTAGACAGCAGGAAATAGTCAAACTCAGGTCTGATATCAAACTCAGGAAGTTTACAAAGAATGACCAAAACCAGGAGCTAGTTCTTTGAGAAAATCAGCAAGATAGATAAACCTGTATCCAAACTGACTAGAGGGCACAGAGCAAGTATCCAAATTAACAAAATCAAAAATTAAAGGGAGACATAACAATAGAAACTGAGAAATTAAAAAAAAAATCAGATCAAACTACAAAAGCCTATACTCAGCAAAACTGGAAAATCTAGATGAAATGGATGATTTTCTAGACAGATACTAGGTACCAAAGTTAAACCAGGGTCAGATAAACCATCTAAACAGTACAGTCCCACAACCCCTAAGAAAATAGAAGCACTCATTAAAATTCTCCCAACCAAAAAAGCCTAGGGAAGTTGATTTTAGTGCAAAATTCTTTTTTTTTTTTTTTTTTTTTTTTTTTTTTTTTTTTGGTCATTTGAGACACTGTCATTGACTCTTCTTTTTTTTTTTTATTTTTTCCACTTTTTTTTATTCGATATATTTTTTATTTACATTTCAAATGATCTCCCCTTTTCTAGCCCCCCACTCCCAAAAGTCCCATAAGCCCCTTTCTCTCCCCCTGTCCTCACACCCACCCCTTCCCACTTCCCCGGTCTGGTTTTGCCGAATACTGCTTCACTGAGTCTTTCCAGAACAAGGGGCCACTCCTCCTTTCTTCTTGTACCTCATTTGATGTGTGGATTATGTTTTGGGTATTCCAATTTTCTAGGTTAACATCCACTTATTAGTGAGTGCATACCATGATTCACCTTTTGAGTCTGGGTTACCTCACTTAGTGATTTGTCTTTTTGATGGTGTCCTTTGCCTTACAGAAACTTTGTAATTTTATGAGGTCCCATTTGTCAATTTTTGATCTTAGAGAATACGCTATTGGTGTTCTGTTCAGAAACTTTCTCCCTGTACCAATGTCCTCAAGGGTCTTCCCCAGTTTCTTTTCTATTAGCTTCAGAGTGTCTGGCTTTATGTGGAGGTCCTTGATCCATTTGGATTTGAGCTTAGTACAAGGAGACAAGGATGGATCAATTCACATTCTTCTGCATGCTGACCTCCAGTTGAACCAGCACCATTTGTTGAAAAGGCTATCTTTTTTTCCATTGCATGTTTTCATCCCCTTTGTCGAAGATCAAGTGGCCATAAGTGTGTGGGTTCATTTCTGGATCTTCAATCCTGTTCCATTGATCCTCCTGCCTGTCACTGTACCAATACATGCAGTTTTTTTTTCTTTTCTTTTTTTTATTCGATATAATTTATTTACATTTCAAATGATTTCCCCTTTTCTAGCCCCCCCCACTCCCCGAAAGTCCCATAAGCCCCCTTCTCTTCCCCTGTCCTCCCACCCACCCCTTCCCACTTCCCCGTTCTGGTTTTGCTGAATACTGTTTCACTGAGTCTTTCCAGAACCAGGGGCCACTCCTCCTTTCTTCTTGTACCTCATTTGATGTGTGGATTATGTTTTGGGTATTCCAGTTTTCTAGGTTAATATCCACTTATTAGTGAATGCATACCATGATTCACCTTTTGAGTCTGGGTTACCTCACTGAGTATGATATTCTCTAGCCCCATCCATTTGCCTAAGAATTTCATGAATTCATTGTTTCTAATGGCTGAATAGTACTCCATTGTGTATATATACCACATTTTTTGCATCCACTCTTCTGTTGAGGGATACCTGGGTTCTTTCCAGTCATCTGGCAATTATCAAAAGGGCTGCTATGAACATAGTAGAACATCTATCCTTATTACATGGTGGGGAGTCTTCTGGGTATATGCCCAGGAGTGGTATAGCAGGATCTTCTGGAAGTGAGGTGCCCAGTTTTCAGAGGAACCGCCAGACTGATTTCCAGAGTGGTTGTACCAATTTGCAACCCCACCAGCAGTGGAGGAGTGTTCCTTTTTCTCCACACCCTCTCCAACACCTGCTGTCTCCTGAATTTTTAATCTTAGCCATTCTGACTGGTGTAAGATGAAATCTTAGGGTTGTTTTGATTTGCATTTCCCTAATGACTAATGAAGTTGAACATTTTTTAAGATGCTTCTCCGCCATCCGAAGTTCTTCAGGTGTGAATTCTTTGTTTAACTCTGTACCCCATTTTTTAATAGGGTTGTTTGGTTTTCTGGAGTCTAACTTCTTGAGTTCTTTATATATATTGGATATTAGCCCTCTATCTGATGTAGGATTGGTGAAAATCTTTTCCCAATTTGTTGGTTGCCGATTTGTCCTCTTGATGGTGTCCTTTGCCTTACAGAAACTTTGTAATTTTATGAGGTCCCATTTGTCAATTCTTGCTCTTAGAGCATACGCTATTGGTGTTCTGTTCAGAAACTTTCTCCCTGTACCGATGTCCTCAAGGGTCTTCCCCAGTTTCTTTTCTATTAGCTTCAGAGTGTCTGGCTTTATGTGGAGGTCCTTGATCCATTTGGAGTTGAGCTTAGTACAAGGAGACAAGGATGGATCAATTCACATTGTTCTGCATGCTGACCTCTAGTTGAACCAGCACCATTTGTTGAAAAGGCTATCTTTTTTCCATTGGATGTTTTCAGCCTCTTTGTCGAGGATCAAGTGGCCATAGGTGTGTGGGTTCATTTCTGGATCTTCAATCCTGTTCCATTGATCTGCCTGCCTGTCACTGTACCAATACCATGCAGTTTTAAACACTATTGCTCTGTAGTATTGCTTGAGGTCAGGGATACTGATTCCCCCAGATTTTCTTTTGTTGCTGAGAATAGTTTTAGTTATCCTGGGTTTTTTTTGTTGTTCCAGATGAATTTGATAATTGCTCTTTCTAACTCTGTGAAGAATTGAGTTGGGATTTTGATGGGTATTGCATTGAATCTGTATATTGCTTTTGGCAAAATGGCCATTTTAACTATATTGATTCTACCGATCCATGAGCATGGGAGGTTTTCCCATTTTTTGAGGTCTTCTTCCATTTCCTTCTTCAGAGTCTTGAAGTTCTTGTCATACAGATCTTTCACATGTTTGGTAAGAGTCACCCCAAGATACTTTATACTGTTTGTGGCTATTGTGAAGGGGGTCATTTCCCTAATTTCTTTCTCAGCCTGCTTATCCTTTGAGTATAGGAAGGCCACTGACTTGCTTGAGTTGATTTTATAACCTGCCACTTTGCTGAAGTTGTTTATCAGCTGTAGGAGCTCTCTAGTGGAGTTTTTGGGTCACTTCGGTAGACTATCATGTCATCTGCAAATAATGATAGATCAAGGACCCCCACCTAAAGCCAGACACTCTGAAGCTAATAGAAAAGAAATTGGGGAAGACCCTTGAGGACATTGGTACAGGGAGAAATGCAAATTGAAATGACCATAAGTTCCCAACTCACACCAATCAGAATTGCTAAAATTAAAAAACAAAATAAAACAAAACGTATGTCTGCAGATGCTGGTGAGACATGTCTGTGGATTGCTGGTGGGATTGCAAGTTGGAAAAACCACTTTGAAAATCATTCTGGTGGTTCTGTGGAAAATTAGAAATAGTTCTACCTGGAAGACCCAGCTATACCCTTACTGGACATATACCCAAAAGATTCTTCAACATATAACAAGGACACATGCTCCACTATGTTTATAGCAGCCTTATTTATAAAAGCCAGAAGCTGGACACAACCCAGCTGTAAACTTAACAGCTGAATAGATACAGAAAATGTGGTACATTTACACAATGGAATACTACTCAGCTCTTAAAAACAATGACTTCATAGAATTCACAGCCAAATGGATAGGACTAGAAAATATCATTCTGAGTCAGGTAACAAAAGGACATACATGGTATGTATTCACTGATAAGTGGATATTAGCCCCAAATCCAGAATATTCATGATACAACCCTCAAAACATATGGAACTTAAGACAAAGTAATACCAAAGTGTGGATGCTTCAATCCTACATAGAAGAGAGAACAAAATAATCAGAGGAGGCAGAGAGACAGAAAGACTTGGGAGGGAGAGAGGCAGAGGAGGGAAATAAAGAGGGGACAGGATTAGAGAAAGTTATTGGAAGGGTCAGGAGAGGAGTACAGAGGATCAGGAAACTGAATAGGAATATGTAGCAGTTGGGAGATGGGAAACTGGGGGTACCCACTAGAAGGTCCCAGATGTCAGGGAATCAAGAGGCTCTCAGCACCCTAACAGTGATGACTTTAGCTGAAATATACAACAAAGGAGAGATAGAACCTGTAGAGACAATCTCTAGTTGATATACACAGACCCCCATTGAGGATTGGGACTACCCACCCATCTCAAAATTTTTAGCCCGGAAATGTTTCTGACCAAAGGAAAAACAGGGACAAAATTGGAACAGAGACAGAAGAAAAGGTCACCCAGAGACTGCCCCATCTGGGTATTCATCCCATTTGTAGACACCAAATGTGAACACTATTGCTGATGCCAATAAGTGCTTGCTGAAGGAAGCCTGGTAAGGCTGTTCCCTGAGAGATTCTACCAGCACCTGAACAATATAGATGCAGATACTCATGGCCACTATCAGACTCAGCCCAGGCACCCCAAATGGAAGAGTTAGTGGAAGGACTGAAGGAGCTGAAGGAGATTCAACCCCATAGGAAAAACAGTAACAACTAAGCAGACCACTTAGAGCTCCCAGGGACTAAACCACCAATCAAAGAATATGAATGATGGGATCCATGGCTCCAGAAAAATATGTAGCAGAGAATGACTTTATCTAACATCAGTGGGAGAGAAGGCCCTTGGTCTTGTGGAGGCTTGGTGCCCCAGGGTAGGTGGATGCTAGAGAGGTAAGGTAGGATTGGGTGAGTGGGTGAAGGAGCACCTTCATAGATGCAAAGTAGATGGGGGAAAAGGGCGATGAGATAGGGGGTCGGGGAGGAGTAACTGGGAAGGGGGTATCTTTTGAAATGTAAATGAATAAAATGATTAATAAAAAGGGGGAAATGGTAGCCGTCATTCTTCTATACTGTAATCAAAAAAAAATTGTTCCTTCCTTTAAGTTGCTTTTGGGTAGGTGTTTGGTCACAGTAACAAAGAAACTAGCCAATATGCCACAAGAAATTAAAAATGAAAAGACTTCTGCTGGGGAAGCAGGTAGGCTGACTTCATGTCTTCTTCTGATCTTCCAATCTTCCAAATTCTTCTCCTAGTCTCATCACCAGTTCTTTGGCAGAACACTTTCTGCAGTTTCCCTTTCTTATCTGACTTCATCCTTAATAGATCACAAAGATCTCCTTGAACCTCCCTTCCCCCAAATCATCCTATTATCCTAGCCTTGAAGACCAGCAGGCATTCCAGCAGAACACATCAGCTGAGCAGGCCAGGAAAATAAGTATGTCCTTGTTAGGGTTTTTATTGCTGCAATAAAACACCATAATCAAAAAGCAATTTGGGGAATAAAGGGTTATTTCAGCTTATACTCGAATACAGAAGGAAGACAGGACAGGAACTCCAATGGGCAGGAACAGGGAAGCAGGAGCTGATTCAGAGGTCAGGGAGGGGTGCTGCTTACTGGCCTGCTCTCTGTCTTTCTTAGTCTGCTTTCTTTTTTTTTTTTTTTTTTTTTTTTTTTTTTTTTTTTTTGGTTAGCGTACAATTTTATTTTTTTTATTTTTTTATTTACTTAATTATTTTTTTTAATTTATTGATATATTTATTTACATTTCAAATGATTTCCCCTTTTCTGGACCCCCACTCCCCGAAAGTCCCATCAGTCCCCTTCCCTCCCCCTGTTTTTCCACCCAACCCTTCCCACTTCCCTGTTCTGATTTTGCTCTATACTGCTTCACTGAGTCTTTTCAGAACAAGGGGCCACTCCTCCGTTCTTCTTGTACCTCATTTGATGTGTGGATTATGTTTTGGGTATTCCAGTTTTTTAGGTTAATATCCACTTATTAGTGAGTGCATACCATGATTCACCTTTTGAGTCTGGGTTACCTCACTTAGTATGATGTTCTCTAGCTCCATCCATTTGCCTAAGAATTTCATGAATTCATTGTTTCTAATGGCTGAATAGTACTCCATTGTGTAGATATACCACCCAGGAGGAGTAGAAGACAGGAAATCATCAAATTCAGGGCTGAAATCAATCAAGTGGAAACAAAGAGAACCATACAAAGAATCAACGAGTCCAGGAGCTGGTTCTTTGAGAAAATCAACAAGATAGATAAACTCTTAGCCAGACTGACCAAAGGGCACAGAGAAAGTATCCAAATCAACAAAATTAGAAATGAAAAGGGAGATATTACAACAGAAACTGAGGAAATTCAAAAAATCATCAGATCCTACTACAAAAGCCTATACTCAACACAACTGGAGAATCTGGAGGAAATGGACAATTTCCTAGACAGATACCAAATACCAAAATTAAATCAGGACCAAATAGATCATCTAAACAGTCCCATAACCCCTAAAGAAATAGAAGGGGTCATAGAAAGTCTTCCAACCAAATAAAGCACAGGACCAGATGGTTTCAGTGCAGAATTCTATCAGACCTTCAAAGAAGACCTAACACCAATACGCTTCAAACTATTCCACAAAATAGAAACAGAAGGAACCCTACCCAATTCCTTCTACGAAGCCAATTACGCTGATACAAAAACCACACAAAGATCCAACAAAGAAAGAAAACTTCAGACCAATCCCCCTTATGAACATCGATGCAAAAATACTCAATAAAATTCTTGCCAACCGAATCCAAGAACACATCAAAACGATCATCCACCATGATCAAGTAGGCTTTATCCCAGGGATGCAGGGTTGGTTCAATATACGGAAATCCATCAATGCAATCCACTACATAAACAAACTCAAAGAAAAAAAACCACATGGTCATTTCATTGGATGCTGAAAAAGCATTTGACAAAATTCAGCATCCTTTCATGCTTAAAGTCTTGGAGAGAACAGGAATTCAAGGCACATACCTAAACATCATTAAAGCAATATACAGCAAACTGGTATCCAGCATCAAACTAAATGGAGAGAAACTTGAAGCAATCCCACTAAAATCAGGGACTAGACAGGGCTGCCCCCTTTCTCCTTATCTTTTCAATATTGTACTTGAGGTACTAGCTCGGGCAATTAGACAATGTAAGGAGGTCAAAGGGATACAAATTGGAAAGGAAGAAGTCAAACTATCATTATTTGCAGATGACATGATAGTCTACCTAAGTGACCCAAAAAACTCCACTAGAGAACTCCTACAGCTGATAAACAACTTCAGCAAAGTGGCAGGTTATAAAATCAACTCAAGCAAATCAGTGGCCTTCCTATACTCAAAGGATAAGCAGGCTGAGAAAGAAATTAGGGAAATGACCCCCTTCACAATAGCCACAAACAGTATAAAGTACCTTGAGGTGAGTCTGCTTTCTTATACAATCTAAGATCACCTGCCCAGGAATGGCACAATGGGCTGGGCCCTCCCTCATTAATCCCTAATTTAGAAATGCCTTACAGTTGGATCTTATGGAAGCAATTTCTTAAATTGGGCTTCCTTCTTTTAGATGATTTTAGCTTCTGTCAGCTTGACATAAGACTAACCAGCATAATATTTGATGGCCTTTACTACTCCCTCATTTCCCCCCAATCCAAGCACCAAGTCTTATCCCTAGTGCTGAAACAGGGCGGCAGCCTTCTTTCTTCCCACCTTACCCCATCTCCTGTGGATCTCACAGACCTCTCCTCCTAGTTTCCTCCCTCCCTCATTACTTTATCCCAGCCCCCAACTCCTGAAGGCAGCCTTTCCTGGCCCACAGGCTACTTTTGCCAGGGTAGCAGGTGGGCTGCCTGCAGATATTCCCCTCTTCTTTTGTTTTTCCAGTTCCCCAGTCTCATCCCCAGCCCTCTAGCAGTCCTTTCTTTACCCTCTGCCCCTAGTTCAAGAAGACTAAACAAGTAGATCCTGGTGGAACACTCTGCTTTTATCTCTCCTGCATTCCCCCTCAGATACCTAGCCTATCTCCATTCCTAAGTTTCAACTACCAATACGATTTGATAGCAGGCAATACACAGCCATCATACTTTCCTAAAATCAGAGATGAAAAAGAAATAAAAGAACATCTACTCAACAAAGAAAAAACTAAATATCAGCACCTAGGACTATAATATTACCAATCCGAGATGCATAGACTCCAATGTATAAACATAACCAATAACAGTCAGGACAATGTCTCCCAATGTCAACCCTACCACATTGTGCCCTGAATATCCCAACATAGCTAAAGCACAAGAAAAAGACACTAAAAGAGCCTGTATAAATATGATAGAGTTTCTTTCTTTTTTTTTCTTTCACCTTTGGAATGCTCCTTCTCTGACAGTCAGCATTTGCTGGCCTTGGGTAGACCATTTTTATTGACTCTCTGACTAGAGCCAAAGCAATAAAGAATGTTACTTGACTGAATAGGTTTTTTAATATTGTGGTAGAGCCAGGATATTTTTATACAAATATGATATGAAATATAAAAAGATGTGAAATAAACTCTCAAAGAAGAGCTTTAAAAGGGATCTCATTCACTACTATCGTCAAAAAGCTGAGCTTCCTGGAACGAGCACATGGAAATGCCCTAGCCTACACCCTCGAGCCCTGTGTGCCGTGGACTGTATTTCCAGCGCAACACGCTCCCAGCGTGAAGGGAAGCAGGAGCTGCGAGTTTCCCTGTTGTTATCAACTCAGTTCAATAAGCATTTGTGGGAGACTGTACAAATCCAGAAGAGTTAACCATGACCTTGTCAGCTCCTAGCCCACCATGAAGCACAGTGTTCTGAGATACCAAAAACAGAAGCAAACAACGTGGCCAAGATCTTATCCATGAGGCTACAAGTCAAGTGATATATAGGCAGATCATATCATGAGGCAGATATTAGCTGGAGGTGAGAGTGAGGCCCCATCGGGGGACTTAGGCTCTGCCTCTGTTCTTCATGAGAGCGCACCATGAAACTGAGGCCATGCACATGGGTTATTGCTGGAAGGAACCAAGGCTTCAGGCACAGTTGCTATTCTAGGGTTGAGATGGGTCTGTACTACTCCCAGGCTTGGCTTGTTTTCTTTTCTTTTTCATTTTTTAATTGGATATATTCTTTATTTACATTTCAAATGTTATTCCCTTTCCTCATTTCCCCACCTCTCAAAAAACGCCTATCCCACCCTCCCTTCCTCTGCTTCAATGAGGGTGTTCCTCCACCCAACCCACTCCCACCTTCCTGCCCTCAGTTCCCCTACAATGGGCCATCTATGAAGCCTAGGACCAAGGACCTTTCCTCCCATTGATGCCTGACAAGGCAATCCTCTTCTACAAATGCAGCTGGAGTCATGTGTACCCCTTGGTTGACGGCTTAGTCTGTAGGCGCTCTGGGAGATCTGGTTAGTTGATACTGTTGTTCTTCCTATGAGGTTGCAAATCCCTTCAGCTCCTTTAGTCCATTCTCTAACTCCTCCAATGGGTACCCGCGCTTAGACCAATGGATGGCTGTTAGCATCTGCCTCTGTATTTGTAAGGCTCTGGCAGAGCCTCTCAAGAGACAGCCATATCAGGCTCTTTTCAGCAAGCATTTCTTGGCATCCATAATAGTGTCCTGTTTGGTGACTGTTTATGGGATGAATCCCCAGAGAGGAAAGTCTCTGGATGGCCTTACCTTCAATCTCTGCTCCACACTTCATCTCCATTTTTGCTCCTGTGAGTATTTTGTTCCCCTTCTCAGAGGAACTGAAGCACCCACAGTTTGGTCTTCCTTCTTCTTGAGTTTCACATAGTTTGAAATGTACTTTGTCTATTAGGAGCTTTTGGGATAATATCCACTTATCAGTGAGGGCATACCATGTGATTGGGTTTTCTCACTCTGGATGATATTTTCTAGTTCTATCCATTTTCCTAAGAATTTCATAAAGTCATCATTTTTAATAGTTAAGTAGTACTACATTGTGTAAATATACCACATTTTCTGTATCCATTCCCCTGTGAAAGGACATCTGGGTTCTTTCCAGCTTCTGGCTCTTATAAAAATGGCTGCTATGAACATAGTGAAGCATGTGTCCTTATTACATGTTGGAGCATCTTCTAGGTATATGCCCAGGAGTGGTATAGCTGGGTTCACAGGTAGTGCTATGTCTACTTTTCTGAGGAACCACCAAACTGATTTCCAGAGTGGTTGTACTAGCTTGAAATCCCACCAGCAATGGAGGAATGTTTCTCATTCTCCACATCCTTGCCAGTATTTGCTGTCCCCTGAGTTTTTGATCTTAGCCATTCTGACTGGTGTGAGGTGGAATCTCAGGATTTGCATTTCCCTGATGACTAAGGATGTTGAACATGTCTGTAGATGCTTCTCAGATATTCGATATTTTTCAGTTGAGAATTCTTTGTATAGGTCTGTACCTCATATTTTAATAGGGTTATTTGATTCTCTGGAGGCTAACTTCTTGAATTCTTTGTGTATATTGGATATTAGCCCTCTATCAGATGTAGGATTGGTAAAGATGTTTTCCCAATTTGTTGCTTGCCATTTTGTCCTATTGATAGTGTCCTTTGCCTTACAGAAGCTTTGCAATTTTTTGAGGTCCCATATGTCAAATATTGATCTGAAAGCATAAGCCATTGATGTTCTGTTCAGGAAATTTTCCCCTGTGCTCTTCCCCCACTTTCTCCTCTATAAGTTTCAGTATATCTGGTTTTATGTGGAGGTCCTTGAACCACTGGGACTTGAGCTTTGTACTAGGAGATAAGAATGGGTTGATTTGCATTTTTCTACATACTAACCACAAGTGGAACTAGCACCATTTGTTAAAAATGCTGTCATTTTCCACTGAATGATTTTAACTCCTTTGTCAAATATCAAGTGACAATAGGTGTGTGAGTTCATTTTAGGGTCTTCAATTCTATTTCATTGATCTTCCTGCCTATCTCTGTACCAATACCATACAGTTTTTATCACTAGTGTTCTGTAATACAACTTGAGGTCAGAAATGGTGATTCCCCAGACATTCTTTTATTGTTGAGAATAGTTTTCACTATCCTGGGATTTTTTGTTATTCCAAATGAATTTTGAGATTGCTCTTTCTAACTCTATGAAGAATTGAATTGGAATTTTGATACATTGCATTGAATCTGTAGATTGCTTTCAGCAAGATGGCCATTTTTACTATGTTAATCCTGCCAATCCATAAGCATGGGAGCTCTTTCCGCCTTCTGAGATCTTCTTCGATTTCTTTCTTCAGATGTTTGAAATCCTTATCATACATATCTTTTACTTGTTTGGTTAGAGTCACATCAAGGTATGTAATATTCTTTGTGCCTATTGTGAAGGGTGTTGTTTCCCTAATTTCTTTCTCAGCCTGTTTATCCTTTTAGTAAAGGATACTGATTTGTTGATTTTTATATTCAGCCACTTTGAAGTTTTTTTTTATAATCAGGTTTAGGAGTTCTCTGGTGGAATTTTTGGGGTCAGTTAGGTATATGATCATATAATCTGCAAATAGTGAGAGTTTGACTTCTTCCTTTCCAATTTGTATATCTTGACCTCCTTTTGTTGTCTAACTGCTTTGGCTAGAACGTCAAGTATTATACAGAATAGATAGGGAGAGAGTGGGCGGCCTTGTCTGGTCCATGATTTTAGTGTAATTGCTTCAAGTTTCTCTCCATTTAGTTTGATGTTAGGTAATGGTTTACTGTTTACTGTGTTTAGGCATGGGCCTTGAATTCCTGATCTTTCCAAGACTTTTATCATGAAGAGTTATTGGATATTGTCAAATGCTTTTTCAGCATCTAATTAAATAATCATGTTTTTTTTCTTTGACTTTGTTTATGTAGTGGATTACATTGATGGATTTCCATATATTGAACAATCCCCGCATCCCTGGGATGAAGCCTATTTGATCGTGGCAAATGATCATTTTGATGTGTTCTTGGATTTGGTTCACAAGAATTTTATTGATCAATGTTCATAAGGGAAATTGGTCTAGAGTTCTCGTTCTTTGTTTGGTTTAGTTATAAGAGTAATTGTGGCTTCATAGAATGAGTTGGGTAGAGTTTCTTCTGATTCTATTTTGTGGAATAGTTTGAAGAGTACTAAACCTACCCAGTCCTTTTTTTTTCCTGGTTGGGAGACTATTAATGACTGCTTCTCTTTCTTCAGGCGTTATGGGACTGTTTAGATGGTTTATCTGATCCTGTTTCAACTTTGGCACCTGGTATGTGTCTAGAGAATTCTTCATTTAATCCAGATTTTCCAGTTTTGTTGAGTATAAGCTTTTGTAGTAAGACTTGATGATTTTTTTTGAATTTGCATGGTTTCTGTTGCTATGCCTTCTTTTTCATTTCTGATTTTATTAAATTGGGTACTGTCTCTGTGCTCTCTGGTTAGTCTGGTTAAGGTTTTATCTGTCCTCTTGATTTTCTCAAAGAACCAGCTCCTGGTTTTGTTGATTCTTTGTATAGTTCTTTTTTGTTTTTATTTTGTTGATTCTTTGTATAGTTCTTTTTTGTTTTTATTTAGTTGTTTTCAGCCCTGAGTTTGACTATTTCCTGCTGTCTACTCCTCTTGCGTGTATTTGCTTCTTTTTGTTCTAGAGCTTTCAGGTGTGCTGTCAAGTTGTTAATGTAAGTTCTCTCCAGTTTCTTTTTGGAGTTACTTAGAGCTGAGTTTTCTTCTTGCGCTGCTTTCATTGTGTTCTATATGTTTTGGTATGATGTGTCTCTATTTTCATTAAATTCTAAAAAGTCTTTAATTTCTTTCTTTATTTCTTCCTTAACCAAGTTATCATTGAGTATGGCATTCAGCTTCCATGGGTATGTGGGCTTTCTGTTGTTTTTGTTGCTATTGAAAACCAGACTTAATCCGTAATGATCTGATAAAAGGTAAGGGATTATTTCGGTCTTCATCTATCTGTTGAGGTCTGCTTTGCAACCAATTATATGGCCAATTTTGGAGAAAGTACCATGAGGTACTAAGAAGAAGGTATATTCTTTTAATTTGGGATGAAATGTTCTATAGATATGTGTTAATTCCATTTATGATAGAGTTTCTTAAAGAGGAAATAAATAAATCCCTTTTAAAAATTCTAGGAATGTTCAAATGGAAAGAAATGGATAAAACTGTTCAAAAACCTGAAAAATGGAAAATATAATCTAAACTGCAGAAAATCTGGAAATAAACAAAAAAGCAGATTTTGTACAGGAACTGTATAGACAAGCCTCACCAACAAAATACAAGAGATGGAAAAGAGAATCTCAGGCATTAAAGATACAATAGAAGAAATGGGTAGACTGGTCAAAAAAATATTAAATCTAAAAATATTATTCCTGATACAAAGCATCCAGGAAATCTGGGACACTATGTAAAGGTCAAACCTAAGAATAGTAGGAATAGAGAAAAAGAAGAATCGCAGCTCTAAGGCCCTGAAAATATTTTCAACAAAATAATAGAAAAAAATTCCCTAAATTAAAAAATAAGATGCATATAGGAAACGTTAAATGCTATATATTGGATCAGAAAAGAAAGTCCATTCATCACATAATATTCAAAATAATGAATGTACAGAACAAAATGAAATAAAATTTCATGGGAAATAGGTCAAGTAACCGATAAAGGCAGATCTATTAGAATTACATCTGATCTCTTGATGCAGACTCTAAAAACCTGAAGGGCCTGGACAGATATGATACAGATACTAAGAGACCAAAGATGTCAGCCCAGATTACTTTGCCCAGCAAAACTTTCTAGTAACACAGATGAATAAAATAAGTCATTTCATGATAAAGTTAAATTTAAGTAATATATGTGTACAAATCCAATCCTACTAAAGGTGCTAGAAGGAAAATTCCAACCCAAAATGGTTAACTAAAACCATGAAATCTCAGGAAATAAAAAAAAATGTATTTTATTCTACTGGAAAAATCAAAAGAATGGAAACATACCACCACCACTACGACCACCACTACCACCACCACTACTATTAAAATATTTACTATTATCATCATCAACATAACAGGAATCAAAAATCATAGGCCATTGATAACTCTCAATATCAATGTTCCCAATTAGCCAATAAAAAGGCCTAACAGACTAACAGGATGTATGCAAAAACAGAATACAACTTTCTGCTGCATCCAAAAAAAAAAAAAAAAAAAAAAAAAAAAAAAAAAAAAACCAAAAAACACTTCTAAACGTCAAGGATAGTCATTAACTCTGGGTAAAGGGTTGGAAAAATATATTTCAAGCAGATGTACTCATGAAGAAAGCTGGTGTAGCCATTTTTATATCTCACAAAATAGACATCAAACTAAAACTAATCAAAATATATATGGAAAGACACTACAAATTAATAAAAGGAAAAACATCTATGTACCAAACATGAAGGGTACCCAAGTTTGTAACAGAAATGCTACTACTGCTTATATCACATATTGTCCCTCAGACAATGATAATGGATGACTTCACACAAATAGGTTTTACACACACACACACACACACACACACACACATCTCATACTAGCAACTTAACACACCTGGAAAATGCTCTGGAACAAAAAGAAAGAATCATGCCCCAAAGGAATATTCAGCAGGAAATAATCAAACTCTGGTCTGAAATGAATAAAACAGAAACAAAAAAATTTACAAAGAACCAATGAAACAAAGAGTTGCTTCATGAGAAAATCAATAGAACGAGCAAACCCTTACACAAATTAATTAAAAGGCAAACAGAGGCTAAATTAACAAATCTAGAAATGGAAAAGGGGGGCATGTCAACAAACACTAAATGCAGCAAATATACTTGGAAACCTCTGCTCCACCAAATTGGATAATCTAAAAGAAATGCACAATTCTTCAGGTATGTACCATTTGCCAAGCTTAAATCAAGATCAGATAGGCAATTTGAACAGACCTATAATTCCCAGTGAAATCGAGGCATTCACTAAAAGTCTCCCAACCAAAACAAGCCCATGGCCAAATGATTTTAGTGCAGTTCTGCTGGACGTTCAAAGGAGAGATGATGCCAATATTCCTCAAATTAGTCCACAAAAAAGATACAGAAGGAACATTGCCCAATTCATTTTATGATGCCACAGTAACCCTGATACCCACACCAAATAAAGACCCCCCCCAAAAGAAAAATGCAGACCAATTTTCCTTATAAACATAGATGTAAAAAGATTCTATAGACCCAGCAGTGTTGGCGTATGCCTTTAATCCCAGGACTTGGGAGGCAGAAGCAGGCAGATCAGTTTAAATGCACAGAAACTCAAAGCAATTCTGCTAAAATCAGGAACAAGACCAGGTTATGCATTCTCTTCATATATATTCAATATAAAGTGCTTGAAATTTTAGCTACAGTAATAAGATAACTAAATAAAATTAAGGTGTTACAAATTGGAAAGCAGAGAAAGTATCTTTATTTGTACATAATATGATAGTATACATAAAGGCATACACAAAACTATTTGTTTGCCTTGTTTAACTTTGATAGTTTCATCTTATAATGCTATATTTTAATTTTGTTATATTTTATTGTTATCTCTTAGAATCCTGTTCTTTTTCTAATGAGAGACAGAAATGGTACATCTGGATGGGAGGGGAGGTAGGGAGGGACTGGGAGGATTAGAACAAGGGAAAACTGTAAGCAGGATATATTGTATGAGAAAAGAATATATTTGTAACAAGAGGGAGTTTCCACTTGTACAATCCTGATTGAATAATTTTTTTTAAAGGAATTCTGGGTTAAAACTTAGAGGCAGGAAAATTATTTTCTCCCAAACAAATAATTTCATGCTAGAAAGACATGCTATACATTTAATCATGTTTTATAGAAGAAGTACATGTTCAGAGACTATGATTCCTATCTTTGTTGATTGTGCTGCTGAAACAGAACAACTAGCTCTGTATATTTAAAAGAAGTATCAGTTAAGAGTTTGACGCAAGCTGGAAGCAAATTAGTTGTGAAGGTTAAAATTCTTTTGCTGGAAGGAGAGAAAGTAGTAAAAAAAAAAAAAAAGGTAGCACTGAAAGATGTAAAACTAGTGAAGACCAATAAGCCAAACACTAGTTGGATATTTTACCACCAATGAGTTTTAGGATTTGGTAATAAATTTAAACAGAAGTTTCTATAATTTGGAGTTGAACTAATATATTTTACTAGGTACTCCCAGGTAACTCATTTCAAAATAATTTATTGTATATACACACACAAAAGGAAAAATAACCACATTTAACTCAAGTATTTTAGACTGTTAAGATATGTTAATATTAATATGAATCAAGTAACAAAATTAATAAATGGAAATGGAAAAAATAAATGGAAATGGACCTTTAAAAACAAGCAAACAAAAGGTCTAATAGTGCAGAAACTAGACAGAAATAAACAGACTAAAAGTGCTAGCATTTATCCTCATGAAAATTAAATGAGTTGAAATAGAAAGGAAAAATGTGATGCAAGATATTATAAAAAGAGGTCATGGAGTAGGAAATCAACCTACTATTGACTTATTGACCCCCTCCCTAAATCAGTATAATTTCTAATTGTCTTCTAAATACTATCCTCATACCCAAAGATAATTGTAGTCCTTACCTTCCAATCAAAGAAGCATTTTATTTTGTAACATTACAGAAATCCTCAACATGCAGAAAATTTTGAGATGCCAGACCCAACTGATACATCTATATTACAACCCTTACACCTAAGGCTCAGAAAACATCACAGATTAGGAGTCAAAAAAGAACTCTATGAAGTTAATGGCTGCTAAAAGGAGAGGAGAAGATTATCTTCTCTGGGGAAAAGCTCCCTGATAGGTTATCCAATCCCAAGCAGTCCACCCTAAACACACATGGACTCAACAGGTTGTATATATATGCACATGTGTATATATATATATATATATATATATATATGTGTGTGTGTGTGTGTGTGTGTGTGTGTGTGTGTATGTGTGTGTATGTATATATATAGTGTGTATATATAGTATATGTGTGTATGTATATATATATATATATAGTATATGTGAATAATAATTAAAGAAGAGGTCATGAATTTTAGAGCAAGTGGATAGGGGGGTATTGGAATGATAAGATGAAGGGTTATAAACAATAGAAATACATTACATAAATGAATTTCTCAAAACAATTAAATAAAAAACAGTGGAATCTATAATATCTGTCCTTTTGTGCCTGCCTTATTTAACTTAGCATAAGGTCTTCAGGCTTCATGGTAGTGTTTGTCAGTATTTCCTTTTTAAGGCTGAGTAACGTTTTATTTTAAGTCTATACAATGCTTTGTGTATTTATTCATCAGTCAATGGGTGCTTGTATTTCTACATTTTGGTTATCATGAATAATGTTACTTTCAGCACCAGTATGCAATGAGTACTTTGTTAATACCATGATTTCGATTCTTGTGATTATATCTGAACCAATGACAATTAAATGTCGAATTTTTTGTGGATCCACCATACTGGTTTCCATAGCAACTGTATCATTTAGATTCTTACCAGTATTCATCAAGTTCTACGTTGCATATTCCTCCAACACTTAGTGTCTGTGTTGCTCATTTGCTGTTGCCAATGATTTATCTCCACTGTCCTGTTTGCTTTTAATTTTTATGACAATCATGTTGACCAAAAGCCATGCGGAGAGAAAAGGTTTTTTATTTATTAAAGAAGCAAAGCCAGGAGGAAACTTGTAAGTAGCAACCTGGAGACAGTAACTAAAGCATGGAAGAATGCTGATTACATGGTTTAGCCCGTTTTCTTAGACAACCCAAGACCACTTCACTTACCCATGGTGGCAATTCTCAGACTGAGTTAGGGCCTCATAAGTCAATTATTAATCAAGAAAATGCCCTGCAGCCTGTCTCCAGGCCATTCTGATTGAGGAAATTCCTTAATCGAGATTCTGCCTTCCTTGATGACCCTATGTGTGTCAACTAATCAGCACAGTCACAGAGGTGAGGTAGTCCCTTGGTCTTGTCTGGATTTGGATGCTTTAATGAATACTGATGCTGATTTCTGGGTAATTGTTGAACATTATAAAATGCCGGTATTAGAGTAATGTCTTTTCTAAAGGTTTTTACCCAGCTAGGAATTGTGTGATTGCTGTTTTTGCTCTGTTGTAGGCATACTTTTTAAAAGTTTTTATTGATTCTTTGTGAGTTTCACAACATACACCCCAATCCAAACCTTCATCTTTCTGTCTCTCTGTATTTGCTTTCTGCCCTTGAAACATCCCCACCACCAAAGCCAAAACAAAACATAAAAATATCTCATCATGGAAACTGTATTGTGTCACAGTGCGTCCCTCAGTGTATACTTTTGTCTACACATCTTAACTTGCAAATGTTCATTGCAATGTGTTATTGGTCTGGTTCCAGACCTTTGCTTTTTACTACATCATCAATACTGAATCTTCACCAGGAGGACTCCTCTCAGATATCCTGTTGTTGCTCTGTGTGTGGACAGAATCTCTTGTGTACTGTGTGGAAGCATCACCTGCCAATCAAAAGCTGATGACCTATAGCAAAAGACAGGAAGTAGAAGGTGGGCGGTCTTTTAAAGAGATTGGAACTCTAGGAGATATTCGGAGGCAGGGAGATTTACCACCCTGACTTAAAGAGGGACCTGTGAAACTGAGGAGAGGTAATAAGCAATGTGGCACACATAGACTAGAATAAACAGGTTATATAAGTTATGAGCTAGTCTGGTAACGAGCCACAGCTTATGGCACAGACATTTATTCATAAATAATCAAGTCTCAGAGCTCTTATTCTTGGAACAAAGAGTCTGGGTAGAAAAGCTTGTGGTTACCCCTATACCATGGAGATCCTGCAGCTTTGGATCTATAGGACTGGCCCTTTCATGCATTTCAGGATTTCATAGGTACGTTAGATCTTGGGGTGGGCCAACTCAAAGTTCTGGATCTGGGACTAGGTAGTATCTGAGAACACCACCAGGATGGACTTTCCAGCACTGTTCTAGCTACCTCACCCAATGCTGCAGTTGGCATGATAGCTCTGCTGTTATCATGCCTTTGGTGCCAGTTTAGCCACACCCATGCCACCAGAGCCAGCTGTACTGTGCTGTCCAGTCAAGGTAAGGGGTCTGCTTTCCTAAGTGCTGCAGCTGACAAGGTCAGCTTTCCTGCTCTCATGACCCCTGGCCATATTTCCTGACTGAAGCAGGTGACAATGGGTGATAGAGGGAAAGGCATCTTCCCCATACCCACACCACCTCAGAGCAGAGGAGTGGAATGGCCCGCTCTCCCATGCTTAAATCCCCTGGGGCTGCTCATCCACAGTCCTGGAACCAGGGCCAGCTCTACTGTGCTCCTCAGGTGAGGTGCAGGGCCTACTGTCCCAAGATAAAACTCCTGTTAGATGATGGATCCAGGACTCAGGTGCTGTAGTTAGATTCATTTTGTATGCCTGGCCCTTTAAAGGATTCCTAGTTGCTAGTCAACTGGCCTTTTGAGAATTCTTAGCTGTTAGAATTGCTTGATCCTATGATCTTCAGTGTGAGTTGCCTCTTGAACTTCTGGGACAGGGACAGGTGAAGACAGGTGTCCTGTTGAGTTTCCTTAGAGGAAGCCTGTTCCCATAACAGAAAACTTCTGCAGCCAAAATTGATAACCCATGTCTTATCAATTACACTACAAGGCGCACTACTTCTGAATTCACATTCCTTCAGGAGGACTGCATTATCCTCTTGAAGTTGAGAAGCATACAAGTGATTCCACTCATTAAAATGCTTTGCCCATATACTTTCTTTCAAGAAGTGATGGTAATGGCCATTTCATCAATGACAATTTATGGATTCTGTCAGAATTCATTACCCTTTAGGCTACCCAGATGACCTAAGTGTCTAGTTGAGTCATAGTTGTGTCCATCATGGGCAATGTAGATGTAAAGCAAACACTTTGTCCTGATGACACCATGAATAAATATGCATATGATAACGCACAATGAGATAAACCAAAGATAATAAGGTGGCTCTGTCTAGTTCTAGCCTTTAAAATAAAATTAAAAACATTGGGCTTTTCTTCACAGTTACTCCTATAGCAAAACAAGTAAAGCCTAGCTGTTCACAAATCTGATTTCTGAAGACAGAGACTATCCTTTGTGGACAGGATAATAATGGGGAAGTTGTTTTTCAGACCATGAATAGGTTTAGCTGTGGAACCTTGACAATTTCACCACCTCCATTCTTACAATTTATGTTCTGTTTTTGACAAGCTACTCTCCGAAGTCTGACTCTCTGATCCACATTTTAATAAGTAAATCTCTTCTCCAAGTTCTTCAGTCTTTGAATTCATATGACCATATTTTGTATTTCTTAGGATGAAGATGGAAATACCTATATAACACATGAACATGCTTTTGTGTTTCCAGGCACAGGCATGCACATAATAGCTGATGAATAGTAGCTGATGTATAGGAGTTACAGGTAGTTTTTTCCTAAGGTTGAGTTTATATCACAAAGAATTATTTAAAAGCCTCTTACTGGTGTTTCTAGAATGTGTGTTATCATAATAAAGACAGCAGAAGAGGTATGTGAGAAAGATACAGCTGTCCTACCCTCCTCCCCCGAGTTTGAATTTGAGCTGAATAAGTTGTCAGTTACAAGATCTTGAAATTTATATATACATATATATATATAATTATATAATTAATATAAGTGTTCTGTGAATTACACACACACACACACACACACACACACACACACACACACACACACACACACATGTATATATTATATAAATGCTCTGTGACTTGTTTTCTTTCTCCAGTAACTGGGGGAAATGAAGCATCTGCTGGATAGTGTTCTGATGGACAGTAAATGGAATAACATGAACACAGGTTAGTAACAGAGTACCATGAGAATTGTAGTTACAATAGCTTTCTTGTATTTTGGAGACAACTTGAGATGTTTTCTTTGGAAAAGACTGAAGATCAGTTGAGTTCTGTGACCACCCACAGTGCTAGAAGTTATATTTTTGAAGGACAAAATAATTAATGTGTTCAGCTACGTTTGCCTCAGTGAAGGAGCACATGAGGTTTCCTTAAGCAAAACAACCTGTCAGTCATATTGGGAAGTAAACCATGGAGAAAACTGGATGAGAACTCCTGGTTTGGCTCAGGGGCAGAATCAGCATTGGCTTGCAGATCAGTGTGGATAAGCTTGGATTTGAAATTAGTGCTAGCTGGGAAGAAATGCCAGGGGTTCTGAGGGACAGATTAGCTTCCTGTGGCCTTTTACAGGGCTCAGGGGACGAAGACCCTTCATGGTCTGGACTGTGAACTCAGAATCCATGCAGATTGGTTCAGTTTGGAGAATTCGTGACTTGATGTTGGAAATCCCTACACTGAAAGGAGTACTTGGGGATACTGTATTTTAACTTTACCACACATTTAAGCATTATATATCTCTATTCGCATTTTTTTCCAAATCAATGAACCTAGAATAGGTGAGTGGCATATAGTAGTTCTGACTGTTTTAATTTCAGGTAAACAAAAGCAGTGTGAAGCAGTTACTGTCAACTGAGAAATTTGGGGCCAACATCCAAATCGTGGAGCAGCTAGAACAATCCTGAGTACCACTTTTCTAGAACAGGAAAGAATAAAGGTCTCAGACCCCATTTTCTTCCTGGGGCCTTTTCTGTTTTTATTTTTGTTTGTTTTGTTTTTTCTTATTTTCTATTGGATATTTTCCTTATTTATATTTCAAATGTTTCCCCCTTTCCAGGTCTTCCCTTTGGAAACCCACAATCCCATCCCCCTTCCTCCTGCTTCTATGAGGGTGTTCCGCCACCCACCCACCCACTCCTGTATTCCCTCCCTGGTATTCCCCTACATAGCAGTATGGAACACCCTCAGGCCCAAGGACCTCTCCTACCACTGATGCTAACAAGGCCATCCTCTGCTACATGTGCAGTTGGAGCCATGGGTCCCTCTGTGTACTCTTTGGTTGGTGGTCCAGTCCCCAGGAGCTCCGGGGGTTTTGCCAGTTGACACTGTTGCAGTCTTTAGAGGGCTGCAAACCCCCTCAGCTCCTTCAATATCTTCTCCAAATTCTCTGTAGGTAGGGGACACCCTGCTCAGAAGAATGTTTGGCTGCAAGCATATGCCTCTGTATTTGGCAGGCTTTCACAGAGCCTCTAAGGATACAGTCATATCAGGCTCCAGTCAGTCAGCACTTCCCAACATCCACAATAGCATCCAGGTTTGGTGAATATGAGATGGCTAATATCCACTTATCAGTGAGTGCCTACCTTGTGTGTTCTTTTGTGATTTGGTTACCTCACTCAGGATGATATTTTCTAGCTCCATTCATTTGCCTAAGAATTTCATGAAGTCATTGTTTTAAATAACTGAGTAGTATTCCACTGTGTAAATGAACCACATTTTCTGTATCCATTCCTCTGTTGAGGGACATCTGGGTTCTTTCCAGCTTCTGGCTATTATAAATATGGCTGCTATGAATATAGTGAAGCACGTGTCCTTATTACATGTTGGAGTATCTTCTGGGTATATGCCCAGAAGTGGAATAGCTGGTTCCTCAGGTAGTACTAAGTCCACTTTTCTGAGGAACTGCTAGACTGGTTTCCAGAGTGGTTGTACTAGCTTGCAATCCCACCAGCAATGGAGAAATGTTCCTCTTTCTCCACATCCTCGCCAACATTTGCTGTCACCTGAGTTTTTGATCTTAGCCATTCTGACTGGTATGAGCTGGAAACTCGTGGTTGGTTTAATTTGCATTTCACTGATGACTAAGGATGTTAAACATTATTTTTAAGTGCTTTTTGGCCACTGAGTTTCCTCAGTTGAGAATTCTGTTTAGATCTCTTCCCCATTTTTTATAGGGTTATTTGGTTCTCTGGAGACTAACTTCTTGAGTTCTTTGTATATATTGGATATTAGACTTCTATCAGATGTAGGATTGGTAAAGACCTTTTCCCAACCTATTGGTTGCCATTTTGTCCTATTGACCGTGTCCTTTATCTTACAGAAGCTTTGCAATTTTATGAGCTCCCATTTGTCAATTCTTGATCTGAGAGCATAAACTATTGGTGTTCCTTTCAGGAAATTTTCCCCTGTGCCCATGTATTCGAGGCATTCCCCCACTTTCTCTTCTATTAGACTCAGTGTATCTGGTTTTATGTGGAGGTCCTTGATCCACTATGACTTGAGCTTTGTACAGTGAGATAAGAATGGATCAATTTGCATTCTTCCACAGGTTGACCTCCAGTTGACCCAGCACCATTTGTTGCAAATGCTGTCTTTTTTCCACTGAGTGGTTTCACCTTCTTTGTCACAGATCAAGTGAGAATAGGTATGTGGATTTATTTCTAGCTCTTCAATTCTATTCAATTGATCTACCTGCCTGTCATTGTACCAATACCATGCCGTTTTTATCATGATTGCTCTGTAGTACAACTTTAGGTCGGGATGGTGTTTCCTCCAGAAGTTCTTTTATTGTTGAGAATGGTTTTTGCTATCCTGGGTTTTTTGTTATTCCAAATGAATTTGAGAATTGCTCCTTCTAACTCTATGAAGAATTGAGTTGGAATTTTTATGGAGATTGCATTAAATCTGTAGATTGCTTTCTGAAAGATGGGCATTTTTTACTGTATCAATTCTGCCAATCAAGATACTATTGTAAATGCCAAGAAGTACATGCTGACAGGAGCTTGATATAGCTATCTCCTGAGAGACTCTGCCAGAATCTGACAAATACAGAGGTGGATTCTCGCAAAGCAGGGGGTCCCAGATGGAGGAGTTAGAGAAGGGACTGAAGGAGCTGAGGGGATTTGCAACCCCATAGAAGGAACAATAATATCAACCAACTAGACCTCCCCCCAGAGCTCCCAGGGACTAAACCATCAACCAAGGAGTACTCATGGACTCATACATGGCTCCAGCTGCATAAGTAGCAGAGGATGGCTTGGTTGGGCATCAATGGGAAGAGAGGCCCTTGGTCCTGTGAAGGCTAGATACACCAGTGTTGTGGAAGTGTGTGTGGGGGCTCGAGTGGGTGGTGCATGAGGGAACACTCTCATAGAAGAAAGGGGAAAGCGAGGGAAAGCGAATTTCTAGGTGGAAACCCAGAAAGGCGACAACATTTGAAATGTAAATAAAGAGACTATCCAATAAAAAACAATCCTGCCTTTGCAGATTTGTATTCCTATGTTTTTCTGTTTTTTTTTTTAAAGTTTAACTTTTATTTAAACATAATACAGTTTCAGTAATGGAAAGATACTAGAGAACAGAAGTTCATATACTATTGCTTTATCACGAGTGACACTTTTAACATAAAAAGCATTTATTTAAAAATTAAAGAATATGCTACTTTTTACTCAACACAATGTTCCAAACAAGTATAAAATATGTTTTTCACTTCCTTCCCTTGCTAAGAGGGATTGCATTATTTATTTTACTCTCAGATACACATAACTTGCATTGCCTTTATTACTATTCTTTAGCGAAGGAAATAATGTATTTTTATTAAACTGTTACTTTTAACATGATGTGATGTGTATTGAAAAATTAATGTCTTTAAAACTTTGGAAAATTAAAAACAGGATGGATGATTTGAAAAAAAACTCTGCCAATACATGAGCATGGGAGATCTTTCCATCTTCTGAGGTCTTCAATTTTTCTCTTCAGAGATGTGAAACTCTTGTTAAACAGAACTTTCATTTGATTAAAGTTATATCAAGATATTTTGTATTATTTGTGACTATTGAGAAGTGTCATAGCCCTAATTTCGTTCTCAGGCTGATTATTTGAGGATAGGAAGGCTACTAATTTGTTTGAGTTAATTTTATATCAAGCCACTTTGCTGAAGGTTTTTTTTTTTTTTTTTTAAATCAGGTGTAGGAGTTCTCTGGTGGAATTTTTGGGGTCAGTGATGTATACTATCAGACCTTCTGCAAATAGTAATATTCTGACTTCTTCCTTTCCAATTTGTATCCCTTTGACCTTCATTTGTTGTCTAATTGCTCTAGCTAGAACTCCAAGTACTATATTGGATATGTAGGGACAGACTGAGCAGCCTTGTTTAGTTCCTGATTTTGGTGGGATTGCTTCAAGTTTCTTTCCTTTTAGTTTGATGTTGTCTGCTGGTTTGTTGTATATTGCTTTTATTATGTTTAAGTATGTGCCTCCTGATCTTTCCAAGACTTTTAACATATAGGGATGCTAATTTTGTCAAATGTTTTTCAGGATCTAATGAAATGATAATGTGGTTTTCCTTTGAGTTTGTTTATATAGTGGATTATGTTGATGGATTTCTGTATATTGAGCCATCTCTGCATCACTGGGATGAAGCCTACTTGATCATGGTGAATGATCATTTGGATGTGTTCTTGGATTCAGTTTGTGAGAATTTTGTTGAGTATTTTTGAATTGATATTCATAAGGGAAATTGGTCTGAAGTTCTCTTTCTTTGTTAGGTTTTTGTGTGGTTTTGGTATCATCTAACTATGGCTTCATAGAACTAATTTGGTGGTGTTCCTTTTGTTTCCATTTTGTGGAATAGTTTGACAAGTATTGGTATTAGGTGTTCTTTGAAGGTCTGATAGAATTCTGCACTAAAAAATCTGGTCCTGGGGTTTTTTTGTTATTGTTGTTATTTGGGAGACTTTTAATAACTGCTTCTATTTCTTTAGGGGTTATGGGATTGTATAGATGGTTTATCTGATCCTGATTTAACTTTGGTATCAGGTATCTGTCTAGAAAATTGTCCATTTCATACAGATTTTCCAGTTGTGTTGAGTGTAGGCTTTTGTAGTAGGATCTGATTTTTTTTATTCCCTTAGTTTCTGATGTTATATCTCCCTTTTCCTTTCTGATTTCCTTAATTTGGGTACTGACACTGTGCTGTCTGGTTAGTTTAGTTAAGGGTTTATCTATCTTGTTGATTTTCTCAAAGAACCAGCTCCTGGTTTTCTTGAATGTTTGTATAGTTATTTTTGTTTCTACTTGGTTGATTTAAGGCATGAGTTTGATGATTTCCTGCCACCTACTCCTCTTATTACTCCAGCTTTTTTTTTTTGAGGCACTCAGAGCTATGAGTTTTCCTCTTAGCACTGCTTTCATTGTGGCCCATAAATTTAGGTATGTTGTGTCTTCATTTTCATTAAACTCTAAAGTCTTTACTTTCTTTTTTTTTTAAATTTTCTACATTCTTTGTTTACATTCCAAATGATTTCCCCTTTCCTGTTTCCCCCCTGCCCATAAGTCCATTAGCCCTCTTCCCCTTGCCCATTCCCTGATCAACCCCCTCCCACTTCTCTGTCCTGGTAATCCCCTACATTGATGCATCAAGTATTTCTAGGACCAGGGCCCTCTCCTTCTTTCTTCTTGGGAAACAATTGATATGTTAATTGTGTCTTGGGTATTCAGAGCTTCTGGCCCAATATCCACTTCTTAGTGACTGCATTCCATGTGTTTTCTTTTGTGATTGGGTTACCACACTTAGGATGATGTTCTCCAGTTCCAACCATTTGCCTAAGAATTTCATGAATTCATTGTTTTTAATTGCTGAGTAGTATTCCATTGTGTAAATATACCATATTTTCTGTATCCATTCCTCCATTGAGGGACATCTGGGTTCTTTCCAGCTTCTGGCTATTATAAATAGGGCTGCTATGAACATAGTGGAGCATGTGTCCTTATTGCATGGCAGGGAATCCTCTGGGTATGTACCCAGGAGTGGTATAACAGGGTCCTCCGGAAGTGTCATGCCCAGTTTTCTGAGGAACCAACAGACTGATTTCCAGAGTGGTTGTACCAGCTTGCAATCACACCAGCAGTGGAGGAGTGTTCCTCTTTCTCCATATCTTCCCCAACAGCCAACACTTGTTGTCTCCTGAGTTTTTAATCTTAGCCATTCTGACTGGTGTGAGGTGAAATCTCAGGGTTGTTTTGATTTACATTTCCCTAATGACTAATGATGTTGAACATTTTGTTTTCTTATTTTCCTATTCATTGAGTCTGCCACAACTGCCATTTCCACAGGACCTTTGCACATATTTTTACCCTAGAAAGTATTCAGATACTTTTTTTTCCATATTCTTTGTTTACATTCCAAATGATTTTCCCTTTCCCGGTTTCCCCCTCCCGATAAGTCTCATAAGCCCTCTTCCCTCCATTCTCCAGTCAACCCCCTCCTACTTCTCTGCCCTGGTACTCCCCTGTAATGCCAGATCAAGCCTCTCCAGGACCAGGGACCTCTCCTTCCTTCTTCTTGGGAATCATTTGATATGCAAATTGTGTCTTGGGTATTCAGAGCTTCTGGGCTAATATCCACTTACCAGTGACTGCATTCCATGTGTGTTTTTTGGGATTGGGTTACCTCATTTATGATATTTTCCAGTTCCAACCATTTGTCTAAGAATTTCACGAATTCAATGCTTTTAATTGCTGAGTAGTATTCCATTGTGTAAATATACCACATTTTCTCTATCCATTCCTCCATTGAAGGACATCTGGGTTCTTTCCAGCTTCTGGCTATTATAAATAAGACTACTCAGGCTGAGAAAGAAATTAGGGAAATGACCCCCTTCACAATAGCCACAAACAGTATAAAGTATCTTGGGGTGACTCTTACCAAACATGTGAAAGATCTGTATGACAAGAACTTCAAGACTCTGAAGAAGGAAATGGAAGAAGACCTCAAAAAATGGGAAAACCTCCCATGCTCATGGATCGGTAGAATCAATATAGTTAAAATGGCCATTTTGCCAAAAGCAATATACAGATTCAATGAAATACCCATCAAAATCCCAACTCAATTCTTCACAGAGTTAGAAAGAGCAATTATCAAATTCATTTGGAACAACAAAAAACCCAGGATAGCTAAAACTATTCTCAGCAACAAAAGAAATTCTGGGGGAATCAGTATCCCTGACCTCAAGCAATACTACAGAGCAATAGTGTTAAAAACTGCATGGTATTGGTACAGTGACAGGCAGGAGGATCAATGGAACAGGATTGAAGATCCAGAAATGAACCCACACACCTATGGCCACTTGATCCTCGACAAAGAGGCTGAAAATATCCAATGGAAAAAAGAGCCTTTTCAACAAATGGTGCTGGTTCAACTGGAGGTCAGCATGCAGAAGAATGCGAATTGATCCATCCTTGCCTCCTTGTACTAAGCTCAAATCCAAATGGATCAAGGACCTCCACATAAAGCCAGACACTCTGAAGCTAATAGAAAAGAATCTGGGGAAGACCCTTGAGGACATCGGTACAGGGAGAAAGTTTCTGAACAGAGCACCAATAGCATATGCTCTAAGAGCAAGAATTGACAAATGGGACCTCATAAAATTACAAAGTTTCTGTAAGGCAAAGGACACCATCAAGAGGACAAATCGGCAACCAACAAATTGGGAAAAGATCTTCACCAATCCTACATCAGATAGAGGACTAATATCCAATATATATAAAGAACTCAAGAAGTTAGACTCCAGAAAACCGAACAACCCTATTAAAAAATGGGGTACAGAGTTAAACAATGAATTCTCACCTGAAGAACTTCGGATGGCGGAGAAGCATCTTAAAAAATGCTCAACTTCATTAGTCATTAGGGAAATGCAAATCAAAACAACCCTGAGATTTCATCTTACACCAGTCAGAATGGCTAAGATTAAAAATTCAGGAGACAGCAGGTGTTGGAGAGGGTGTGGAGAAAGAGGAACACTCCTCCACTGCTGGTGGGGTTGCAAATTGGTACAACCACTCTGGAAATCAGTCTGGCGGTTCCTCCGAAAACTGGGCACCTCACTTCCAGAAGATCCTGCTATACCACTCCTGGGCATATACCCAGAGGATTCCCCACCATGTAATAAGGATACATGCTCTACTATGTTCATAGCAGCCCTATTTATAATTGCCAAATGCTGGAAAGAACCCAGGTATCCCTCAACAGAAGAGTGGATGCAAAAAATGTGGTATATCTACACAATGGAGTACTATTCAGCCATTAGAAACAATGAATTCATGAAATTCTTAGGCAAATGGATGGAGCTAGAGAATATCATACTAAGAGAGGTAACCCAGACTCAAAAGGTGAATCATGGTATGCACTCACTAATAAGTGGATATTAACCTAGGAAACTGGAATACCCAAAACATAATCCACACATCAAATGAGGTACAAGAAGAAAGGAGGAGTGGCCCCTTGTTCTGGAAAGACTCAGTGAAGCAGTATTTGGCAAAACCAGAACGGGGAAGTGGGAAGGGGTGGGTGGGAGGACAGGGGAAGAGAAGGGGGCTTACGGGACTTTCGGGGAGTGGGGGGCTAGAAAAGGGGAAATCATTTGAAATGTAAATAAATTATATAGAATAAAAAAATTAAAAAAATAAATAAGGCTACTATGAATATAGTGGACCGTGCGTCCTTATTACATGCTGGAGAAACCTCTGGGTATATTCCCAGGAGAGGTATAGCAGGGTCCTCTGGAAGTGTCATGTCCAGTTTTCTGAGGAACCGCCAGACAGATTTCAATAGTGGTTGTACCAAATTGCATTCCCACCAGCAGTGGAGGAGTGTTCCTCTTTCTCCACCTCCTTGCCAACACCTGCTGTCTCCTGAGTTTTAGTCTTAGCCATTCTGGCTGGTATGAGGTGAAATCACAGGGTTGTTTTGATTTGCATTTCCCTAAGTGTGAGGGGCCGCCCGCTGCTCCTGCAAACTCCATTACAAGATGGCGTTCGCATCTAGCTAAAATGTATCATTAACCGGCGAACAAATCAGTGCGCGTGCCTGAAGTGATTTAATGTCCTTCGGTCTCTGTCTACCTCGTGGCGTAATATGGGCTGATGAGCTGCCACCAATTAGGAAGTGCCACGTCCTAGGCGGGCTTACCAGCATATATAAGGGACGGTTTTTCAGACCGTTGGAGTCTCCGTTGTTTAAGCTTATGCTCTCCCTCTCAAGAGCCATTAAAAAAGCATTCTACAGAAGGATCCTGAGTGTGCCGCTTCGTTTTGCTGGCGAGACGGTAGCGCGGGACACCTAAGCACTAATGATGCTGAAGATTTCTTAAGGTGCTTCTCAGCCATCCGAAGTTCTTCAGGTGAAAATTCTTTGTTTAGCTCAGTACCCCATTTTTAATAGGGTTATTTGGCTCTCTGGGGTCTAATTTCTTGAATTCTTTGGATATATTGGATATTAGCCTTCTGTAGGATGTAGGGTTGGTGAAGATCTTTTCCCAATTTGTTGGTTGCCATTTAATATTTTTGACAGTGTCCTTTGCCTTATAGAAACTTTATGAGGTCCCATTTCTCAATTCCTGATCTTAGAGCATAAGCTATTTGTGTTCTGTTCAGGAACTTTTCCCCTGTGCCCATGTCCTCAAGGGTCTTCCCCAGCTTCTTTTCTATTAGTTTCAGAGTGTCTGGTTTTATGTCGAGGTCCTTGATCCACTTGAAGATGAGCTTAGTACAAGGAGATAAGAATGGATCAATTCGCATGCTGACCTCCAGTTGAAAGCAGCATCATTTGTTGAAAAGGCTATCTTTTTTCCACTGGATGTTTTCTGTTCCTTTGTCGAAAATCAAGTGACAATAAGTGTGTGGATTCATTTCTTGGTCTTCAATTCTATTCCATTGATCTACCTGCCTGTCACTGCACCAATACCATGCTGTTTTTAACACTATTGCTCTGTAGTACTGCTTGAGGTCTGGGATACTGTTTCCCTAAGAAGTTCTTTTACTGTTGAGAATAGTTTTAGCTATCCTGGATTTTTTTGTTATTCCAGATGAATTTGAGAATTCCTCTTTCTAACTCTATGAAGAACTGAGTTGGGATTTTGCTGGGGATTGCATTGAATCTGTGTATTGCTTTTAGCAAGATGGCCATTTTTACTATATTAATCCTGCCAATCCACGAGCATGGGAGATTTTTCCATTTTCTGAGGTCTTCTTCAATTTCCTTCTTCAGAGACCTGAAGTTCTTGTCATACAGATCTTTCAATTGTTTGGTTAGAGTCACACCAAGATGCTTTATATTGTTTGTGGCTATTGTGAAAGGTGTCATTTCTATAATTTCTTTCTCTGACTGTTTATCTTTTGAGTATAAGAAGGCTACTGATTTGCTCGAGTTGATTTTATATCCAGTCACTTTGCTGAAGTTGTTTATTAGCTGTAGGAGTTCTCTGGTAGAATTTTTTGGGTCACTTAAGTATACTATTATATCATCTACAAATAGTGATAGTTTGAATTCTTTCCAATTTGTATCCCTTTGACCTCCTTGTGTTGTCTAATTGCTCTAGCTAGAATGTCAAGTACTATATTGAAAAGATATGGAGAGAGGGGGCAGCCTTGTCTAGTCCCTGATTTTAGTGGGGTTGCTTCAAGTTTCTCTCTATTTAGTATGATGTTGGCTACTGGTTTGCTGTATATTGCTTTTACTATGTGTATGTATACACCTTGAATTCCTGTTCTTTCCAAGACTTTTAGCATGAAAGGATGCTGAATTTTGTCAAAAGCTTTTTCAGCATCTAATGAAATGACCATGTATTTTTTTCTTTGAGTTTGTTTATGTAGTAGATTGCATTGATGAATTTCTATATATTGAACCCTGCATTCCTGGGATGAAGCCTACTTGATCATGGTGAATGATCGTTTTGATGTGTTCTTAGATTTGGTTGGCAAGAATTTTATTGAGAGTTTTTGCATTGATATTCATTAGGGAAATTGGTCTGAAGTTCTCTTTCTTTTTTGGATCTTTGTGTGGTTTTGGTATCAGCATAATTGTGACTTCATAAAACGAGCTGGGTAGTGTTCCTTCTGTTTCTATTTTATGGAATAGTTTCAAGAGTATTGGTGTTATATCTGTCTTTGAAGGTCTGATAGAATTCTGCACTAAAACCATCTGGTCCTGTAAATTTTTGGTTGGAAGACTTTCAGTGACCACTTCTATTTCTTTAGGGGTTATGGGACTGTTTGGATGATCTATTTGATCCTGATTTAATTTTCATATTTGGTATCTGTCTAGGAAATTGTCCATTTCCTCCAGATTTTCCAGTTTTGTTGCGTATAGGTTTGTTTTAGTAGGATCTGATGATTTTTTGAATTTTTTCAGTTTCTGTTGTTATATCTCTTTTTTCATTTCTAATTTTCTTAATTTGAATACTGTCTCTGTACCCTCTGGTTAGTCTGGCTAAGGGTTTATCCATCTTGTTGATTTTCTCAAAGAACTAGCTCCTGGTTTTGTTGATTCTTTGTACGATTCTCTTTGTTTCTGCTTGATTGATTTCAGCCCTGAGTTTGGTGATTTCCTGTCTTCTACTCCTCTTGGGTGAATTAGGTTTTTTTTTTTTTGTTCCAGGGCTATTTTGTTCAGGTGTGCTGTCAAGCTGCTAGAGTATGCTCTCTTCAATTTCTTTTTGGAGGCACTCAGGGTATGAGTTTTCCTCTTAGCACTGTCTTCATTGTGTCTCATAAATTTGGGTATGTTACACCTTCATTTTCATTAAATTCTAAAAAGTCTTTAATTTCTTTCTTTATTTCTTCCTTGACCAAGGTATTATTGAGTATTGTTCAACTTCCATGTGTATGTGGTCTTTCTGTTGTTTTTGTTGCTATTGAAGCCTGCTTTTACTCCATAGTGATCTGATAGGAGGCATGGGATTAGTTTGATCTTCTTATATTTGTTGAGGTCTGTCTTGTGACCAATTTTATGGTCGATTTTGGAGAAGGTACCATGAAGTGCTGAGAAAAAGGTATATATATTCTTTTGCTTTAGGATAGAATGTTCTATATATATCTGTTAAATCCAATTGATACAAAGCTTCATTTAGTTTCACTGTGTCCCTGTTTACTTTCTGTTTTCCTGATTGGTCTATTGAGGAGAGTGGAGTGTTGAAGTCACCCACAATTATTGTGTTAGGTGCAATGTGTGCTTTGAGCTTTAGTCAAGTTTCTTTTATGAATGAGGGTGCCCTTACATTTGGAGCATAGGTGTTCAGAATTGAGAGTTCTTCTTGGTGGATTTTCCCTTTGACCATTAAGAAGTGTCCTTCCATGTCTCTTTTGATGACTTTAGGTTGAAAGTCAATTTTATCTGGTATTAGAATGGCAACTCCGGCTTGTTTCCTGAGACCATTTGCTTGTAAAATTATTTTCCAGCCTTTTACTCTGAGGAAATATTTGTCTTTGTCACTGAGGTATGTTTCCTGTATGCAGCAAAATGTAGGGTCTTACTTATGTATCTAGTCTGTTAGCCTATGCCTTTTTATTGGGGAATTGAGTCCATTGATATTAAGATATATTAATGAATATTTATTGTTGCTTTCAGTTATTTTTGTTGTTAGAGTTGGAATTATGTTTGTGTGGCTATCTTCTTTTTGTTTTTTTGAAAGGTTACTTTCTTGCTTTTTCTAGGATGTTGTTTCCATCCTTTTGTTGGAGTTTTCTATTTATTTTCCTTCGTAGGCCTATATTTGTGGGAAGATATTGTGTAAATTTGTTTTTGTCATGGAATATCTTTGTTTCTCCATTTCTGGTAATTGATAGTTTCACTGGATGTAGTAACCTGGGCTAGCATTTCTGTTCTCTTAGGGTCTCTATGACATTTGCCCAGGATCTTCTAACTTTCATAGTCTCTGATGAGAAGTCTGAGGTAATTCTGATAGGTCTGCCTTTATATGTTACTTGACTTTTTTCCCTCATTGCTTTTAATATTCTTTGTGCATTTGTTGTTTTGACTATTATGTGATGGGAGGGATTTCTTTTCTCACCCAATCTATTTGGAGTTCTGTAGGCTTCTTTTATGTTTATGAGCATTTCTTTCTTTAGGTTAGGTAAGTTTTCTTCTATAATTTTGTTGAAGATATTTACTGTGTGTTTATTTTGGGGATCTTCACTCTCTTCTCTTCTATACCTATTTCTTAGGTTTGGTCTTCTCATCGTGTCAGGGATTTCCTGAATGTTTTGGGTTAGGAGATTTTTGCATTTTGCATTTTCTTTGGCTGCTGTGTCAATGTTTTCTGTGGTATCTTCTACATCTGAGATTCTCTCTTGTATCTCGTTTATACTGTCGGTGATGCTTGCATCTATGACTCCTGTTCTCTTTCTTAGGTTTTATATCTCTGGGGTTGTCTCCCTTTGTGATTTCTTTATTGTTTCTGTTTCCATGTTTTTTATTATAAATATTTTTATTAATTATTTTTATACACTCCATATTTTATTCCCCACCCGCCCACCCTTATCCACCCTCCGACTGTTTCACATCCCTTACCTCCTTCCCTTCCCCTGTCTCCATGTGGATGTCCCTACCCTCATCCCACTTCCTCCACCCCATTTGACCTCTAAACTCCCTGGGGCCCCCGGTCTCTTGAGGGTTAGGTTTGTCACCTTTAAATGAACAGAGAATTGGCAGTACTCTATTGTATGTGTGCTAGGGGCCTCATATCAACTGGTGTATGCTGCTTGTTTGGTGGTCCAGTATTTGAGAGGTCCCAGGGTCCAGACTGCTAGTCCTCCTACAGGATCACTCTCAACTTCATTCAGCCTTCCCTAATTCAACAGCAGGGGTCACCTGTTTCTGTCCATTTGTTTGGTGCAAATTTCTCCCTCTGACTCCTTCAGCTGCTTGTTGGGTTGTCCAGAATGCTGTCATGCTAGGTCCCATTTTATGAGTGCTCCATAGCCTCAGTAATAGTGTCAGGCCTTGGGACCTCCCTTGTGTTGGGTCCCAGTTTAAACCTGTCACTGGACCTTCTATTCCTCAGGCTCCTCTCCATTTCCATTTCTCTAATTCTTTCAGACAGGAACAATTATGGATCAGAGTTGTGACTGTGGGATGGCCCCCTCTCCCTCTTTGAAGCCCTGTCTTCCTGCTGGAGGTAGACTCTATAAGTTTCCTCTCCCTACTGTCAGGCATTTCATTTAAGGTCCCTTCCTTATAGATTCTGTGAGTCTCTCACTTCCCAGGTCTCTGGTGCATTCTGGAGGGCCCCCTCCCCCCACAACCTCCTATCTCCTGAGGTTGCCTATTTCCATTCTTTCTGCTTGCCCTCAGGGCTTCAGTCCTTTTCCCTGCCCCAATGTCAGCTCAGCAACCTTTAGATTATTTCAGGAATTTTCTGAGGAACCTTTAGATTATTTCCAGAGTGGTTGTACCAGTTTGCAATCCCACCAGCAATGAAGGAATGTTCCTCTTTTTTTCCAAATTCTCTCCAACATGTGTTGTCACCTGAGGTTTTGATCTTAGTCATTCTGATTGGCGTAATTTCAGGGTCATTTTGATTTGCATTTCTCTGATCACTAAGGGCTTTGAACATATTTTTAGGTGCTTCTCAGCCATTTGATATTCCTAAATTGCAAAATTCCTCTTTCCATTTTTAAGTCCTGGATGGATTTAATCAATCCTTCACCTATTAGGTTATTCTTTCCTGTAGTTCTTTAAGGAATTTTTGTGTTTCCTCTTTTAGGGCTTCTACCTATTTACCTGTGTTCTATTGTATTTCTTTAAGGGAGTTAATTATGTCCTTATTAAAGTCCTCTATCATCATCATGAAATGTGATTTTTAAATCAGTCTTGCTTTTCTGGTGTCTTGGGGTATCCAGGGCTTGCTGTGTTGAAAGAACTGGGTTCTGATGATCTCAAATAGCCTTTTCTGTTGCTTTTGTTCTTTCCTTTGCCTCTCTGCATCTGATTATATCTGGTATTAGCTGGTCTTGCTGTCTCTGACTGTGACTTGTCCTTCCTGTAAGCCTATGTGTCAGCACTCCTTGGAGACCAGCTCTCAACTGACAGAATTTGCCTATGGAGAGCTGTGGCATAGAGTCAGCTCCAGGGTGTAGATGGAAACTGGAAGGATCTTGTCCCTGGCTGTTCCTTGTTTCCTGTGTACTGATGGCTGTGTGGGAATCCCTCTTGGGCCAGGAATTTGAGCAGAAGTGGTGGTCTCACCTATGCTCTCAAGTGTGTCAGCACTTTTGAGAGACCAGCTTTCTCCCAGTGGAATTTGGGTATGGAGAGCTGTAGCACAGCGTCATCTCAGTGCAGATGGAAAGGGGAAGGATCCTCATACACATAATTTTTAAATTAGAAAAGTAACTCTTTAAAACTTAGGGAAATGACACCCTTCACAATAGCCACAAACAATATAAAGTATCTTGGTGTGACTCTAACCAAACAAATAAAAGATCTGTATGACAAGAACTTCAGGTCTCTGAAGAAGGAAATCGAAGAAGACCTCAGAAACTGGAAAAATCTTCCATGCTCGTGGATTGGCAGGATTAATATAGTGAAAATGGCCAACTTGCCAAAAGCAATCTACAGATTCAATGCAATCCCCAACAAAATCCCAACTCAGTTCTTCACAGAGTTAGAATAAGCAATTCTCAAATTCATCTGGAATAATATTTGTATATTATATATACACATGTGTTATTTATTTTACAATTTAAGAAAAAATGAAAATCTGTAGAACTCACTATTACTAGAATCCACTAAGTTATTATAGTTAACTGACGAGTGTGCCTTAAATACTCAAGAGAAAAGGAACCAAAGAAGGTGACACTGTTGAAGCACTTAGGCAGCACCAGACTAGGAAACAGGGAAAAGATAAGGTAACAAAAGTTATAGGAATAAATGCATGTGCATGTATGTATGTATGTATGTATGTATGTATGTATGTATGTATATGATATTATATATTGTAGAAAATGAATACAAGCTTAAAAATATTTAAAATCTAATTATTTTTAGCTATTCTTTTCCTACTATCATCTGTCTCTCCTATCTTTCTTTATACATTCCCCTTCTCTGTGTTTATTTAGTAGATTTTTAAAAAGTGTTGGGCTTAGTGTAAAGTTTAACAATAGATGTGGAGAGTTGTGTCCTTTCTTCATTGTGTTGTATCCAACTGAAAGGGCTTCTTGTACTAAAAAAAAAGACAACCATAATTATAGGGCTTATATCAATCTTATCTTTAGGGGCTATTGTTTGTTTCTTTCTGATTTCATTTTCAGTTGAGGTGAGAAGTCTCCTCTCTATACAGAGGGCTCCATGGACATGGGCTTTGGACAATGCATACTGACTGTTCATTTAAATATTGATAGGTTTGCTCTTCTTCCTGTGAAGTGTCTTGGTTAACACCAGCAATTCAGCTCTTTATGCTAAAGTTCCTTTGATGAGGGCAGAAGAGCTGAAGTACAGAGGGGCTTGCCCCACACTGTCTTTTCCAAGATGACAACTGTGGCCCTGGCATACCTGATTTCATCTTGAACAAAGCTGCTCTTAGCAATATATAGTATGTCTTCCACTTCTCAGAATGGCACATCTGTTAGGTCAGATCTGCCAGATTGGACTACATCACTCATTTTCACGTGTAACAAGAATCAGGAAATGTGGACAGAAGATGGAGCCTCCTGGCCTGACAGCCCCTAAGTGAAGCAGAGGTAGCAGCAGTCACAGCTTCAGAGGCAGAAGTAGCCAGGGCCATGGCCCTACCTGAGATGGGAGCTGAATACATCTTTCGCCATAGTTTGGGGTGCTCCCAAATTGCCAGTGCCAACATGGATAAGTTGAGGTGCAAACTCCTGTAGGCTGGAGCTAGAGGAGCCATGACGTTACCTCTCAGTGCTGGAGGACCCCAACGACGACATCCATCTGGTTGGCAGAATGATGCCTCTAACTTACCTGCTGTCTTGGGGAGACTCTTTTGGGTTGTCATCTAGAAGCAAGCTGGCTTCCAGCATTGGTGATGGAAAAATTTACATAATTTCATTATTTGGGTGTTGTACATCTATCTTCCAGGGGTCTCCCTCAGAATGGCCACCATAGAGTATAGGAGGTTAGGAATAGTTCCTAGTTTCTAGTCAGTTTATCAGTTTTTACTAACATGGATATAGTGGCTACTGCCTAAAACAAACCAGTCAACCAGTAGAAACAGGATCAAGTCTTTTGAACAAATAGGCTTCTGGCATCTTCCATGGTGTCAGAGCCTGGGCTAGAAACTCCTTTACAAAACAGCTTCTCTCTCCCTTCCCTGGTATCTCAGACTTTATCTTCTCAAATCTCTTTTATCTTTTCTTTTAACATATGTGTGTGTACTGGCTGGTTTTGTGTGTCAACTTGACACAAGTTGGAGTTATTGTAGAGAAAGGAGCCTCCCTTGAGGAAATGCCTCCATGAGATACAGCTGTAAGGCATTTTTCTCAATTAGTGATCAGGGGTGGGAGGGCCAACAGTGGGTAGTGCTATCCCTGGGATGGTAGTCTTGGATTCTATAAGAAAGCAAGCTGAGCAAACCAGGGGAAGCAAGCGAGTTAGAAATATCCCTCCATGGCTTCTGCATCAGCTCCTGCTTCCAGACCTGCTTGAGTTCCAGTCCTGACTTCCTTTGGTGATGAACAGCAATTTGGAAGTGTAAGCTGAATAAACCCCTTTCTCCCTAGCTTGCTTCTTGGTCACAATATTTGTGCAGGAATAGAAATCCTGACTGAGACACTCTGCTATGTTCTGTATGAGGTTTATTAATCTTCAGAAATTCCATAAAGCTTTATGTAGGATACATCAAAGTAAAAGTCAATATGAACTGTTATGTCTAAAATGGCTGAAGTCAGAGCCGACCACTTTCTGCATTTGCATATGAACTCACTGTGGTGCATTCAATAATCCATCCCTGTATGACCTAGACTGGTGTTTGTATGATTTGTGGGGCAACTCTTGGATTCCAAGACTTTTAGCACCAGCATTTCAGTATTTGAAATTATAATTTACCTGCTTCTGTTTGTTTTGAAAGGGAATCAAAAACACAGAAACAGCAAAATTAACCATTTAAAAAATACCAAATTATAAAATAAACTTGTCAGTAAAATGAAAAATGTTTATATTTTATCTAGTCTATGAAGGCATGATAACTTTTTCCACTTTTAAGTAATATGAATAATAAATATATGATAACATAGTCAAGCTTAAAATATTCTCATGGTGAAAGAAAGCTACAGTAGATTGAATCAAAGCATACATCAGTAGGACACAATTGCTATCTATAAAAAGTTATGGATATAGTCAAGGTTATAAAAAATTACCAAGACTTCAAAAACTAAGAGGCAAGAAATCTGAGCTGACAGTTTAAAGGAGAAACATTATATTGGTTTGGACCAATATGGTGAGACCATTCACCAGATATTTACAAATCAAAGTATAAAACCCAGCAAATTATAGAGGCTAAAACCATTTTGTGCTGATAAAGTTGGAATTGGACTCATATAGCCAGATTTTACTGATTAATTTTGGTCTTTGACAAATCAGATATGTATATACTGCTTTCTAGCTATCTTCTCTCTGCACTTGCTTGTCTCATGTCCATCCATATAAAGTCCATCCCTCTCATTTCTTCTATTTCTTTCTTAAGCTTTTCGTTTTGTTTTGTGACTCAGTTTTATATGTATATTGTAAGAGTTAACAAATAAATTGAAAAGAAAAGAGATTAAAGATAGTTATTCCCCACATTAAAAATATGAATTTTCTAAGTTTACTATTGAAAAATGAAAATTTGTAGGTCAACAATATATCTCAATATATTTTATTTCTCTAAGTAGGTGTGTGTGTGTGTGTGTGTGTGTGTGATGCATGTGGTATATGTGCCTGTAGGCTCAGAGGCCAGAAGATGTTGAATATATTGATCTATCAATTTTGGCTTTATTCCTTTGGGACATGGTCTCTCATTGAGCCTAGAGCTTAGCTCTAACTTTATCTCTCTGATACAGAGAGTTAGGTTTATAGACAGGCATGATGTCGCATCCAGCTTCTTTTTTATTTGATATATTCTTTATTTACATTTCAAATGATTTCCCCTTTCATGGTTCCCACTCCCTAAAAGTCCTATAAGCCCTCTTCCCTCCTCCTGTTCCCCCATCCACCCCTTCCCACTTCCCTGTTCTGGTTTTGCTCTAAACGGCTGCACTGAGCCTTTATAGAACCAGGGTCCATGCCTTCCTTCTTGGACATCATATAATATGTGGATTATGTCTTGGGTATTCCAAGTTTCTAGGCTAATATCTGCTTATCAGTGAGTGCATACTGAGTGATCTTTTGAGTCTGGGTTACCTCACTTAGGATGATGTTCTCCAGCTCCATCCATTTGTCTAAGAATTTCATGAATTCATTGTTTCAAATGGTTGAATAGTACTCCATTATGAATATATACCACATTTTTTTGTATCCATTCCTCCCTTGAAGGACATTTGGGTTCTTTCCAGCTTCTGATTATTATAAATAGGGCTGCTATGAACATAGTAGAACATGTATCCTTATTACATGCTGGGGAATCCTCTGGTTATATGCCCAGGAGTGGTATAGCAGGGTCCTCCGGAAGTGTCGTGCCCAGTTTTCTGAGGAACTGCCAGACTGATTTCCAGAGTGGTTGTACCAGCTTGCAACCTCACCAGAGTGTTCCTCTTTCTCCACATCCTTGCCAACACCTGCTGTCTCCTCAGTTTTTAATCTTAGCCATTCTGACTGGTGTGAGGTAAAATCTCAGGGTTGCAGCTTTTTTTAATGTGAATACTTAGAATGGATTGGAACTCAAGATTTTTTTTTAAGTTTAAATGTTTTTTCCTTTTTTATTAGATATATTTCTTATTTACATTTCAAATGTTATCCCCTTTCCTGGTCCCCCCCCCCCCCGACCAAAAATCCCATAAGCCATTTCCCCTCTCCCAATCAACCCTCTCCCGCTTCCCTGTCCCGGTATTCCTCTACAGTAGCATCAGGCCTTTCCAGGACCAAGGGCCTTTCCTCCATTTGGTGTCTAACAAGGCCATCCTCTGCTCAGAAATGGAATCTTAAAGATAAACTACACATAGAATAAATAGCTTAAGGGTATCTGAAGAATATTTTATTGGATGGCTACAAAGTATATAATATTCTTGGCATCCGATATAACTTTCTCCAAATGAGACTACATTTAGGTCAAAAGAAATTTTTAAGAAAAAAATAATACCTTATGTTTTATCACACATGAATTATTTGGAGCACATTACACAAATTAGTAGCAAAATATGCCTCCAACACCACCATTCAAGTGTCAAATATTACACTCAGTTTCATAGGGTTTTCCAAATTTGAGTATTTCTATTTACTCTGAGACAATTAACACTCAAAAATATTTCAAAAATTTACACACATATGTACCAAACATATATTAAACCCTAATATAAATTTATGAAAATATACACAATTATAAAGTTAAGACTCAAAATTATTATTTGTGATTATATTATCTGATTTGATCCTGTTTTTAAAAATATTACAGAGAGTTTCACATGCAGAATTCAAGCATTTACACATAAGATATTTACTATTCCCTAAATTCCTCCTATATATGGAATCCTTCCATTCTTGTCATAGTGTCTAGAGCTATAAAATAAACATTAAATAGTATTGGATTGTCTCAGTTACATCTGGAGTAGAAAAGGAGGCTTTCTCCAGCCCAGAAGTAATAGACCAGTCTGGGAAAAATTTTAGAGGTCACTCAATAAACAAGTATTCCATGAATTGAATAAAAAGTGTGCAGTGCATCTATCTGTGTTATGTGTAATATTCAGTCTGGCCCTCTTCTCTCTGTTGTATTGAAGACTCGTGCTTCCTAGTTTCCTGGCTACTGGCATGCGCTACTTTCTTCATGATATATTGACTTTCCTTTCACTATGGTGCCTTTTTGAGAATTTTGGAACTTAAGGTTTTTATACTTGGTCAGCAAGAAGTATTATTCACTGAGCCTTCTCCTCAGCCCCATGGCAGGTAATATATATTTCCATATATATAATATATATTAATATATAGTCTATGTAAAACATATAATACATATAATATATATTAATGTCACTGGAAAGGTGTATTATTACTTAATTTGCATACCCACAGAAAATGTGAAAGAGAAAACATTGGTATCAAAAGTGATCACAGTCTGCATCTGAAATCTCTGCATCTTCAAAGCTCTCTATGTTTGATTACATTTGTTTCATTGAGGATAGGGGATGGGTGATATCTACACATAAGAACAAAAAATGAGATTTCTGAGTTGTGGACTCCTAAGTTGATACTTTGCAGATTCACCAATGTTGTTGAAATTCTTATAATTTAATCTTTCTTTACATCTTAATAAAATTCCATTATTTTTATACAGCACATTTTCATTATCTAATCATCTGTTGATGGACATCTAGAATGGTTCCATTTCCTTTGTATTGTGAATACCGAAGTAATAAACACAGAGTACGTATACTTCTGTGGTAAGATATTGATTTTTTTTTATGTTATGAAACTAGAAAGACCATGAGGAAGGAACAGAGGAGTTAAGGAACAGGATTGAGGCAAAGGGCTCATAAGCAACATAAAATGAGAAAGGCTGAGGGGGCTTGGGAAAGGAAGAGAGTGGAGGCAAAATGGGGAAAAGAAATTTTGTTCAAAAAATATCGTAAAATAACCTATTATTTTATATGCTAATAAATATAAATTTAAAAAATGGGGAAGGTTGGCTATTTTGCCACAGGAAACAAAGTAAATGATCAGTAAGAACTCAGCAAATCTCAAAATCTGCTATCCTTTATTAATCCTTGGAAGGTCCCTACAGATGCCTGAGCTGAAATCTAAAGGTTATACAGACAGGGTCACAGTTCCACCTATGAGGATGTGTCTTAACACTCATCTCCAGTATTCTGCTAGCCTTAGTTAGAACTCCTAGGGGGTAAATGCTTCTGCTCCCTGACAGCGGATTCATGTGTTTGCTGGACTTGTAGGCTTTGGATGGGTATTTTAACAAGATCTCCAGGTAGGAAGTGAGTAGAACAAAGTCTATAACCCTGCATTGCCAGTGGTTTAAGTTACAGGAGAATGTTAATGAAGGGCTTCTCTTTTCTCCCATGGGCTTCTCTGTGAGCTTAGGAAAAATGAGTTATCTATGTAAGCTTTCAAAACTGCACCAATTTCTTGCCTGGGAAGTGTTAGATATTTTCAATTCTGAAAATATATGAAATTATCTCTTGAATAGTTCGACGTGGCTGTTTCAGTCGGTTATGGAAACGTCTTTGAGGTTCAGCTGCTCTGGTGATCTGGTTGGAGGATAATGAGTGGGAGGTGAATGCCCTTCCAATCGGCAAAGGTGCCATTTGAGAATGGCTTCTCACCTGAACAACTGGCAGACATGGTTCTTTTGGTTTTTTAAATCACTTATGTAATGGGAGACCTTAGGAAATAAGGGTCTCTGATGTGAGTAAACTTTGGCATAGTCTTAAGTTTGACAGAATTTCCATACTTGAGTTTCATATGATTTGAAACCCTTCCACTGGAAACAAAGTGACATATCCTGACTCTGGAATTATAAACTGTTTCTCCTTCACAGCATACTCTTGGTGACTGTCTCCAGTAAAAGTCTTTTATAAATATGATAATAGATCTTTCTATTATATAACAAACATATTCCTTCTTCCACATGGTGCTATTAACAGTTAATAACAGTTAATTAATAGTTACCCATTAAGAACAAGGATATTGTTTAATGATAAAATTAGGTGAAATAATCCTTTAAAGTATTTTTCAATTATTTGTTGAGAATCTCATACATATATCCAATGTTTGGTGATCATGTCCACCCTACTGCCTTTCCAGCTCCCTAGCCCTCCCCAAATATGTCTTCTTCCCAGTTCTTCTGAACTTCATGTCCTTTGTAAGTTTTTGGGGTTTTGTTTTTAACTCTAATTAGTGTTGCTCTTATCTGCACAGGTGAAGGAAGATCTATTGAAGCATGAGCAACTTACACATGGCTCCACCTCCAAGGACTCTCCCTCTCTCAGCAACCACCAACTGCCAATAACTACTCAGCTAAGGTAAGGCCTTGTAAGTAAGTCTCTCCCCAGTCCATGCTAGAGTACTGCCTGGCTTGATGTTGTGTAGGTAACCACAGCTGTTACCTGAACTCAGCTTGCCTTGTCATGTCCAGAGAACAGTGTTTTGTGAATGAGAAAAATTCCTGATAGGGTGTCAGTGTTTTACCTCTTACACACAGTACTCACATGCACTTAGTTGAAGATATTTTGTGAAATAATTTCCTGCAAGTAAACATCTCCATCAAATGATAGGTGCTTACATTTTAAATTTTGACAGATGTTGCCAAATTGCTTTTTATGAAGGTGATTTCAATTTAGCATACCACCAACAGATGTTTGCTAAGTTTGTGGACCATGTATCCTTGCAGCTTTGGCAACTTTTCCATAGGATGACTGGCCTTTCATTCTAAATAATATTCACATCCATATATTGAAGGAATTAGCACTTTGTCCTTGGTTTCACATTCTCAAGACTGTTAAGTTTGAAGTTTGTTTATGACAGTTTTTTACCTAGTTTGAATTTTATTCAACCAAATTCAGCAATCTTTATTCCTTCAATTTTAAGATTTTCAGTCCCAGTGAGAAAGGTGTGTGTGTCCCTCCAATTGCTTTGCCATTTCATGACTTGAGCATATCTGTCAGTTTTCTTCACAGTTCACAGGATCCAGCTTAAATTTTCATAGTAGTTGCTCTAACATAATTTATTTCCTACTGATATACCTCATTCATGTTCGTGTGTAATTCTAGTTTCTGTGCTCTGAGGCTATATGTTGCATCCCCAGTGCTAGGTGATTTTCACTTCTTCATTGCATCCTCACACCAGTAGGGCTTACTCAGGTCATTGCTGATAAGATATATATGCAGAATTTTAACAGAAGTTTTATTGTCACCACTACTGGAACTCTTGAAACTCATTCTCATTTTAATCAGGGCTGCTGCTGGCTCCCAGGTCCTGAACGTGTTGTGACAGCACATTCAGGTTGTGTTGCTTCATCTAGTTTTAGCAACATAAATGAGTCTTCAGGGTATTGGGAGTGCTATGGAGCAAACAACCACAGACTTCTGCTCTAGTACACATGTAAAAGGCTACTGTCAAGAGAAGTTATGTGCTAGCATTCCTCAGATTAGCAAGACATGGTACAGAGGCAGAAACACTGAGGAATGCAGGCTGTGCTAAGATCAGCAGGCACTTGATAGTCCATCGTCCTGGGTGTGAGTGGTATTGTCATTCTTATGTTGCCAAACGTGAAGCGGTCTGACTATACTCATGATGTCAGGAATCACAAGAATGCTTGGAAATGAATCAACGTGGACACAACCCTCACTAGCATTCACATTTTCTTCTCTCTCTCTCTCTCTCTCTCTCTCTCTCTCTCTCTCTCTCTCTCTCTCTCCTCTCTCTCTCTCTCTCTCCCTCTTCTTCCCTCCCTCTCTCCCTTCCATCCTTCCTTTTCTTCACTAAAGTCTTAACTTTTCTTCAATTTAAACCTTGAAGGTAGCTGTTTGCTGATGTCTCCTGATTATTTTGGTGACCCATTATCCTCTCCTCTCTTTTTCCCATCCTAGGATAGTGTCTCTGTTATGTTTCATCTTTTCTGCCTTATTTTCTAGCAGCTGTAACCTGCCTGTGGTTGGAAGTGGGGTTATAATCTGGGTCTCCCTCAGCCCTGTTTATAGTGTTTGATGAAAATTTCCAGGGGAGATGTGAACAGATATTTATGCTCCCCCAACACTAAAGACAGATCAAGAAAACGCCATTGTCCATGTCTGACTTGTGAATAAATTTGCTTATTGGGATTTCTTACAGGAACAAAAGTGAGAGGTTGCCTGCGGGAGCATGAAGAATTCAAAGGCAGAAGCAGCACTGTAAGGCCAATCCAGGCCCTGGGTGAGATCTCAAAGATTGTATCTCTGGAACTCCCTGTCCAACTTGACCTTCACCATTGAGTCTCCTCTCTCCAGAAATTGTTACCTGCTGGATTGATCACTGTGTGGCACAGTGATCAATAAGACCTCTTATAAACATAGTAATATTTCCTTGGCTTCTTTAGTCATCTGAACTTCCCTCCAGGAGGGAATGTTAGTCAGAGGCAATACTACACAATATATTCCTTAAACATATTCAGGATGAATTGAATTAAAAAAAACCTTCTAAATGTTTGGAATTTTTATTAAAACAACTGTACTAGTTTTGATAAAATAAAATTGCTTTGGCATTGCCATCTCTCTATGTGTAATATTCTTTGGTCTAACTCTCATACTTGAAATATAGTATTTCCTAAGAGATTAGGAATGTGACCCTTAATTTAATCACACCCACAAAGAAACTTTCTGGTTGTAGTTTCTTTTGTAAGGATGTTAGTGTGACCCAGCTATCTGTAGGTAAAATTCATCTTATTTAAGGAATCACAAAAGAAGTTGTGTGTATGTGAAGCAACATGTGTGGTATGTGTGTTAGTGTTAGCGTGTGCATGTATAAAATGTACTGGGTGGAACCCAGAGTCTTGTGCATGTTAGCCAATGGCTCTAGCACTGAGCTTGAAAACTCCCAGCCTAACATTTTTTCTTTTGGATTTATTTTTTTCCTTGTATCAAGAAGTTCAGGGAAAGTGGAGTTATATTTCTGGATCTACAGTGTGCATATAAAAAGTGATAATTTTAAGTGTTTTGATAAATTTCGACACCTATATAAACAAAGCAATTACTATTGGGTCACCCTTTTGTTTGTTCTCAGTCTTCTTTCTCTCTTTAAGTGACAGACAAACATAGACCTGATTGCCAATACAGACAAGATTGGCTCTATTTCTGGATATCATATGAATTGCAATCATAAAATGCACCTCCTTCAGCTATACACTCCTCTGTAGACTTGCCACATTGTTATAAGGGTATTCTTTTTACTCCTGAGTAAACTTGGTTATCTACTCCCCAGTTGACAGAAGTTCTAGAAAGTTCCACTTAGAAACTCTCTTGAATAAAGCTGCTCTGAACATTTGCATATACTATTTGTGTGCATGTGTGGTATATGTGTACATGTGTTGTGTGTGTATACAGGTGGTGTGTTGGTGTGTACATGTGTATATGCATGTGGTATGTGTGAGTGTTTGTGAATTTGTGTGTATGTGTGCTGCACAATTTTGCTCATATGCTTTTGATTTCTTTCCTTAGAATTTGTCTCTTCATTTTATTTCCTAGGCCATCAGAGAGCCAAACCTTGAAATGAACAGATGTGGAAAAAATTAGCAACAAATGTTAGAGTGCTACCAGAGAACCTGCTTGGAGTTCCCTTTTGGGGTTCTTAGTTTCATTAATAGAAGAATTTAGAAGCTGACTCAAAAGAAATATTAAAGATGAGACTATAAGAGAAAACCAGTGCCCACAGTTATCTGAAATTCCACCAGCTTCCATGTAGAGAGGTGGAGAAAGTCATGCCCTTTATGTTAGTTTGAAACAGCAATAGCCGCCTTATTAAGAAAAGAAAAAGCATAACTGTAGCTGGAGTTTGGCTACTTCGTGGGTTTTTCTTTCTTCCACCATTTGCTACCCTTTCAACTCCTAACACTAGATAGAAGAGAAAGAAGGCCTGAAAGTAGAGGGAGTGATGTTATCATTAGACTACTTTCTGCTGGTTAGAGCTATCAAATTCCTCTGGGCATGTTTGATCTTTGCCATCAGGGATATCTAATTTCTTGGTCTTATTTCTTCTTTGCACACAACCACTTAGCAAACAATGACAACAGGAATCAACCAACAATCAGCAGTACATCCTGCCTCTTGGGGACCTAGCATTAATATACTCTCTGAAAAGTCCCCAGAATTCCAAATGTCAAACAATTGCAGAACCTGTTGCAGCTGGAAAAAATAATGCCCTTGCTAAAGCATGAGGCAAATCATAGTCAGGTGCTGTGAACAATCTGAAGCAGCCCCATACCCTACACTTGGGATTCAAACATATACATAGTCTTATAACATTTCTGTGTGTTTTTTTTTTTAAAGAAACTAAATGCCAAAATTATCACTACTCATGTCCAAGAATGGAACTGTCCTAGTATGCTGAGGAAGAGCCTTCGGGTATCAGCCTCCTGGTGTATGGTCTGGTATAACCATTCACTCTGCTGCTTGTGGTCCCTCAGTTTGTTTCAGGCATGAGACAGGACAAAAGGCTAGAGAGGACGGACTTCTCTCACTTGGCCATGCTAATGTAGCTGTTAGTCTCCTAAAATGTCAGTGTGGCTTCTTCCATTTCTGTTTTAGAGGCAGAACAGCCACTTCAAAGAAAGAATTCAACTTCCACAGTTAGAATTTAATCTCTCAACTGACCAAGTAGTCAATGATTCCACCAAGGAAACAAGAATTTCGAAAGGATGTGAGAACATGGAAATACAAGCCAGTAATTTATTTTAATACAAGCAGAGGAGGCCAGTCTTTGTGGGATGCATGCATGATGAATTATACTGCAAGGAATCAAACATATAAATCTCCAAAGAGAACCCAAGGTAGATAATACTACTACATCAGCAGTCAATGACATGTTAATGTCTTTTCAGGATGCAAGTGAGATGAGAGTGATTTGCAGTGTGAAAAATCAGTAAATTTGCAGATATGATTGAAAGAATATCTACAGTTTTTCCTCGCCTGGTTCTTAACTTACATTCCAAGGTTCTGAATGCATCAAAGTCTCTTTGAGAGAATAAGGAAGAATGAACATTTTAGCTTCTGTGGTAATAGGTGCTATTTTTATCTGACACTATCATTCTTGGACAAAATCTACCAGAATAAGAGGTGGAAACAGGATAAAAGGGGAAGGTGAAACATATGGTCCCAGATCTCAGGCCCAACTTCCGTGCAGAGGATTTAATAGCAATAAAGACAGAATTCCCAGGGCAAGAGTTTCCATTCCACCTCTAATTATACTTGCATACTGAGGTATAGTCAAGGATCTTTTAGTTATTCTGAACCACAATGTTCTTATCCATTTCCCCCTGATAGAATAAAGACAGAAACTGATATTAAATTTAAACATCAATTATCTTAGTATACTCCCATTAGCAACATCTTCAGCTACAGGAGACTATCACAGATTCAATCCTCCATTGGCCAACTAAAGGCTCTGAATTTTGAGGAAGGTGCCTTAATCCTTTGGTAAATATATATCCTCATAGCTAGTTAAATAGGATTTATTGTGTTCTTGTTTCCAGAGATTATGCCCTTAAAGATAGGCACTCAGTCTTTCTTGCTCCCTGGACATCTTAGCTGATCTTGGTTGGGGGATGTCCTGCACCTAAGGCAAAGAAGACAAAAAGTCTCTGGAGATAATCAACTCTAGGCTACAGCTTGTTATGAAAAGTGAAAAGTATGTGCTGGGTACAAACAGACTCTAAAGATGATCAGACAAGGCAAAACAATGTTGGTTATCCTCACTAGCAACTGACCATCTTTGAGGAGATTTGAAATAGAGTACTGTGCCATGTTGGCTAAAACTGGTGTCCATTGAATTGGGTACAGTATGTGGAAAATACTACAGAGAATGCACACTGGCTGCCATTGACCCAGGGGATTCTGATATTATCAAAAGCATGCCAGATCAGACTGGTTAGAAATAAACAAGAAAATTTTCCTTTAATAAAACTTTGCAAGAGCTCCTTTTGAAAAAAAAAATTGTTCACGGGTTAAGAGGGCTTACTGTTCTTCTGAGGTATTGAATATGGTACCAGCCTACTTCAGGCAGCTCACAATTGGAGGATGAATGGCCTTTTTCTGCATCTGTGGACTCATATTTGTATGCCTGCACAGAGTTATACACATATGTATGTAAGTAAAAACAAAATAGGGCTGGAGAGATAACAAAGTAAGTAAAGGCCTGAGCTCACACTTAAAAGGACATTACTCTTGTTCCCAGCATCCATAGATGTGCATTCTTTAAACCAATTATATTTATGTATTTGAAACTCCCAAATACAGTGCCAATTTACAATGATAAAAGTTTTATTCCAATATATCTAACCTCTCAAAAACACCAGAAATACATCTGAAGCCATCTGGATGTGTGTGTGTGTGTGTGTGTGTGTGTGTGTGTGTGTGTCTGCCCTGCTCATCTGATCCTCCTTGTCTCTCTCCCCCAGCTCCTCCTCCTCTCTCCCCTAGAATCACTGGCCTCTCACTGCCTCAATGTGAATGGATAGGAAAAACCTTGCAACATTTCACCCTTTCTGTTTAATGAAAAAAACTTTCTCTCCAAATATAAATTGAGCACAATTGTTACCATTTTGTAAATTATAAATTATAAGATAGACATAATAGCCAGTCCATCATCTCTGTCAATCAAACAGAACCTCTGTCTTCTATCTCCTATTCTATCTTAAATGTCTATAATAATTAACACCTGACTCATGTCTTGGTTATAAATTGTATGTCATCTGAAACCATCTATTTAAATCCATATCAGATTTCTCAGTGTTAAACATCTTGGGGTGGCTATGAGAATAACAGTCTTCAACCCTGTCAGAAATCTGAAAATGACCAATAATAACTTCAAGAGACATAGGAAGCCTAACACAGCTTTCAACACTTAGCCAAATGATAGAGACCGCTGAAAACCTGAACAGTCCTTCTCCCAAAAATGTTGGAGCATCAATCATCAGCCTCCTGGCCCAGGGTCATCTGACAGACTTAGAGAAACAGGAATTATTAAGGACTAGCCATTCTGTCTCAGCAGAAATCAAGCTTTCCTAACCTGTTAAAGTGTCCTTTCTCTGGACAGAGTTTGTCTGTAGATGAAGAGAGACAATTTTTGCCTCGTGGTTGTTTCACCACAACAGAAGCAGCTCTATTGATTCTCAGTTTCTTCTTTGAATCCAAGAAAGGGAAGTTGTCAGGAGCAGACTAGTCTCAACAACAAGTATATAAGTAACATTAAACATCACATTCTGTGGATTTCTGACATTTTTGAAAACTATCTTAGGTAAAGTAATGTGGGATATTGTCAGTAAACTACTTTCAGCTGTTTCTGATTAAAATCTTGAAAACACTCTAATAATAAACTCAGAACCTATTTTTCTATTTGGCCCTAAACTTAAACATTTGGCTTAAACATCTCAGATCTGTTATAATAACAGCAAAGAAGGACTGGGTCTAACCCCTATACTTTTAAATATTTAGTATCAATAGAAGAAATTATACCAATGAAAACCTTGATTATGAATCTAAATGGATTCTGTACCAAATAATAACTTATGACGAACTTAGTAACAATTAAAAGGATTTTTACAAAATTAAATGATGCCTATATAGCCAATTTTGTTTCCTCCCTATTCCAAATAGGATTATTTCTATATTCCCTAGAAAGACAACTTATAATAATAACCCTCTCCAGCCCCAAATCCCAGGGAACTGACTCTTCTTAACTCCTTCAAGCTGAATATGGGCATTGAGATTTTGTGAAGGGGGCAGATATTGTGAAGGGTCGGAAAACAGGACCAATCAGTCTCTGGTGTCTGTGTCTTGACTGGATCTAGCTGAAGTCCAGGACCTCAGGAGTTTAAGCAGATCAGTTCAGCATGTTTGACGAGGAGACTCAAACTGTATTTTCTCAAAACAAAATATATAAATCTCAAAACAAAATTTTAGTATCACAAAGATAGATTTTCTGTTTGATATACTGGAATCTAGTCCTCTGGAGGTCTCCCTCTATCATTTCTGATCCAAATAGCTCTGGAAGATGTCCAGAGCCTAATCACCCTTTCTAAAAACACAAAGACAAAACCTTTTTCCCAAATCAGCGTATCCTTGAGCCAGTAACCAGAAAAACCTTCATTTTGACCTCTCTCCCAGAGGAATAATATAACCATAAAACTCAACATCACACCCATTATGGAAATCAAAACAATCTAAAACAAATGAAATAAGATGAGATACTGTATGAACCTCTGCTTAAGCATTTGCTATATTGCCAAGCAGGAAAAGACCCCCAAAATCCAATGTGTGGGCCATGTTAAAAGGAATATGAGCTTCCTCTGGCTATTAAATTACCTTTATATCATCTTAATGGTTGGCTCTCTGCCCAGAGTAACCATCCTGTTTTACCGTTTATCTGTTGAGCTCTCTATCAGAGTCACAGACATTTAATAATTAATACCTGTGCTAATTGTTGTCACCATACTCTTTAGAGTCAGTGACTTCCCTATCCTTTTAAATTAAGACAATCTAAAACCAGTGAGATAAACTGAGATACTGTGTGAGCCTCTGCCTAGGCCACTCTTTTTTTTTTTTTTAGAGAGAGTCTCATGATCCATAGGTTTCTGGTACTATGGGATGATCCCTGTTGTAAGTGCATTTACATGTAACAGTCTGAAATTTTAGGTATAAATTGAAATATATGACCTGCATTCAGAGAAAATGCCAAAGTCAACGTGAACGCCTTCCTGTTTTCTGAATGTGTTTTAGAGACAATAATCAAAATATGCAAGGGGAAAGTACATTTAACAGCAATGAACTCAGAATGCTTTTAAAGGAAAATATCTCCACAATTAAGATATCTTAATCACTTCAGAAATGTGAGCTCTTGGTGGCTGAAACTGGTTAGACAAAGATCCAGCAACCTCAAAAGGGGGGGGGGAAGTGGAGGGAGGTTTGAGTTAAGTTTGAAGAAAACATTTCACATTTAAAATAAAGGGATTGATCACTGTCTCCAACCTTTGTTTTTTGCACCATTATTCTCTCTCTTTTTTTTTATTCGATATAATTTTTTATTTACATTTCAAATGATTTTCCCTTTTCTAGCCCCCCACTCCCTGAAAGTCCCATAAGCCCCCTTCTCTCCCCCTGTCCTCCCACCCACCCCTTCCCACTTCCCCGTTCTGGTTTTGCCAAATACTGGTTCACTGAGTCTTTCCAGAACAAGGGCCCACTCCTCCTTTCTTCTTGTACCTCATTTGATGTGTGGATTATGTTTTGGGTATTCCAGTTTTCTAGGTTAATATCCACTTATTGGTGAGTGCATACCATGATTCACCTTTTGCATATACCACATTTTTTGCATCCACTCTTCTGTTGAGGGATACCTGGGTTCTTTCCAGCATCTGGCAATTATAAATAGGGCTGCTATGAACATAGTAGAGCATGTATCCTTATTACATGGTGGGGAATCCTCTGGGTATATGCCCAGGAGTGGTATAGCAGGATCTTCTGGAAGTGAGGTGCCCAGTTTTCGGAGGAACTGCCAGACTGATTGTACCAATTTGCAACCCCACCAGCAGTGGAGGAGTGTTCCTCTTTCTCCACACCCTCTCCAACACCTGCTGTGTCCTGAATTTTTAATCTTAGCCATTCTGACTGGTGTAAGGTGAAATCTCAGGGTTGTTTTGATTTGCATTTCCCTAATGACTAATGAAGTTGAACATTTTTTAAGATGCTTCTCTGCCATCCGAAGTTCTTCAGGTGAGAATTCTTTGTTTAACTCTGTACCCCATTTTTAATAGGGTTGTTTGGTTTTCTGGAGTCTAACTTCTTGAGTTCTTTATATATATTGGATATTAGCCCTCTGTCTGATGTAGGATTGGTGAAGATCTTTTCCCAATTTGTTGGTTGCCGATTTGTCCTCTTGATGGTGTCCTTTGTGCCTAGGCCACTCTTATCTAGCCAAGGAGGCTATGTCACCCAAAATTCCCATGATAGAGCATGTTAGAAAGAATACGAGCTTCCTCTGGCTAGTAACCTATCTTTATTCTAACTTAACACAGTTGATTCACCCTTCTATTTGTACCAGCTTATAAGCAGTCAGCTGATCAAAGCAGGATTTAAAACAAGAATTCCCATGGTGCCCACATTAGATAGAATTTGAGTATCCTTAAGACATATTAGAGCAATAAATCTTTATACCATCTTTCTGTTCTAATATGTAAGCAAATCCCAATCTTCTCCTAACTTAGAGCAGTTTTGATTTCCCCCACTAGGGTCCTCAGTATTCCCAGTCTTTGTTTCTACTTGGAGTGCTTGAGTCATGTGACCTGATTTTAGTGCCCTTAATCATATAAAACAACAACAAAACAAAAGAAAAATAAAAGAACAAAAAAACAAAACAAAATAAAATAAAACTCTAACTTTTAGACTAATAATCTTAAATTTCTAGTGGAAACATGCCCCAAGTTTGTTCACTAACTGTAGCCGTTAATATTAAGAATAGTGCTGCCCCACCATGCCTCTGCACCAAGTCCCAGCTTTTCCCGCTCAGGGTGGCTCTCACTGTGGCCACTAAGCCAATCTCTTCCAGCTAGGACTCTCTTTCTTTCTTTCTTTCTTTCTTTCTTTCTTTCTTTCTTTCTTTCTTTCTTTCTTTCTTTCTTTCTTTCTTTCTTTCTTTCTTTCTTTCTTTCTTCTTTTAATTAGGTATATTCTTTATTTACATTTCAAATGTTGTCCCCTTTCCTGGTTCCCCCTTCCCCGAAAATCCCATAAGCCATCTCCCCTTCCCCAATCAACCCACCCCTGCTTCCCTGTCCTGGTATTCCTCTACATCATGACATCAAGTCTTTCCAGGACCAAGGGCCTCTCCTCCCTTTGGTGCCTAACAAGACCATCCTCTGCTGCTGCTGTGTCTGGAGCCATGGGTAACTCCATGGGTACTTTAATATGAGTCACTCAGTACTCCCAGAGCTCCCAGGGACAAACCATCAACCAGCTAGCTCTCACAGCATCCTAGCTGTGTTTCCTTTCTTCCACAGACTCTGTAAACTGTGGGAGCCCCGTACTCCCACTCTGCACCTAAATACCTGATAAAGCAAAACTCTTTGTATTAAATAGTTAACCAATTATATTTATGTATTTGAAACTCCCATTTACATAATGTCAATTTACAATGATAAAAGTCTTATCCCAATATTTCTAACTTGCGACTTTCTCCCATGATGTTTCTTTAGCTTCCCTTTTAGGGGCTGAAAAGATGGGTTAGTGGTTAAGAATGCTTGCTGATTTTGTGAGGAAATTTAACTCTAATTCTTAGGCCTCTGAAGTCACCACACACATGTTTTTGTTTTGTTTTGGTTTGGTTTGGGTTTTTCGAGACAGGGTTTCTCTGTGTAGCCCTGGCTGTCCTGGAACTCACTCTGTAGACCAGGCTGGCCTCGAACTCAGAAATCCGCCTGCCTCTGCCTCCCAAGTGCTGGGATTAAAGGTGTGAGCCCAGCCCAGACACACATGTAATGCACACAAGCATGTGCAAACAAAACACATATATGCATAAAATTAATTGATCTTTAAAAAAACCCACATTTTTAAAGACATCTACATTCTCTTCTGTTGCCTTTCTAACTTTCTCCCTTTCTCTGCTTTCTTCCTCTGTATTCCAGTATGTCTAGGTACTGAGTCCAAAACTGCTTCCTGATGGGGAAATGATTTGATCCTATACAATCTATTTCAATTTCAATTTTTTTAAAGTATAGAATAGACTTTATTCAGGACATGGGGAGGGGAGTTAAGAAGGTAGTAGAGGCAGAGAAAGGCAGAGAAAAGCAAAGAGAAGGAGAGAGTAGAGAAGTAGAGGCCGCCAGGACCATGTGGGAGAGAGGGGTAGGGAAGGGGGAAAGGGAAGAGCCCAAGAGGGCAAGAGAGAGGGTAAGAGAGTAAGAGGCAAGAGAAGCAAGAGCCTATTTCAGTTTCTTTAGAGAAGAAGTTTAGCCATTCTGGATGTTACTAATGGTCCTTTAGTCTTCTGTGTCAGGGTGAGCAGTCATATGTCACTTAAAGGTTCAGCCATTCCTGAGTTCTGCTGGAGTGTGCAGTGCTCTATGAAGCAGTAAAGATAGTAGAGGACATGATTGGGAGACAGCTTGGAATCAACAAGATTTCTTCAAATTTTAGATACAGGAATTGAACCCAGAACCTTGTGCATGGTAGGCATGAGCTTGATAAGAATGTGACCTACTGCTGAGTTATATCCCAGTCTCTCTGCTTGATTCTTTCTGATGTAACTGAGAGTCTCAGTGTTGTTGCTGTTAGATCTGGGGTTTCAAGACCTATGCATGTGAGGCAAGTACTAGTCCACAAAACCGGATCCTTTCACAAAGATGTTTAAAAGACATGGCTTCTATGTTATAAACATCTGTCTGAATTTTTATTCATTATTAATTTCTCTTTTTCCCATTTGCTTATTTGAGCATGACTAGTAACTTCTAGGTTCTCTCTCTCTCTCTCTCTCTCTCTCTCTCTCTCTCTCTCTTTCTCTCTTCCCCCCTCTCTCTCTGATGGGACTCGAATTCTCTCTTTTTTTTAATTAAATATTTTCTTTATTTAGATTTCAAATGTTAACCACTTTGCCTTTTTTTTCTTTTTTCTTTGATATATTTTTATTTACAATTCAAATGATTTTCTCTTTCCTGGCTCCCCATTCCCCTCTTCCCCCACCCTGTTCCCCCACCCACCCCTTCCCACTTTCCTGTTCTGGTTTTGCCCTATACTGCTCTGCACTGAGCCTTTTTAGAACCAGGGGCCACTCCTCTGTTCTTCTTGGACATCATTTAATGTGTGGATTATGTCTTGGGTATTCCAAGTTTCTAGGCTAATATCCGCTTATCAGTGAGTACATACCATGACTGATCTTCTAAGACTGGGTTACCTCATTTAGGATGATGTTCTCCAGCTCCATCCATTTGTCTAAGAATTTCATGAATTCCTTGTTTCTAATGGTTGAATAGTACTCCATTGTGTAAATACACCACATTTTCTGTATTCATTCCTTTATTGAGGGATACCTGGGTTCTTTCCAGCTTCTAGCTATTATAAATAGGGCTGCTATGAACATAGTGGAGCATGTATCCTTATTACATGCTGGGGAATCCTCTGGGTATATGCCCAGGGCTGGTATAGCAGGGTCCTCTGGAAGTGACATGCACAGTTTTCTGAGGAACTGCCAGATTGATTTCCAGAGTGGTTGTACCTATTTGCAACCCCACCAGCAGTGGAGGAGTATTCCTCTTTTTCCACATCCTCGCCAGCACCTTTTTTCTCCTGAGGTTTTGATCTCAGCCATTCAGACTGGTTTTTTTTTTTTTTTTTTTTTTTTTATATCCCCTCAAAAAACCACCCTATCTCATCCCCGCTCTCCCTGCTTACCGTCCCATCCACCCCACTTTTCTGACCTGGCATTCCCCTACACTGGGGCTAAGAGCCTTCATAGGACCAATGGCCTCTCCTCTCATTGATGTCTGAAATGGCCATCCTCTGCTACATATGCAGCTGGAGCCCTGGGTTCCTCCATGTGTACTCTTTGGTTGGTGGTTTACTCCCTGGGAGCTCTGGGGGTACTGGTTGATACATGTTATTGTTCCTCCTCTGGGGCTGCAAACCTTATCAGCTCCTTGGGTCCTTTGTCTAGTTGCTCCATTGGGGACCCTATGCTCAGTCTATTGGTTGGCTGTGAGAAGAGGGTATTTTAATCTACCTTTCAAGACAGATAAAAGTGTCTACACTTTGGTTTTCCTTCTTGAGTTTTATGTGTTCTGTGAGTTGAATTTTAGGTATTTTGAGATTTTGGGCTAATATCCACTTATCAGCAAGTTCATACCATGTGATTTTTTGTGATTGGGTTACCTCACTCAGGATGATATTTTCTAGCTCCATCCATTTGCCTAAGAATTTCATGAATTCATTATTTTTAATAGGACAGTAGTACTCCAATATGTAGATGTACCAGATTTTCTGTATCCATTCCTCTGTTGTGGGACATTTGGGTTCTTTCCAGCTTCTGGCTATTATAAATAAGGCTGCAATGAACATAGTGGAACATGTGTCCTTATTACATGTTGGAGTATCTTCTGGATATATGCCCAGGAGTGGTATAGCTGGGTCCTCAGGTAGTACTATGTCCAGTTTTCTGAGGAACAGCCAAACTGATTTCCAGAGTGATTTTATCAACTTGCAATTTCATCAGCAATGAAGGAATGTTCCTATTCTCCACATCCTTGCCAGCATCTACTGTCACCTGACCTTTTGATCTTAGCCATTCTGACTGGTCTGAGGTGGAATCCCAAGGTTGTTTTGATTTGCATTTCCCTGATGACTAAGGATTATACATTGCTTTAGGTGCTTTTCAGCAATTTGGTATTCTTAGTTGAGAATTCTTTGTTTAGCTATCTACCCCATTTTTAAATAGTGTTATTTGGTTCTCTGGAGACAAACTTATTGAGTTTTTTTTTTGTATATATTGGATATTAGCCCTCTATCAGATGTAGGGTTGGTAAAGATCTTTCCCCAATGTTGGTTGCCATTTTGTTCTATTGACCGTGTCCTTAGCCTTACAGAAGTTTTGTAATTTTATGGTGTCCCATTTGCCAGTTTTTAATCTTAGAGCATAAGCTATTGGTGTTCTTTTCAGGAAATTTTCTCCTATGCCCATGGGCTGGAGGCTCTTCCCCACTTTCTTTTCTATTAGATTTTGTGTATCTGGTTTTATGTGGATATCCTTGATCTGTAGCTGCCTATGGCTACATTTGAACGGTTTAGTGGGTCACGTGGAAGGAAAGCTGGGAATAGAGTGGCAAGAGAAAGCTGGAGCCAAGATGAATTTCCTATTCAAGGCTAAAAGTTTAATGAAGGTCTCCAAATATATATGGGGGGGAAGACCCCTCCCCTAAAATCTGGAAACAGGTCTACAGAGCTTGTTCTGCTTGCTCCGCAGGAGGCTGGCATCAGTTGGCGGCTAGTGTCTCTCAGGAAGTGGCTATCCTTGGAGAACAATGGGCTTCACCTTGGTCTGAGAGCTCCACCCTAGGTGGGAAGTTTTGAAACTCCTGCTCAAATAGGCTGGAGGGAGGTTACATTGGTCCACCTGGGCTTGAGCATTGTACAGGGAGATAAGTATGAAGAGATTTGCTTTGTCTACAGGCTAACTGCCAGTTAAACCAACATAATTTGTTGAAAATTCTGTCTTTTTCCACTAGATGGTTTTACCTTCTTTGTCAAAGATCACATGACAATACATGTGTGAGTTCACATCTGGGTCTTCAATTCTATTCCATTGATCTTCTTGCCTGTCACTGTACCAATACCATGCACTTTTTATCACTATTGTTCTGTAGTACAGCTTGAGATCAGGGCCGGTGATTCCTCCAGAAGTTTTTTAATTGTTGAGAATAGTTTTCACTATCCTGGGTTTTTTGTTATTCCAGAGGAATTTGGAAATTGCTCCTTCTTAGTCTATAAAGAACTGAGTTGGAATTTTGATGGGGATTGCATTAAATCTATAGATTGCTTTCAGCAAGATGGCCATTTTTTGCTGTGTTAATCCTGTCTATCCATGAGCATGGGAGATCTTTTCATCTTCTGAGATCTTCTTTAATTTCTTTCTTCAGAGACTTGAAGTTCTTGTATTACAGATCTTTCACTTGCTTAATTTGAGTCAGACCAAGGTATCTTATATTATTTGTGACTATTGTCAACTGTGCTGTTTCCCTAATTTCTTTCTCAGCCTCTTTATTCTATGAGAGGAAGGCCACTGATGTGTTTGAGTTAAATTTATATCCAGACAGTTTGCTGAAGTTGATTATCAGGTTTAGGAGTTCTCTGGTGAAGTTTTGGAGGTCACTTAAATGTACTATCATATCATCTGCAGATAGTGATAGTTTGACTTCATCCTTTCCAATTTGTATCTCTTTGACCTCCTTTTGTTGTCTAATTGTTCTGGCTAGGACTTCCAGTACTATAATGAAAAGGTAGGGAGAGAGTAGACAGCATTGTCTAATCCCTGATTTTAGTGGAATTGTTTCAAGTTTCTCTCCATTTAGTTTGATGTTTGGTACTGGCTTCATGTATATTGTTTTTACTATGTTTAGGTATGGGCCTTGAATTCCTGATCTTTCTAAGACTTTTATCATGAAGGGGTATTGAATTTTGTCCAATGCTTTCTTAGCCTCTAATGAAATGATCACATAGATTTTTTTTGAGTTTCTTTATTAGTGGATTACATTGATGGATTTCGATATATTGAACCATCCCTGCATCCCTGGAATGAAGCCTACTTGATCATGGTGGATGATCATTTTGATGTTTCCCTGGATTCAGTTTGGGAGAATTTCATTGAGTATTTTTGTATTGAGATTCATAAGGGAAATTGGTCTAAAGTTCTTTTTCTTTGTTGGGTCTTTGTATGGTTTGGGTATCAGAGTAATTGTGGTTTCATAGAATGAATTTGGAAGTGCTCCTTCTGTTTCTAATTTGTGGAATAGTTTGAAGAGTATTGGTATTAGGTCTTCCTTGAAAGTGTGATAGAATTCTGCACTAAACCCATCTGGTCCTAGGCTTTTTTGGTTGGGAGACTATTAATGACTGCTTCTATTTCTTTAGGGTTTATGGGACTGTTAAGGTCATTTATCTGATCCTGATTTAACTTTGATACCTGGTATCTGTCTAGAAAATTGTCCTTTTCTTCCATATTTTCCAGTTTTGTTGAGTATAGGTTTTTGTAGTAGGATCTGATGATTTTTTGGAATTCCTCAGTTTTTGTTGTTATCTCCCACTTTTGATTTCTGATTTTGTTGATTTGGATACTGTCTCTGTGTCCTCTGTTTAGTTTGGCTATGGGTTTAATCTATCTCATTGGTTTTCTCAAAGAACCAGCTCCTGGTTTGCTTGATTCTTTGTATAGTTCTTTTTGTTTTTACTTTGTTGATTTTAGCCCTGAGTTTTATTATTTCCTGCCATCTACTTTTTTTTTTTTTGATGCATTTGCTTCCTTTTGTTCTAGAGCTTTCAGTTGTGCTGTCAAGCTGGTAGCATACACTCTCTCCAGCTTCTTTTTGGATGCACTCAGAGCTATGAGATGTCCTCTTAGCACTGCTTTCATGATATCCCATAAATTTGGTCATATTGTGGCTTCATTTTCATTAAATTCTAAAAAGAGCATTGTTCTTCAATTCCAAATGAAATCACTCTTAAGGTCAATGGATTCTATTTTACTTTTATGCCATACTTCCCACACAACCAACCTGGAAGTGAATATGTTTTCTATTTGTATTTTATTTTGTTTTGCTTTGTAACTCTCTCAAGGATAATTGGCTTCTACACAATGGAAAGACAAACTGTCCCTTTTTGAATATGTAAGTTATCTCATGCTGTACATCAGCTTATCCCAGAAGATAATGCCATGAATGAGTTCCATTTGCATGGGTCTGGAATTGGAAGACAGATTGTCTGGGTCTTGTGTCAGAGCCTCACATAAGACTGCAATTAATATACAGGCAGGGGTCCTTTGCTGTGTGTACTTGTGAGACCAAAACTGGAACAAGAACAATGTACCTTGTAAATTAATGGGAAACCAAAATGGAAAAAAATAAACCTCTTAGACTAAGGGTTTTGTTTGCAGTTAAGAATAAGTTACTGTTTTTCCTACGTTTGTTTGACATATCTACACCAGATGTGCTTGATCACATGTGGGCAGAAGTTATGTGGGCAGGAAATACGTCAGGATGTATATTTGCCTCTGATTGGATGTAGGCAGAAGGAGGTACATAGGTAGAAAATGTGTCAGAATATATGCTTCCGGAGTGGTCCCTGGTTCTGGAAAGACTCAGTGAAACAGTATTTGGCAAAACCAGAACGGGGAACTGGGAAGGGGTGGGAGGGAGGACAGGGGAAGAGAAGGGGGCTTACGGGACTTTCGGGGAGTGGGGGGGGGGGCTAGAAAAGGGGAAATCATTTGAAATGTAAATAAATTATATCAAATAAAAAAAAAAGACAAAAAAAAAAAAAAAAAAAAAAAAAAAAAAAAAAAAAAAAGAATATATGCTTCCCCCTTATTGGATCTGACAGGAAATGTTGCAAATTATGGATTTTGCCTTTTAAGCCTCTAAAACATGACTTGCCATTTTCTAGGAACCTGGTGTGGAATTGGCCAAAGTCCATCTGCCTGGCCAGTTTTAATTAAAGTTTGCTTCAAATTTGGGTTTCAATTATGGTATTGGTCTTATTATTGACAGGTGGAATTAACATGGTCTCCTGGATTAAGACCGGATTCCAAGTTTCCATAGAGTGTGTTCTTTGCAGCTTGCTGGCTGAAACCTCAGTCCCTTATCATATTTTGCTCAGATACTAGTGAGATGTACCCAAAGGAAAGACTAGAGATGGAGGTCACAGTCCTTTGTCACTTCACAGTGGAGGTGACATCATTTCACTTGTTTTGTATTTGCTGGAAGAATTTACTAGGCCCAGCCCAGAATCAGGAGGAAGAGGTCACAGGAAGGCAACAGGCATCTCTGGGGTCTCTCAGCAGCTGGATGTCACACTTTCTCTTCCTGCAGATTGGTATGACAGAGACAGGAGCCCATTGTGATGAGTGAAATGAATACAGCTAATTACCTAGAAAACACAGACCCCTATGCTCTGTGTTGAAAACCCTCTGTAAATGACAAATGGAGCTCTTTGCTTTGAATACATGTTATTTCAAATGACTCACTTCTGATTTTATTTAGAGCAATAGAAATACAGCCACATAATAGCCCTTGTGTGTCTACTGTGGCCTCTAATGTGGTCCTCCCTTTGAGTAACCTACTTTTAAACAACCCTCTGTGATTGAAAGAAGTGAGGTCCCTCGACATATGGTTTTCAAAGTATATTTACACTCCATTTGGGTCAACAATGTTGATATTTGGCAGAAGTCGCAGAGCAGATGATGGAAATATTTTATCTCACATTTGAGCTGACTCTCTTGTGTTGATATTTCAACTTACCGGATAGGGATTTAATGAGGACAGGATGGGGGAAGGTAACAGGAAGGCATGAGTGATGTTAAAGAAATGTCATTAAGTCTTAAGATTTATAATGATTCAATTCCTTTTTTTTTAAAAGCAGCAAATCTGTGAATTTGGTAGCCCACCCACAGCTCCAAAATTAAAAAAAAAAAAATGATTATCCCAGAATAGTTGAAGAGTGAAAGCGTCACATTTAACTCATGCTTTGATGAGACAGTGAGAAAAATGAAGTCTCTGTCAGTCTTGGTTGGTTGTGTGTGAATGTGGAGGGCATGATATTTCATCTTGGAAAGAGGAATAGAAGCCTCATGCACATTCCTGTTCTGTTGTTCCCCAGCAGGGGCTAGGCTATTAACTTGGAGCTATTGGGGTAGTGGTGGTGCTGTAAACGTTAAGAAAAGGAGCCATCTCCTTTGACTTGTAATTTTTGAGGAATAAGAATGACAATGTTATAAACTTAGGCCATTTATTTTCTAGATAGTCTGAGGCATACACATTCTCACAAAACCCCTCAGTGGAGTGATGTTCATGGAGACAGCTTAGAGATGCCAAAGATAGGGTCTGAAATATGTTGTGTGGAGATCCTGCCTGACTCTAGGAACTCCATTTGAAAGTTCAAATAGAGAAGTCCTGTCTCACTCAATCTTTGCTTCCATTTGAGGGGAGAGATAGATGCACAAAAGCATGTCTTTCAGAGTGCCTATTGTGTATGCTACTTTAGTGCTGAGGGACAACATAATGACAGGTCTTTTATTAGTCTTCACATCAACAATGAGCATTGTCTAGGTCCGTCCTAGTTGCTATGCATGAAATACAGACCCACAGATTGATTCCAGCTGTAGTGGGAAGCCTTAGACATACTTTTACTTAAATCCTAGACTGTCTTGGCTCTATTTTTCTTTAATTTCAACTTTCTGTTTCATTAACTATAAAATGAAAATGATAGTAAATATCTGTTAAGACTGTTAGGATAAAATGATTGACATAAACATTTGGATGCAGTATATGTTACCATATCTGGGCATGTCTTAACTACTTTTAGAATTTCCTAAAAGTTTAAGCTCAGTGTTTGATTTTGCTTTAGTAGCTTTGTCTATGTAAGAAACATCAGATTACATGTTCTGACAACATGGCAGACTTAGTTACACCTGGAAAGGGCTTTACAAATCTGTGTGCTTCTGCCATTTTGTTTTGTAGTGTCTTGAGATAGGGAGTCATTATATTGCTAGACTGGCCTTAAAAATGAAAGTATCAGCTTTCTGTCTCTGTACCCCATGAGCTGGAGCTACAGAATTTTGCAACTATATTCCAGCTAAGACTTACCTTCCAAATTCAAATTCCGGACAATGTCTAGTGTATGCTTGTGAACATCTAGTAGAGTCTGGGAGCTTTAGTAAGGAGCTTTATGGAGTAGAACCTTTGAATCTAAGAGGGATGAATGTGTTTTCTATTTATTGTGGATGTTGCATCATTGCTTAGCCTCCAGGTTCCTGTAAAGAGGGATTAAATAGTATAATTTAGGGAGATTTTAGAAAAATAAAAAATAAGCAAATATTCAGTGTACATAGTGTACAGTAATCAAAACAACTCATGAAATAGAACATATGAAAAGAAGGAAAGATATGAATGGAAAAAATCTTTACCAAACCTACAGTTGGTAGAGGGCTAATATCCAATGTATACAAAGAACTCAAGAAGTTAGACCGCAGGGAACCAAATAACCCTATTAAAAAATGGGATTCAGATCTAAACAAAGAATTTTCATCTGAAGAAATTTGGATGGCCGAGAAGCACCTTAAGAAATGCTCAACATCATTAGTCCTTAGGGAAATGCAAATCAAAACTACCCTGAAATTTCACCTTACACCAGTCAGAATGGCTAAGATTAAAAACTCAGGAGACAGGAGGTGTTGGCGAGGATGTGGAGAAAGAAGAGCACTCCTCCACTGCTAGTGGGATTGCAAGATGGTACAACCACTTTGGAAATCAGTCTGGCGGTTCGTCAGAAAACTGGACATGACACTTCTGGAGGACCCTGCTATACCTCTCCTGGGCATATACCCAAAGGATTCCCTGGCATGCAATAAAGACACATGCTCCACTATGTTCATAGCAACCTTATTTATAATAGCCAGAAGCTGGAAAGAACCCAGATGTCCCTCAATGGAGGAATGGATACAGAAAATGTGGTATATTTACACAATGGAATACTACTCAGCAATTAAAAACAATGAATTCATGAAAATTTTAGGCAAATGGTTTGATCTGGAAAATATCATCCTAAGTGAGGTAACCCAATCACAAAAGAATACACATGGAATGTAATCTCTGATAAGTGGATATTAATTAGTCCAGAAGCTCTGAATACCCAAGCTACAATTAGCATAACAAATGACTCCCATGAAGAAGTAAGGAGAGGGTCCTGATCCTGGAAAGACTTGATCTAGCATTGGAGGGGAGTACCAGGACAGAGAAAAAGGAGAGAGGTGATGGGAGAATGGGTGGAGAGAAGAAGGTTTTTGGGACATATGGGGAGGGGGGAACTGGGAAAGAAGAAATCAGTTGGAATGTAAACAAAGAATATAGAAAATTAAAATATATAATAAAAAAGATATGAGTGGAAGGAAGACCAACTACTGAGATGGGATATTGATGTCCTATATGGAACCAATGTAAATAAATCTCAATGATAGACTATCTACATCTTTCTAGAGATGTGGGTTTCCTATGTATATGTGGTGGGCACACTTCCCCATTCTGTTACTTTTTCATCTTTATTCAATTTTATCTAACTTCTTTTCAGTTATTTCTTCTTTGGCTATGTGTATGAGTGTGTGTGTGTGTGTGTGTGTGTGTGTGTGTGTGTGTATGTGTGTGTGTGTATGTGTGTGTGTGTGTGTGTGCTTTGTATGTGTTCCATGCTGTATGTATGCGTGGCATAGGTATGCATGCTTAGGTACACATGTGGCAGTCAGAGGATGATGATGGGTGGATTCCTTAATTGTTATCCACTATTGGTGTTTGGACTGGATGTCTCACTGACCCAGAAGTCTTTTTGACTTGGTTGGCTAGAAGTACTAAGACGCACTGTCTCCACATCCCCAAACTGCAGTACGAACATGCATAACCATGAAGCTTTTGCAGATGTGCCAAGGATCCAAATCAGGTTTTCAAGCTTTCTCACCCAACACTGTTAACCACTCTGCCATCTCCCTAGCCTTGCAACAGCTGCTCTCACTTCAACTTCTCTGCTTAACATTGGAAAGACTCAGGTAAGGCACAAGGCTCAAAGCCAGGGCAATATCTACCAATTTCTTTCTCGTGGTTCTAGAGGCTGAGTTTCTTTGAGCCTTGTGATTTGTAGAATGAGCCACTTGATTATTTACTAGTGAATTGTTTTTCACATTTGTGTCCAACCATGTTCTCTTCTGAGGACTATAATTCTTAACATTCATCATCTGTTAGTAGAGTCCATGAGATATGTGATCATTTCCTTTGCTTGTTTTTTTTTCAATCTCCTGCAGCAATTGGATCTCAAGTCAGAGAAGAGTATGGTTCTGCTCATCACATATGCCTCAGAAGTGCTAAAACAATGGTCCATCTATTCTCTTTTTAATCACCATGTCACTGTAGTAAGCCTTCTTGAGACCTTGGAGGGAAACATGGAAACCAGCATGTGATTTGGTATCTGTCAAGATCCATATATGTAAGCTCTCCTCAGCAGCTTCCCTTCTTGCCACATTTTAGTCATTTTTGGAATCCCACCTAATGGTTTTTAAATCATTGAGATGATTTAAATCAGTGAAATGGTATGTTGGCATGAGTGGGAAGCAAAGAACCAAACATCATATGAAACTCTCAGCCTTAATGGACTGGGGATTCCATTTTTAAACACTGTTTTCCTGAAGAAGCCTTGGTAATCTGGTCTTTGTTCAGACAGAATCCTACATTTCAGTTTCCTCGAGAACACTTATTGTCCTTCTAAGCACTCATCTCTAAACCAGAGCATGCATCTTCACTCATAGTTGCCTCTTCAGAGTTACTGAATTATAGTGTACTGGGAGTTTAGTTCTTTGATGGATTTAAGGGCAAGAAGAAAGAAGCCTCTCAGTCAGATGGATATTGATTTTTTTAGACAATTATAAACTTGAGTGGAAGGAAACAATAAGTTAACCAGAAACATACTGATGGGTCAAGAGATTAATTCATTTGGGAGAAAGGTTAATTATTTGGATGAATATGTGACAAAGACATCACAAAGATATTTTAATTGGTGGTTACATCGTTAGTGAGGAAGATAAGAGGAAAGTATGTTATTTCTGATTTCACCCTGGTGCTTTAGACTTTGCTATCAAATGTGTTCTAGTTTGCTTCTCTGTTGCTATGATAAAGCACTGACAAAACCAATTTAGGGGAGGAGAGGATTTTTTTTTCTTTTAGTTTTAGTTTTGTTTTCAACTTTTTGTTGTAGGCCACAGTCCATATCTAGGCAGTAACTCAAGGCAAAAGATTGAAGCAAAAAATCACTAGGAATGCTACTTAATGATCTACCCCCTATTTGCTTATGTACCTTGTTTGTACAACCCATGGCCACCTGCCTAGGGATGGTACTACCTAGCGTGGATTGGGCCATCATATTAGCAACAAAGAAAATGTTCCTACAGAGCAATGATTCTCACCCTTTCTAATGCTGTGGCCTTTTAAAGGAATGATTAATCATTTTCTCATGCTGTGTTTACCCTGAACAATAATACTGTTTCATTGATACTTCCTAACATAGTTTGATACTGCTATGAATTGTAATGTAAATATCTGTGAAAGGCTCATTCAGCCCCAAAAGGGCCATGACCCATAGTTTGAGAATTATTGCCTCAGAGCTCCCCACAGGTCTATTTGATGGCGGCGGTTCTTCAATGGAGGTTCCTTCTTTGAATGTGTGTCAAGCTGACAACCAAGAGTAGTTATCCTAAAATGTTAGAGAAACATATCCTGTTTCCTGACAGTCTCTGAGAACTAAGCATCAGCTTTCTCCCTACTTGTTAGTTAACACTTTTTACACCTGGCCATCTTCCTCCTTTTCCCCATTGCCTACCAAAACCTCTTGTTAAGGAAATACAGAAGTAGTAAAGCCTCTCCTTTATGGATTCAAATGGATATATTGTACTTTTCTGCAGAATAAACATTTGGTCTTCATAAAGATAACTTTTGGTAATGAAAGATGTGTTGGACCATGCGTTGAAGAGGTCCCTTCGTGATATTTGCACACAGACTTATCAGGAAGACTATATGACTTCAAAAACTGATAAAATAATAACAAAATGATGTTGATATGGTCTTTTTATAAGCAGTAAATCCAGTGAGATTTTGACTAACAGTTTTTATTTAAAATGACTGTCAAAGTGTCTTTTAAAATGTAAAAGCTAATTGAAATATTTGTTCTAGTTACTTAACATAGAATTCACCTTGCATTGTGCCCTGCTTGATTCTGGACTGAAACTTGTAGTATTCCTGCTTTGTTGGTAGATAGTGATATTGCAGAGAAAGGGGATCCTTCTTTTGATGTTCTGTGTGGTTGTGAGTGTCTCCTATGTCTCAGGAATACCCAGTTGTATGCAGGGCACACTCATCTTCAGCTTCTTCCGTGTTCTTTTTTGAACTTATGTTGTTCATTTGCTTCCCACAGCATTTTCTTTTCCCTCAGTGCACTGACTACCATTCTCATAGAGGGAATCCAACAGACATCTTAGTCAACTTCTGTATCTTCGCCAACAGAGTCTGGATCCATACTTCGAAGGCTCGGTTCCAAATATGTCCCATCATTGGTTACCCTTTTCCTACCATAAGGTATCCTTTAGCATTCTTTTTTATCCTTTATTAAGATCTGATCCCTTATTAATGATTAATATTCTTTTACATTATGTATTCCCCTTTCAAATTATTACATGGTTTCTGTGTTTTCACCGTGCCTGCTATATATGCCAAGTAGCAGATGCTACTAACCCTTCTAATATCTAATACCATTTCATGCTGTGGCCAGCACATCCCAAACAAGCACCTTGAACTCTTCCCTCAGGCTTTCGCTTACCATGTAAGTGAGGCAAGTCAGGAATAGGGTCGTGTTCAAGTCATTGAAAACAGCCTTTCTGACCCTTGACAGATGGAAATTGGAGGATGAATAATCTGATTTCTGCATTATTACGTGGGGGCATAATCCTTTAAAATACAATATGTTCATTATTTTCGTTTTATAATTGTATACTTACATACAATGTATTTTGGTCATAGTCATTCTGGGCTTTTCCCTAACTTGTCTCAGATCTACCTGAGATCTCAATTTTATGTCTTCTTTTTGTTTGTGGGATTTTTCCTATCCACTCACTAATTTCAATTTGCACTGCCCATGAATGTATGGGTGTGAGGCCATCCACTGGAGAATGGTAAACAGCAGGGTCTATGTATTAAAACTTATTTTTTCTCTCAGAAACCAACAACTATCAATAGCTCTCCAGCTCTGGGTAGGGGCTTGATCTAGTAGAGGTCTTCTGCAACCAATGCCCAACTAACAGCTGCTGTGAGTTTGAGCACAGGGTCCTGGCATTTACAGAATACACTGTTTTGTCCAAGTCTTCCCATTCTCTCCATCCTCTGGCTCTTACAGTCTTTCTCTGTGAACCTTGTGGGGAAGGTAGAGGATGTCCTATTTGTGTTTGGGTACTCTGCTGACTGAACAGTTGAGAGTATCTACATCAGCTTCTGCCTACTCTATTAACAGATTTCTGATGCTGACTGAGAGCTGCCCTAATTCTCAGTCCTATTCTGTGGAATCCCCAAACTCCCTAGGGTGTCAGAGCCTCTGAGATGCATGGTGATGTTCTGAGGGGATAAACCACTCATTGGATCTTTCCTTTCCTGTCTTTCACCCCACTTTGTAACCAAGCTTTCCTGATATTACCTCCTGAATCATTTCACTAAAATCTTTAGAATGTGCTTTTAGGGGAACATAAATTACATCCTGGTCAAGGGAAGGAATTATCTGAGAAGCCAAATAGTCAAACAGAGGAGTTAAGTTCATCTCTGCCCATTTTTATTTATGTTCCTTCAGGAACCAGCTTCATAAAGATAATTTTATTAGGCATATGAAAGAGGAAGAACTAGTAGGTCTATTCTAAATCTATAAGCATTATGCATATTCCACACAGAGAAAAAAAATCAACTTGCTTTAATGTGACCCTCTCTAGGCATGGTGGCTCTGTAGTACAACCCTGTAACTCCCACATACAAGAAGCGAGGGAGGGAAGATTGATACAAGTTGAAAGCCAGCCTGGGCTGCACAATGTGACTTTTTTTTCACCTCCCTCCAAAACTCCCAAACTGTGAATCTCTATGTTTTAGTTTCCTTTTTGGTGTCATCATGAGGGAAAAGCTGCTTTGGGAAGGAAAGGGTTTACTTCATTAGACAGGTCATGGTCTATTATCAAGGAAACAAAAGCAGGAACTCAGGTAAAACTTGAAGTGGAAACCGTGGAGGAGTGCTGCTTACTGGTCTGCTTAGCACCTTTTAAAAAAATTTATTTATTTATTTTAAACACAGCCTAGAGCTACCTGCTTAGGAATGGCAAGGCATCTACACCACCCTGAATGTCACAATTCTCTCTTCTTTTGAAAAAGTAATTATTTTATTTTATTTACATGCCAAATGTTGCCCCCATCCCCCTCACAGACTTCTTCCCTTCTTCTACTCTCCCCTTTACCTAAGAGAGGGTGGATTCCCCTCAAGGATTCCTCCACCCTCAGGGATTTTGTGAATCCTTTCCCAGTGAGGCCCTGTGAGGTAGCCCCCTGCTACATATATGCCTGAGGCCTCAGACCAGCCATGCATGCTCTTTGGTTGGTGGCTTAGTATCTGGGAGCTCCCAGGGATCCATGGTAGATAACACTAACTGTTGGTCTTTTTGTAGGATTGCTATCTCCTTCATCTCTTTCAATCCTTCTCCTAAGTCTTCAGTAGGGATTCCCAAGCTTGGCTGTGGGTATTTGCATCTGTCTCAGTCAGCAGCTGGCTAGAGCCTCTCAGAGGACAGCCAGGCTAGGCTCCTGTCTGCAAGCACAATATAGCATTAGTAATAGTGTCAGGTACTGGTACCTTCCCATGAGATGAATTCTAAGTTGGACCAGTCACTGGTCAGCTCCATTCAGTCTCTGCTCCATTTTTGTCTCTGCATTTCTTTTAGACAAGAACAATTTAGGGTTGAAAAATTTGCAGGTTATAAGGGGAGGTTCTGTTGCTAAGGTTCTTCTTCCCCAGGTGGTTCTTGTCTTATCAATAAAGAAGCCTGGGGGCTAATTTCTGGATGGAAGGTACAGGTGGGACTTCTGCATCACAAGAGGAAAAGGAGATGCAGGGAAACAGCGAGGGGCTTTTCTGCCATGCTTTTGAATGAGAGGAAAGCAGCAGTCATGTAAAGTCTTAGGGAAGCTGGGGCCTGCAACCTCTGCTATGGGTTGGGACCAAGGATGTTGGTGGGGACTAGCTGATACAAGCCGGTAAGTTTAAAGCCGAGAGAGATGGAGATAATAAGTTGATAAGGGCACACATTTACTGGCAGGAGGCGTCTGCACCCAGCAATTGTGCCTAGAAGCACGTTCTAAAGGTAACAGCAGTATGTGTGTTTTTAATCCATGGATTCAAGGGTCTCAGGAGAGATCTGATAACAACTCCTCTGGGAGCAAAGGTGGGTAGAAAAGGAAGCTAGGAGTGGACTGGTTGTGACCAATTCCAAGGCAAAGCTAGGTGGAACAAAAGGGACGTGGGAGGGGTCACAGCACAGGTAGCAGCTTCTGGGTAAATCAGAATGTGACTTTAAAAATACATGCAACAGTAGGTGGGTTTGTCCCAATCCCTTCACTGCAGGTTCCTGTCTGGCTACTGGAATCGGTCTCTTCCAAGAGGTTTTCTCTTCTCAGGCATTTCAAGTTGACAACCAAGGTTCATCATCTGTAAAGGATTGTGTTAATCACTGTAAAGGATTATCATAGCAGGGACCTAGGGTAAGAATTAATAAGACATTAAGATAAGAAATAAATTCTGATGACAGAGTAATTCTTTCTGTATGATATACTGTCAGGGTATTGTTTCTGGATTCAGATCCTGGGTGGCATATTATTTTCTGTGAGTATGGTCAAAATACCATGATGTTGCTGTTATGGCTGATATGTGGCAAAGTTCTGCATTAAAACCTGAAACTCTGATGTCTGAGTAAAACAACTGGTTGAGCCAAACATGAGTGAAGTCTTGGGACTACTGCCTGAAATCTTGAAGACTTGTTGTCATAAGACTTACAGTGATTCTATGCTGCAGTCTATAACCATCCTTCTCTCAAATTCAGCCTTATAAGCAATCCTAGGACATAACCTTCATATTGTTCCTGGGCTATACTGCAGAAATAGGAGAGGATGGAAACCATGTTGGAAATCATGTTGGAAAACAATTCTAATTGGAGAACATATTTCTTTTACAGCATGGTTTAAAAATGAGAAATATTTCAAACAGTAAGTGATGAGTTTCTGGGAAGAAACTGATGAGTATTTTATGACCATGCACAAACTCTTCCTACCTAACTCCTCCCTCAGTCACTATTTCCTCTCTAGGATGAAGTAGGTAGTTCATGTCCAGGGCTTAAGTTCCTCTTGGGTATCAGAAGACTTGGGTAAAGGTGACTCTATGATTTGTTTCCATAGACTATAGAATAGGAAGAGATATCATCACTTATTTTGGGTAACAGGTCAGTAAGGCAACATTCAGGAACAGATTTCAACTCAATTACTGCTGAGCTTGACTGCAAACATTGCCAAGGGGCCCTGTAGACAGCTGGGGCAGTGACCATGTGACTGCTGTGACCATAGGCAGTTCTCTGAGTTGGGCAGTTGGGTATACATATCTCAGCGCTGTGCAGCCAAAACCTGACTATTGAATTCAGAGATAATTCTCCTTTGGGACAATAAATGACAGTGAAAAGAAGAGCTTTCACTGGGGTTCAGAGTAGTGCCAAGGGGATATAGCACTTTTCACCCTAAGGGAATGCCCAAGTAAAAATAGCTACTTCTGGGCTGGAGAGATAGCTCAGTGGTTAAGAGCACTGACTGCTCTTCCAAAGGTCCTGAGTTCAAATCCCAGCAACCACATGGTGGCTCACAACCATCTGTAATGAAATCTGACACCCTCTTCTGGTGTGTCTGAAGACACCTACAGTGTACTTACATACAATAAATAAATAAATCCTTAAAAAAATAGCTCCTTCCAATTAATTTTGCTCTTCAAAGTCAAACAGCAATTCATTCTTTATTGTGCTCACATATATCAAACATATGTTTTCATTTTTCAAGAAAACTGAAGAAAGGAGAGATTGAGATAGATAGATAGATAGACAGACAGACAGACAGACAGATAGATAGATAGATAGATAGATAGATAGATAGATAGATAGAGAACAACTTCCCTCTGATTCCAGGGTCTTCTCTCCACAGAGAGGAACCTAAGCCAGAAGGAAACAGTCCAAGGTGGAACTGGTTCACTTTAGAGTACATTTTGCTCACCTGTCTTCCTATGTCTTTTCTGAATGCATAGCCTCTTAATCTCTGGGAAGAACAGATGTGGACATAGGGGGTATCTGTCTTGCCGGTCTTCCTTAGCATCTTTGAAGAGCTATTTATTTAGAGCTCTGTTGAAAGATGAAACCCAGGGGACTAGTCTTTTTAAGATACTAGCTGCAGGGAGTGACATTTTGCTCATTCCTTCTGAAGGGACCCACTGGCCCCCTGGGGTTCCAGCGGAAGCTTTGAAGGCTTCCCTGTGAACCAGTGAGCATTTCACCAGCTAGGAAGGGTCAAACCACTCACCCCTGAGCATCTTTTAAGGACTTTGTTAATCTGTACAGATTTGTTTCTGGCCTGGTGTATTAGTTATGACTTCTCTATGTACTTGATTTCTATAGCAATAGCAAATTTACTAAGAAAAATGTGGATCTGGGAAAACAGAAGAAAATGACAAGTGTTTATGGAGCCTGTTTCTGTGAGTGAGTAAATTCCATGAGTATTTTTGTATTGTAAAGGAGGTTATAAAATAGTTTAATTACTGTAAGCTCACTCAAATAAATCCAAAGGCATTAGTTTGGAGTTAAAGAGAGGGAAAGCAATAGATCTTTTTTCTCCCTTGTTGCCTCCATTTCTAAGTTTCATTACTAAAAGTGGGTGCTGACCCAGTTGGCAGCACTGTTGACTGCCCTCTGAGGTCCTCATGGGAGTATGAATGTTGTGTTCTGACCTGTGGGGAGATGCCACCAGTTTCATGATGTTTCAAACATTAGCCTGAAACAGAGAATGGAGATTGGGAGAGGACAGGCGAAGGCAGGGAGACAAGAAGGAGAGAAGAAAGGTAACAGGAGAAAGAAGCAAGCCAGGAGAACTCCTCAGAAAGCTGGGGAGGAGGCAGCTAGAGGCAAGGAGAGTAAATGGTGTGAAGGGAGGGAGAACTTACAGGGCAAAGGGAAGAAAAGCAGAAGAGGACCTGGAGGTGAAACCCAGGAAGTGACTGGCATTTGCTTAGTGTTCCTAATACTCCAGGCAGTGGGCTTCTGCCTAAATTGTCTCACTAATTCTCCAAGCCTCTGCAAGTCAGATGTGGTGTAAGCCAAACATTTTAGATGAATAAGCTCAAGTTCAGAGGTGTGGAAATACTGCCTGAGGTCACACAGCAAGGACCATCCAGCCTGAATTTTTTAAGTCAGTGTTCTGAATGTCTACCTTCCTCAGATCCTCTGAGAAATGTCCAGTTTGAACTAATGTCGGAGACTTACTTTGGGTTGAAACGAGCTTATATACAATGTGGCTATAGACTCATGGATCTTTTATCGACTCTAGATGCTGGTTCACTTACATACATATCAGTAAAATGCAAACTTGTACTTTGGTAAAGTTTAGAACAATATTTGTTCATTTTTACTATTTTTCAGTCATTCAGGGAGCTCACCAAGTGATGTTTCTCAGACTCTACCCAAAGGCACTGGCTTGGAGCCAGATGTTCAATGCTTAAAGTACTCCAGCTCACACCTGACAGTCCAGAACATTCAGATAGTACTGTTTTGTCCAGTAGCCTACCTGGGAGAAGATACTTTGAGTACTGCAGAACATAATAAGGTCGGTTTATAAGTAGCTTTAATTATCAGAAAATTCCTTTTACATTGAACAAATAGATCTCACATAACCTCTGCCTGGTTTGTTTAAACAGAACTACATATAGAAGATTTCAGTTCCAAATATCATAGTGTATTATGTGTGTGTGTGCGTGTGTGTGTGTGTGTGTGTGTGTGTGTGTGTGTAGGCTGGAACTAGGGTAAGAGAGCTGGAGATACAAGGGATTGTGAGCCACTGGTATTGATGATGGTAACTGAACTTAGGTCCTCCGAGAGAGCAGAAAGTGTTCTTAGCAGCCTCCTTTCATTTTTAAAATCTTTTTTTCTGAATGAAGTTTTTAGAAAGTGAACTTCATCAAGAGAAAGAAAACTATTTGTGTTCCCTATGGACCAGGGACTTGCTCGTCAGCAGTGGGTGGGTGAGAGGGAAAAGGTTAGAATCTAAAAGTGTGCTGCAGAAGAGAAGGTGAGACCCTCTGCTCTTCACTGGGCAGACATCCATAGAGACCCTCACATCTAGAGTTTTCATTTTGTATAGTAACATCATCTTATGAATCACGCAGATCAAGCAAACAACCTCATCCAGTGCTACCTCTGCTGTGGGAGAACCCTGTGTGTCAAGGTGGAGGTGGGCTTGGGTCTGGAGAAGAAGGCCCTGGCAGGAAAGAGACCCTGGGAGCCCTGCCCTTTCAGAGGCTTCTTGCTCTAATCCAAGTGGTCTAGGAGCTGCTTCATAAGTCGCTGAAGTCATCTGTGAGGAGAGATGGTGCTGCTTAGAAAATTGCCATGTGTTTCCAGCCATTTCACTGTTCATCTCATAATCCTAGAGACTAGTATTCTGATTTGTTCACCTACTAAAAACAGAAGCAAGTATTTATTCATTGGAATAGAAGGAAATTAATTACTTATAAATTTTAAAAGGCAGCAAAGGATGGGTGTGACATGAAGCATCCTAAGTGGTGAGTTGGGTATATGTTTTTAAATTTAAAATGTGATCTGGTGAATAAAAAAAACCCACCAAATTATTTTAAAAATTGGAATAATGGATCTTCTCTTCCTCAGACTCCTCTCCATTTCCATCGCTGCAATTCTTTCAGACAGGAACAGTTATGGGTCAGAGTTATGACTATGGGATGGACCCCCTCTTCTTCATTTGAAGCCCTGTCTTCTTGCTGGAGGTAGGCTCTATAAGTACCCTCTTCCTACTGTCAGGCATTTCATCTAAGGTCCCTCCCTTTTAGTCCTGCAAGTCTCTCACCTCCCACGTCTCTGGTACATGCTGGAGGGTCCCCTCAACCTCCTATCTCCTTGAGGTTGCCTGTGTCCATTCTTTCTGATGGCCCTCAGGGCTTCAGTCTTTTTCCTTTTCCCAATGTCAGATCAGGTTCTGGGCTCTCCTCTCTGCTCTCCCCTGCCTGGATCCAGTGCAAAAGGGAGGTCCCAAGGCCTTACACTATTACTGAGGCTATGGAGCACTCACAAAAAAGGACCTAGCATGACCTCAATCTGGAAGAGTCAGATGCAGATATTTGCATCCAACAAATGGACAGAAGCAGCTGACTCCTGCTGTTGAATTACAGAAGGCTGAATGAAGCTGAGGGTGACCCTGTAGGAGGACCAACAGTCTCAATTAATCTGGACCCCTGGATCTCTCAAACACTGGATTACCAAACAGGCAGCATACACCAGCTTATATGAGGCCCCTAACACACATACAATAGAGGACTACCTGGTCTCTGTTCATTCAGATATGACACACCTAAAGCTCAAGAGACTGGAGGCCCTGGAGAATTTAGAGGTCACATGAGGTGGGGTGTAGGGACATCCATGTGGATGGGGGAGGGGAAGAGGTATGGGATGCGGAACAGTCAGAGGGTGGACAGGGTTTGGTGGGGTGGGGAATAAAATATGGAGTGTATAAAAATAATAAAAAAAATTCTCACAAAAATAGGAATAATGATGACTAATTATTACTACTGTTTGATGGTTATATGAGATAGCATATTACATAAAATTTCTAAGCATTTCTTACTACACCTTCAGAACCAAAGAATAGAATGTCAGCATTTATATTTGACCTTAGTATTGGTCCTCCTGGTTTGCTATTTGGATCTTCATGAATAAACAGCACCAATGACCACGATTTTAGTAGCATGAGGATGAGACGGCTAGGTCGAAGAAAGGGGGCATGTAAATCTAAACTGTTGGTCTGTCCTTAGTTTCTTGCAAACCTAAGGAGAAAATGAAGGTTGGAGGTATGAAGGATATACCGCATCAACCTTTGAGTTAGTCACCTAATGAATACATCCTCCATTGAAAATTTTTAAAGACTTCTTTTTTTGTTCTGCTGTTCCAGCCACATTTTGGGTGTCTGAATCATAACACCAGATTCCTTGGCTTGCTTTGATATTTTTAATAATGTAGTTCTGATCTGTGGTGGGCATAAAACTAGAACTCCAGAATATGAGTTTATAGGGACATCAGGGAAGAAGAGGACCTAAATGTCCTTAAACACAATATGCATCTTAAATTAAGGTATTTATATCACTGCCAAACACAGCATGGAAGTTTGCATGTTGGTATGTGTGAAGTGGTGAGAACATTCAGGATAATAGCTGTGAGAATCCTAGCCATATAACTTCTGAGATATTTTTTTTTTATATCTCTTGCTACACATCTATGATAGCTCCTGTGTAGTTTTCAGCCCTGTGAGTAGTTTTAAGATCAAAGGCTCAATGCTGCCTTAAGTTAAACAGGTACCATGGGCAGTCTAAGTGGGTATCGTGCCTGAGAGTGACAGTCTAAACCTCATGGCCTTATGTGGAGATGTATGTTGTTCCAAGGCCTCTCGTAAAATGAGGAATGGTGGTAGGACACATTTATAGTGTTGAACCCAGAGAGACTCAATGTAGGTTGCAATCACATAATAAACAAACAAATTCTAGGCTCTTAAGTCACAGAATACAATGCTCAGAAGATTGCTCTTGCATGGGCTGCTGGGGTCCACAGCATTGCCTGAGTCAGCCAAGATGAAGAGTTATCTCCATTACCAGGCCAAACCTTATGGAGTTCGCACTGAGTCCATGTTTTTATTTCATCGATAAAATATGACCCTCTGTCTTACTGTATCCCAGGAGTGTAAGGGTACATGTACATTTTTTTCTGTTTTGCAAACTGCATGCAGATAAAAGGGGATTCCTTTCAAAATTACAACCTCTTAATGATGAATAATTTTTGATTTACTATACATAACAGTAGCGTATTTTTTGTTAAAACAGCAAGCTTTTTGTTACCAAAATGAAAAGAAAACATTCATTTCTTTATAAATAGTTTAAGTAGTCTAAATACATATTTCATACCAAGGATATAAAAATAGCTTCTTTTTTTCGATAAATAAAGAGACATTTTCATTTACATGGCAAATAACGTGCGGATAGCTAACCACTGGCCACCAGCTCTATTTGACTGATTGTCTAGGAGATGACATGCAGTGATAATTGTTCCTCTGCCTTCACAAAAAGGAAAATAGATCAGTGGGAGCCATGCACTCCCGAGGCCAACAGTGCTATGAATATTGTTCAGGAATGACAATCAGGCACTCAGGAAAAACCTTTGCTGCCCTTCACAAAATCTACTTATGGCAAAACTAATCCCCGAACTCTTTGTCTGGGGTTTCTATCTGCTCGGACCCTCTGGGTCATTGGATAGTTACCAAAGTCTGTCAATCAGACCAGTAAGTTAATACCTGTACAGAAAAGGGTTGATGCTTCTATGATCTAGAAATTGTTTGCTACAGTATAGAGGTGGCTCTGCTCTTCCCTGGCCCCTTATCCTATTTCCTGCAGAATTCCTAACTTTGCTCAGGCTCCACTAGTGCTAGAAGCCACAAAGGCAAACTAGAGCTGTCATGCAGCAGTGGGTTTGGCATTGAAAGCTGCCTTTATGTGCTGATATTATACGTTTATGGCTTTGCTGTCCTTTACATCCGCTGTGCTTGTGACAACTTCTACTGGAGAGTTCTCCAAGGGTTCTGTAGAGGCTGACATTATTCCTTCTCGGTCCCAAGAGCCTGGTAAGTTTTCCAAACTGAAAGAACTCACAGGTCCGTGAGTGATGCTGCCCTCCTCTGACCTACTTGGGAGAACCAGATGCAAGGATGTTTCTGATGAGGAGCATACAGAAGATGAGAGAGTGGCTGAGATGGACTGCAAAGGTGTCAGTGTGGTATCTGAATGGGGGGAGATGCACCTTAGGAACTGCAAGTGGCCTTCTTGGATAACCTGGCAGTGGGAGGGGGAATAATCCAGGATTGGAGAATGATGCAGTTCACTGTCTGCTGGGTTTTGTTCATGAGCTTCAGTTCGTTGAAGGCTGCTCCCCACCAAGGATGGATCGACACTCCAGATACCAGAGGTGACATTACCATGATAAAGATGTGCTCCACCTGCCTGCAAATGTTGGCAAGGGTGGTGAGCACTCCAGCTCACCCTAGTCTGTAAACTTTCTCTGGAAGGACACATTGGGGTGGAGTGTAGAGAACAAAATTGTGATGGCTGCCGAGGTGACAAGATGTTTTCCAGAAGTTGCATGATGCTTCTCATGTCTTTCCCTAGCTGGGAAACTTCCTGAGTCAATGTTGTGACCTGTGTGGAGAGAGCAGAGCCAACAGCAATGGTCAGAGATACACAGAGTGGACAAGTTTTATAGCAGTGAGGACAGGAAGTGAGATTTCTCACTAATAGTGGTACAAGAACTAAGAGCTAGCCAAGCTCAAGGTGAATGAGTGGGTTGGGCATCTAGATGGATTCATATCCTGATCAAAAGCAACATCTATGCTGGAGAAGATGGTGAGGTGACTGAGGTATCACTGGAAAGAATTAGGGAGGCTTTATGGCCTTTGAGACCAATGGCAACTTCCACCTCCTGAGAGTGGATGGGATGCAGACTGGTACACAGATGTCACCAAGTACTTAGAGGGGCAGATATCATGTGCAAAGCACCTGGCACACTGAATCCCTGTTTAGTGTGGTGATTGAACAGCAACTCCCTGGTTTAACATTTTCTAGCTGGGGGTTTGTGACTACAGGTCCAGACAGGAGCAGGACATTAATAAAAAAGAGGATGGTGAAAATCTTCTCAAATTTTCTAGCAAGAGAGTTCTTGGAGAAAATCGAATTTATGAAATGAGGTGAAAGGAAAGAAATCTATGGCATGGTTAATTAGAGCAAGGACTATGAGTACTGGAGTGTTATGGTGTCTATCAGGTAACTAGGAGGACCTTGAACTATAACCAGATAATCCTGTGTCTGCTCCACTCAATACTTTATCAGATTCTGAAAGGTGACACAGTCCATAGACACAGGAAACAGAGAATGTATCCATTTAAAACAACAATAAATCTACTTACAAAATTGTTTTCCTAGCATTAGATCTAGATCAAAACAGCAAACAAACAAACAACAAAACCCCACAAAGTTTATTAGAAGATTGAATGTGACTCCAATCTGTGCTTTCTGAAGTATTTGTTCCTCAGCACAGGAAAGATTGCATCTCCTCAAACAGAATATCCACTCTTTGAATTACTTAATACTAAAACAATGTTGTAGTGATTTGCTTTCTCTATTTTAATGAAATCTTATTAACATTTTAATTAATTAATTAAACTTAAAAATTAGAGCAAATACTTTTATCTCATGATAGTGTTACTGTTATTTGATTTTATTATTTCAACCTACAAAGGTTCCAAAAGAAGCAGTTGAAGTTTTGGATAAACAGCACCAGGACCCAAACAGGGCAGTTTCAATATCCATGATAGCAAAACCAAGACTGCTGCTTTGGCAGGTTTCTTTATATACAAACACATTTTAAAATGCCTATATATCCAGCTTTTATACAAGTGTATACTATGTAATGAATAAATAGTTTAAATCCCCCACTTTCCCTTTTCTCTCCTGAGTTAGTCCCCTTTGTCTCCTTAGACAGCTTTACTTTCATTGTGTAAACATTCTGAACTCATCAAGTCTACTACCTGTGAAAGCATCCTGAAGCTAATTCTTCCTTGCAGTCCCAACAGGATGTGGGCAGAGCTTAAATTTAGGCATTTAGAAAAGTCTAGAAGGAAGTCATTATGTGATTTCAGGCTACCAACTGTCAACATGTAGGCTGAAATTCCAAGACCAGAACTCTGTGTGCTAGTGTGGAACAGTAGGAAACCAAACTGTGTCTTGTTTGATTTATTTTTAGTAGATCTTCAACTGTTGGAAGCAGAACATGCCTACTGATCTCTTGATGGAGTGGAACAGGGAGTGGGAAAGAATCAGCAGTTTCTCCAGTTCTGCATGTGTGTGCCATGCCTACTCAGTGTCACAGGACTTTGGCCTATAGTCATACTGAAGAGTCTATAGAGTTCTTAGCTCCAGTACCAGAATCTCAGGATATACTCTGCCACCAAATGCAAGGATTGGAAGGCTCTTCCTGTGGGCCCAGCTGAATGGCCCTTCCTGTGGGCACAATGAATCCATTCCTGAACCAAAGTCACTTGGACTGATGGAATAGCTGAGCTTTCAGTTGGGATGCTCCCAATTGATCTTTCATTCAGGACTGGATAAAGATTGGAGATCTGCTTTTGAATTTTAGGCATATTGGGAATTACAATATCCAGTGAAAGTTTTAACAAATTTATAATGATACAACATTTTCATGATCTAATTAACCAATAACACTAGTACAGGCAGGTTTCCATGTGTGAATCAGAACATTGAGGCCCAAAAGTGAAATTATTTTATTTTAAAAACAAAAATTTATTTTAGTTTTATTTCGCATTTGTATGTACATGAGTGTGTGACCTCAGAGCCCAGAAAAGGGTATCAGATCCCATGGAGCTGGGATTACAGGTGATTATGAGCCCTTTGTCATGGATGCTGGGAACTAAACTCCTATACTTTGCAAGAGTATATTACTGAATTACTCTTAATTACTGAATCACTACATCAGTCCCAAAATGGTGTTTTTAAGATTACCTAATACATGAAATGTATCTTTGGTCTAGAATTTGGGCCTCATCTTTTGCTATGTTATCACAGGAGAAAGGAGCTATTGCTTCTGAAGGTGTTAGAAGATACTAATATGTTTAGAATCTCTAGAGAAAACAGTAACATAAACCATTGCCTGATGGACAAGAGTTATTTAGGCTGACAATTCAACATCAGATAAGTAAATAATGTAATTTCTGAAAACAATTCCAGACTGATTCAACAGTAAATTCTTTTCAAAGCAAACTATATGAACAACAAAAACAGAAGATTTGCTACATGGTAAACACCATGATATAGAATAAATTCATTCTAGCTTTCAAAATAAAAATTTTCCATTTCTGCAGAGCCACATTCATAACATCTAACTTATACTGTACATTACTGTAACTTTGAGGCCATGAACTCTGAATGGGAACCCATAGACTCTACTTGCTTCAGGAATATAAACACATATTAACTCTTCTAGAAGGCAAATTACTGTCTTAGCTGGAACTAAAAACAACACAGACTTCAAGAAAATGGAGCTTTCAGATGATGTGAGGGAAATTTTCCATCATTGTGTTCCTAGGGACACGCCCCTTCCTTCAGAGAGTTAATCCCTTTTAGGTAAGGGATCGCCCCCTTTGCAAGGACAAAGGCAGCTGCCACAAAGAAAGACAGCATCCCTTGAAGGCGGAGACCTTGGTGGCACTGATGGGGACAGGTTTTATTGCAGTGGTGTGTGCTGGTCCCTGCTGGGCTTGTTGACAGAGTCTATTCTAAGATAGGAAAGACATTAGTTTTGATCAAGCAGAAGAAACGCAGCTTACTTTTGAGGGTGTCAGAGTTTAAGCTGCCATTTGGTAAAATATATATATATATATATATGTGTGTGTGTGTGTGTATAATATATATATTATATACACATATATATAAATATATATATATTTAATAGAATTGCCAATAAAAACTGTTGGGGCTCTTCAAGTTACTGAGTTCTGTCTTCATCACAAAACATAACACCAGAGCACTGTGAAGTAAAGCAATACAGCCAAGCAGAATTATCCTGCCCAAATAAAAGTAAGGTTTCCTCTTACCCCAACAGCATCCTAAAATTCTTAGTGTTTTTGCTATTCATATTAGAAAAGATAACCTTCCCCCTACCCCCGCCTCAGCCTCCTGCTATTACGGAGTCTTCCCAAATCCCACCTCATTCCTATCAGTGTTTTTGAATACTTTGCACATGGGGCGGCTACGTTGATGTGGACTTCTGATTCAAGATGGAGAGAATGGATAAGAAGAACATTACTCGATGTGTGTTCTCCACTTGTATACTAGTTTTTAACCATCCATTTTCTCTACCTCCCCTTTTCTTGTCGCCTCTTCTTTCTTTTTCTATGGATAAAAACCCAGCCTTCTGAAAGTTCAAACTGTTGGCCAAACAAGTTCACCACCACCATCTACACAGCCAAATGTTTACACCCAGCATTTCCTCTTACCTCAAGTCCTGTTAGAAAGGAGAGCGGTGAGGAAAACAGTATCTGTGCTCCAAAGTGACTCACCTCTCTGTTCCAGACACCAGAGTACCCAAAGATTCCCTTCTTTTCTTTTTGTGCCAGAATAGTGCATTAAAGTCTCAGTACACCAGGTACCAGTAGGTGTGTTGGCAATGCCTCTGTTATTCACAGATATTACTGCTGGTCAGTCACACACCATGGAACAGACTTATCTGCTGTGATAATCTACACACTGACCTTGACATCCATTAAAGAAAACTCCTAACTATTTTGGCCATTTCCAGGATTCCCTAGAATGCTGTTTCATGACTGGCCTTCATTTCTTTGCTGCTGTTGTGTTTACCCAGCTCCAAGGATTTTGAGAGATGGCTTAAATAATATTTTAGATGTAAAATTTTATCCCCATATAATTGGTTTTATGTTAGGATCCCATGTGGCTACATATGATAATGGATACAGAAACTAATCTTACTTGAGTGTTTCTGCATGGTAGAGAATACTGATTCAGAAGACAGGCCAGAGGAAAGGGCAATCACTGTTTTCTATACATGTTTTCCTCTGTATCAGCATGGAGAAACAACCCAGTACTGTCAACACTGTTACTATACAAAAAGCCTTTAATTTAAAGCATGACCTGGCATGAATTTATGTGTTGGCATAATAGTTGGGGCATGAGCTTTATGATTCTGGTTTTCCAGTTCAAAGTTTAAGTAAATGGGGGTCAGACAGGTTGATTATCAGGAATGTGAGATGCAATATAAGGATGTACAAGTTGGTGTTCTTCAAAACTGAACAAGAACCTGTGTGACCAAGTGTATGGGGAGCAGGGTTTACCAGTTTTTGAAGGAGGTCAAGTTCTATATGGGTACTGCCACACAGCATACACTTGAAATTTTGTTTTGGTAGTTGGGTAGTTTAACTGGAAGTAAATTGCAAAGAACATTTCTTAACATGTGTTTCGAATTAAAAAACACCTAAATTCAAATAATCTTTCATACTGATATAAACTTGTAAGGACAGAACTAATTATCACCAAGCTTCAAGTAGATAAGAATATTTCATATGCTCTGAATGTCTGATCAGAGCCCCCCAACACTTAACAATGGAAGATTTTGAAATGTGTAACTTATTAATTAAGAAGTCCATCTGTGGGTCTGGCTCCTACTTTGCCCAATGACAGCAGATGCTGTCATATGCTGTATAGTGGCTTTGGGGGCAGATGGAGTTCTTTTGTTTTGTTTTGTTTTGTTCTGTTTTGTTTTGTCTTGGTGTGTTGATGGTATGTGTTTTGGGAACAGGAACACAAGTCAAAATATATCCCTAGCAATGCTTTTTATTTCCTATGAAATATCTCTTCTTACATATGTTTACTCTTCCTGAGTCCTGGCCAACGGTAAGGCCCATGCATTCTGAAACTTTACTTGGAAAGCAGAGAAAAAAAAACCCACATGATTTTCATTTTTAATGTGTTAGTGAGCATATGGAGATGCATCTGGTGACATACTCTTCTTGGTGTGAAGAGTTTTTGACCTGTCTCTGTTTTTGCCAAATGTGCATATTTTTCTACTAGATACAATTTTCCTAAATTCAGGGGTATTAATTGCATTAAAAGTCATCCTGCCACCCATTATTACAGGCTATGGTTCAGGTAATTAAATGATCTTTTCCAAAATTCTTTGTCATGTTGTATATTTATCATGAGATTTAGACAAGTTCAACCAAACTCCACAAGCAGGCAAGACAACAAAGATGATTGGCATCATTTCACCCATACAAAAAGTCCGAAACAAATGACAGTCTTGCGACTGTCAGCTAAGATGATAGTTGTTACACTTGAAACTTCTTTCAGATAAGAGGACCATTCTCCTGACTAACAAGACTTGTACATCTAGTAGGTAAGACTTTTGCATGCTCTGAATGTTTCATAAGTCTCCCAGCTGGAGAGTTTTCATCTAGAGAGACAAGAAAGTTGGCCTGTCCCAGGTTATACAGGAATAGTACCTAGGGCTTCTCCTCTTTTGTAGTTACAGACTTACATAACAGAAGGACCGTGAGCTGGGCATTGCCAGTGCCAAACAGCCAGTGGCCATTTTCAAAATGGCTACTTCAATGGCTTCGTTAAATTTCTGCAAGCACTGGCTTTTGCATATAAACTCATCAGTACAGCTATGTCATGGACATTCATTATTTATCAACCTTCTGATTTTGATTTTTTATAATGGAGTATGATTACTATCTGAATCTCCATCTGACTAGGAGATCCTTATGTTATTAGCAAACATTAAGGACAGCTGTGTCCTTTCAGTTGTATCCAACGTGCATGCCAACCAGAACCCAGGGAGAAGCCAACCTGAATCGAAGGATGAGTCACTCTGGAGCATTCAATGTAGAGAGGCAGAGGAGTCCTGGGGCTCTGCCCTTCTAGCAAGCATGCTCTTGACTTACTCACTGCCACTTCAACTTTGCAGAGTCAGAATCAGAGCATCAGGGGTCTACCATCCCTATCTAAAAAATTTTTTAAGTAACAAAATTGCTCACTATCTGACTGTGGTAGCATATGCCTTTATTCTCAGCTACTCTGAAAGCTTAGGCAGGAGGATCCTGACTGTGAGGATAGCATCAGTATCTTAGCAGAAATCTATTTTAAAATAAAAATAAAAAGTCCTGTATTTTATCTCAGTGACTGCAGAGCAAATGTGTAAAGCCTTGGATTCCATCCTAAGTACTGTAAAAAGTCATAACTATTTATGGTGAAAACATGGCAGAGACTTTGAGATGTGTATTTGCTGTGGAATGACAATTTCAAGTGAATTAATTTATGAACCTTGTCATGTACTTACCACTTTTCAAGGACAAGAAATGTAAAATCTACTTTCTTAGCAATGTATCAGTATATAACACATGATCTACTAGAATCTAACGGTGTATCTCCTGAGCATACTTACCTTGTCACACTAAAATCTTGTGTCTTTGGCCTACCACCCCAATCCTCACTGTTCCTGGGAACCCCAATTCTGCTCTTTTTTTCTATAAGTTCATTTCTAATTTTCACAGAGTTACATCCTTTAGTTAACTGCTCACATACTGTTCTGTCATCAAGAGGTCAAAGTTCTGTGTAACCCACTTTCTTTTCCCCTATCCTGTTGGTAAGGTGACACAGAGATATGTTAAGAAGCACATGGGTCTTGGAAGTCTTTTACTGTGATGTTAGCAGACATGGCCTTGAGGGAAGAGCTTAGAAGTGGAGCAGGAATCAAGTCTAATTATATTCAATTATACAGTTTTGCTTAGCTGAAATAATTTTACAGAGAGATGTTTCCTTAGAGGTTATCTGGCATCCTCAGTTACTACAATTAAAAACTGGAAAATGTTTGGTTTTTCCCTTTTCCAAAATCAATGTTTAAAAAATTACTTATCTGTTGATACTTGAAATTGGCCAACTGGTTGTTTATTGAAAAATATTAGGAAAAATCCATGAATCTAGGTACATTAACATTATGATTCATTATATTTATTATTTCCATAGAAACTGCAGTCTTTAACAAATGTGCATATGTTGTGGTTACCTTGGAGACTGGCACACAACTGGCACACAAATGTTTAGTCAGTGAAGGTGGTGTGAGCTCACAAGGGCCTGTCTCTTCCTGAGGATATACATGGACAACTAACAGTTGCTAGGAGAAAGAGAACTTTCTTCAGTGGTACAGCAGTTCAAGTTGGCCACACTCCAGTATGGAACCTCTTGGCTGTGCTCACCCATGCTCCTGAAAGTAATCCCTTCAGCATTCTCACCTGTGCTCCTGTGGATAACTCCTTATCTTTTCTCCTGTAAATAACCCTGAGTTCACAAGTTCATCTAGACAGAATTAGGTGGATCTTGGTTCTGTGGTTGGTGCCTTATCTGGGGTGAACAGACCTGTTTGTCTTCTCAGGGAAAGATGTCCAAACAATATGCTACACTATTACCTCACAGAGTGTAGCTGTCTCAAAGTATAATCTGCTCACCATTCCATGTGAGTCCTTTATTTAAAAAAATCCATTAACTAGATTTTGCCCTAGAAACTTTTGTTTGGGGGCGTGCAGGCAGCAAATTGCATTTATATATGGATCACATGGACCTCACAAGAAGCAGAACTTTCAGTGAGGGGATAAGGTTTCCAACCCATCCATAAAACCTTCAACCCAAATTTTGTCCTGCCATAGAAACATTTAAGGACTAGGAATCACCTAAAGACTACTAAGACTGGAAAATACATTAAACAGATATACAGAACTAACTGTAAAACTGATGATTAATAGTAAAGTTTCCTTTAAAGTAGAACCAAAGGAATGGAATACTTGGGAATAGATACAAATGAAGAGGTGTAAAGCTAGGAATAGAAAATTATAAAATATAACTTAGAAAAACCCCAGATACCAAATAAAATTCTTAATTCAAGAATAAGATTTTGAGATTGCAGTATTCCTCATCATGGTCCCATCAGTGTTCTTACTGTCACAAACCAAGGCAAAATCACAGAAGAAGAGGCAGAAAGAATGTAAGAGTTGGAGAGTAGAGAAGTGGTATAAAATGTTTCTTTCTTGACTGGACATGGACATTTTACATATGAGCACATAGCAACTGTTGCTCAAATTCAAAGTGAATTTTCTATTATCATTCTGCAAAATGGATATAGCATCAAACTGATCCCTAAGTTTGTCTCTCTACCTATAAAACAGTACAGCTCTCAGATCTCATCAGATGAATTTATTTGAGGGGTGGATAGTAGCTAACATAGAACCTTGTGACTGGTCAATGTTTAGAGAATGAACATGAGTAGAGTGCTCGGTCACAAATGTGACATCTATATCATTCCCTCCATCCCTAGTACTCTGGAGCCATCAGGAAAGAGCAGGTAGAAAGATTATAACAGCCACAGGGCAGGGAAGACTCAAGAAATATAATGTCTTTTAGGACCATCACACTCATGAACTCAAAGCAGTTGTGGACACCTGCATAAAACATGCACAAGATATCCAATATTCTAGAAAGTGTTAACAAGCCCCCTCCTAACTGGGAAGATGTAGACTATTAATGGCCTAGGGGTTAGTGAGGGTCAGGGCTGTGTAAGGGTACACCTACTGGTGAGGCATGTTCCAGTGGTGGCTCCATGTCCAGGATCATATGGGTAGCACAAATAGAAGTTGAAGGGCTATTAAATAAAAAAAGAGGGAATTAAGTAGGGAGTAGGAGCTAGAAGTGGATCTAGAAGTTAGGGAAAAGAGCGGGGTAGAATATTTTCAAAAAACATTGAATTAAATTGTTAAGGAATTAATATGGGTATTTTTAAAAATTTCAGCATGGAGTGGGAGGGGCTTATGAATCTCCACCCCTATTTTAGAAACTATTGGCAGTTGATGACTCCTGGGGGAGGGAGAATCACTGTTATTGAGAGTGTGGCCAATGGTAGGATGATGCCATGTCTTTGCACATATCTGGGCAGCACTCACTGGACTGAGTTGGTTAAAAGAAACAAACACATGAGTGCATGAAGTTAGGAGAGAGATACAGAAATGTGATCAGTCATTCTGGAATCACGTAAGATTGATATGATGAAGATACATTGTACACTTGTATGAAAATTTCAAGTGATAAAAAGATACTGTCCTCTTTGTAGAAATAGCTATTTTTAAAGTTGGCATGAAGCAATCATGAGTAGAAGACAGGAAATCATCAAACTCAGGGCTGAAATTGAAAGGATAGAAAATAATACAGCCTAATTCTAATGACCCCAAGAAGTCAGAAGTTTAAAATGCTATCCCTCTCCAAAGAAGCTCTAACTCCAGCCTTCTAAGGAGTACCAAACACTTTACATTCCAGAGCCCGCTCTTTTAGCTCTTTGTTAGAAACTAGGTAAAAGGTCACATTCCAGAGCCTGCCCTTTAAGAGCTAGGCAAAAAGGCCTTGAATAGGTGATCCTGGCCCCATAAGCTAACTGGAAATGAGCTAATTATTTGCTTATCTTGCTTCTGTAAACTGCTTACTCCATTACCCATATCCAGGAGTTCATGCAGCTATAGACCTCCAAGAAAGTAGGAAACTAATTGGTCCAATAATTTAAATTGATTGGCCTAAAAACTATAGAGTGGGCTCTCCATGCTAAGGAATGATTGGTTTGTGATTCTCGGACTTTTTTGTAAACCTATAAAAGCTGTTGCAATTCTGTGCTCCGGGTCCACAGTCCTCTACCCCTGCATGGTGTATGGCTATGGAACCCAGAATTCTGGAATAAAAAAAAATCCTCTTGCTTTTGCATCGAGACCATTTCTCACGAGTGATTTGGGTGTCGCCTTCTGAGGTGTGGGGCGCTGGGGCACCCTTGGTTTTTGGGGGCCTTACAAAATCAATCAAGTAGAAACAAAGAAAACCATACAAAGAATCAACAAAGCTAGGAGCTGTTTCTTTGAGAAAATCAATAAGATAGATAAACGCTTAGACAGACTAACCAAAGGGCACAGAGACAATATGCAGATTAACAAAATTAGAAATGAAAAGGGAAATATAACAACAGAAACTGAGGAAATTAAAAAAAAATCATCAGATCCTACTACAAAAGCCTATACTCAACAGAACTGGAGAATCTGGAGGAAATGGACAGTTTCTGAGACAGATACCAAACACCAAAATTAAATCAGGACCAAATAGATCATCCAAACAGTCCCATAACCCCTAAAGAAATAAAAGGGGTCATAGAAAGTCTCCCAGCCAAAAAAAAGCACTGGACCAGATGGCTTCGGTGCAGAATTCAGACCTTCAAAGAAGACCTAACACCAATACTCTTCAAACTATTCTACAAAATAGAAACAGAAGGAACACTACCCAACTCGTTCTACAAAGCCACAATTATGCTGATACCAACACCACACAAAGATCCAATAAAGAAAGAGAACTTCAGGCCAATTTCCCTTATGAATATCGATGCAAAAATACTTAGTAAAATTCTTGCCAACCGAATCCAGGAACACATCAAAACAATTATCCACCATGATCAAGTAGGCTTCATCCCAGGGATGCAGGGATGGTTCAATATAAGGAAATCCATGAATGTAATCCACTATATAAACAAACTCACAGAAAAAAAAAACACATGATCATTTCATTAGATCCTGAAAAAGCATTTGACAAAATTCAGCATCCTTTCATGCTAAAAGTCTTGGAAAGAACAGGATTTCAAGGCCCATTGCTAAACATAGTTAAAGCAACATACAGCAAATTGGTAGCCAGCATCAAACTAAATGGAGAGAAACTTGAAGTAATCCCACTAAAATCAGGGACTAGACAGGGCTGCCCTCTCTCTCCATATTTTTTCAATATAGTACTTGAAGTTCTAGCTAGAGCAATTAGACAACATAAAAAGGTAAAAGGGATACAAATTGGAAAGGAAGAAGTCAAATTATCACTATTTACAGATGATATGATAGTATACTTAAGTGACCCAAAAAAACTCTGCCAGAGAACTCCTACAGCTGATAATCAACGTCAGCAAAGTGGCTGGTTATAAAATCAACTCAAGCAAATCAGTTGCCTTCCTATACTTAAAGGATAAGCAGGCTGAGAAAAGAAGTTAGGGAAGTGTCACCCTTCACAATAGCCACAAACAATATAAAGTATCTTGGTGTGACTCTTACCAAACAATTAAAAAATCTGTAGGAGAAGAACTTCAGGTCTCTGAAGGAGGAAATCGAAGACCTCAGAAAATGGAAAAACCTCCCATGCTCATGGATCAGCAGGATTAATATAGTTAAAATGGCCATCTTGCCAAAAGCAATATACAGATTCAATGCAATCCCCATCAAAATCCCAACTCAGTTCTTTATAGAGTTAGAAAAAGCAATTCTCAAATTCATCTGGAATAACAAAAACCCAGGATAGCTAAAACTATTCTCAACAGTAAAAGCACTTCTCGGGGTATCAGTATCCCAGACCTCAAGCAATACTACAGAGCAATAGTGTTAAAAACTGCATGGTATTGGCACATTGACAGGCAAGTGGACCAATGGAATAGAATTGAAGACCCAGTAATGAATCCACACACGTATGGTCACTTGATCTTTCACAAAGGAGCTGAAACCATCTGTGGGCTGTAGTCCTTTGGTGAATAAAAGAAACAGTAGGCTGAGTACCAGTACTCATTTCTTTGGATTGTGATGCAATGTGACAGCCGTCTCACCCACTATCACAATGCCTTGCCTTGAACTGCAAACCAAACACACCCTTTCTTACCATGGCTTCTTGTCAGATATTTGATTATAGCAACAAGAACAGTAACATATGCATTAACTTTTACATTCATAGTCCACTGATTTATAAACATAGTTTTCAGACCTTTTGACTGGGAAGACTGTTTTAAATAATAGTGCTGTGAAAGCCAAATATTCCTATACAAACAAAACTAAATGAACAACTCATACAATATGTACAACTTAACTCAAAATAGATCAAAGCTACATATACAAAACTTTATTACAGTATAAAATTCCTGTAGGAAAGCGGAGCAATAAACATCCATTACTGATTTTTTCATATATCACACCCAAAAGCACAAGAAGAAAAATGAACTATTACCTGCCTCTAAAATTAGTACTTATGTGCTTCAAGAAACATCATCAAGAAAGTCATGCTTTGATCTATGAAATGAGAAGAGAAAAGTGCAAATCATGTGTTTCATAAAGGACTTGGTTCTATAATATATAAAGAATCCTTGGGAATTAATGACAAAAGACAACCCAATTGAAAGTGGAATAAGGATGGAAAGAGTCAGTTATCCCAAGGAGAAACATAAATGACCAAAACACAGTTAAAGCTGTCAGGGAGTTCTAATGGAGAAAGAACGAGTATCTAGTTCTCATACATTACAGAGGACACTAGACTTTACAGATGATGTTTACATTCTCCATACAGTCTTAAGTTCACATATGGACTCCTATTACAGATTTGATTACACACTAATAGAATAGGATGAGATTAGGAAAAACAAACTCCTTGTTGAAGGAACAGAATATGGGCCTAACCACTCACTCCCTCCAGGACAACGTTGGTTGCTCTGCAGTGTTTATGTGTTCAGCTCACTATGCCAAAGCAGTTTTTTGTTAAACCTTTTGTAATAATGCCTTTCTGGGTCAGTCAGAATTGAGAAACTGCAGCACATGTCCCATTTACCCACAGGTCTCTTCAGAAATTGAGTGTTTAACTCTCATCGTACAAAGCCTCTGAAGTGTTTTTTTCATTGTTATTGTTAAAGACTTTTCTTAGTCACAGCTTTACTCCACTATAAAGCATGGGCACTTTATATACTCCACTATAAAGCAGGTTGATATTGGTGGCTGCCCTACATGTTTAAAATTCCCTTAAGTGTGCTGGGAATGTAGGTTAGTATCAATGTTATATCTTTTCTGACTTTTAAAATGTATTTAAGTAGTTAATTATGAAAATTATGAAATGTACACAAGGAACAATTTTATATTTATGAATTATATACATAAATATTTACTTGTATTTTTATGTGTGCATGTGTGTGTGTATGTATATGTGTGTGCACAAGTACACATACAGGAATCTAAAGAAGGTAGAAGATCGCACCAATTTCCCTGGAGCTAAAGTTACAGGAGGCTGTGAGCTCTCTGTCATGAGTGCTGGGAATGGAACTGGAGTCCTTTGGAAGAGTATAAGCACTCTTAGCCACTGACATCAGTTCAGACTCTGTATGGCAAATCTTTCAGCAAATATCAGAACTGGGATTCATCAGTGCTCCTCCAATGCACCCAGTACCTGTAGGATGCTTCTCAGTCTTGGTCATACTGTTGTCTGGCATTTCAGTAACAAACTTCAGAGTCAGACTGTAGATTCGACATTTACTACCTATGTGTTTCCTGCTTGATAGGATCTGAAGAAAGCATAAAGTAAAAGATAAGCAATCAACTGATTCCATCTGTTCAAAGTAGGACATACACAAACACAACAGTAGGCTTTGACTTGCTTGAATATTTTCCCCTATGTCAACAATATGGTTTTGTAGGAGGTATGAGAAAAAACATGTCAGAGGCTGTAAGGAGTAGCACACATTCTGAAGTCATTTCTCAGAGGCTTTTAATGCATTACTCACAGGGCCAAGTCTATATGAGTGAAATTATGTGTGAAGGGTAAAGTTGTTTGTGTCTTGTTTTGCTTAAGCTACAATCGAGAGGAAATCAGATATTTTATTATAAGGAAAATCTAAACTTTAGAAGATGATTAAAGCACTCATAATTTTATCTTAGCCTTCTTCAAAGCATATTTATGAATGTTTCTCAGCAGAACAATGACATATGTATCACACTGTAAGGCTCTTTTGTTTTGCAAATATATCCTTGTTTCCACAGACTGCTGGACCACATTGTCAATCAGTTCTACCAGCGGACATGGGCATACATATGTTCACACTCAGAAGAGACAAGCCTCCTTTTTCAAGGAGAGTAACTGAATCATGATTCAGTTAAGAAACAGAGCAATCACTTCTTAGAATTGAAGTATTTGTGTCAAATGGAAGTGGAAAGAATCACAATGGAATTAGGGGTGGTTTGAGCCAGTGTAATATCTGAAGGGAAATGACTCAAAGGAAGGCTATTGTGTGGATTGCCAACAAGATGCCTAGCTCCGCCCCCCTTTAAAAAATATGTCTGTGTACTGTGAGAGCCTGATGCCCATAAGGCTCTACAAGGCCCTGGATCTGAACTTGCATGTGGTTGTAAGCTGCCCTGTGAATGCTGGGAACCAGACTTGGGTCCCCTGCAAGAGTCGCTAGTGCTTGAAACCCCTGAGCCATCTCTCCAGCCCCTTCTATATTTTTCAATGTAAGGTTATTGGGGTGATCAAGTGTTTGAACTAATCATTATGATAACTGTTAATCCCACTCCTGAGTTCTCTAGTAGTGACATCTCCATTCTTCTTCTGGAATTTTTCCCTCTTGTTACTCCCAATCTGACTTCTGAAGCAGAAGGATGGAAGAAGCGATACCAGCTGGGTACAAATCTTCACTAGCAGAGAACCCAAATTTAGGAGAAACCCGGGTTGCTCAAGTTGCACCATACTATATATTGTGATACTACAGACAAGTTGTACAATCAGAAGATCAGATGAATTTCACTTATAAAATCTTCATTAGTACATTAGTACAAGTTGATTTTATCCCAGTTGATGACATGTGAGTTCACACTTGAGTCTGGAAAGGGACTCCCTTTCCCTCACCACAAGTCCTTCCCATGGTCCAAAGGAACCCCAGAGCTTCCTGTATAATTTTTTCTGAGTCTGTCAAGACTGCTCTATAGCCTGTAAAGAGCCTCAGCCTTCTTTTCCTTGTTTCTGGAATGATCATGTTTGAATTGTCCCCTGCAACTTCCCAGAAGTTCTCACAAGCCTGACCTCCAATGACCTCATTAATATATATTTATTCTTCACCTTCAAGCTGTTCCATTCTCTGTTTTCCTATCAAGCTTCATAGGTTTTTTTCCAAAATAATTATTTGCAACTAAAATGCCCCAGAATGTGTTTTAGACAATTGTTATTTGGGGAAAGCAATTAAAACTGAGGCATCAATCAAGAAGCTATGTTAGCCTATGTAAATGAGGAAAAAAACAAATCTCTCCTTTTTTAATTAGTTATATTCTTTATTTACATTTCAAATGTTCCCTTTCCTGGTTGTCCCCCCAAAATCCCCTAACCTATTCCCCCTCCTCCTGCACATCAATCCACCCACTCCCACTTTACTGTCCTGACATTCCCCTATACTGGGGCATCTAGCCTTCTCAGGACCAAGGGCCTCTCCTCCTTTTGATGTCCAACAAGGCCATCCTCTGCTGCATATGCATCTGGAGTCATGGGTTTAGTGTACTCTTTCATCGGTGGTTTAGTCTCTGGGAGCTCTGGGGGTACAGAGTGGTTCAAATTGTTTTTCTTCCAGTGGTGCTGCAAACCCTTTCAGCTCCTTGGGTCCTTTCCCTAGCTCCTCCATTGGGGACACTGTGCTCAGTTCAATGGTTGATTGAGAATGTCCCCCTCTGTGTTTGTCATGTACTGGCAGAGCCTCCCAGATGACAGCTATATCAGGAACCTGTTAGCAAGGACTTGTTGGCATCCACAACAGTGTCTGGGTTTTGTAACTGTATATAGGATGGAACCCTAGGAGGGGAAATCTTTGGATGGTCTTTCCCTCAGTCTCTGCTCCACAATTTGTCTCTGTATCTTCTCCTGTGGGTATTTTGTTCCCCCTCAAAGAAGGACCAAAGTATCCATACTTTGTTCTTCCTTCTTCTTGAGCTTCATTTGTTCTGTGAATTGTATCTTGAGTATTCCTAGCTTCTGGGCTAATATCCACATATCAGTAAGTGCATACCATGTGTGTTGTTTTGTCATTGGATTACCTCCCTCAGGATGATATTTTCTAGTTCCATCCATTTGCTTAAGAATTTTATGAATTCATTATTTTTAATAGCTGAGTAGTATTACATTGTGTAAATACACCACATTTTCTGTATCCATTCCCCCACTAAGGGACATCTGGGTTCTTTCCAGCTCCTGGCTATTATAAATAAGGATGCTGTGAACATAGTGGAGCATGTGTCCTTATTACATGCTAGAGAATCCTCTGGGTATGTTCCCAGGAGTGGTATAGCAGGGTCCTCTGGTAATATTATGTCTAGTTTTCTAAGAAACCGCCAAACTGATTTCCAGAATGGTTGTACCAGCCTGCAATACCACCAGGAGTCGGGGAGTGTTCTGCTTTCTCCACATCCTCACCAGCACCTGCACTCACCTGAGTTTTTGATCTAGGCCATTCTGACTGGTGTGAGGTGAAATCTCAGGGTTGTTTTGATTTGCATTTCCCTGATGACTAAGGATGTTGAACATTTCTTTAGGTACTTCTCAACCATTTGATAATCCTCAGATGACAATTCTTTGTTTATATTTTATGGTTGTGAGCCTACCCTTTAATGGCTGAGCCATCTTTCCAGCCCAAACAAAGGAATGGATACAGAAATTGTGGTATATATACACAATGGAGTATTTTCAGCTATTAAACACAATGAATTCATAAATTTCCTAGGCAAATGGATGGCACTAGAAAGTGTCATCCTGAGTGAGATAACCCAATCACAAAAGAACATACATGGTATGCACTCACTGGTAAGTGGATATTAACCCAAAAGTTCAAAATAAACATGTTACAATTCACAGATCACAGGAAGCGCAAGAAGAAGGAAGACCAAAGTGGGGGGTATTTTGGTTCCTCTGAGAAAGGGAACAAAATATCCACAGGAACACCTATGGACAAAGTGTGGAACAGAGACTGAAGGAAAGGCCACCCAGAGACTGTCCTACCTGGGGTTTCATCCTATAAACAGTCACCAAACTCCAAGACTACTATGGATGACAAGAAGTGCATACTGAAAGCAGCCTGTTATGGTTGTCTTTTGGAGAGGGCCCTGCCAGAGCCTTACAGATACAGATGCGGATACTAGCAGCCAACCATTGGACTGAGCACAGGCTTCACAATGTAGGAGTTGGAGGGCAGACTGGAGGAGCAGGAGGGGATTGCATCCCCATGGGAAGAACGATGATGTCAGCCAACCAGACGCCCCAGGGAGTAAGCCATCAACCAAGGGGTACACATGGTTCCAGCCAAAAGAGTGGCAAAGGAATGCCTTGTTGGACATCAGTGGGAAGGGAGGTCGTTGGTCCTATGAAGGCTCAATAGAGGCCCCATTGTGGGGAAATCGGTTGGGGGGTGGTGGGAGTGGGTTAGGTGGAGGAGCATGTTCTTGGAGGCAGAGTGTGGGAGGATAGGTTGGGGGTTTTCAGGGAAAGGTTATAACCTTTGAAATGTAAATTAAAAATAAATTCAATAAAAAATAAAAAAAGCAAATTATTTGTTTAGCTCTGTACTCCATTTTTTAATAGGGTTATTTGGTTCTCTGGACTCTAACTTCTTAAGTTCTTTGTATATATTGGATATTAGCCCTCTGTGGGATGTAGGGTTGGTAAGATCTTTTCCCAATTTGCTGATTGCCATTTTGTCCTATTGACAGTGTCCTTTGCCTTATAGAAACTTTGCAATTGTATGAGATCCCATTTGTCAATTCTTGCTCTTAGAGTATCAGCTATTGGTGTTCTGGTCAGGAAATTTTCCCCTGTCCCATGTGCTCCAGGCTCTTCCCCAGTCTTTTCTTTCTTTCTTTTCTTTTTTCCATGCACTTATTTTTTCCATGTATACTATAGACATATCAATAAAAACAATATCCCAGAGTCCCCAGACCTTGTTTTCACTGCTTAAGATTGAGAGGAACAAACTCACTTGTAACTATAGTTTCCCATACTGGAGTGACAAGCATGTTTAATCTGATGCTATATGTTAATAACAATACTGAGGATACATGAATCAAACAAAACAACACAACATACTAACTCATGAACCTCAGAACAGGACCAAAAATAAGTTTAAATCCAAGTAGATGTGATAATTATTACACATGACATAATCCATAGAAAAATGGGCCAAGAAAAGAATCTTTATATTGTACTCTTGCTTGATGTTGTCCTAGGAAAATCAGTGATAATTCTACAAATGTGTCATAAACAACTAAAATGTCCCCTTCTTGTTTCAAATGAATGTTCCTTGACTAATTTTTCTCCTTTCTCAAACAAAACCTTTATATACAGGACTGATTTCAATCCCTCTTCCCCTTCAAACATACAAGCATCCAGGAATATTCTATAACATATAATCCTTAAGAAAGGATTCTGTAGTGCCAGTGGTCTAACTGATCTGAGGAAGCTGGGATGCTGTTAACACTGACGGGCCAATCAAGCAATGGTGGTTTGCTTCTACTCTGGTGTTTCTTCTAGTAACTGCATGCTCAGTTCATGAAGGGGTTTGCAGATCTTTGCATAGCCACCTCCTATAAGATGAAGAAAATCAAACATGTCGTGGCAGGAGATGGCACTGTCCGAGTCAGGAAGTCCCCATCTATATCCAGGAGCTGCACATTGGCAAGCTTTGGCAGGGAAACCTTGAGGAGCTGGTTCATCTTGGCATTCTTTTGTCTTAAAGAGTTGGGCTTCTCACCTCAAGGTAACAGACCCAGTACGATGATCTTGGCCTGTGGCTGTTGCATGTTTATAAGTTGTACAATAGCCTCAATTCCACCTGCTACTTCTTCTGCTGTATTTTCATGGTTGATTGTTCCTAAGCAGACAACAATGACCTTAGGCTTAATGTACTCCAGCTCTCCATTCTTTTGTCTCCATAAAACATGTCATGCTGTGTCTCCCCCAATTCCAAAATTAAGAGCATAAAGTGGGGAAAATAGCTCCCACCATATCTCGTACTTCTGCATTAACTGTACCATGGAGTCTCCCATAAACAGCACATCTGGCTCTTTGTCTTTACAGCCTTTACAGTGACTTTACAGTGTCTATTATGATGAGACATCCACCTGTAATCTCCTTGAATATCTTCTGCTGCATGTGGAATAGCTGGTGGGTTCAAGTCTCCTTGGCTCAATTTACACAGGGGCAGAGGGTACCTGCAGGCACTCAGAGGCTGAGGTGTCAGTGGGCTGTGCTTCAGTCACTAGCTTGATCCTAAGGGCCACATTCCAGCTCGCTTGGTCACACACACTGTCTTTTCTATTAGTTTCAGTGTTTCAGTTTTTTTGTGGAGGTCCTTGATCCACATGGACTTGAACTTTGTATAAGGAGATAAGAACGGATTGATTTGCATTCTTTTACATGCTAACTACAAGTTGAACCAGCACCATTTGTTGAAAAGGCCATCTTCTTTCCACCGGATGATTTTTAGTTCCTTTGTCAAAGATCAAGTGACTATAGATGTATGGGTTCATTTCTGGGTCTTCAATTCTATGCCACTGATCTAACTGCCTGTCACTGTGCCAATACCATGCTGTTTTTATCAAATAACTATTGCTCCGTAGTACTGCTAGAGGTCCGGGATACTGATTCCCCAGGAAGTTCTTTTATTGTTGAGAATAGTTTTAGCAATCCTGTTTTATTTATTTATTTATTTATTTATTTATTGGTATTCCAGATGAATTTGAGAATTGCTCTTTCTAACTCTATGAAGAATTGAGTTGAAATTTTGATGGGGATTGCATTGAATCTGTAGATTGCTTCCAGCAAGATAGACATTTTTACTATATTAATCCTGCCAATCCATGAGCACGGTAGATCTTTCTATCTTCTGAGATCTTCTTAGACTTCTTTCTTCAGAGACTTGAAGATTTGTCATACAGATCTTTGGCTTGTTTCGTTAGAGTCACACCAAGATAATTTATCTTGTTTGTGACTATTGTGAAGGGTGCCATTTCCCTAATTTCTTTCTCAGTCTGTTGATACTTTGACTGTAGGAAGGCTACTGATTTATTTGAGTTAATTTTATATCCAGCCACTTTGCTGAAGTTGTATATCAGCTGTAGGAGTTCTCTGGTGGAGTTTTTGGGGCCACATAAGTATACTATCATATCATCTGCAAATAGTGATAGTTTGACTTCTTCCTTTCCAATTTGTGTCCCTTTGACTTCCTTTTGTTGTCTAATCACTCTAGCTAGAACTTCAAATACTATATTGAATAAACATGGAGAGAGAGGGCATGTTTTAGTGGGATTGCTTCAAGTTTCTCTAGTCCCTGATTTTAGTGGGATTGCTTCAAGTTTCTCTCCATTTAGTTCAATGTTGGCTACTGGTTTGCTGTATTTTGTTTTTACTATGTTTAGGTATGGGTCTTGAATTTCTGATCTTTCCAGGACTTTTAACATGAAAGGATGCTGGATTTTGTCAAATGCTTTTCCAGCATCTAATGAAATGACCATATGGGTTTTTTTTTTTTTTTTGGTTGGTTTATGAAGTGGATTGCATTGATGGATTTCTGAGTATTGAACCATCCCTGCATCCCTGAGATGAAGCCTACTAGATTGTGGTGAGTGATCATTTCTCTTGGATTCAGTTGGCAAGCTTGTTTTTTTTTTTTTTTGGTTAGGAGATGTTTCTTTCTTTCTTTCTTTCTTTCTTTCTTTCTTTCTTTCTTTCTTTCTTTCTTTCTTTCTTTTCTTTCTTTCTTTCTTTCTTTCTTTCTTTCTTTCTTTCTTTCTTTCTTTCTTTCTTTCTTTCTTTCTTTCTTTCTTTCTTTCTTTCTTTCTTTCTTTCTTTCTTTCTTTCTTTCTTTCTTTCTTTCTTTCTTTCTTTTCTTTGAGACAGGGTTTCTCTGTATAGCCCTAGCTGTCCTGGAACTCATTCTGTAGACCAGGCTGGCCTCGAATTCAGAAATCAGCCTGCCTCTGCCTCCCAAGTGCTGAGATTAAAGGCGTTCACCACCACTGCCCAGCTTGGTTGGCAGACTTTCAATGACTGCTTTTATTTCTTTAGGAATTATGAGACTGTTTAGATGGTCTATCTGATCCTAATTTAACTTTCCTATTTGGTATCTGTCTAGGAAATTATCCACTTCATCCAGATTTTCCAGTTGTGTTGAGTATAGGTTTTTATAGTAGAATCTGATGATTTTTTTAATTTCCTCAGTTTTTGTTGTTATATCTCCCTTTTCATTTCTAATTTTGTCAATTTGGACATGGCTTCTGTGCCCTCCAGCATGTCTGGTTAATAACCATTAGCCAGCTCCTGGTTTTGTTGATTGATTGTATAGTTCTTTTTGTTTCTATTTGGTTGATTTCAGCTCTGAGTTTGATTATTTCCTGCAGTCTGATCCTCTTGGGTGTATTAGCTTCTTTCTGTCCTATAGCTTTCAGGTGTACTGTTAAGGTGCTAGTGTAGGCTCTCTCGTTTCTTTTTGGAGGCACTCAGAGATATGAGTTTTTCTCTTGGCATTGCTTTCATTGTGTCCCCTAAGTTTGGGTATGTTGTGCCTGTATTTTCATTAAATTCTAAAAAGTCTTTGATTTCTTTCCTTATTTCTTCTTTGACAAAGTCATTATTGAGTAGAACATTTTTTAGCTTCCATGTACATATGGGATTTCTGTTGTTTTTGTTGCTATTGAAGACCAGCCTTAATCTGTAGTGATCTGATAGGAAGCATGGGATTATTTCAATCTTCTCATATCTGTTGAGGTCTGTTTTGTGACCAATTATATGGTCGATTTTGGAGAAGGTACCATGAGGGGCTGAGAAGAAGGCATATTCTTTTGATTTAGGATGAAATGTTCTATAGATATCTGTTACACCCTTTTGGTCCATAACTTCTATTAGTTTCACTGTGTCTCTGTTTAATTTGCGTTTCCCTGATCTGTCCATTGATGAGAGTGAGGTGTTGAAGACACCTGCAATTATTGTGTGAGGTGCAATATGTGCTTTGAGCTTTAGTGATATTTCTTTTATGAATGAGGGTGCCTTTGCATTTGGAGCATAGACATTCAGAATTGAGAGTTCTGTTCTTCATGGAAGATTTTTCCTTTGATGAATAAGAAATGTCCTTCCTTGTCTTTTTTGATGACTTTTGATTAAAAGTTGATTTTATTTGATATTAGAATGGATACTCCAGCTTGTTTCCTGGGACCACTTGCTTTGAAAATTGTTTTCCAGGACTTTACTCTGAAGTAGTGTTTGTCTTTGGCACTGAGGTGCATTTCCTGCATGCAGCAAAATTCTGGGTCCTGTTTATGTAGCCAGTCTGTTAGTATTTTTATTGGGGAATTGAGTCATTTGATGTTAGGAGATATCAAGGAATAGTGATTAGTGCTTCCTGTTATTTTTGATGTTATTTTTATGTTTGTGTGGTTATCTTCTTTTGGGTTGGTTGAAAGAAGATTACTTTCTTGCTTTTTCTACAGTAGTTTCCCTTCTTGTGTTGGTGTTTTCCATCTATTATCCTTTGTAGGGCTGGGCTTGTGGAAAGATATTGTGTAAATTTGGGTTTATTATGGAATATCTTGGTTTCTCCATTTTCTTTGACTGTTGAGTCAATGTTTTCTATGTATCTTCAGCAACTGAGAGTCTTTCTTCTATCTCTTGCATTCTGTTGGTGATGCTTGCATCTATGACTACTGATTTCTTTCCAAGGTTTTTTATTTCTAGAGTTGTCTCCCTTTGTCATTTTGTTTTTGTTTCTACTTCCATTTTTGATCCTGGATGGTTTTTTTCAGTTCCTTCACTTGTTTATTTGTATTTTTCTGTAATTCTTTCAGGAATTTTTATGTTTCCTCTTTAAGGGCTTCTAACTGTTGACCCATGTTCTCCTGTATTTTTTTAAGAGTGTTATTTATGCCCTTCTTGAAGTCCTCTATCAGCATCATGAGATGCGATTTTATTTTATTTATTTATTTTTTTTCGTTTTTATATTAGACATATTCTTTATTTACATTTGAAATGTTGTCCCCTTTCCTGGTCCCCTCCCCACCCAAAAATCCCATAACCCATCTCTCCGATTTTAAATCCAACTCTTGCTTTTCTGGTATGTTGGAGCATGCAGGACTTGCTATGGTTGGAGAACTGGGTTCTGATGTTGCCAAGTAGCCTTGGTTTCTGTTGGCAGGGTTCTTGTGCTTGCCTTTCACCATCTGGTTATCTCTGGTGTTAGTTGGTCTTGCTGTCTCTGGCTGGAACTTGTCCTTCCTGTGGGCCTGCAAGCCTGTGTCCATACCTATAGGAGACCAACTCTCTTCTGGCAGAGTATGTGCACAGAAGGCTGTGAAGCTGCCTGGCTCCCTGGTGCAAATGCTGATCAGAAGGATCCTGTCTCAGCTGCTATACTGATAGTATTCCCTCTGCACTCCTACCTAGTTGTTCCCTTCCAGAAAGATTGGAGAGAAAGTGGAGACCTCACCTCCATGCTTGGAAATGGAGGCACTGCTGGGCCTCCCCTGGTTGGCTGTGCACAGAAGGTTGTGGAGCAGCCTGGCTCCCTGGTGCAAATGGTGACCAGAAGGCTGAGAAAAGAAAATCTTATCAAAATAGAGTCTACTCAAGGTTTTCCAAGGCAGGATTCCCTAGATTAACTGTAAAGCTGACTGAGAGGCATTACTTGGGAGACAAAACAGATTTGAAAGGTAACTTTCGGTGATGGCTAAATAAAATGCTTTTTATGATATGTAAATATGTCTTAATAACTTTGTTGGAAAGGTTACTTTATTTCATGTGGACAATTCTAGGATTCAGAAAGATAAAGTTCCAATGTTATGTAGCTAATATGTGATGGAGAAAAAGCAGAACCTAGGCCAAAATCACTCAGAGAAAAGCCATTCTCCATTCTGTGAACTAAAAATCTTGCGATAAATGGCTGAAAACTGAAGGACATCTGTTAAATAAAATCTCTGCTCAGAATATATCTTATATTTTAGACAAAAGTTAAGTTTGTGGAAAGCACACTGTACTGGCAAGAGTGCCAATCTCAAGCACACTCACATCAAGTGTCCCCTAAAAGTTCCTGTTCTGGGGTAGGCAGGACCCTGAGTCTGCGATAGAAAGAGGGGAAGACAGCAGACAGACAAAGACATGTAAAATGTACCTTGGAGAGCAAATGGACGATACATGATTCCTGAGAGAGGTCCCTATCATAAAAACACCTACAGTGGGACTAGGAAGCCAGATGCTCCTCCGTGGACAGACCTCCTGCTCTGCATGGGTCCCTTAGTGGGTGTTCCATCCAGCTCCCTGATAGGTCTTCCTCCTTCGTGCATGCATTTCTGCTGTGTATTGTGAACACCAATTCCATGAAGGTGTTTCTGCTTCTCCCATGTGGCTATTCCACTTGTCTCTGCTGAGTGTTGTAACAGTCTGAGGTGATTATATTTTGCTATCTGTCTGCAACTTCTGTCTGTCTGCTTCTTGGTGCCCGTCCTTTTAACTACATGTTCAACAAACTCACTCACTAAAAACTGAATGTGGCTGTTTAGACCATTTTTCAGACAGGGTCTAATACTGTCACTACTTATAAATGACCATGTATTTACAGCCCACTTTATTATACTGTCACTACTTATAAAATGACCATGTATTTACAGCCCACTTTATTATACTGTTACTACTTATAAAATGACCATGTATTTACAGCCCACTTTATTTACTTCTGTCATTTCATTTAATTCTACCATGGGTAAAAGTGCACACATTACTGTTCCCTCTTTAAAATCAGGTAATGAAGATTTTGGATTGGTTAAATGAAGGGTCAAAAGTCCCAGAGCCCTGTGAGGCTCAGGTGGTTTTTCTCCAGGGGCACAAGCTGGTTCTTAGATCACACTGCTTCTACTGTAGGTAGAATTTCTATCTCCTTTGCCCATTCACTCCCACTCTCCCCATACCTCACTGTTGAGCTTGTTTATCTGCTGCTTGGTTTCTTCAGCCTTGATGAACAGAAACGCAGCTCCGATCTCTGATTCTGAAAAGCGACACACAGAGAGTGAGCCCTTTCAAAATGCACTGAGTATTCAAGCTTTGGGGTGGCTGCTGTGTTGGAGGAAGGCCAGGCTGTCACTTCAAACTTCCCTGCTGCCTGAGCAATGTGGGCTTCTTTGCCCTGGGCTCAGATAAACCTCCTTTCCTTCTTTGGATGGCACCTGCTGTACCCATAGGGGCCAGTGTCACAGCATGGTGGTTGGTGTTCACACTGGGTGCATGTGTCCCCAGACACAATCATCAGTATGTTATAAGCCAATCTCTTATTTCTTTTCATTTTTATTGTTACTCCTCACTGACCACTGTCCCACCCACTGACCATGCCTCCATTGGAAACACTGGTTGCTATGCTGATGAGAACCTTTCATTCCACTTCTATTTGAGGGGCTAATAATCTCTTTGGTGTGCTTCTGTCTTTTGTTATACTGTGCCCATTTTTTTCAGTTCTCTTTTCTACTTTCTCCCTACACTACTCTTCAAAATATGTATTTTTCTGTCCAGCATAAGAAGCATAAATTAATGAGAGCTTTGGGGAAGAAAAGACTGAACAGATTCTTTTCTTCATGTACAAGTAAGGGGCAGTAATGCATGACCTCTGTCCCATTGTGCAATTAAATGAAATAACCTAGGTAAATAAAATCTGTGACAGCATTAACCTCTCTCTGATCAATTGTAAGCAGAATACTTGTTTGTGAAAGAAGAAAAATCACTTGAACAGAGCAAAGTAGTCACAACAGAGTCTGTTTTATGTCTTGCAGTCCATAAACAAACCAATTCCCATTATGTACAATAGATCAGTGTCCTCTTATAGGAAATGGCGGTGAAGAAAGAACCCAGAAAATGGAAGAGACACTTGAAGGCAATTAGTCAGTGGGTTTGGATTTCATGCTAAAGGCTGTATGAAATAGTCTCCAGTTTTAAGCACTGAAGCTAAGCCATACAAATATACTAACACTTGAAAATTTCTCTTTCTACATTAAAAGCAGTGTGTGAAGAAAAATCAGTCTGTGTAAAATTTTGTGGCAATGCAAGCAAAGTATGAGTGTGACCAGAGAAAAAGGACAGAAAGTCTAGGCAAAACTAAGATCTTTAGGAGATGGAATAAAGAAAAATTGTTGCTTAAATATTTGAGTATAGGGCTTAATGATATAACAAGAAAACAGGAAGCTAGGAGATGAGTAGATGGAGAGGCCTCTGTGCATTGCCTCTGGGGGAAACCACAAGGAGAACCTTGCTCTTGAGACTCCCTACTGTTTTTTTTTTTTTTTTTTTTTTGTGTGGCAAACACAATAGTTTGATAGAACAATTATTTTCTTGAATATTGTCCCAACAAAGCCATGTCAACATATGTGATTTAGTTTAGTTAATGATTTAATACTACTCTTTCTCTTTTGGAATCAAGTCTTATGTTGACTCATCCTTTTCCCCCCAGAAGACAATGAGTACTAGGAAGGATTTCTAATTTCAAATAATGTCCTGAATTGACTGAACAATGGATTCCTATTCCTGTTGCTGGGTCTGTCCATTCAATGGTCTTTCTTGGGGTTGGGATTACACAGGGAGTGCTGATTAGCAGGGGGATCTCAGTATTTTGTCAGAAATGGGAATGACATAGCCAGGGTATGCTGGTCTTGCATACCAAATTTTTTATCATTTTGCTTTATCCACATGGATCAATTGTGCAGTATTCTGTTTTTAACAAATGAAGCTATGAGTTTTTCAGAGTTTCCTTGTCATTTATGGCCTTGATCATGTCCTTTTTGACAGATCCTTTTTGTTGTTGAGGTTGGCTGAGGAGGAGAGATATCAAATTGGGCTTAAGATGGGGCTGTCTTTACACCAATTCGTCATTCTTGCAGGTTGGTACTTCACATTCAACTGTTTTACATCACTTTTCATTGTTTATTCTGAAAGTTCATAAGTGTATAACCTCTCACCAAATAAATGATTAAGCACTACCAACATTTTCAGAGTACACAATCAACATGCTATTTCTTTTAGGTGATGCTGATGTGAATTTGTCTAGAAAATAGGGGCACCGTTTGATGAATGTCAGAAACTATTTGCCAGGGATGGTAAATGGCAGGAAATGGGTACTGGACAGAGAATAATTACAAACAATGACCTGGAAATGTTACAGACTTAAGTTAAATCACTGAATGCTATGGAGAATCAGGCAAGATCAGAAGGCAACAGTGCTAAACACCACATATTGGTGAGAAGTGTCATTCTTAAAGATGACTAGTCAGGTGCTTACCTCCAAGGGGAGGGGACATCCTGGGCTCTGGCCTGATCTGTTCAGAGCCAAAGTCAAAAGTCTGAGTCTCCTCACTGCTGCTACCATCTTCAATTCCATCAACAATCCTGTGCCAAGGTCAGACAATTAGTTGGCTATGCACTTACATTTATAAATTCCTGAATTTCTATAAGACCTCTAACACATTTTGTGTTCAATTTCTAAATTCTGGGTCTTATAAAGTTATAGCAGCCCCTTGGTAACCACTTTCTGAGATGACTCTTGACAGGATTACTAATGTTCTATGTGTAACATGCACTTCAGAGTTTGAAAACATGTTTTAATTTAATGTAAACATGTTTAAAGAGCCATAAGATCTTTAAGGATATCTATGTTTTTCACATTTAAAATGATAATATTTGGGATATATGGTATGTATATATAGAGTATATACCAATGTGAGTTGCAGTTAGGGCTTGCTTGTTTTAAAATGTGGCAACTAGAAACTTTACAGCTACATATATGGCTCACATTTTATCTTGTGTTTTATTTTTGATGCTATAGAAATTAGAGTTATTTTATCTTGTGTTTTATTTTTGATGCTATAGAAATTAGAGTTATTTATTCTCCGATAAAAAAGCAGGTTAAAAAGCAGGTTAATTAACACACACACACACACACACACACACACACACATTGAATTTTACTCCCATCCAAGAAAAAAAATGTTTTAACTTTTAACAAATGAAACATCACAGGAAAAGAAAAATTAATGATACCTCTAGACAAACCCTAAAGCTACCTACTTGAGCATTAAATAATTTCATTTATCCCATCAATATTTTTGTGTTGTTATTCTAGGAACTGAAGCTTGTGCCTCATGCATACTAGTCAAGTGTGTTCCACCAAGCTCCAGCTTCAGCTCTAGCATTTAAATCACTGAGCAATTGAGCCTTTCTCCTTGGTAAATGATGTCTAATTTGATCACTGCCAAATACAAGAATATTGTAAAAAAAATACACTGAAAGGTAACAAAAATCAAAAATGAAAGTTCCAGTCATTTACTGAAACTATAACATTTTGGCAAGCGGCTTGAAATGCTCTCTATGTGAACAAACACTTATTTGACAAGTGTGTGGTCCTGGCACACAGAAGCCTTTCCATTCCAGTTCTGAAAGGCTTCTAACTAAAAGTAATCGCGTTTTCTTCCCACTCAGCCTAATGTGCAATCCGCAGATCCTAGAATGTCTTTGCTTCAAGAGGATAATAGACTACTGTATTAAAACAATTACTTGGTTTACAAGTAGAAAAAGAATTTGAATTCAGCTTTATCCTTGCTATTGTTTAGGTCTTGGGCAGAATATGTAGGTCTTCAGCTTTATTTTTACAACACTATAGTAAGAGACAATGCAAGTGACTTCTTGGGATTGCAAGAAGACAAAAGATGTTAAAAATAAAGGAATGGAAAGATCACCTCACAAGGTGAGTGAAACTGAGAAAGCACTCAAGATATTTTCCTTGCTTGGTTACTCTTCTGTTAGGGACTCTGATGGTTCTTATTGCCTTTTTTGCACCTTGACATGAATATGAATTTTTTTTACCGTCTCAATGCCTTTTATTCTAAAATGAATTTTATTTTCAATGCAAAATAGAGATAGTGTTATTAAAACGAACAAAAAAGGAAACCAGCCTCCGTAATCCACAGAAACAAGCAGACTAGCATGACAAGAAAACCACTTGCAGTCATTCATCACTTCATAAAGATGTTGGTGTTAAGGAGTAGTAACCCAAAGGCTCATCCCCTCGTCTGTTTTATTGTGAATTAAATTATAAGTTGCATCATGATAATTAGAGAAAACTCAGTACAAAAGAAGTGAGCCCATTTAAATAATAATAAGTACAATTTTATAACACAAATGAACACACATATATGTGCATATAAGTTTCAAAAGATTACACATGTCTCAGGAAAACTGAAGAATTAAGGTTGTGAAGTCATGAGGCAAAAAGTGTTAGAACGCTGAATAATTTACAAGGTGTGTGCTAGTCTGTATGTGAGCACACACAGAAGTGTGGACTCTCACTGGGGAGATTGAAGCACTGGTGAACTCTTACCTTGGACTAAGCTCTGGGGTTCCAGCAGTACCCAGGCTGGAAAGCTGGACTTTCAGGTTCTTCTCTTTCCTTCTGCCATGGTTAGGTAGGTCAGTCTCCTGCTTGGTTTTAGGCGAGTTAGAGCTGGAGACTCTGATAGGTGAGTGGAATGGGACTGTTCCTGAGGCCAGTGTCTTTAAGCTCAAACCTAGATAGCTCTTATTGCTTCCAGTCTTTTTGCTATGTGAGTTAGAAGATCCCCTTGTGTAGATGGGAGAAAGGGCAGTGGTCTCTTCTTCCTCCACCTCTTCTTCCTCTTCCTCATCTTCCACAATGGATGGGAGTCTTTTGTTGATGCTTCCATTCCCCTTGGGCTCTGCCTAGAGAGTGGATAATACAGATTAGCACAGCTGCCAAGACTTCCCAAGAAGCATTTCATTCGTGCCAGAGGTCCTACTGATAAAGATCAATTTCCTTAGAGGTTAGTAAACTTTTGCGTGCTGTGATATTATTTTTCAAGTTTTAAAGGGCTCCCAGTTTTTATGCCTAGGTTTACCTTTTCTGCTCTCCTAGTTTTAACCCCAATCATTCCTTTGGCCTTTAAAAATATCTGGGTGGGGAGCTGTGGAAAAGATGTATTGTATATACATCACTACTAGATTTTACTCAGCTACCCACTCATAGTCATAATAGATGGCATTCCCTTTGGGAATATTAACATATTAATTTTATTGCACACTCGGGTTGTATGATTTAAAACTTCAATATCTTTACGAGGAACATGAAATTCAGCAATAGCATGACACTTGAGAATGAAAGTGTCTCCTATCTATTTCGGATCTCATGGATGGAAAAATGAAGTATCCTCAGCTTTCTTGATTCCAGCTGCCTTGTTCTTTGAAATCATTTACAAGACATAGAAAGTAGGGCATGTGGGACCTTTTTACTAGACAGACATAAGGATGGTAAGTTTAGGGACCCCATGCCCAGTCCAATAGTTGGTTGCTAGCTTCTGCCTCTTATATTTGTAAGGCTCTGGCAGGGACCCTCCGGAGATAGCCATGGAGTATATGCTTCTTGTCGTAGTGTCAGGGTTTGGTGACTGTTTATAGGATGAATCCCCAGGTAGGGCAGTCGCTGGATGGCCTTTACTTCAATCTCTGCTCTACACATTGTCTCCCTTATTGCTCCTGTGAGTATTTTGTTTCCTTCCTCAGAGGAAAAAAAGCACCCTCACTTAAGTCCTCCTTCTTCTTGAGCTTCCTGTGCTGGGTGAATTGTAACTTGTTTATTTTGAGCTTTTGGGATAACATCTGCTTATTAGTGAGTGCATACCATCTGTGTTCTTTTTTTTGATTGGGTTACCTTGCTCAGGATGACATTTTCTAGTTCCATCCATTTGCCTCATGAATTCATTGTTTTTAATAGCTGATAGTACTCCATTGTGTATATATATACCATAGTTTCTGTATCCATTACTCTGTTGAGGGACATCTGTGTTCTTTCCCAAATGAGGAGCTGGAGGGTGGTCTGGAGGAGTTGATGGAGTTTATAGCCCCATGGGAAGAACAATGATTTCGGCCATCCAGTCGTTCTAAGACTCCCAGGGACTGAACCATCAACCAAGGGGAACACATGGTTCCAGCCAAAAATGTGGCAGAGGAAGGCCTTGTTGGGCATCAGTGGGAGGAGTGGTCCTTGGTCAGGTAAAGGCTCAATAGAGGTCCCAACAAAGGGAAACCAAGTGAGGAGATGTGGGAGTGTGTTGGGTGGAAGGGCATATAGGTGGAGGCAGGGGTGGGCGGAGGAGTTGGGGGGTCTTTGGGGATGGGGGAAATCAGGCAAAGTTTTACCATTGGCAATGTAAATGAAGACGATATTCAATTAAAAAAAAGAATGGTAAGTTTGAACGAGCTCAAGCCCCAGGACTCTCAGAATTGAGAAAAGCAGGAGTGGAGACATTTCCTATCTGCCTCTACCTACTCTGGAACATGTAACCCCAGCAGTCACCCCATTGAGGTCCATAAGCTCTAGGTCATATAGCATAAACACCTGGAATTCTCCATGTTAATGAAGTATCTATAAGCCAATGAGCTTCTCTTTCTGGGAATTCCTTCCTGGATAAGGTATTTAATACCTGGTTCACCCTTAATTAAGTGTATGTATTCATATCCACCATTAAATAAGCCAGTATGAACAAGCATGCTTACAAGGATCATCTCTTCATTAAGGATCACAGTAGGGAAGGTCTTCATCTTAAAGAGTCACCACCTACAACTTCCAAGGAAGGTCTTCTGTCCTCCAGCCCCTCAGTACTCTAAGCACTCACTCTGAATCAGAATCAGACTAGGTTCTGCCCTTTCTGGGCCCTGCCTTCTCTTTTCTGCCCAGAACACGGATGCCCTAAGGGGAAGTGTGGTCCAGGGACACCAGTTACTGACTCCCAGGAGTGTGCTGGAAGCGCCTGGATACACAGGGGAATGGGAAACATAGCATTTTCCCAAAGCCCGCTGTTTCCCCTTCCAGCCCCTTGAAGAATAACAAGGACTGTGGACTATCCTAGAAGGACTCTGCTCTGCCTTCTTCCAGCAGGATGCCAGCCAAGGAGCTCCGGGCACCCTAGCAGAGAAGCAGGGAGCAGAAGACAATAGACCAAACCCCCGCTTCTTTGAAAGAGCATTGAGATATAGAGAAAATACAGTCTTTCTAGAATCCATCCCAGGAGCCCTGTGCTCTTGACTGGAGCTTCCAATCTCATATTTCAAAAAAGGGAGAATAGGAAAGAAAACAACTGATGTAAAGTAGGAATAGCCAATTAAGGGGTGGTGGAGGCGAGTCTAGACCCGCCTGACTATTGCAAGGCTTTTTGCTTAGGACCAGACATGATCTTTAGGCATGTTCATTAGTCATTTTTCAGAAAATAAAATCACTTTTCTATGCCTCCATTTCATTTCCAGACTCAAGTGTATATATGTACTTAACAATAGTTACTAATAAAAATAATAGTAAACATTGAAAACACCCACTTTTGTTATTTAAGTTTCATGAACTGCCATGGTGATTATGCCATCAAGTACTTGGTTCGTTGGTGTATTTGGATTTGCGGCATCTGTAATAACTATAGCAAAACAACAAAAATACTGTGGGGTCTCCCAGGGGGCTTCCAGGCCACAGCCCACTTAATTTAGCTGTTAGTCACTAAGTGAAATAAAGTATGGTTTACTCTTTTTTTTTTTTTTTTTTTTGCTGATACATTGACAATTTTGACAACAAAACACTATCCCTATCTTCTTCTTTCTAGATACATATAATTATTGGAACCAAACTGTGAAACTATGTGTTTGTTATTGGAAAGTCATGGTGCTACTTTTTTGTTATTTATCTTGTTTCCCATAGCATTTAAAACTTTGTGCTTTAACAAAAATTGGACCCTCATGGAATTGTACAGGATCATTGTCTACTTTTATTGTAGAGCAGAAAAATTAGCTTGTCCCACTAAAGACACAACAGGGCAAACTTATCAAAGAAATGAAGAAAACCTTCAGTATAATTTCCAATTAGATCTGTTTACACTGGCACTGACAATTTATTCATCCTTTGTTTGAAGAATTCTCCATTGGTTCTATATAGAATTCTCTGACGGATAACTTACAAAATGTTTGTACTTCTACAAGTTCATTTAAGTCTCAGATTTCTACTTTGTCAAGGAGTCTTGGTGCCTTGAGCAAGTCTCTCACCAACTGATTCTTACAATTAAGATGACAGATACTACTTATAGGAAGAATTCATTTTCCTGCAAGCTTAACAGTAGGTAGGACCTAAACTTCTGCTATTATTAGATACCTAACCTGTCAGTGGCCTCTATTCAAGGTAACTAGTGTGTTATATAAATGAGAAATGTGTCCTATGGTCTCAGATGTTTGAACACCTGGTCCCCAGTTCATGGCACTATTTGAGGAGGTGGCATAGCCTTGCTGGAGGAAGTATGTCATTGAGCTGAGCTTTGAGAGTTCACAGTCCTGCCCTAGTTCCAGTTTGCTCTCTCTGTTTAGTGTTTGAGGTTGACAGTGAGATCGCTCAATTTCACACACTGGCCACCATGCTTGCCTGTTCTCATGCCTCCCTGTCACAATGGTGTCTCATCTCTCTGGAACTTTAAGCCCAAATAGGCTGCTTCCTTCTATGAGTTGTCTTGGACATGGATCTTTATCACAGCAACAAGAAAGTAACTAATACAACTATGTACTTTGTTGGGGCCATCTATGTGGGGCACCTGCTTGGCTCTGCTACAATCCTCTTATACACTGCCAAGTTGTTCTACTACAGATCTCTCCCTTCACAGTGGCACATTGTTTCACTAACTAACACTCATGAAATTGCATTGAGGTTTGACAGTCATATCTAAAGGAATCTCAAATTTGTTTCTTGGTACTCTGCTATAATTCAGACTCAGAAATGATTGATCAAATTGTCTCAAAGGAAGGACAAAGTCTTGTGTGAAGTGCATAGTTAGATGTGTTGCTGAAGTCCTGGTCCTTACTTTCTAACTATAGCCATGGCAAGCACATAATTGTTAAGGGTCTTGGTTTCTTCAACTTCAAATTAAGAATAGAAAGAAGAGAATATTAGACATTGCATATTAGATTATGGAAATTAGATATTAACTAATAGATAATTAAGTTAAGCACTTGAATATTTAAACTATTGTGTATTGTCACCAGGAATTTTGATCTAAAATAGACCCTTTCTCCCTTACGTTACTTTTCGACAGAGAATTTTATCACAGCAATAGAAATGGAACTAGCAGAGTGATAAAGATGAAAATAGCCTTTACAATGCTAGAGATCTGGGTTACTCCTTCTTCTACAACCTCACTTTTTCCATAGCTAAATAATTGGTAGTAATCACTTGGTCTATTGGCAATGAACTTGGTAGCTTTACTTATCTACTTGATGAAACTGAGAACAGACTTGACTGAAGAAATACCTAAATCAGAGGTATAAGTCAGACTGTGTACCTGTACAGATCTCAGTGTTATGGTTGCTTTCCATGTTAGCAATTTTAGTGGGGAAACAAATTCACCTCGTAGCCACTCCCAGCAGTATGTCTTAGGAGGATGAGAGTCCAGTTCCAGGATGCCTCTGAAAAGTTTGGCTAATGAGAACCCTAGCATACATCAAAGGGAAACTTCGAAAGAAAAGGCAGCTAAATTAAAGAGCAAGCATCTTTCTCAGAGAGATGGCTATAGATGCATGTCACAAATGCTTGGTTTTGAGGTTGGTGCCAGTAATCTCTTCATTCAAAGGAAGCATTTTACAAGTTGTACCATCTCCAGAGACCTTCAGATGAAGATATCAAAGTGCACTAGTGAAAATGAAAAGTGATTCTCCTCAAAAGACACAAACAAGCAGATATATCTAGTCTAAGCTCTATAGAGAAAACACAAAGGAAAAAGTCAGCAAAACAGATGGGGCAATCAGCAGTGTGGAAGACAACGTTAGCAAAGGGAAGAGAAACTGAGTAAGAACCCTAAGATGTTGAAGAGAATTGAAATATCAGAAATGGATATTTTTTAGTGAACTAAATAACAACAGCAACAAAGCAAAAACACACAGTGGCAATTATCATCGGTAGATTTTGACAAAGTGGAAGAGACTATCAGGGTGAGAACATAATGTGGAGAAAATGCTATAATCAAACATCAGTTGGGGACAAATGAATGAGTATAATGACAATGCCCAAAAATTTGGAACACAATCAAATGTTCAGTCCCAAGAATCTAAAGTAATAAGAATAAACAAACATAATAACTGAACTCAGAGAGGCTGGGTACAAGGGAATGACAGCAAAAATTTCCCTAACCAGCGAAAGAGACACCAGAATGTGTGATGTACCTAGTACCCCAAATACAATAGAGTCAGGGTATCAGAAACACAGAGCAAGAAGCAGTATTTAAGAGAGAAATTTCAATTTACCTTACAAAGGTAAACACAGCAGAATAACATCCATACTTTCAGCTCTAACCATAAAAACCTAGAAAGATGAAATGAGGTGTATGAAGCCATTCAGCAAAGAGAGGAGAGAAAGCCATCATTGCAAAAGACACTGAAAGGAAGAGGAGAGTCACACTCATGGGAGCACAGTAAGAGAGCATGTCATAAGAAAGAGAGGGAAAAGGTCTGAGAAGGAATCTATAATGTTTAAATGTAAACTAGAAAAATAAATATGGGGTGGGGAGAGGGAGAGACAGGAGGAAAAGACAGAGGGAAAGACAGAGGGAGAGAGAAAGGGAGGGAGAGAGAAAGGGAGTGAGGGAGGGAGGGGAGGGAGGGAGAGAGAGAGAGAGAGAGAGAGAGAGAGAGAGAGAGAGAATGAGTTGGTTAAATATATTATCATTGATACCATTGCTGAAACCAACACACTTTGAAAGCAACATGTGGATACAGATTGGTAACATCTGTTAGCATTTTAAAATGTTATTTGGGTCAGTAAAGTACTTCTCTTGTAAAACCCTGGTAAAATGTTCTGATAGAGATTTCTCATTTCTTTCCCATACCGTGCTTTAATAGTGTTCAACAATAAGAAGCAATGACATTCATGTGGCTGATGTGCCAGGGACAGACAGGACACATGAGGGAAGCAAACATCAGATCAGGCTTGCTCGCCTTTTATGTGACTCCAAGAAGTAGATTCGCCATTTATTAAGCCATCACCACAAATCAAGTGCACAAGCAGTTGGCATTAAGAAATAATAAAGATTGTGAGGGAAAATGATAAAATGGATCTCAGAGGACAATTCATAAAGTTGATCAAGCAAAAAGTTAGCATTTTGAAGCGATAGAGAAAATGGCAGCCTTTAGTCAGAGGACCCAAAGTCAAACCAAAAAAAAAAAAAAAAAAAAAAAACACCCTAAATTAATAAAATTAGAAATAATTCAAATGAAATCTGAAGGACTGATAGCAAATTCTTTGGAAACATTATTATTAAAAATCTATAAGAAATGGATTTCCTAGACTATATGCTCTTCCAAGATATAAATAATATAAGCAGGAAATGAAGCTTGAAGAGTTATTTTTGCCTCCTTACAAAGAAAACACCAAGTCTATCAAAACTTTTAAGGAAGATATAACATCAAAATTTTTTAAAATACTCCATGAAATGGGAGGAGAAAGAATACTCCCAAATTCATTCTATGATACCAGAATGTTAGAAGAAAGAAAACAGGCAGCACTTCGTTAACTTTTAAGTCAGCCTTGGCAACACAGCAATAGCTTATGCTCTAAGATCAAGAATTGACAAATGGGACCTCATAAAACTACAAAGTTTCTGTAAGGCAAAGGACACTGTCAAAAGGACAAAACATCAACCAATAGATTGGGAAAGGATCTTCACCAACCCTAAATCCGACAGAGGGCTAATATCTAATATATACAAAGAACTCAAGAAGGTAGAACCCAGAGAACCAAATAACCCTATTAAAAAGTGGGGTACAGAGCTAAACAAAGAATTTTCACATGAAGAAATTCGGATGGCTGAGAAACACCTTAAGATATGTTCAACATCATTAATCATTAGGAAAATGCAAATCAAAACAACCCTAAGATTTCACCTCACACCAGTCAGAATGGCTAAGGTCAAAAACTCAGGAGACAGCAGGTGTTGGCGAGGATGTGGAGAAAGAGGAACATTCCTCCACTGCTGGTGGGATTGCAAGATGGTGCAACCACTTTGGAAATCAGTCTGGTGGTTCCTCAGAAATCTGGGCATGACACTTCTGGAGGACCCTGCTATACCACTCCTGGACATATAACCAGAGGATTCCTCAGCATGCAATAAGGACACATGCTCCACTATGTTCATAGCAGCCCTATTTGTAGTAGCTAGAAGCTGGAAAGAACCCAGGTGTCCCTCAATGGAGGAATGGAGGAATGGATACAAAAAAATGTGGTATATTTACACAATGGAGTACTATTCAGCCATTAGAAACAACGAATTCATGAAATTCTCAGGCAAATGGATGGAGCTGGAGAACATCATACTAAGTGAGGCAACCCAGTTAATTAGGTAACTTAGATCTCAAAAGATCAATCATGGTATGCACTCACTGATAAGTGGATATTAGCCTAGAAACTTTGAATACCCAGGACATAACCCACAAATTAAATGATGTCCAAGAAGAATGGAGGAGTAGCCCCTGGTTCTGGAAAGACTCAGTGCAGCAGTATAGGGGAAATGCCAGAACAGGGAAGTGGGAAGGGGTAGATGGGGGAGCAGGGGGAGGGAAAAGGGCTTATGGGACTTTCGGGGAGTGGAGAGCCAGTAATGGGGAATTCATTTGAAATGTAAATAAAGAATATATCGAATAAAAAAAAAGTTAAACAAAAGAATATAAAACAAATGCCAGCCGTACCTGTGAGACTGTAGATTTGTTCGATAATCTTGATATCACCTGAAAGAACAAACAGAATGTTTAACACTTTAAGCCACTGCAATGGAATATACATTTCAAGACATGAGTTTTGTGTGGAAGAAAAAATATCTTCTAAAAGATGCTTCTAAAGGATCCCTCCCTCTAGGACCTCTGCTGATCACTGTGTACTTGTAACAGGAAGGGAAGGTCTACAGTCTATCACACGACACAAGTTCTCCAGGAGACACAAGATCAAGTTGAATGTCTCCCACGGGACACTCGACTTGTAGGAGTCAACCTTAATCACAACAAGCTGTTGCTCCCCTTTTGTCTTGGTGCTTCACTGGCTCCTTGAGTTTGCTATCTTCCTATTGGTCCTTCCTTATCTCAGGCAGAGTTCTCTTGCTTTCCTTTAGTTTTGTGAAAGCTGTTGTCTGTGAAATCCTCTTTGATTTGATTTTACTGCTGTCCATCAACCTTCCCTCTTGCTTGACTGCTGGCAAGAGATGAGAGGATGTTTCTATCTCCCTTGTCTCACACACTGAAGTCTTCTTTCTGGAAAAATGTCCTAAGGATCTCAGTCCCAGACTATGAATTTGTTTCCTTTAAGGAGATGGCTTATAGGAGTTTCACCATGCTTCAGTATGAGCAACACAAACTGGACTTGTGTGCTTTTTCTTGTTTTTATTTATTTCTTCTTTCTTTTCTTTTTTTTTTTTTTGGTCAAGGGCTGGGGTCCCAAGAGTTGGGGAGCAGTGATCATAGAGTGACTGGGAAGTGTGACTAGGGTGCATTGGTGAAATTCCCAAATAATTAATAGAAATATTATGCTGCTCACAAAAAATTGCCAATAAAATTGAGACATGCTATAGAGATGCAAAGATGTATCATAGCATGACTTATTATGCCAGAATGTAGAAGGTAAGTAAAATATGTATTTTCTATGATTTATAAGAGGTCTGAAAAATTTGACATATTCTCAAAACATGCTTTGATATTACACACATTCTTATTTGAAAAAGAATTATAACTCATATTTTTTATGTGGTAATAGATGCTATAAATTAGCATAATTTTATTCACATGAACAAATACACTTGAGAATCATTCACATGGTGGGCCAGAAGTGTTTGGTAAATCTTTCTCCCATTCATTATTTCCCCCTGAGATGATTAGAAAAGATCTGCTATTATTTATGCACACGTGGCATCATTATTGCTGTGCAAATACATGTTTCATCAATGTTTAATTTTATGAATGCAGTCAGACTATTCTGCGTCTGTTTAGTTTCCTAAATATGCATTAATCAGAAGCATTTTTGAAATAAGCTTACAAGAATTCCCCAAACAGTGACACATAAGACAGCTGAATAATTAAAAATGTGAAAAACAAGACAAAATTATGGTGCTCTTGATATTGTGGTAGACATGAAAATGTGTTTCAAAGATCCTATTAGTTACAGCTTGATTTAGGGAACAAACAATGATATCCAGAAGGTTTTGATACCCCCTTGTTAGATATGTCTGTCAAAAGATGAGAGAGATGGTGGCTTACAGTCATGGGATATAAGTGGGCACCCAACTCTCAGTATCTTGACTTAAGGTTAATTCGAATCTTAGTCTCAGGTATATTTTCTCTGTTAGTAGGTCTCAGGCATCCCTGTGTCTAAGAGTCACCATTGGAAGATATGTAGCAGAGTTTTCCTCTAATTAATTTAAATACTAATACTATAAGAAACCTGTGATTGGACAGGGAAAAGGGAGGCAGAGCTAAGAGTTTTCCGAGATAGAGAGGACAGAGGAAGAAGAAAGAATGATGGAGGTAGAGCAAGACCATCCAGATTCTGTGTGGCTTTAAATAGGTGGACAATTTATATCAATATTAATTGGCTATGAGTTCTTTGTGTGGGCATTTTGTGGGGTGAAAATTTACTGATATAAATATAAATTACAAATTCCAGAGCTCTAGTGTTTTGATTTTACTGAGTTACTGGGATTTGGGACTGATGACCACAGTGGGTGGACGACTGGGAATGTGAGCAGAACCCATTGCAAGAGAACAGACTGGGCTAGTCATGGAGGGGGTGAGACTGCCAAGGCAGAGAGTAACTGGTTGTAGTGCGGAGGCTTGCCATTTTATTCTTTAATACTTCCTCCAACAAAGATATGTTATGATGCAGGAGGTCTGGGTCAGGTTTGAGAACAAAAGTTTGCAATGCACTTCTGGGTGCTTCTGATACTGCTGACCATGGGCAAACTTGATGGCAAAATATCACAGCTAGCAGTTTGGTTACTGTCATTCTTTGTCAGTTAGTTAAGAGTTCAGAATTTGTCTAGCACCTTGACAAGTCAGAATTATGCCTATTAATTCACATTGTGATCACATAAGGTAAGTACTTCAAAATCTCCCTATTTCTAATTAGGAAAGAAAGTACTAGATGATATAATGCCTTTCTTAAAGTTTTTGCAAGAGAGCAACTGATTAGCAGGTTAGCTGGTATAGGGGGCAAATACATTTTTATGTACATGCACACATATATACATATGTGTGTTTATAGTTAGGAATTTTCCATCACTGATAGAGACTGAATAAATGTATGTACATATGATATTAGTCACTTATGTTTAAAAGAGTACCATGCTAATTTCATTCTGGTAGTACTTCATGCTTATCTAGCTTGCTAAAACTCAGGAATTTGTAGCTAAACTTGGTTCTAGAGCTTTTGTGACAGTGGATTACACACGTGCTTGGCAACCGAATACCTTGTAAACTTGAGAATATATCTTTAACAAATCAGACTCCAGTATGCTAACTCTAGTGGATGAATCTCTCTCAGTTAGGAGTGGGTGGGGTACAACAACCTAGTCTTATGGACTTGAGCAAGGTCAACTCAGTCCACTTCAGCACCAATATGGGAGGGACTCATGGGGCCTCATCTGTAGCTGAAGAGCTAGCTATTGGCTCTGATGGTTTCTGTGTGAGAGTCAGTTTTTAAAGAGGTATTTATAGTCTTTCCATAAGTTGCTTCTATGGATGAAACCACACCTATGTGCACACAGGCAGCACTAATTTGACTCAGTGGGTTATGTACTTAAAATATAAACAAGAACATGAAGTTGGGAGAGGGAAAAGGTGATGGGAGATTCAGGAAGAGTTGGATAAGAGAAAGTGAGTGTTGGATATACTCAAAATACATGACACGCAAGCATGAAATTCTCAAAGAAGAAGAAATAAAAAGCAGAAAAGGAAACCACAGAGCATTCAGGGAGATGAAATAACTTGCCTATGTCATCCATTAAGTTAACAGCAGATTCTCTGCCAGAAACCTTGTATAGTGGTTAGTTTTATCAACTTAACATAAATTAGAGTCATCTGCAAAGACAGAGCCTCAGTTGAAAAAAATAACTTCCTCTGACTGGCCAGTGGGTAAATCTCTGGTGCACTTTTTTGACTAATGATTGAAGTGGAAGGGACCAGGCCACAGTAGGTGATGCCACCTCGGGAACCCATGATTCAGAGGTGTATAAGACAGTAAACTGAAAAGCAAGCTAGTACGCTTGTTCGTCCATGGCCTCTGCTTCAGTTCGTACCTCCAGGTTTCAGCCTTTAGCTCTTGCCCTGGCTTTCCTTGATGGGCTGTGATGCTATAGTAAAATACACATAAGCCCTCTCTTCTGCACGATAGTTTTGGGCATGGGTTTTATCATAGCAATAGAAAGCAAACTGGGCCAACTAGCTTCCAGATTCCTAGTTCTCCAGAACTTTGCATGTATTTCTCCAAGTGTGAAATGCATTTACTGGGCAGGGCAGAAAGATTAAGTGTTATACATAAAACTAAAGGAATTGATGATTGCTGTAAAGCAGGTCCCCAATCCCCCACATAAACCATGGTACTAGGTTACTCAACACTGGTTACACCTTTTGGAGGGGTTTTAGAACTTTCTAGAATTCTAAATACTTAGTCATTTTCTCTCCAGGGAAAATGTGAATTCAATCTCAGGATGAACAATTACTTAATACCATCATGTCATTTCTCCAGGAGACTGAAAGGGTTAGACAACTTGAAGTTCTTCCTACAATAGACGTTCCATCTTCAAGAAAACACAAAAGTCTTCTAGCTATCATTAATGAATATTCGGACAAACAGAAAACAAACAACAAAAAAACAAACAAATGAGAGTTGTAGAGATTGGGAATGTAAAAATGTCTCAAATCAGTTATGACAATTGGAGGTCAGCTGTAATTTAGATTCCTTCCCAGGTCCAGCAGCAGGAGGATTTTCTTGGGAAGTCCTTGTAACCCTGTACCCCCTTCCATCACCTGTGTGGCTTATCACTTCTCTCCAGGCTCGTGCCTAGCAATTAACTACCTCCATAATATTTGTCAGTATGTTCTCTTAGTAACCTCCTCTTCTTCAGTTTCTCTGTCCCCTGATTGTCTGGAACCAGTCCAAGCAGCTGGTAGCCCTCTTGGGTGCTGGTGGTTAAGTCCCCTTGGCTCCACCGTCTATGTCATCTGCCTAAACACTTTACTCCAGCAAGCAGTCACAGGGTCATCACTTTGGGCCTGCCTCACAGACCATCTTAAGACTTGACTCAAGCATCACACAACTGTCTTCACTCCAGAGAAGCCTCCTAGTAGCCACTAGATTGAAATGACCCCAGCTTCCTCACTGAGTGTCTGAGAGAGTGAACTTCAAATAACTCCTATCTGACTTGAGACAAGCAAAGATAGGCTAACAGAAATACAGAGCTAGACTCTTGCTCAACACAGGTAAACCAGAAGCTGATACCAAACATGCACTAACAATTTCACTCTAGATGCTTAAGTTCTAGCACAAAAATAAAAGAAATATGAAAACCCAAGACAATATGTCTCTCCAAGTTTCAAAGACCATTAATCCCATTGGAAATTTTTTCAACAAGAACTACCAAGATGAATCTGGAGACAGTATTTATAAGAACAACTATAAATGTGTCCAATGAGTTCAAGAAGCATAAAGAGGAAAGGTATAGACATATGAATGAAATTAAAGAGGACAGACAGGGAAAACCTTCTAATTGAAGTCTAAGAAAACACAAACCAAGGACTGAATGAAGCAATAAAAGTGAGTCTGGACTTAAAAAGTGGGTCTGAATTCAGCAAAGGGACACAAAGAACTGAAAGAACATGGAAATGAGAAATTCAGGGAAGTCTCATCAGCAGACTAAGTTACACAGAAGACAGAAGAATATCAGGACATGGAGAATTGGAGCAGCCAATTACAGAATGTGATACTTTGAGGGGGCTGAAGAGATGTTTTACCAGTAATGAATCCATATTTATGCCGATACAGATAATTTAACTCAGCAGAACTATCTGCCAGGGTTTAAGGAGAAAGAAAAACTTTCCATGGTACTAACAGGTTGAAGGTATCCATGTCCACCAAAACTATCACTATAGAGAATAGTAGAAGGAATAGTTAGAAGTAAAGATGAAGATAATAAAGAGGCTACAAAAAGTCAATATGATAACACTAACTGCATATGGGCATCATAGCTTAAAAACTTCAGATTTGACTGTGTGACTGGGAATGCCTGAAGAAGCCAGGAAAGTAGAAATGTTCATACTTGACACAGGCTGCTTAACTCATATTATCTTAAAGTTCTTCAAGTTTGTTGGAAGATGGTCTTGTGTACTGTGTGTTCAGATGCAGAATGCTATGCCCAGACATCTGGTTGGAGACATTGCCAAATATCTGTGATATCTATGTTTTGTAAAAATTGTTTTCCATCACCTCTGATTGATTAATAAGAGATCTGATCAGCCAATTAACTGTGAAGAAGAGTTAGGGTGAGACTTTCAATCCCAGCCCAGGAGTCCCAAATGAAACCAGAGAATAGAGAAGGACCAACAGGAGAAAAAAGTGTGGAAAGACAATGCGGATGGACCAGAAGGATTTGCCATGAGATCTTGATGATAGAGCACCCATGAGAACACACATTTACCAGCATGAGCCAAGGCAAGACTCAGAGGCAGGTAAAGGACCAGTTGACTGGGTAACAGCAGCCTAATCAGGTTAGAATAGATCAGAATCTGACCAGCTATTAGTGCCTGCAGCTGGTTAACAAAAACACCAGGTCTGTCTTTCCTCTGGAGCTAAAATGGATTAGAGAGGACACATAAACTCCCTGTAGTTACTTGGGAGCAAAGAGGGTGCATAGAAAATCCACCAAGAATAACATTTGCACAACTCAGTTATTCAATTAGAATTTCCATGGACAGAGAAAATATAAACAGAATATACATGGATGGATATATCACAATAAAACTCATGATCTTGAATTGCTAATTTTAAAATGATTTTTAAAAAATGTGTACAATTCTTTTCCTGAAAACGTGTTCTTTCTGGTTTCCTTCCTCTATTATGCTTACGTACAGTTTAGTGTATCCCCTGAATTCTGACTGATAGTGCCAGGGCAGGAATTGTTGAGGACAAACCCATCATGGAAGGTTGATGTCTCTACTTTTAGAGGTGATCTGAGAAGTTTTTCAGGAAGACAGAGGCATGGCTAGTAACCTATCTTTACTCTCAAATTCTATCATGGAACTGAACTAGCAAGGACCTGACTACTACGAAGTTGAAGCAAGCACATCCTCATGGGACCATCAGGTGGACCACACATTCTAAACTATACAGAGATCAGTGGTCAAGGATGGTAAAACTTTACTAGTACTGTGTCCTTGTTGCACAGACCAGAATTTATAAGCCAGTGTATGGATCTGCACATGTACTCTCAGTCCTGGAATCTCATAGACACCAGTATGGGCTGACATGGAAGTTTTCTACGGCTAAATGGGAAATGAGATGTGGACTCTTCTTCTTTTAGCTGACTCAAGATATCTTCAGAGGGAAGAAATAAAGTTCCTCATTTAACAAAGCCATTATTCCATACTTTATCATCTTTCACCATTACAGTAATGTAAACAGTATAGGTGGTGTTTTGGATAAGAATATAAATGAAGCACGTTCACAAAAAACCTCATAACTCACATTGTTACAGTATACATTAGTAAATGAATAACTGATGTGGTTCTATTATAAGAGCCACATAGCCAATTGAGGAGTAGACCTTCTGTCTCTGATCCACTTTTCTCTCTGAGAGACTTAAGTGGGGTGTAAATAGGAAGTAAAATGACATCAGTGGAAATCTTTCATTTAGACCATGGGAACTCTGTGAGGTCTTTCTGTTCCCTGCCTCTCTCTGCTCACAGTGCTCAGCTCACAGGTGACAGAGATATGATGTTAAGTTCTCCTATTTCTCCAGAGAGAGAGAGAGAGAGAGAGAGCCAGCCTGAGCCTGTGGGGATGCTGATCAGCTTCCTCATTCACTTGAGATTCTCACATAGAATTGACATTGAAAAAATAGTCCTTACACTGTCACATTTGCTAAGCATACTGTGCGCATTAAGAGTGGATCATGCCAATAAGTGTCAATTCTATTTTACTAATATGTCAACTATAAACTAAAGTTTTGGTTAATGTGGGGAACAGGACATTATGCCATTTCACATCAGCAGCTGAGCTAGGTCACACTTAGCATTAACTTTGGCTTCTTCAGCCTGAAATCAATACATGTAGAGCCCATCATAAATCAGCCATATTCTTTTTACATGCAGAGTCTCACCAAATCAGCCTTCTGGACAAAGGGTTGGCATTACATATCACAGAGCCATGGTTGCTTGCATAATACCAAATGAAGGCCTTCACTTTGCAGCGCAATTTGTCTCAACTCTATTATTTATTTCCCATTTTTTAAAAAAGACAGAAGTTGGGCATCATGGCACATGCCTTAAATTCCAGCACTCAGGAGGCAGAGGCAGGTGGATACCTGGTCTGCATAGTTCTAAGACAGTCAGAGTTACATAGTGAGACCATTTCTCAAAAAAGAAAAAGAAAAAAAAAGAAAAAAAGAAAGAAAAAAGACAAGTTCAAATGTCCATAGGTACAAATAGACCTTGATACTAGGCATGACTTAAGTCAAGCGTGCATATCTCTAAATTCAACTGTAAGAATTATGACGTTTCAGACTTAAAGAAAATTCAGAAGCCTTCTTTATTATTTAAAAGCTTTGAAAAAGAGGATCATTTAGAAAATGTTATAAAAATTGTGGTTTATCCAGATGTCTCTCAATGGAGAAATGGATACAGAAAATGTGGTATATTTACATTATGGAATACTACTCAGCAATTAAAAACAATGAATTCATGAAATGCTTAGGCAAGTGGGTTGAACTGGAGAATGTCATCCAGAGTGAGGCAACCCAATCACAAAAGAACACTCATGGTATACACTCACTGATAAGCGGATATTAATCCAGAAGCCTGGAATACCCAAGAAACAATTCACATATCAAATGATGACCAAGAAGAAGGAAGGAGAGGCCCCTGGTCCTGGAAAGGCTCAGTGCAGCAGTGTAGGGGAATACCAGGACAGGGAAGTGGGGAGGGGTGGATTGGGGAATAGGGGGAGGGAAGAGGGCTTATGGGACTTTCAAGAAGGGGGGAACCTGGAAAGGGGAAATCATTTGAAATGTAAATAAAGAATATATGGAATAAACCAAAACAAAATATAAAACAAAGCAAAACAAAACCAAAACAAAATAATATGGAAAAAGGAAAACCACTCCTCCATTGCTAGGAGTACAAACTTATAAGCGTCTTCTAGAGGAATTTTGTCCAGCCACTTAGCTGCTTTGCAAGGTACATCCAAAGAGTTAATCCCTGTGGCTGGAAGGCAGACATGCCCTCAGTATACACATTTAATCTCAAACAATGAATTTAAAGATAATGTGTAAAAGGTAGCTGCCATAAAAAACAACAAACTTGTGGTTCATGTGATCACAGAATGAAGGATAGAAATAGACACAGTTACATTTAAAAAATTGGTAGAAATTGCTCAGCAATGATCCACGAGTTTAGTGATTTCAAGCTTGAGACGCTAATTCTCAAGTCACTGATTTGAGAGTCAAACAGCTTGAGCCATCTACTGAAAAAATGTACCACTTAAAATAACTGTTCAACTGATTTCTGTACCGCCAGAGAACTGCTTCTGATCAGGCTAAGATGGCCCCTGGTTACTCTACACACTCCCATGATAAGAAGCACAAGAGCAGGGTTCACAAGGCATTCAGGATACTCTCTGAGAATTTTTCTTCCTCTGAGAATTCTCCTTCTGAGCAAGTCAGCTAAACAAGATGCTTTGATTGACATGGGAAATCTATACATTCCCATCTCCCAATGGTTCTCTTTATATTAATATAAAACAAAGCATAGCTCACTGCCCAGGAAGCCAATTACACAGTGAATGTGAGAGTTGTACCATTCTTTGTGTTGAAGACTGTTGGAGTCAGCAGGTTGAAAGGGGGAACTCTGCTTATTTGGACTAAAGTAACATGGTAAAGCTCACTTAGTCACGAGGAAGTGATCATAGATGGTAGCTGGTGTGTTCTACATGACAGATGCACATGTATGTTTACTTAAGAAAATCTCTGAAATGTTAGCCTGAAGAAGTGTCTTCACACTTTTCCCAGATACTCATTGGTTCCCACCTGAGAAAGGAATCCTCATGGTTAGTAGAATGTAAGGCTTTCAAGGTAAGTGTTGTTCTATTCAGGGTGAGAACACATATGTAGGATGGGAAAACTGTTATTGGCTAATTACATCTTGGTTAAAAATGCATTTCTGTGAAAATTTTCAATGAAATTAAGACGATGAAGTTTAGGATGAGCCATGCCGACAGTGGTATTCATACTTTCCCACTGGACCGCAAGGCTAGAAGCTGCCAGAATAGAATAATTATATCATAAAATACACCTGACACATTTTCAATTTTCACACGGGATCTCTTTCCCAGTAATATCTCCACTCAAACTATTTTCTTGGTTGTAGAAAATAAAAATAATCTTCCAGTTCTTTACACATTAATGTGCATTTTCTATTTCCTTTCTTAAGCAATTTTGTATTTTGATCCTGAGTTTTATTTGGAAGTGAGACAGTGCCTTAATCTCTTAAAATAAATAGTGAAGAATCTAAGGATGAGGTTTGTGGGAAGAGAGGTTGAACAAGCCCCCTTTTCTGAATCCTACTATAAGGACAAATTAAGTTGATCACATTAAAACTGTAAAGCTTGGTTTTTAAATTTCAATTTGATGCACCTGAGAATACCTGAGAAGAGCGTCTCCGTGAAAGATTGTGTCTATACGACTGGCCTGTGGTAGTGTCAGAGAAAGCTAGCTGAGCACCAGGCATGCACACATTCATTCTCTCTCTGCTTTTGACTGTGGATGTGACTGGCCAGCAGCTTCAAGTTCCTATACTCGACTTCCCCACAAAGAGGCACAACAGCATGGAATTGTGAGATTAAAGAAACTATTTCCCATAAGATCTCCACCACAAAAATGGAAAGAGAGAAACCTAGGCACAAAGTCCCATTCCCGAAGAAACGGAGAATCAGTGTCATTCAGCAGAGTGTGCCGCCTCTTGTAAATGTAGAGGACAGATGGGACAAGCCTATTGTGAATGGGTATAATAGTGACATTGGGTCATTCTTAAAATGGCTGAATTCAATCATGTGTAGACTTCTACACAAAGGTTGCTGTTTTATCTGTGGTGTGTGTGTGTGTTGTTCTTTTTAAAAGTGTTTTTAAAATTTTGTCTGTGTTCTAAGTTTATGTCCATGTTCCCAAACACAAACTGCTGTAATGGGAATGATACATGCATCAGTGCTTTCAGGAACTCTGTTCTTTGATTTCTGTTATTTAGCCTTTCTACCAATTGTATGGGACCTCTTGCTTGCCTGTTTCTTTGGGGTTTGCAGGAAACCTACAACAACTCATCTTTTGGAGGATTCTAGCTTTAGAACTATGAGTATTAATTCTAATCCCAGTGATAATCCTAACCATGGGTCTAATGTTTAAGACTTACAGATTCTCATTCATGGCTCTCTGACAGAATTCTGTTTGTTTTTCTTTCATATATGATGCCAACTTTGGTATTAATGATGAGGATAGATATGTGAGGATGGGTATGGACGATGTTCAAAGAGAAATGTAACCTATATACTAATAGTAATACCATGCAAAGCTATTTCATTTGGCTGGCCAGACCTCGGAGTGTTTATGAATGCTGGGAAATGCAGTGACACAGAGCAGTCACCATATGCTCTGCTTTCAAAGACTCTAATCTTAACAGAAGAAAATGTAAGTGGGATTACCACATCATGAAAAGCTTAACGTCTTGCTGAGTTTTCCTTAATCATTTCCTTCAATGAAACCAAAGCCTTTAAATCTCATTCAGTTGCTGAAATGTACCTTCCTACCCCCACCCCCATTCCAAGCTAGTTTTCTGGTTCATAATTTCAAATTTTTCCCAAGATGTAGCAAGAATATTTTTTTGAGTCATGTTTCTGACTTCTTGGCTTCTGTTCCCTCCACTCAAGGCAACCATTACTTGGTTCCCAGAATGCTGGGCTTAAATGTTGAACAAATACATAGCTTGAATTACATCAGACTGGTGACAGCAGACAGTGCCTGCTGAGCATAGTCTGCAGTACTGTAAGCAGGCAGTACTATAAGCATAGTGTGCAGTACTGTAAGCAGGCAGTACTATAAGCATAGTCTGCAGTACTGTAAGCAGGCTGTCTCTGCCATATGCTGTTCTCTCTGCTGCTTCCATCTTGTGGGGAACTTCATGAAAAATACAGTATGGAGGCTGTTTAGCCTGGGATTTTGTGATTTGTTTTTAATTTTAATTGTATGTCTACCAACTTAGCTCACTTACAACTGCTTTGATCGCGCCACCTACTTCCTTCTGCTCTAACAGCTGAGCCAGGGTTTGAGATTAGGGGACTAACAGGAAATGTCTCAGGTGATTAAGGATGACCTGTGAAATGTTCCTAGACTCACACAGCTCCAAGCAAAGAAATGTTAGCTGTAACAAAGCATTCAGGATTATCCTACCAGCTCCCATGAGAGTAAATTGTAAGAGAAAGAACAGCCAGGTAATGTATTTATAATTAAGCTGAGAACTGTGAACAAAACCTAAACTAAAAAGCAGTGCTTTATTCATTTGCAGCCATATACGTATACAAGTGTGTGGGAATCTCTAAGAATTTCCAAGAATGTGTTATTTGTTGGCAAATGTGATATACTCATTATTAAAAGAGTATTCTAGGGAGGTGTTTATTCAGTTTAATTTAGAGTTTGAACTTCTTACTGGGATAAATCTGAGACCATAAAAGAATTAGCTTATTATTTGGTATATTTAAAATGAGCACAGAATGGATATTTCCCATGTTTTCTCTTTACAAACATGGAGCAAAAGAAGGGAGGGGATAAAGTTCAGCAATGGACACACTCCGAAAAGCACATTTGGAACAGGAAGAAATTCTCTAAGAGTAAGACCACAGTCCTAGAATCACTAATGAATGAATGCTTATAAACCAACAAGAACACATACACTACAGGGAGAGAAAAAGGTAGATGACCAAGGCAGAGTATTTTACCATCTTTCTTTGCCTCTAGTTGAGAGATATGTTTCCTGACATAATTAGTTGCACTAGGCTTTTAAAGGAATAAGACAAATACAATTCAGGCTAAGAAGTCTGATGAATGTGATTGGAAGGCATCTTCAGCTTCAGACTGAAGCACGTCCAGAGCAGACCAGGTCTTTTCTTTTTGAGGTGGAGAGTATTCTTGGACAAATCTATCAGGTTTTATTCAGAAGACTGGAATCTGATTAGGTTTAAATCCTCACAAATTTTGAAATCTCAAGGAGCATACCACTCACTCAGTTACCATGTCTATGAACATGACTCAAACTTCCAGAGATGAAAAAATAAATTAAATGATCTAATGTAACAAATCAAACATAATATACAGCTAGTAAATACTGGCATCTTTCCTCTATAGTTTACTACTATATGTACTACTAAGTAGTCATGTGACAGTCATTTAGTGAGATTGCTCTTATTTTGAAACATGTGCTTGCTGTGGTTCATGGGACTTTATCCAAAGGAGCAGTTCCCTTTGACTGTGCATAACCTACTTTTGTCTGACACCTTCCCAAAGACGGGCTTTTTAGTTCTCTGAGTGAATAAACTGGTGTTTCTCTTTATATTAGTTTTAGTAGGTTAATATCACAAGAATACAACAAAAATTTGGAAGTGAAACTGAACTCCCCACTTACAGGCTGGCTGAGTTGTCATGCAACATTTTAAAAATCTCACTAAAGTATACTATACAAAACGGTCTACACAGAAAAAAGATATACTTTGATTTATTGTCATAAAGAGATATGGTTCATTTACCTATAGGTTTGTCTTATAAAGCTGATTTATCCATGGAATTTTTTTTCATCTAAATAATACTGCATTACCTAATGTGTATCTGGCACTCCGTGCTTTTAAGATTGAGGGACTGAGCAAGCAGCATTTTAAACTTTGATTTGAATGTATACCAAGTTCCAGTTGGGCTTTGAAGTCAGCCAGTTTACAGCTGAAGGTCAAATTTCTCATCTTCCCTGCTCACTTGCTGAAGAACTCTGGACCAGTTTTAGCTTCTCTGATTCTTAACTAGTTTACTTAGGAAGATAAAAATGTTTATTACATTTTTATTATATTTTAGTTTATTACATGAACTATTCCAAACAGGTCAAGTATTTGAATGCTTAAGCTGGTGGCACGAATCTGAGAGGTTATGAAAGCTTTAGGACATCGAGACTCTGCCTGGTGGCTCCTAAAACAGAACTTTGAAGGACACAACTCAGCTTTACTTCTAGTATTTGCTTTTTTTTTCCTGGAAGATGTAGTGTGCTCTAAGCTCACACTACTACACACTGAGCATGTCCATTGTGTCTTTCCTACCATCATAGACTGAAATCCCTTGAAACCATGAGCCATAATAAACCCTTTTCCCCTTAAGCTGTTTCCGTTAAGTATTTTGTACCAGTGATGATTAAATAACCAATGCACCATTCAATTTATTTATACAAGCTATTGATAGGCTTGTATAAAAGACATTAAGGTTTGTAAAGTGCTTAGCACAGAATTAGGATTGTGGAGCGCCTGTTGGCAGGGTCAATAATGCCATCTCACAGATCCTTTGCTGTGAGGGTAGAGCTATGCTGTGCTGGCTATGGGGCAATTCCAGAGATGGCATTTATTAACTTCTATAACCTAAACCACCACCCAGAGTGTATTTGTGATGGGAGAGCCCTTGAACCACACTTTCTATCTCAGTCAGTGGGTCTGAGGATTTCCGGCAAATAAAGTAGGCAGTTCCTCATTCTGAAGGACTAAATATACGTAGAGTCAAGCTTATTGGTGACCATGTGTGTCCCTAGGCAAATTTTATATACTTTATTTCAGAGTAAACATCTGCTGTTCCCTACAAGCTAGAAACAACCATGGAAGAAAAGGTGTTTGTTTTTGCTGTTTCCCCTCTTATTTATGGTAGCAGGTAACCCAGAGCAACTTGCCTCTCCATCTTCTGGAAGAGCTTTAAAATTTAACTTCTCATGTTTATGGCACCAAGTGTAGTTGATGTAGGGTACGTGCCGCACTCTGATTGACAGTAAGATGTCCCCCAAATGCTCATGTGTTGAGGGCTTGGTTTCCTGTATACAGGTGAGAAATTTACCAACTGACTAGAGTATGAGGGATGCGATCTGACAGATGGGTTAACCCAGCTGTTTATAACTTAATTGGATGTTGGAAGGTGGTGACTGTGTTGTAGAAGGCAGGTCACTGGGGCTTGCCCTCAGAGAGGGTACTTGTCCTCTCTCCTTTCTTTCCCACCGTTTGATCTACCACACATATGCACCTGTTCACCACAGCCCAGAAACAGCAAGAGCCAGAGTCAGATAACTGTGGACTGAAATCTCTGATGACTTGAACTAAAATCAACTTTTCTTCTTTTAAGTTGATTTTCTCACAGTAGCAGAGAGTTTAATAGCATAGTGAGTCACTACAGTCACTCAAACCTTTTTATTGTACATATACTTCAGTGGGGTTTGTGTGCCATGGGGATCTGCTGAGAAATATTTGCATGGAAGCCTGCAGTGTTACGATTACACAGAAGAGACCGATCCTCCCCACCCTTTGCTCTGCATCCTCTAAGATCTAGCAAATGAGACTTTCTCTGGATTATGTTACTTATCTCAAATATTCATGCCATATGATTTTCAGGGAAGTCATCAAGCAGTATAATGTGTTTTACCCTATTTCATGCCGCCCCAACAACTGATGAAGATGGCCACTTGAGCCAAGCTGTACTACCTGGCATTTCTATACCAGAATTAGGCTAGAATTGTGAAATTAGTCAACAACCCATTTCTTCCACTGAGATGAGTTAAGAAAACAGTGAGTGTATTAATGGAAGAATGGGAGGACATACAGAGAGAAGTAAAAGGAAAAAAATTGCAAGAAATTTTTTACCAGTTTGAGATCGTGATGATTAAGTTTCTGAGAGTTGGGGTTTATATAGTATGTAGTGTGTGTGGTGTGTGTGTATGTGTGTGTGTGTGTGTGTGTGTGTAAATAGTGACTCCCCTTCTTTACTACTCCATTTGGGTTGTTTCCATTGTTCTAACTTAGTGTCCTCCTTGTGAATTACCCCTAACTCATCAGGAGTTTTAGAATGTTTCTGTCAATGTCCTTATACTATCCCCCATCCAAACTAACAGAAGAAGCCTTTAAAAGATCCATTCTGTAGCTTGAGAAGAATTGTACAGAGCCATATTGGTGTGTCATGCCACCTGGTAGAAACTTGACAGTGGTCAAGGTGAAGTTTCTCTCCCAGCCTTTGTTGAGCAGGGATTCCTGTGCTAGTCAGGATCCTGCTCCACCTAGGGTAGAGCGCTCAGAGTGAAGGTGAAGTCAATGTTGCTCCAGGTCTATGAATTCCTTAATTAAGCAGGTGACCCACCCAGCTGCCTGAGCAGTGGAGCCAAAGACCAATGAACAGCCCGACCAGTTCCCAGGAACACCTGGAATTTGGGGAAGGGTCTTGCCCCACCTATACATATATTTTGAGACTCCCATTAAACTTGGGACCTCAATCAGCAATTGGGTTGTCCTGGCCTCTGTTCTTCTTCTCCACCCTCCCATCTATTCCCAGCTTCTCTTCTAGGGACCCAGCTCACTGTGGATGTGGGCAGTTACAAAGAATAAATTCCTTCATTTGATAACTTTTGGGATCGCAGACTCATTTCCCTGAGGCAGGAGAAACAATGTCAAGATTAGACACTAATACGCATTCAGAGACCAGTGGAGTCTATTGAGCCAGCCTTCATTGAGATCTTTAATAGTGGAAGTGAATGAGGCCAACCATAATACAGAGAATGAAACAGAGATCCTGATTAATTATTTAGAAAAAATGGGGCTGGAAGTTCTTGAGATGGATCAGCAGGTAAGAGAGTTTGCCAAACAACACAATGACCAGAGTTCAACAATAGTAGAAAAAGAAAGCAAACTCCTGAAAGTTTTCCTTTAACACAGCCACACACACACACACACACACACACACACACACACACACACACACACAGACACACACACACATGCACACACACACACACATGCACACACACACACACACACACATGCACACACACACACACACACACACACACACACACACACTGCGCCACTTTGCTGCAGTTAGACGTAGGAGGTATCAATTGTGAGAAGTTCAACTGTGAAGTTTATTCTAATACCATGAGCATCAAGACAACTCTGGGCTCTGGAGATGGTAAATGAGACATCTTTGCCTTTAAGGTACCACATTGCCTAATCCCTTCTAAAATCTCCTAAAAACCTCAGTATGAGAAAAGCTTCCAAACCTGAGATTGGATGCAAGGACCATATCCAGTCTGTCACGCACTGAGTTCTCCCTGCCTGATGTTCTCTTAAGCTCTGTAACAGCCTGGGATAGGTGAAAGGGGCTGACCACAGGCCATTTTGAAGGCTTTTTATTTTTGTTTCATAAAGGAAGAAATTTTAAGAGCAATTGAAAAACCAAGAGACCTTGCTGGGCCACAAGTCAGAAGGAAAGGCAACATGATAAGACATTTGAGTCCTTCAATGTGCAATTTTCTGAGAATACCTCTCTCAGAGTGGGACACTATTAATTATGTTCTCTTACTACCTGAGCCTGTGCTAGCAGATGTAGGTGCGCACAGGCTGCACTTGAAGAACTAAGATTCTAGACTGTCAGATATAATTTTAAAAATTATTACTATTTGGTAAATCATTTTAAAGGAAAACTGCTTCTGAGCAGCCCAATTTTATTTCACATTGAAACAAGAATTAAATTTAAACCAAGTACCTTCCTTGGAAAAATTCCCCTTCCCTAGAGCCCTGGCATGAATTACAACATAATGTATTCTCATCGACAGTATAAGTTGCTGGTAGGTCAAAACTTTCACTTGAAGGATCTTGTGAGCCTCCATGCTAGGAAACATGACGCTGAATGCCAGAGATTCAGGATCGCTTAATCATGTAAGAAACTCCCCAAGCCAGTTACAGCTCAGAAGCACATCCACTATGATACTTGCATTTGATAGGGCTGTCATAAAAGAAAAGCAAAAATATAGATCTGGGGCCCAGAGATATAATTCAGTTGGCAAAGTGCTTGCAGAGTAAGCACGGGGACAAGAGAGTCCAATTCCCAGCCTCCATAAAAACATTTGGGTGTGATTATGTGAGCCTGTGCTGGGGCATCCCTGGGGCTTTCCAGCTCACCCGTCTAGTCAAGGTAGCAAGCCTCAAGTTGCAGCAAGAGATTTTCTAAAAAAATCAAGGTGAACAGTACTTGGAAGTTGATTTCTTGTTTTCTTTCCTTTTTCTTTTTTTCTTTTCTTTCTTTTCTTTTTATTTTCCTTTCTTTTCTCTCTCTCTCTCTCTCTCTCTCTCCCTTCCTCCCTCCCTCCCTCCCCCCTCTCTCTCTCTCTTTCTTTCCTTCCTTCCTTCCTTCCTTCTTTCTTTCTTTCTTTCTTTCTTTCTTTCTTTCTTTCTTTCTTTCTTTCTTTCTTTCTTTCTTTCTTTCTTTCTTTCTTTCTTTCTTTCTTTCTTTCTTTCTTTCTTCTTGGCTTTTGGCTTTTTTGAGACAGGGTTTCTCTGTGTAGCCCTGGCTGTCCTGGAATTCACTCACTCTGTAGACCAGACTGGCCTCGAACTCAGAAATCCGCTTGCCTCTGCCTCCCAAGTGCTGGGATTAAAGATGTACGCCATCACTGCCTGGCGATCTCTTGCTTTCATGAATGTGCATATATACTCATATATGTCTGCATACGCACACACACACACACACACACACACACTTGAACACATACAGAACTGCATACATACATACACAAAAAATACACACATTAAACAAACAAGCAAACAAAGAAACAAATATATGATTAACACCGAGGAGGGGATGAGAGGAGAAAAATTGGGCAGATTTATTTACCCGTATTTCAGATCTGCTCCCTACAATTCCCCACTGAGGGCAACAGATTGATGGGCTACACACTGGTGAAGTATTTTATAATAGCAGGTAACCAGTTTTTTCTAGAAATGGCCTGGGTTTACCAACTAAAATTAATTTCACTTCTCAAAAGTTTTTTTCTAATGAATGAGTTTACATTTTTCCTTCATACATGAATACATTATTTTGACTCAAATCCACTCTTCACTCTAATTCATTCCGAGTCCCTGCCACTAATCAGATCTAATTACAGCATATTTTTAGAGAACACACACACACACACACACACACACACACACCCTACTGAGTCTAACTAAGCTTGTCTTCATTCAGTGAGTATACTGTTTGCTGTCCATTGTAGCATGAGAAATGTACTAGAGATGCCACCTTTTAAGAAAATTGACTTTCTTTCTCCAACTAGTAACTAGCCTCTCACCCAGGAGTGGAGTCTTGTGCTCTGCGCCATCCCTAAAACTCCCATGCTAGAATATTGAATAGATTAGTTTGTGCAGGACTTGTGTTGGCAACTAAACCTCCAAGAGTTCATCAGTAACTGTTTGTCATAGTCAAAGATACTGTTTTTCAGCTCTACTCTCCAGCCTCTGGCTTTTTCAAATTTTCTGTCTTTTTTTCCTCTGTTCTCTGAGCCTTATGGAAAGAACTTTGATGTCATCCTCAAATTAGTTGCATCGTGGCCTAAGCAACAAAAAGTGATTGGTGGCTTCTTTGCTCTCTGGCAGTGGTGTTTTACAGGTTGACCTATTTCTATAGAACATGCTGTGTTAGCTAGAATTCAAAGTCAGATACTCCTTAATCCTCTAGCAGGAGGACTTACATCACTCACACAGCAAGCTCTTATTTCCACTGTTCAGTCTAAAGTCCCCGCAGGGGTCTTGAAAGCCCCTGTTTTGAACTTCAGGCAAGTTTAAACCTGTTGTTTCTCAGTCAAACTGGTTTTTATTTCATTTGTTTCTTCTGACTGTATTAACAGTCTCAATGACTTTGCTGCTTCTGAGGGATGCAAGTCTAAATTCCTGTCAATTTTCACTTTAGACTATGCCCTGGCTCTGTAACCAGTAAGGTCTTGCCCTTCATATTGTCAGGATACCTATGTGGTATTACACTTGGCCACGTAGGGCAGTAGTGTAGGATATAAGATGGAAAGTCTTCATAAAGTAAGCAACTCTATTAGGAGGCACTGAACAAGAGTAACAAAATATATAATCCATATAATCTTGTAACCTGTTAAATGTTCTACAAAACATAAACAAGGCAATGTGATAGGAAAGTGGGACAGGCAAACACTATGTATTGAGAAAGTGGGAGGGGCGAACACCAGCATGTGGGCATATAAGGCCAGAGAAGCAGAACTGTGGGAAGTATTTCTTTTATTGTTGAGATTATATTGTTGAGAAGAAGACACTTTCTCCCATTTTAGCATTTCTTTTTCTTTTTTTCAGAGCTGACAACTGAACTCAGGGCCTTGCACTTGCTAGGTAAGTGCTCTACCACTGAGCTAAATCCCCAACCCCTCATTTTAGCATTTCTTAGTTGGCCATGGTTTTTTGTGCATGGTTGAGGCCTCCCTAGCATTTGCTTGTCCACCTCAGTATGCTTATTGCTGCTATTTTTTGTTCAGCTTATGTTTAGGAGTCATGTTGGTGAGACATTTATAGGTATAGATTCTGAGTTGACTAGGAGACACAGTCTCATAGCAAACTGTTTGCACCTCTGGATCTAACCATTTTTCCACCCTCTCTTTTTCTATGATCTCTGATCAAAACTTGCATTGTTGATACAATTTGGGACTGAACTCTGTAATTTGATTGGTTGTAGTTTTCTGCAATCTTATCTGTGAAGTTTCTTGTGATTTATATGTGTTTTGGTGGTTCTTAGTAAGACCCTAGAAGTGTAGAATAATATGAATATGATATATCATATTCAGGTATTTCATAGGTACATAGATTGTTTTCACACATACATAGGCATTTATGATATATGATGGATCAGTGAAGACAGATAAGTTGATCAATATAATAGATATTTGTATAGCTCAATTATTGACTTAAGGCTTTAATTAATGTATTAAAACACAAAGATTCAAGCAACTTAAGGAATAAAGGATTTGCTTTAGCTTACAGTTCCACATCATATTCCATTACTAAAGGAAGTCAGGGCTGGAACTCAAACAGGGCAAGAACTTATGTAGAGACCATTGAGGAGTATTGCATACTGTCTTATTCCCCATGGCTTGCTTAGCCTGTTTTCATTCAGGTCCTAGAATGGCCATCTCAGAGTTGGCACAGGCTACCAAAAGTTTGGCATTCCCGTATTAATAACCAATCAAGAAAACTCATTCCCAGGTGTCCACAGGTAACATTTTCTTCATTGAGGTTCTCTCTTCCAAAGTGATCCTAGCTTGTGTCAAGTTGACATAAGAGTAGCTAGTATATTGATGAATGGGTAGATTTATATATGATGATAAGAGTAGGAAGAGAAAAGGAGGGGGAAGGAAATGAGAAAGAGAGAGAGAGAGAAAGAGAGAGAGAGAGAGAGAGAGAGAGAGAGAGAGAGAGAGAGAGAGAGAGAGAGAGAGACTGGGTCAGGGATAGGGGACTGGAAAGAAGACCTAGACCTATCATGATGAATACTAAAGACAGAAGAAAAGAAAATAGCCAGAGTTAGTGATGACAATTCCTCAAAGAAGCAACAGTTAGAAAGTTCCTCACCATAATGAAGAAATCCAGGTTAATGCCTTCAAAAAATGAGAGTTAAAAAAAATCAAAGAAATTCATAAGTTCAAGAAGGAAGAAAAGCCAGGCATCCCTGCATCCCTAGAAAGTGAACCTGTTATAAACATTACGCCAGGTGCTATTATGCACATACAGATGAAGGACACCATAGAGCAAAGTACGATCCAGGAAACCAGTGCACATACATGATCAGCTATCATCTGATAGGTATGACAGTGAGGTAAATAGGGAAGGTGAGGCCTCTCATTCAATTATGATGCTGAGAAAATTCATTAACTATATTATATGGGAAAAATAAGAGTTTTACTTTAGATCATTAACAAAACATATCTGGATAACATAGTGAAAGGTTAAAAAGCAAAAGTTAAAATAACAGAAGGAAATTCAAATATCCTTATGACCTCATGCGATGGAATCAGCTTTTAAAAATATAATATAAATAAAATTAACCTTAGAAGATAATATTTATAACTTCTATTTATTAAAGTAGTATCATCTGTGTATTCCATGGCACTAAAAGTTTGCATATTCACACAGTGGATATTTTAGGTAGCTGCAGTCTTGTGGGAGGCATGACTATTCATAAGAGTCTTGGAGTCAGTCTTGAAGTAATGCTGACTCCAGGAGAGGGAACCTTGCAACATGGTAGATATCAAATACTATTTTAACATCAATTGTGTCTGCAGCCCCAGCACTGTGCAGTGCTGGCCAAATGAGTGAGCTCTGAATTCACTTAGAGACTCTGCTTCAAAACCAAAAAATAAATAACGTGAAGATTGATGGAGGAAGTCATCTGACATTGACCTCTGACCTCCACACATGCACACAGGGGTGAAAGGCCTGGGGCAACTATAAAACACTAAGGGAAAGTTTACACAAGCTAAACCAAAGAAGACTGTAAAAAGAGTTTGGGCATAGCACTGGGTCTGATGAAGAAAGAAAAAAGAATAGGGAAGGTTTGTAGAGTATGGGGAAAGTTTGTAGAGGAAGACAGTGTATTCTACATTGAACATACTAAATCTCAAAGGTTCGCCTGCAGCCCTTCAGAGGACAAAGGAGAGGTCAGGGAGGACAAAAGCATAGATCCAAGAGTCTTATGGAACCCTTTCTTGTTTGGTTAAAAAAATTACATTTCATGTGTGTATTTTTCTCAAATACATTGCTTAATTTGCTTCCTTTTCATCATTTTAAAAATGGTATTACATGTAGCATTATGACTCTCTGTTCAACACATGAGACTATGCTGAAATGCGTGTGTTTTAAGTACTGGGAATTGACCATAGGTCCACTCAATGCTATGTTAATACCTTACTACTAAGCTATATCCGCAACCCCTTAAAGACTTTTATTTTGATTCAGGCTCTTTCTCATATGCTCAGGTTGGACTTGAACTTGCAACTCTCCTATAGTGAGCCACCCTTTGTTCTATTCTTTTGAGGGCTACCACTACACTCTCCTGCCTCTGTTTTAAGAGCAGCAGGAACTTCAGGTGTGTGCAATCACTCTGTGCAAAAGAAAAACAACTCCGTGGTACTCAGTTTTGCAAGTACATTAGAAAACGATGGTGCTTATGATAGGAAACGTGAGAAGACTCGGGTGTGGTGATAGATCATCAGGTTTTGAGCTGCTGTGGGTCAGCAGCAGAAGCCATGTGAGTGGTGCTGGGAGTCAGGGCTCCTTTCAGGTGCCAGTGTTTTCCATCCAGAGAGACAGAGTGACTCTTAGAATGCTGTGGTTACTGCTTATGCTTACTGTAAATTGCAGCTTAAAGAAAAGGAAGTCACAGTGAAGACTGGAAGCCACTAAATCTCAGGTCCTCTTCCCCCTTTAACTAAAGAAGAAGACAGAAAGAGGTGGTTTAGCTTCCATGATTCTCAGACTACATATTATGATCAGAAATTGAGGTAGAGATGATGAGCCTATTTATAACTTTAATAGGCTTAGTCATCATTAGAAACCCCTATTATGACAAACTTTAAAAATTGTCCCTTACCCAATTGTTGGCATTATATTGTTGCACAGCCAAAAAACCATCAATAACAAATCAGCACCCACTGTGCACAGCAATACAATATTTATGGATAGCAACATGAACATCTGAGTTTTAGTTGCCTCCCCTTTTAGAAACAGTTTTTCTTTCCTTTTTCCTTTCCTTTCCTTTCCTTTTTCCTTTCCTTTCCTTTCCTTTCCTTTCCTTTCCTTTCCTTTCCTTTCCTTTCCTTTTTCCTTTCCTTTCCTTTCCTTTCCTTTCCTTTTTCCTTTCCTTTCCTTTCCTTTCCTTTCCTTTCCTTTCTTTCCTTTTCTTCCTTCCTTCCTTCCTTCCTTCCTTCCTTCCTTCCTTCCTTCCTTCCTTTCTTTCTTTTCTTTGATGCTCTCTGATCATCTTTTTTTATGTCAAGTTCCAGTCTCTTTATGTGAAGGAAAACTAGATTTCTCAAAAACAGATGAATTTGTGTTAAAATCAACTTATACATCTTGCTATATCAAACAGTGGAGCAAATTCACCACAATCTGCATAGACAAAAATGGTTCACCAGTGTTCAGCCACCAGGAGATATAAATAGGAGCAAGCATGATCCTATGCCAGAGGTACGAGACGCATAATTATCACGCGGTCCAAATGGCAGTACTTAACCTTTCAACGAAGTTAAGAAACCTTTCCTATAGTTTAGTTTTCTGTGAGATTGGGGTAAGTTATTCTAAGGCTCTGTGACTTAATGCAGCTGTAGGAGCCCTGATCCCAGCATGTCACAGATCCCTTCTAAATGCAGATGACTCCCTCCTGGATCTTGTTTTATTTAAAAAATGTGCTGATGTCTTTGAGTTATTTTGTTTTTATTGTTTATAATTAAACAGTCTCACCCATGCATGTAAGGAGAACTCTGTAGATCTCTATGATCTATTATGAGCTCCTTTGTATGAGTGGCTACTGGGTTTTCCAGGATAAGCAAACTTAGGTAGTTATGTTTATGTTGTTCTCAGGTCTGAAAGCATGAGTAAGCAGAAGTGTTTCACTTTCCATAACCATTGCTCTACCTGAGAACCTTTGTGAGTGGTTATTCCTTTGTGAGTGCATATGCGGGATAAGAAATGGTGTTTGGATACAAATGTGCTGAGAGCAGATCAGTACAGCAAAGTAAAGGACATGAATTGTTAAGCACGGGCTGGCATCAGGAAGTAAGTTTTCCTGAAAGGCAGAGACTGCTGGAGTTGTTGGAAGGTTTTCCATGGGGTCCTAGAATTACATAAAGTGGGCCAGCCTTACCCAACAAGGGAACTGTATTTCAAGATTTTGGAAATATGTATGTAGTTTGGTGGTGTGTGTGTGTGTGTGTGTGTGTGTTGGTATGGGTCAATAAGCATTATGAGTGTCAAGTAATCCAGAACATAAAAGTGTCTTGGGAAAAAATCTTTACTAATCCTACATCCGGTAGAAGGCTAAACTAAAAAAAAAAAAATACTCCAGACAATCAAATAACCTTATTAAAAATGGGGTACAGAGCTAAATAAAGAATTCTCAACTAAAGAAACCTGAATGGTGGAGAAGCACCTAAAGAAATGTTCATCATCCTTAGTCATCAGGGAAATGCAAATCAAAACAACTCTGACATTCCACCTTACACTAGTCAGAATGAATGACTAAGATCAAAACCTCAGATGACAACAGATGCTGGCAAGGATGTGGAGAAAGAGGAACACTCTTCCCTTGTTTGGGGGATTGCAAGCTGGTAAAAACACTGGAAATCAGTCTGGTGGTTTCCTCAGAAAATTGGAGATAATACCTGATGGCCCAGTTATACTGCTCTTGGGCATATATTCAAAACACTAATTGTAACTTTTACAAAGGGTATCTCTTTGTTATACTTTCTTTCTTTCTTTTTTTTGGGGGGTGTACTTTCTTTTTTTAATTTTTTTAATTTTTTTTAATTTTTAATTTTATTTATTTATTTATTTATTTATTTTTATTTTATTTTTTTTATTTTTTTATTTTATTTTTTATTTTTTTATTTTTTTATTTTATTATTTTTTTTATTTTTAATTTACATTTCAAATGATTTCCCCTTTTCAGGGCCCCCCACTCCCCGAAAGTCACACAAGCCCCCTTCCCTCCCCCTGTTCTCCCATCCGCCCATTCCCACTTCCCTGTTCTGGTTTTGCCCTATACTGCTACACTGAGTCTGTCCAGAACCAGGGGCCACTCCTCTGTTCTTGTACATCATTTGATGTATGGATTATGTTTGGGGTATTCCAATTTTCTAGGCTAATATCCACTTATCAGTGAGTGCATACCATGATTGGTCTTTTGAGACTGGGTTACCTCACTTAGTATGATGTTCTCCAACTCCATCCATTTGTCTAAGAATTTCATGAATTCATTGTTTCTAATGGCTGAATAGTACTCCATTGTGTAGATATACCACATTTTTTGCATCCATTCTTCTGTTGAGGGATACCTGGGTTCTTTCCAGCTTCTGGCTACTACAAATAGGGCTGCTATGAACATAGTGGAGCATGTATCCTTATTACATGGTGGGGAATCCTCTGGGTATATGTCCAGGAGTGGTATAGCAGGATCCTCCGGAAGTGATGTGCCCAGTTTTCTGAGGAATTGCCAGACTGATTTCCAGAGTGGTTGTACCAGTTTGCAACCCCACCAGCAATGGAGGAGTGTTCCTCTTTCTCTACATCCTTGCCATTTGCTGTACTTTCATGTCAGTCACTGGGTCCCTGTCACCAAGCAGCGCCCTGACCTCTCCTAAGAACTTTGTGACATTAGCTACAGGAGGAATAGCTCCTTGTCTAGGTCCAGATCAGTACTTCTGGCAACCATCTCTCTTTTCTAGTGTCTTCTCAGGTTCGTTTTATGTTCTACTAGAGAGATGCTTTACAAAACAACAATGCTTTAGGGTCCAGCCACAATGATATAATCTGCATTGAAACAATAGTGTGGTCAAAAGGAACTATACAGTTGCTCAAAATGTACTGATGAAATACATGGAGTAAAGGTGTCAATGGCTGTGACCTCTGGGAAAAGAGAAAAACACCAGCCCGAGTACCATGTTCAGTGCAGGGAAGAGGGTCTGAACACTGTTGCTTTTCAGGATTAAACAGCAAAACAGAAAGATGGTTTTACTGGCTCAGGAGTTAGCATGAAGGTTAGGTGAGCCATGGTGTGAGATTTGGGGAATATAGTCACTGATAGGGGGACTGCTTCATTGCTAGACTTGGAGTATTCACCTCACTGACATATGCAAGGCACAACACACCAGGAAGCCAGAATGGAAGAAGTGTCTCAGGGAAGACTGGATTGCAGAACATAGATTTCACTGTCATGTTGGCTTAAGGATCTGGAATCTGGGGCCACATGGACCAACTAGGAAAAGCCTTGAAACATAATGAGATGACAGCAGAGCCCAGAGAAATCATTTCAAGAGTGAGGGAAATACTTGAAGACTAAGGACAAACTGAGAGAGTCATCTAGCAAGTCCAAGATGACCCTGAATACAACAGAAGTTATCCAATGATGCTCCATCACTAGAAGAAACCTTATCCCACATAAAAGGAATGATGTGGATATGCCTTCATAAATGGCACATATCTTTAAACAAAATATGGCATTGCTTTAAAAAGGATGAAATTATCAGAAGGTAGAGATGACAGTATAGAAAAGTAGAGGAGAGAAGAAAGGAGAGGAGAGGAAGAGAGAAGTGATAATAATCACATAAGATTATTTAAATATTGGAATTAAACCTATCAAGATTTAAAACATTTCTTAAGGTGCTTCTCAGCCATTCAAAATTCTAATTCTTTGTTTATATCTGTACCCCATTTTTAATAGGGTTATTTGGCTCTCTGGAGTCTAACTTCTTGAGTTCTTTGTATATATTGAATATTAGCCCTCTGTTGGATGTAGGGCTGGTGAAGATCTTTTCCCAATTTGTTAGTTGGCATTTTGTCCTTTTGACAGTATCTTTTGCTTTACAGAAACTTTGTAATTTTATGAGGTCCCATTTTGTCAATTCTTGATCTTAGAGCATAAGCTATTGGTGTTCTGTTCAGGAAAATTTTCCCTGTGCCCCTATGCTCAATGCTCTTCCCCAGTTTCCTTTCTATTAGTTTCAGTGTGTCTGGTTTTATGTGGAACCCACACACATATGGTCACTTGATCTTCGAAATTAGATCTTTCTATCACATAGTACTTAAAACTCAACTCAAATAAGAAAGTTAAATGTTACACACCAATCTCTAGCAGATTACACTGAATGAAAGCTTCCTGGCATTGATTTGGCTAGTAATTTTTCTTTTGGATGTGACTTTAGTACATAGCAATGTCAGTAAGGAGAGACTAATTAAATTATATCAAATTGAAGAGTCCTCAGCAAAGGAAACAGCTAATGGATCAAGAAACAAACTGTATAATGATAGCTAACCATACATCTGATAGAGGTTGATATTCCAAATACACAGGTAACTCACACAAGCCAATGGCAAGAAGAGGAATAGTTGCCTGATTCAAAATGGGCAAAAGATATTCTTTGAAAGACAATGTGCAAAAGGAGTTAGAAGGCACTAGAAATCATAGAAATGCAAAATAAAGCTGCAACAAGTTTCATCTTTCAGGGGCTGGAATGGCTGCTGCCAAGAAGCTGGGAGGTGAGTGTTGTTGCAGATTAGAAGTGGGTATTCTAGACAAGGCTGTCCTCTCTCTCCATATCTTTTCAATATAGTACTTGAAGTTCTAGCTAGAGCAATTAGACAACATAAGGAGGTCAAGGGGATACAAATTGGAAAGGAAGAAGTCAAATTATCACTATTTGCAGATGACATGATAGTCTACTTAAGTGACCCGAAAACCTCCACCAGAGAACTCCTACAGCTGATAAACAACTTCAGCAAAGTGGCTGGTTATAAAATCAACTCAAGCAAATCAGTTGCCTTTGTATACTCAAAGGATAAGCAGGCTGAGAAAGAAGTTAGGGAAATGACACCCTTCACAATAGATATAAATAATATAAAGTATCTTGGTGTGACTCTAACCAAGCAAGTGAAAGATCTATATGACAAGAACCTCAGGTCACTGAAGAAGGAAATCGAAGAAGACCTCAGAAAATGGAAAAATCTTCCATGCTCGTGGATTGGCAGGATTAATATAGTTAAAATGGCCATCTTGCCAAAAGCGAACAGATTCAACGCAATCCCCATCAAAATCCCAACTCAGTTCTTCACAGAGTTAGAAAAAGCAATTCTCAAATTCATCTGGAATAACAAAAAAAACTCAGGATAGCTAAAACTATTTTCAACAACAAAAGAAATTCTGGGGGAATCAGTATTCAAGCAATACTACAGAGCAATAGTGTTAAAAACTGCATGGTATTGGCACAGTGACAGACAAGTGGACCAAGTGGAACAACCCTGAGATTTCACCTTACACCAGTCAGAATGGCTAAGGTAAAAAACTCAGGAGACAGCAGGTGTTGGCAAGTATGTGGAGAAAGAGGAACACTCCTCCACTGCTGGTGGGGCTGTAAGATGGTACAACCACTTTGGAAATCAGTCTGGCGGTTCCTCGGAAAACTGGACATGACACTTCCAGGAGGACCCTGCTATACCTCTCCTGGGCATATACCCAAAGGATTCCCCGGCTTGCAATAAAGACACATGTTCCATTATGTTCATAGCAGCCTTATTTATAATAGCCAGAAGCTGGAAAGAATCCAGATGCCCCTCAAAGGAGGAATGGATACAGAAAATATGGTATATTTACACAATGGAATACTACTCAGCAATTAGAAACAATGAATTCTCAAAAATTTTAGGCAAATGGTTTGATCTGGAAAATATCATCCTAAGTGAGGTAACCCAGTCACAAAAGAATACACATGGAATGCAATCTCTGGTAAGTGAATATTAATTAGCTCAGAAGCCCTTAATACCCAAGGCACAAATCGCATAGCAAATAACTCCCATGAAGAAGTATGGAGAAGGTCCTGATCCTGGAAAGGATTGATCTGGCATTGGAGGGGAATATAAGGACAGAGGAAAAAAAGGAGGGAGGTGATTGGAGAATGGATGGAGAGAAGAAGGCTTATTGGACATATGGGGGGGGATCCAGGAAAGGGGAAATCATTTGGAATGTAAACAAAGAATATAGAAAATAAAAATATTAAAAAATGAAGTGGGTATTCTCACATATTGTAGGTGGGAATGAACAGCAGACATTAAAATATAGCTACCACTGATCCAACAATTCTACTACTGCTTGTGTATACAAATGAGCTGAGATCATTGTGTCAATTTAAATGCCTATTTATGAACAGATGAATATGCACTTTGGAATAGTATTGACTCTTGATGAAGAAAAAAGTCCTGTGATTTACAACACTGATGAGCTTGGGAGTGTGTGGTAGTTATGCTTCATGAAATAAGCCCATTTTCCTAATATCCAATATATATAAAGAACTCAAGAAGTTAGACTCCAGAAAACCAAACAACCCTATTAAAAAATGGGGTACAGAGTTAAACAGGAAATTCTCACCTGAAGAACTTTGGATGGCAGAGAAGCATCTTAAAAAATGCTCAACTTCATTAGTCATTAGGGAAATGCAAATCAAAACAACCCTGAGATTTCACCTTACACCAGTCAGAATGGCTAAGATTAAAAATTCAGGAGACAGCAGGTGTTGGAGAGGATGTGGAGAAAGAGGAACACTCCTCCACTGCTGGTGGGGTTGCAAATTGGTACAACCACTCTGGAAATCAGTCTGGCGGTTCCTCCGAAAACTGGGCACCTCACTTCCAGAAGATCCTGCTATACCACTCCTGGGCATATACCCAGAGGATTCCCCACCATGTAATAAGGATACATGCTCTACTATGTTCATAGCAGCCCTATTTATAATTGCCAGATGCTGGAAAGAACCCAGGTATCCCTCAACAGAAGAGTGGATGCAAAAAAATGTGGTATATCTACACAATGGAGTACTATTCAGCCATTAGAAACAATGAATTCATGAAATTTTTAGGCAAATGGATGGAGCTAGAAAAAATCATACTAAGTGAGGTAACCCAGACTCAAAAGGTGACTCATGGTATGCACTCACTAATAAGTGGATATTAACCTAGAAAACTGGAATACCCCAAACATAATCCATACATCAAATGAGGTACAAGAAGAAAGGAGGAGTGGCCCCTTGTTCTGGAAAGACTCAGTGAAGAAGTATAGGGCAAAACCAGAACGGGGAAGTGGGAAGGGGTGGGTGGGAGGACAGGGGGAGAGAAGGGGGCTTAGGGGACTTTCAAGGAGTGGGGGGCTAGAAAAGGGGAAATCATTTGAAATGTAAATAAAAAAATATCAAATAAAAAAAAAGACATAAAAAAAAGAAATAAGCCCATTTTCATAAGCATAATGAAATGATCCTTGTAGGATTTCATCTTTATGTAGAATCCGGAGAAGGTGGGAATCATGAAAGCTGAGAGTTGGGTGGTAATTTCTTGAGGTAAGTAGAAGAGAAAGTTTTGCCCTTGGTCCCAGCACACCAAATTTCATCTCTATGGTGACTATGATTAAAAATGACATGCTCTACAATTTAGTATTGTTATGAACGAACATAAACTTAAAAAACACATGTTGATTAGCTTGATTTGTGTATTTAACAATACATGTGCATTTTAAAACATTATGTTATAGTCCTTAAAACTCATTTTTACACTATCATGGAAAATACAAAATGAACTACCTTGAGTGGTAAGATTTCGGTCTATTACATGAGATACCTGCGAGTTATTTCAAGAAAAAAACTTTTACTCAACTGTGTTCTTTAAACTTGGGTTTCATTTTTTCTCACAACCTGTACACCTACAAATGTACAAAACCACAGCCACTCTGGATCTGTTTGTTCTGCTAAAGAAATGGATGGACACTTATCTTAAAGATTGTTTTAACCAATAAAATGCTTTGCATGATAGGTAGCTAATAAGTATCGACCCTCGGTGTTTTTATTATGGTAGAAATGAATGGGGTGGCATATATTTATCTAACATCACTTATATCCCAAACCTAGAGGAAAGAATATGCAATGACCATTTTTCTATCTATTTTTCAAAAGATAGAATGCTAATGATTACCCATAATGTCTGCATAATATGGAATAGTCAAAACTACATTTTCTTAAATCTTGAGTGCCGCAAATATCTGAGACAAGGCACCAACTGTTACACATTGAGCTGCATGCTCTGGCTTGTCTCCCAACAATCATTCTTATTAAGTTATTATTGCTGACACATCTAATGAAGTCATATTCACGATCAGCCTAAACACAAGGCATAGTATAGTACATATTTTGACAGGAAAGCTGTTTGTATAAAATGAAACATGAAGCAAATATATAATTGCATAAAATGTTCATTATGCTTTCAGTTTCCCAGTCGTTGACTTGAATCCTTTTATGAAAATTTGGCCACTCTGATATTGATTGTTTAGGGTACCAATTTAACAAAGAGATTAGTTTCTAGCAAGTTCCCTGTCTGGCAGTTGAAAGGCTGTACAGTGAGTGACACACGTCAAACTCTGACCTGCATACTTTCTTTGGAAATCTTCACATGCTGGAGCCATCATTTATTTCCAGCTAAGTTCTGCATTCTGAAACTGAATTAGACATGAGCACATGGAGATAAGCAGGCAAGACACTGCCTACGAATAGCACTTCCCTGTCGTGTCAGCAAGGAACTCCAGACCCTAGCTAATTCACCAGTTAACAAGGGGCTGCATATCTTACCTGCAGAGCCTTTTGAAAGGGAGGCTATGACATTTGCCTCTGCTGTATTTAATCCCCAGACCCCTGTACTAATTGGAAAGGGGACTTACATCACTCTCATGACCCTCTCGCAGATTGTATGTGAGGTCATGCTGGATGTCTTCAACGAATTTGTGTGCATACTCTGGGTAAAGGCCCAGCACCTCAAAGAGACCTTTCAGGATGATGCACTGTAGATCACAGTAGGTCAGCGCCTTCACATCAGCGTTGGTCTTGATCACTTGGTCTTTAATTGATAAATTTGCTCCAATTAAATCTCCCTTCCCTAGGAAAAGATAAAAAAAAGACCCATATCATTTTGAAGAAAAGCAGAACAAACTGGAGCCCAGTCACGTTATTTGACCCCATTTACAGACACCATTTCTCTCACATTATATGAAAAAAGATAATCACCAGTTACAGTTTCAGTAGGACTAGGAGTTGGGGCCCATTTGCTTTTTGTTGTGGGATTAAAGTTGTTAACACCATCACACATTGTTTGATGTCCTGTGGAAGGTAAAACTGTCACTTAGTTGTGAGCCCTGGTCTAGAAGACATAGCTGGATGGCTTAAATATCACAAATCACCCATGGGCTCTAAGCAGATCTCTTGAAGGACTTGGCAAATGACTTTGAACCAGTCAATTTATCACAGTCACTTTAACCATTCAAAGGAGTAGTAATAACTTTTTTTCTGAGTGTAAAAATGTTGTAATCTTCTCAGGTCAGTGCATCAGGAAGCATACTGACTAGAGTAATAACAGAATACTTGGTAATAACAGAAGTGAGACAGTTGACAGACAAAGGTCCCTTCGTTTACTTGTGGTCATGTCTCCAAGATGGAAAGGAGGGTGAAGTGGGCCAAGATTCTCTGTATTCCTCTTCTGAGTCAGGATGGAGGAAGGGCTGAACATGTTGGGCCATGGTTTATGTGTAGCAGTGTGTAAGACAGGAGCATGGCTTGCAACCGTTTGCTATGACAGTGTAAGAATGTCCTTCCCCAGACAGACATGAAGTGAGTAGACAAAAACCAGCATCTAACATGACTACGCATGTGTCCAATCCTCCTTGATGTCTGACAGCAGCACTGTTCTCTATAATACTCCTGTCTACAGTGCTGTTGTCTTCAGTACTGCTGTCTATGTTAATTAGGGCGCATTCTGGGGTCTAACTTGTTTGGTAACATTTGTTGATGACTTAATAATGAACAGTTTTATCTTTTAAATATTTCAAGTGATTTCAAGAGTGGGAACCAGTATCAGAAAGGAGAAATAACCTCAAGCACTAGAATAAAAACTCATTGATTTTAAATTCTGATGTAGTTTTGACACAACCACAGTCACCCAGAAGACAAGAAGAAAGCTTTAATTATCAGACAAAGTTGGGCTGAATGCTGAAGGACCAGGAGTACATTCACAGACAGCACTAGACACTGGAGTTAACTTGGGTTTCTAGTGTTAGACTTCTGAGTTTGTCCAAAGAGAGCATCATTCTCAGGCATTAACTATAACAATCTGAATCACATTTGTGCTATGTTGTAAGCAACCAAGAACAGCGGCATAGTTCTCAGTACCGAGAAAGATATGCACCTGAAGTATTTCAAGTGGGCTGGAGAGATGGTTCAGCAGTGAAATGTATGGCTGTTCTTCCAGAGGTCCTGAGTTCAGTTCCCGGTAACCACATGGTAGCACAAAACCATCTATGATAGGATCTGATGCCCTCTTTTGACTTTTTGATGTACATACAGACAGAATACTTAAATATGTCAGTGATGTTTTGAAAGAAAAGTTATCAAGTAAACTGCCAACTTCCATGTTCAATTACATTTTTAAATTTCTAAATTTTTATCCTTTATTATGCTTAGCATTTTTGAAACAAAGCTCCTAGCAGGAAACTCACAAAAGTCCATTCTAATTAAATTATCAGTAAAAGGAAACATGAAATTAATCATATGTACTTGGGATATCAAAAACGTGTATGAAATTAAAAAGTGAAGGGAAATTATTGAATTATATGAAATGTTAACTACGATTTATATTTTATTTAAACTATAAAAATTGATTCTACTTTGGCAGAAGAAAAAACATATCACAGACTATATTTTTAGCCTCTGGAGGTGATAAAATAACCACATTATCTGGAAGAATTCAAGCCTGATTTACTGTTGTCACTAATATTGCTAAATTTGAAATTACATTTTCTGTACATTTTGTTAAAAAAAAAAGCTACACTGCTGCTTAAAAAATGCAAGCCTGAGGATGGGCATGAGATATAATCACAGCCAGAAAGTCAACAATGCAGTGACTCTTTATATTGTCTATTCGAGGACGATTCTCAGCAGTGTCATATGTGGGATTCTGCTATGCCGGGGACATTTGGAGAAGCTGTAAGGCCATTATCCGTTCATATTTATAGTTTCTGTGGTATGACTGCCAAAAGTACTACAAAAGTCCAGCTACAGCAGGGGTTTAGAACCCAAAGACGGATGTGTGGCATACTTGAAAGAAGACTTGGACCAAGATGTGCAGTTCCCGTACTTTGGCACTGAGAGAGTTCAGAACACATTTATATATTCATCTATTTCTTCTCACCTGAAAAAGTTTCACATCCATTTTCTCACACACAGTCTCTTTTAAGAACTTCCTATGTTTAACCATAACATACACACTATACTTTTCCCCTTCCTTCTTCTCCTAAATCTCCATAGTTTCTTTCTAAGGTATGAAATGTATCAAGAAAGAAAACAGTTTTATCAAGCAGTTAATATATAACCAGCACATTGGTACATAACAAAGTGACCATGGTTGGCAGCAATTGCAGTTAGAGTATAGAGAGGTAATAGGCTATGGACCCAGGGAATTATAATTTAATTATTGGCACCTAGCATCTCTCTAAATCCTAATCAGGAGACCTAATTCCTTTAACATCCTGGCTCTCAGGAAATTAGTAACCTGAGTCAGTTCCTTATCTTTAGTTGACTCACCTCTGAATGTTCCTATTATGACTTGGAACCAATAATCCAGCAAGACCTTTCTAATCTTTTGATAATCATCTAGCTGTTGTTTGGAATGGGTTGATGGGAACCTGGTTATCAGAACCAATTTCCCATCAGGAGTGAACATCTGGATGTTAGCTGATGTACTCAAAGCAGACCCTTGTGTTCAATCACATCACCTTTATTAACAAAAAGAGGTGTAGTGATCTGTTCTGTTCCCACAATCCTCAGAGACAAACAAGAATAAACTATGGCCTGAGCTTTCATTTTCTGATTATGGAGAAATGACTGTCACAGACAAAATGAAAGCAAAAACTTTCATTAGTAAAGACAAAAATGGAAAAGCAAGGCAAAAGCGAACTAAGCATTTCCTAGAAAAAGCCTAGGAGACTGCACAAATAACCCCACAGGTCCTGATTGTTGGAACCCAACTCCTCAGGCCTTGCAGCAAGAAGAGCCATCTGCATTACACTCATGCACCTTTTGCAGCAGAGGCTTGGTCACTGCAAGAATACCACCAACAGGCACCTTGGAAGGAATTCCAGTTTTGCTTTTGGATTCAGTGAATGTTTTGGGGCGCATTCATCGAGGTGTTGAGTCTCACATTGAGCTCTGACTAGGCCTTCTTGCCTCAGTAACTGTCCTGTGGATTTCTCATTTTTGTAAATTGATATTCCCGACCTAGCATCTTAACTACTCTAGGTCCCAGTATCCTTATTGCTGAAATAAAAAAAAAAATGATTTCTCTGCCTCCTATAGGTCATGGATAGTCTCCATATTTGCAGAACTGGTTCATCTTTGAGGATTAAGAACAATATAAAAAAAGTCAAATTACACAGAGACAGATAAATGCCATTTGTCAAAACACCAGTTACCATGCATGGTCATATTGTTTCAAATCAATGAAAAAACTAGTGGGGAGCCCAGTAAAGTAAAAGATGAAAAGATTTTATCTACATAACAAATTCCCCCGACATCTCTCTCCACACACCAGAGCTGGAAACACTTTTATGTGTTGATTGGGAGATAGTGTTGCTTGAGTTGGGACATGAACACTTCTTCCTCACAAGACCAATAGCTAACTTCAGTAGTGGAATGAACTCCTGTTAATTAACTAGAGAACAAATGGAAGCTGTGTGCTTAGTAAATCAGCATAGGATAAATCAGCCACATGAAATAATATTCTGAAGAGAGTTACATCATCCCATTGACATGGTAACCTTGGACCTTCTATTGTGAGTGGCTTCAGTATCGCAACAGAGTCTAGAATGGTCATGGGACAGGTTGAACTTACAGTACTTAGATATCTATGTATGGTGGGAGCAGAGAAGGGAAATACCATCATAAAGTCACAATTTATGGAGAAATTTGGGCAAGAGAGCAAAACAGCAATGGAATAAATCTTTCAGCAATAATTAACTATTTCATTATAAGAATTACAATATTTTGTAAGCTATAACAGTCACATAGAAGCTATTAAACTTGAGCTTTTTTGTTATTGCTAGTCACAAAATTTAAACATGGAGAATTAAAAGAAAAAACCCAAGTAATTTTAAATGAAGTATTATATCTGCTTGAATGTATGTCATATCATATGGTTCTGACAAAGTGGCAGATACTCTCTCAAGAAGAGGCCATTTCAGTAGGTACTAAAAGTCACTAGGCTCTAAAACTTGTAGTGGTGCTAGGAAAATTCACTGGAAAATATGTAAGTAGTGTTTTGGAAGTAAATTAGAAATAATTGTCAATTCTAAACCAGAATTACAAAATGGTAGAATGACTGTCCTTTACCTTTACAAATTGAGAAGAGGGAGGGACTATTTTATCATCTTCTGCACTTATACTAAGGAAAATATCACAGGGTGTTAGTAAAAACTGAGCCAAATTTGAAAGGGAAGTCCCAGAAATCAGAGACATTTTAGAATTTAATGAAAATGAAGGCACAACATACCCAAATCTTTGGGACACAATGAAAGCAGTGCTAAGAGGAAAACTCATAGCCCTGAGTGCCTCCAAAAAGAAAATGGAGAGAGCATATACTAGCAGCTTAGTGACACACCTGAAAGCCCTGGAACAAAAAGAAGCTATTTCACCCAGGAGGAGTAGAAGACAGGAAATCATCAAACTCAGGGCTGAAATCAATCAAGTGGAAACAAAGAGAACCATACAAAGAATCAACGAGTCCAGGAGCTGGTTCTTTGAGAAAATCAACAAGATACACCTTTCCTGTTTTCAAAACTGAAGTCCACATGCGAAGCAGTGGAACTTGCAGGGTTGGCCTGCACTCAGCCTCTAGCTCCTCCCCTTTAGTTGAGGCAGCCACACCACCACAGTCTCTTATCAATGCTCTACACAATTCAGCTAAGGTATGAGAAGCAAAAGAAATTTATTTCTGATGATCTGGAGCTGAAAAGTCTAAGGTTAAGGCCTTGGCAGGTTCCATGTCTAATAAGGGCCAGTTTTCTACTGACTTCTGATTGTGATACCATAGCGGAAAAAGCCACGTGGCTGGCTGAGATTCTTTATAAACCCATTTTGGAATGTATTAACCGCATCCAAGGTTCTCACCTCCTAATTTCATCTTGCAAGGAATGGATTTCAGAAGATGAATGTGCAGATTTGACAAAATTTCAGGACTCGATAGTGAGACTAATATACCAGTTCACACTAGGGACTCAATAATTATCACGTCTCTCTACCAAAATATAACCTATTCTCAAGCTTACCACCTCAGTAGAAGCCTGACAGCATTAACATCAAATGACATGTATTTTTGAGACAAGAAGGAGCAGTGCTCTTTCCAGAATATAGAATAGTATTGGGGAAACATTAAATGCTTTTACATCTGTGTTTACAGTCCGTGAAGGCTTAAATGTACCAGGTGTCAAAATACTTTGCAAAGATTTGTCACAGATCACTTCCTTAGAAAAACAGAATGAAAATTACTGCATTAACCATTTACTGATATGATGTAAAATACTGATTTTTAAAATGTACCCTGGATTCATCTGATGCTCACCCCTCTCCACCATTCTGGTTGAATTTTCTATTTTGTCATACTCTTGGGTTCAATCTCCATAAGGGCAAAATTTCTAGCAATTTCTGTTCTAGCATTTTTAGTCCTTAGACTAATGTTCAATAATGATTGGTTATATAAAGAAATGAGAGTGAGGTTGAAAAGAACTCAGATAATATTGGGAGAGAATTTTTCTATATTAGCCCACATACTGTCTTCTGCCAGCTCTTCTTCATATTTCAGTGAAAAATAATTGTGTCTAGTATTTGAAGTCAACATCACAGCACTGAGTTTCCACAGTTAAGAGTTTTCTCTGAGGAACTAAAAGGAGGCTGTGTTACCTTTGCAGTACTAGGTTAATGACAGTGATCAAGATTTTTTCCCAAAGTTAAACTCATTTTTCCTCTCTTTCTGGGGCAGATAAAACATAATTCTAATGTTCTTTGTACTGGTTCTTCAAAAACATAGAAATTCTCCTTGAAAACAGGGCTGCTGTTTCTTCTATAGGACACCATATGGATTGTAAACAGAAGTCAGAAAGACTTAAACTGTGTATGAAATCTAGGTATTTACTCACTTGTAAAATGGTAATATTTATATTACCTGAACTTTCTTTGTATAGGAATCATGATATGTTGTGTATGACATTTAGGTAAATTGAATCCAATATGGAGTTCATACATTCATCTGTAATTTGTCAACTCCTGTCAACATCTACCTCTTCTGTACTTTGTATTCTTTATACTCTAGAGGAAAATTTCAGAAAAAACATTTCAGCTGACACCTACCTAGGATAGCCAACACCATGCTGTCTTTAAGAACCTCCATGGAGCCTGAGCACACAAAGTAGATGGCCTGCAAGGCATCCCCCTGGCGCAGCAGATATTCTCCTGGAGCACAAAAGGAGGTTTTAATATGGAGAGACAGAGACCTGAGGCAGCCCCGGCTTGCACAGTCGAACAGGGACAGCTGTAAGATCTCCTTGTTCAGATGCATAGTGATGTCAGAGCGCAGTTCATCTGGAAAGTCTTTCAAAAGCTGTTGGGAAAGAGGACAGGAAAAAAGAAATTTGGATGAGTTTGGACTACTCGATGAGTTGCAAGATATCATTGGCACTCTTCCTACTTGGGTGAGTTGCATTATACAAGAATAGGTTGTTATAGTCTCCGAGATTTCCTCTATATAATCTCCAGGACTATGATGTTAGTTATGTAAAATAGAATAGTAAGCAGATAAAAAATCTGAAGCATTTTTTAAAAATTTCTGCATATTCTGGTAGAAAAGCTTGCAATACTTCCATCAAACCTCCTATTGGGATAGATACAGGAATTTGGATACACTGTCCTTTTTTTTTTATTAGATATTTGCTTTACTTACATTTCAAATGGTGTCCCCTTTGCACATTACCACTCCAAAAATTCCCTATCCCATCCCCACTCCCCCTGCTCATCCCACCCCCAATTTCCTGACTTGCATTCCCCTATTCCAGGGAATCGAGCCTTCACAGCACCAATGGTCTATCCTCTCATTGATGTCTGAAATGGTCATCTTCTGCTACATATGTAGCTGGAGCCATGAGTCCCTCCATGTGTACTCTTTGGTTGATGGTTTAGTCTCTGGGAGCTTTGAAGGTACTATTTGGTACATATTGCTGTTCCTCCTGCAGGGCTGCAAACCTTGCAGCTCGTTGGGTCCTTTCTCTAACTGCTCCATTGGGAACCCTATGCTCATTCTGTTGGTTGGCTGTGAGCCACTGGTATTTTGATCTACTTTCCAATAAGGATCAAAGTATCCACATTTTGGTCTTCCTTCTTTTTGAGCTTCATGTGCTCTGTGAGTTATATCTTGGGTATTCTGAGCTTTTGGTTTAATATCCACTTATCAGCAACTGCATAATGTGTGTTCTTTTGTGATTGGGTTACCTCACTCAGGATGATATTTTCTAGTAACATCCATTTGCCTGAGAATTTCATGAATTCATTGTTTTAAATAGGTGATTAGTACTCCATTGTATAAATGGGTCACATTTTCTGTATCCATTCCTCTGTTGAGGGAAATCTGGGCTCTTTGCAGCTTCTGACTATTATAAATAAGGCTTCTATGAACATAGAGGAATATGTGTTCTTATTACATGTTGGAGTATCTTCTGGGTATATGCCCAGGAGTGGTATAGCTGGGTCCGTAGGTAGTGCTATGTCCAATTTTCTGAGGAACCACCAAAATGATTTCCAGAATGGTTTTACCAGCTTGCAATCTTACCAGCCACGGAGGAGTGTTCTTCTTTCTCAACATCCTTTCCAACATTTGCTGTCCCCTGAGTTTTTGATCTTAGCCATTCTGACTAGTGTGAGGTGGAATCCCAGGGTTGTTTTGATTTGCATTTACCTGATGATTAAAGATGTTGAACATTTCTTTACTGTTTCTCAGCCATTCAGTATTCCTCAGTTGAGAATTCTTTGTTTAGCTCTGTACACCATTTTTAAAAGGGTTATTTTGTTCTCTGGATTTTAACTTCTTGAGTTCTTTGTTTATATTCAATATTAGCTCTCTATTGGATATATTGGTAAAGAGCTTTTCCCAATCTGTTGGTTGCCATTTTGTCCTATTGATAGTGTCCTTTGCCTTACAGAAACTTTGCAATTTTATGAGGTCCCATTTGTCAATTCTTGGTCTTAGAGCATAAGCTATTGGTTTTCTGTTCAGGAACTTTTCCCCTGTGCCCATGTGCTCCAGGTTCTTCTTCACTTTCTTTTCTATTAGATTCAGTGTATCTGGCTTTATGTGGAGGTCTTTGATCCACTTGGACTTGAGCTTTGTACAGGGAGATAAGAATGGATCAATTTGCATCCTTCTTCAAGGATGACTGCCAGTTGACCCAGCACCCTTTGTTGAAAATGTTGTCTTTTTTCCACTGGATGATTTAGCTCTTTTGTCAAAAATCAAGTGACCATGGGTATGTGGGTTCATTTCTGAGTCTTCAATTCTATTCTGTTGATCTTCCTGCCTGTCTCTATACCAGTACCATACGCATTTTATCACTATTGCTTTATTTGTAGATCTTGAGGTCAGGGATGGTGATTCTGCCACAGGTTCTTTTATTGTTGAGAATAGTATTCACTATCCTGGGTTTTTGTTATTTCAGATAAAATTTGAAATCTCTCTTTCTAAATCTATGAAAATTGAGTTGGGATTTTAATGGGGATTGCATTGAATCTGTAGATTGCTCTCATCAAGATGGTCATTTTTACTATATTAATCCTGCCAATCCATGAGCATGGATGAATTTTCCATTTTCTGATGTCTTCTTTGATTCCCTTCTTCAGAGACCTGAAGTTCTTGTCATACAGATCTTTCACTTGCTTCGTTATAGTCACACCAAGGTATTTTATATTATTTGTGACTATTATGAAAGGTGTCATTTCCCTAATTTCTTTCTCAGCTTCTTCATCCTTTGAGTATAGGAAGGCTATTGCTTTGTTTGCTTAACTTTATATCCAGTCACTTTGCAGAAGTTGTTTCTCAGGTTTAGGAGTTCTCTGGTGGAATTTTTTGGGTCACTTAAGTATACTATCATATCATCTGCAAATAGTGATACTTTGACTTCTTCTTTTCTGGTTTGAATCCCTTTGACCTCCTTTTGTTGTCTAATTGCTCTAGCTAGGACTTTGAATACTATATTGAAGAGGTAGGGAGAGAGTGGACAGCCTTGTTTAGTCCCTGATTTTAGTGGGACTGCTTCAAGTTTCTCTCCACTTAGTTTGATGTTGGGTACTCATTTGCTGTATGTTGCTTTTAGTATGTTTAGGTATGGGCCTCGAGTACCTGATCTTTCTAAGATTTTTAACATGAAGAGGTGTTGAATATTGTCAAATGCTTTCTCAGCATTTAATGAAATGATCATGTGGTTTTGTTTTCTTTGAGTTTGTTTATATAATGGATTACATTGATGGATTTCTGTATATTGAACCATCCCTGTATCCCTGAGATGAAGCCTACTTGATCATGGTGGATGGTCATTTTGATATGTTCTTGGATTTGGTTGGCAAGAATTTTATTGAGTATTTTTGCATCAATATTCATAAGGGAAATTTGTCTAAATTTCTCTTTCCTTGTTGGGTTCTTATGTGATTTAGGTATCAGAGTAATTGTAACTTCATAAAATGAATTGGCTAGTATTCCATCTGTTTCTATTTTGTGGAATAGTTTGAAGAGTATTGATGTTAAGTCTTCTTTGAAGGTCTGATGGAACTCTGCATTGAACCCATCTGATCCTGGGCTTTTTTTTTTTTTTTTTTTTTTTTGGTTGGGAGAGTATTAATGGGCACTTCTATTTCTTTGGGGGTTATGAGATTATTTAGATTACTTATGTGATCCTGATTTAGCTTTGGTACCTGGGTATCTGTCTAGAAAATTGTGCATTTCATCTAGATTTTCCACTTTTGTTGAGTATAGGCTTTTGCAGTAGGATCTGATTCTTTTTTGGATTTCCTCAGTATCTGTTTTTATGTCTCCCTTTTCATTTCTGTTTTTACTGATTTGGATACTGTCTCTGTGCCTCCTAGTTAGTTTGGCTAAGGGTTTATCTATTTTGTTGGTTTTTTCAAAGAACCAAGTCCTGGTTTGGTTGATTCTTTTGTTTCTACTTGAATGATTTTGATTATTTCCTGATGTCTACTCCTCTTGGATGTATTTGCTTCTTTATGTTCTAGGTCCTGCAGTTGTGCTGTTAAGCTGTTAGTGTATGCTTTCTCCAGTTACTTTTTGGAGGCACTCAGAGCTATGATTTTTCCTCTTAGCACTGCTTTCATTGTGTCCTATAAGTTTGGGTATGTTGTCCCTTCATTTTCATTAACTTATAAAAAGTCTTTAATTTCTTTATTTTGTCCTTGACCAAGCTATCATTGAGTAGATTGTTGTTCAGTTTCCATGTGTATGTGGGCTTTCTGATGTTTTTGTTGTCATTGAAGACCAGCCTTCGACCATGGTGATCTGATAGGGTGCATGGAATTGTTTCAATCTTCTTTTATCTGCTGATGTCTGTTTTGTGACTGAGTATATGGTCAATTTTGGAGAAGGCACAGTGAGGTGCTGAGAAGAAGTTATAGTCATTTGTTTTAGGAGAAAATGTTCTATAGATACTTGTTAAATTCATTTATTTGGTAACTTCTGCTAGCTTCACTGTTTAATTTGTGTTTCCATGATCTGTCCATTGATGAGAGTAGGGTGTTGAAGTCTCCCACTATTATTATGTGGAGTGCAATGTGTGCTTTGAGCTTTAGTAAAGTTTCTTTTATGAATGTGGGTACCTTTGTGTTTGGAGAATATATGTTCAGAATTGAGAGTTCATCTTGGTAGATTTTTCCTTTGATGAGTATGAAGTGTCCTTCCTTATCTTTTTTGATGACTTTATGTAGAAAGTCCATTTTATTCCATATTAGGATGGCTGCACCAGCTTGTTTCTTGGGATCATTTGCTTGGAAAATTGTTTTCCAGACTTTTACTCTGAGGTAGTGTCTGTCTTGGTGTCTGAGGTAGGTTTCTGTATGCAGCAAAATGCACATTCCCATCTCTTCCCACAGCTGATCCGACTCCCTATTCCCCTACCCTTCCTCTATGATCCGACTCCTTATTCCCCTACATTTCCTCTGTTCCTTCCACGTCCATCCCTCCTTCCTACCTCCCATGAGTATTTTGTTCCCACTTCTAAGAAAGACCGAAGCATCTAAATTTTGGTCGTCTTCTTGAGCTTCATACGGTCTATGAATTGTATCTTGTGTATTCCGAGCTTTTGGACTACTATCTACTTATTAGTGAGTGCGTACCATGTGTGTTCTTTTGTGACCAGGTTACCTCAATCAGGATGATATTTTCTAGTTCTATCCACTTGCCTAAGAATTTCATGAAGTCATTGTTTTTAATAGCTGAATAGTACTCTATTGTATAAATGTGTCAAATTTTCTGTATCCATTCCTCTGTTGAAGGACATCTGGGTTCTTTCCAGCTTCTGACTATTATAAATAAAGCTGCTATGAACACAGTGCAGTATGTGTCCTTGTTATATATTCAAGCATCTTTTGGGTATATATCCAGGAGTGGTATAGCTGGGTCATCAGGTAATACTATGCCTGTTATTTGAGGAACTACCAGACTGATTTCCAAAGTGGTTGTGCCAGTTTGCTATCCCACCAGCAATGAAGAAGTGTTCCTCTTTCTCCACATCCTCACCAGCATCTGCTGTCACCTGAGATTTGAACCTAGGTATTCTGATTGTTGTGAGGTAGAACCTCAGGGTTATTTTGATTTTCATTTTCCCGATGACTAAGGATGTTGAATATTTTTTTTAGGGGCTTCTCATCCATTCAAGTTTCCTCAGTTGAGAATTCTCTGTTTAGCTCTGTTCCCCATTTTTTTTAATAGAGTTATTTGTTTCTCTGGAGTTTAACTTTGTATGGAGTTCTTTGTATATATTTGATATTAACCCTCTATTGGATGTTGTATGTTCCCAATCTGTTGACTGCCATTTTGTCCTATTGATAGTATGCTTTACCTTTCATAAGCTATTTAGTTTTATGAAGTCCAATTTGCTGATTCTTGATCTTAGAGCATAAGCTATTGGTGTTCTGTTTAGGAACTTTTCCCCTGTGCCCATGTGTTTGACGTTTTTCCCCATTTTCTCTTCTATTTGTTTCAATGTATCTGGTTTTATCTGGAGGCTCTTGATCCACTTGGACTTGAACATTGTACAAAGAGATAAAATAGGTCAATTTGCATTTTTTACATGCTGACAGCCAGTTGAACCAGCACCATTTGTTGAAACTGTTGTCTTTTTCCCCACCGGATGGTTTTAGTTTCTTTGTCAAAGATCAAGTTACCATAGATGTGTGGGTTCATTTCTGGGTATTCAATTCTATTCCATTGATTGGCCAACCTGTCTCTGTACTAATAATACTATGAAGTTTTTATCACTCTTGTTCTGTAATACAGCTTGAGGTTAGGGATGGTGAGTCCCCTAGAAGTTCTTTTATTGTTGAGAACAGTTTTTGCTATCTTGTTTTTTTTTTTTTTTTGTTAGTCCATATGAATTTGAAAATTGCTTTTTCTAACTCTATGGAGAATTGAGTGGGAATTTTGATGGGGATTGCATTGAATCTGTAGATTGCTTTCAGCAAGATGGCCATTTTTACTATATTAATCCTGCCAATCCCTGAGCATGGGAGATTTTTCCATTTTCTGAGATCTTTTTGATTTCTTTCTGCAGAGACTTGAAGTTCTTGTCATATAGATCTGTCGCTTTCTTGGTTGGAGTCACACCAAGGTATTTTGTATTATTTGTGACTATTGTGAAGGGTGTTGTTTCCCTAATTTCTTTCTCAGACTGTTTATCCTTTGAGTAGAGGAAGGCTACTGGTTTGTTTGAGTTAATTTTATATCCAGTCATTTTGCTGAAGTTGTTTATCAACTGTAGGAGTTCTCTGGAGGAATTTTGGGGGTTACTCAAGTATACTACCATATCATCTGCAAATAGTGATGTTTTGACTTCTTCCTTTCAAATTTCCATACAGTGCCTTGCATAGTGGTTTTTTGGCTAATTCTTTAATTTTACAGATATCATTTTGCCTATATTTTGTTTCTTTTTTTAAAAAACTATGGATCAGTATGACAAATTTACATTTAGTATTCACCCAACATTTTGACATTAAATTATCATAAGGATGATTCCTTAAAATAGCACAATGAAAATGAAATTTCATAGCAAATCACTATGAAACTCCGCCATCATAGAGTGGCATTGTGAAGACATCTGTCATGATGCATAAAGAAAGCTGGGTTGTCAAGCAGGCAGCATACACGAGCTGTTCCAAGACCCTGACCCATATACAGCAGAGGAATTCCTGGTCTGATTTCTGTGGGAGAAGACACAATTAATACTTGGGGACGACTTTGGGCCCCAGGGAGGCCTGGCGGAGAAGAGGGAACATACTCTTGGAGACAGGGGGAAGAAGGAATAGGATGAGGAACTGCAGGAAGGTGCACTGGGAGGAGGGCAATGACTAGACTGTAAATAATAATAATAATAATAATAATAATAATAAAGAATGGTGGGTTGTAGGCCCATGAGGGATGAAAGACAAAGAGATAAATATGCTAGTAACCTTGTCTCTCTCTTATGCCTGTATTAGAACATCTAGTTTTTACATGATAAGTGTATGCTTTTTGCCTGAAAATGTCAACATAAGAGATGCACATTACCTCATTTGAATCTATTCCATTGTTGACTGACCAAGTTGTCTGAAAGTACTCGAGCATCCTCTGCTTGAGTTGCTGGGGCAGGTGATGCACACGGATGAAGTCCTTTAGGTCCTTGGTTCTAGTGTGGTACAGACTCCATCTAGAGTACATCCTCTGTATGATGGCAGTCACATTCCCAAATACCAAGGCATGCATCAGGGCTAGAGAGCACAACAGAACACAGGCTAGTAAGGCAGAGGCCCCTTTAACATATAAGTCTATTTCATAGATGGGTGAGAGGAAAGCATGCTTTATTTGGCCATACTGATATGATTTCATTGCTAGGAACATATGAGTACAACCCTTCAGTCATAAGGTAAATCCAAAATCCAGTCATTTACCTCCATATGGCCTGATCAAAGTAACAATAACTTTAATAATAATAATAATAATAATAATAATAATAATGATAATATATGAAGCAGCCCCTATGACACACATGCATTCTTTTAACTGCCCTTCTGGATCTGAAAACCTTTCCTTTGAACTCTATCAACATAAATATTATTTATTTTAGTAGTTATACAAACTTTAATAGTTGCGATTCAGTTCTCTCAAAAGTTCCATAGGATAGGTAGGCTACACATTTACAGCTAGCAATTATTGTATTACACTAGCAGGTGTATTTTAAAAACAAATCTAATTATAATAACTGGGTAACTATAGTTAGAATTTAATCTGACAGAGTAAAATCATCTTTTTTTTTTTTTTGAATTTGGCTTTTTCCAGACAGGGTTTCTCTGTATAGCTCTGGCTGTCCTAGAACTCACTCTGTAGACCAGGTTGGCCTCAAACTCAGAAATCCACCTGACTCTGCCTCCTAGAGTGCTGGGATTACAGGTGTGCGCCACCACCGATTACTTTAAGGACTCAGTGGCATAGCACTTGTTAAAATCATTTATGGCCATGGGTTTAATTCCATGAGCCAAAAAGTAAGTAAATAAAAATAGCTACAGAATATTAATAAAGGATGTGTTTACATTACTATTAATATTAAGAGAGTTGTTACAAATTTGAGTATTCCCCGAGAAGTGGGAGGCTGTGGTGTGATGAGAATAAGTTCAATTCTCATCTTCACTACACTTTACGAGCACTTTCATCTTTTTTAAAATTTTATTATTGAATATAATCTTCATTTACATTGCCAATGGTAAAACCATTCCTGATTTCCCCCCTCCCCAAAGACCCACAACGCCTTGTCCCACTCCCTGCCTCCCCATATATGCCCCTCCATCTGACCCACTCCCACCTCTTTTGCTTGGGCATCTATTGAGCCTTCACCTGGACAAGCACCACTCCTCCCACTGATGCCTGACAAGGCATTCCTCTGTCACATTTTTGGCTGGAACCATGTGTACCCCTTAGTTGATGGTTTAGTCCCTGGGAGTCCTGGGGTGACTGGGTGGCCGACATTGTTGTTCTTCCTATCAGGCTGTAAATGCCTTCAGCTCCTCTGGACCACCCTCCAGCTCCTCCATTGGGGGCCCCACGTCCAGACCAATGCATGACGACTAACATCTGCCTCTGTATTTGTAAAGCACTGCCAGGGCTCCTCCAGGGACAACCATGGCATGCTCCTTTTGGTATACACTTCTTGTCATCCATAGTAGTGTCAGGGTTTGGTGATTGTTTATAGGATGAATCCCCAGGTAGGGCAGTCTCTGGGTGGCCTTTACTTCAGTCTCTGTTTCACACTTTGTCTCCTTTATTGCTCCTATGAGTATTTTGTTTCCTTTCTCAGAGGAACTAAAGAACCCTCACTTAAGTCCTCCTTCTTGAGATTCCTGAAGCACTTTAATCTTAAGGGAGACACTCAAAACTTGAGACCAGGATAGACACAAAGGAATGTACCGAGACACAGATGCTTGGTGTAGAGTCACTATCACTGTCCTTGTAAAACAGTGATCCTCTGTTTCAGTAAGTTTCCCACTTACTTGGCATTGTTTTGTCTTCATTTGTACTTTTATGGTAAAACATCTCCAAAAGCCATTTTAGGCAAAAAACAATTCACTTAAGCTTGAAATTCCAAGTAATAGTTCACCATTGTGGGGAAATCAAGACAGTTAGTCACATGTCAGCCACAGTCAAGAGCAGAAAGTAGTGAATATGTACACAATTACGTCCTTGATTGATTTTTACAGCCCTCCCAGAGTTCATAGCCCTGTGCTTAGAACAGGGTACAATCTACAGTAGGCTAGGACTTCCCACACTGACTAAAAAAATCCCCCTCTCCCCCACATTCACAAGCCAACCAGATTTAGACAATACTTCTCTGAGGATATTCCCAGATGGTTTTGGATTGTGTCAAGTTGACAATGAAAGCTGACCATCCGAGTACCCAACTTCCATATTTCACTACGCCAGTCCAAGACTGATCTACTGCCCAAGTATTTGTTTGAGCTCTTCTTTGAGAATAAGGTAGAATTCTATACTAAAACAATCGGCCCTTCCACAAAATAGAAACATAAGGAACACTACCTTATTCATTCTGGGAAGCCATAGTTATTCTCATACATAAACCACACAAAGTCCTAACAAAGGAGAACTTCAGAACAATTTTACTTATGGATATTGATGCAAAAATTCTCAATAAAATTCTTCCAAACTGAATTGAAGAACATATCAAAACCACATTCACCAAGATAAAGTAGGCTTCATCCCAAGGTTGCAGGGATTGTTCAATATTTGAAAATCCATTAATGTAATACATTATATAAATAAACTCAAGAAAAAAGTCGTATGGTCATCTCATTACATGCAGAAAAACCTTTGACAACATACAATATACATTCATGTTAAAAATCTTGGATTGATAATGAATTCATGATACATACCTAAACATAATAAAAGCAATATATAGCAAGCCAACAGCCAATATCAAATTAGATGAAGAGAAACTAGAAGCAATCCCATTAAAATCAAGGACAAGACAAGGCCGCTTACTCTTTCCATATCTATTCAATATAGTACTTGAAGTTCTAGCTAGAGCAATTAGACAACAAAAGGCGATCAAGGGGATACAAATTGTAAAGAAAGAAATCAAGGTATTACTATTTGCAGATGATAGGATACTATACAGAAGCAACCCCTAAAATTCCACCAGAGAAGTATTTCAGCTGATAAACAACATCAGCAAAGTGGCAGGATATAAAATTAACTCAGACAAATCAGTAGCCTTCCTTTTTACAAATGATAAACATGCTGACAAAGAAATTAGAGAAACAACACCATTCACAGTAGCCATAAATAGGATAAAATATCTTGGTATAACCAGTGCTAAGCAAGTGGATGATGTGTATGACAAGAACTTCAAACCCCTGAAGGAAGCAATCAAAGACATCAGAACACAGAAAAATCTCCCATGCTCATGGATTGCTAGGATTCACATAGAGAAATGGCCATCTTACTAAAAGCAATCTATCAGATTCAATGCAATCCCAGTCAAAGTACAACACAATTCTTCACAGAGATGGAGAGAAATTCTCAACTTCATAGGGAAAACCAAAATATCAGGATAGCCTAAACAGTTCTCAATAAAAAAGATCTTCCAGGGGAATCATCCCTGACCTCAAGCTGTACTACAAAGCAATAGTGATAAGGATCACATGGTATTGGTACAGGTCTATCAGTGGAATAGAATTCAAGACCCAGAAATAAATCCACCCACCTATGGACATTTGTTCCTTAATAAAGAAGCCAAAAACATACAGTGGAAAGAGAAAACATTTTCAATAAATGGTGCTCTAACTAGTGTTCTGTATGTAGAAGAATGAAAATAGATCCATATTTATCACCTTTACGCAAAGCTTAACTCCAAGTGGATCAAGACCTCAACATAAAACCCAATACACAGAATATAATAGAAGAGAAAGTGGGCAAGAGCCTCAAATTCATTGGCGTAGGGGAAATTTTCCTGAACAGAACACCAATGGCTCAGGCTCTAAGATCAAGATTTAGTAAATGGGATCTCATGAAACTGAAAAGCTTCTGTGAAGCAAAAGACACCATAATAGGATAATAAATCAGTAACATTCAGATTGGCAAAAAAAAAAATAAATCACTAACCCTACATCTAATAGAGGGCTAATATCCCAAATATATAAAGAACGCAAGAAGTTAACTTCCAAAAACTGAATAACCTAATTAAAAAATGGGATACAGAGCCAAACAGATAATTCATATCAGAGGAATCTAGAATGTAGGAGAAACACTTAAAGAAATGTTCAAAGTCCTTAGTCATCAGGAAAATGCAAATCAAAACAACCCTGAGATTCTACCTTACATAAATCGGAATGGCCAGCATAAAAAACACATATGACATCACATGCTGGTGAGTATGTGGAAAAGGAGGAACATTCCTCCATTGTTAGTGGGATTGCAAACTGGTGCAACCACTCTGGAAATCAGTCTGGGGATTCCTCAGAAAATTGGATATATTTCTACATGAAAATCTAGCTATACCATTCCTGGGCATATATCCAAGAGATTCTCAACAAGCCCACAAGGATACTTGTTCCAGTATGTTCATAGCAGCTTTATTTGTAAGACCCAGAAGCTGGAAACAACCCAGATGTCCCTCAAGTAAAGAATGGATACAGAAAATGTAGTTCATTTACATCATGGAATATAATTCAGCTATTAACAATGAGGACACCATGAATTTTTCAGGCAAAAGAATGGAACTAGAAAATATCATACCAAGTGTGTTAACCCACTCCCCAAAAGACATGCAAAGTATGTACTCACTGATAAGTGGATATTAGCTAAAAAGTACAGAATACCTAGGATATAACCTACAGACTGTAAGTTTAACAAGCAGTAAGGTCCAAATGAGGATGCTTCAATCTCCCTTAGATGGGGGAACAAAATAATCACAGGAAGCAGAGGGAGGAACCTGGGTAGGAGAAGTGGGGGAGGGGAAAGGGAAAGCGGGATCAAGTATGGGGGAAGGCAGACAGCAGAGAAGCCCAGAGGACCAGGAGAATAAATGGAAATATGCAGCCTCTGGGTGGGGTGGGAAGCAGGTGGGGGCTGCTCTAGAAAGTACCAGAAACCTGGGAGTTGAGACTTTCAGGATTCAAAAGGGTGACCTTAGTCAAAATGCCCAACAGTGGGAAGAGGGAACTCATCAGAGTTGTTACCCAGTACATAGATAGTGCGCCAAGTAGAGACATGGGGTTAACAAACCACAGTTAAAATGCTGACCCAGAATTGTTCTTCTCTAAAATAATTGTAGGGATAAAAATGGTGAAGAGACTGAACGAAAGGCAGTCCAGTGACAGGCCCAATTTAGGATCCATCTTATGGGTGGGCACCAAGGTCTCACGCTATTATTGATATAGCGTGGCTGTCCTCTGAGATGCCCTACCTCCAGCTGACTAAGACAGATACAGATACTTACACCCAAACATTGAACTAATGTCTGGAACCCCTATGGTTGAATTAGGGGAAGGACTGAAGAAGCAAAAGGGGAGAGTGACCCCATAGGAAGACCAGCAGTCTCAAATAACAGGAACCCCTGAGAACTCCCAGAGACTGAGCACCAACCAGGAGCACACATGGGCCAGTCTGAGGCTCAGCACATATGTGGTAGAGGACTCCTTAGTCTGCCCTCAGTGGGAGAAAATAATCCTCAAGAGACTTGAGGCCCCAGGGAAGGAGAATGCTGGGATGGGGAAGCACCCTTTAGAAGGAAGAGGGAGAAGAAATGAGATGAGGAACTATGAGAGGGAGGACCAGGAGTGGGGCAATGGCTGGAATGTAGAAAAACAAAACAAAAAAACAACCCACCAAAACAACAAAAAACAGCAACAACAAAGCTACTACTAGTGTTTGACCACATACACGTGTTTGTTCCCCACAATTATGGGGTCAATGGGAGAGAGATAGGGAGGGTTGTTTCTGGTAAAGAGAATCAGACTCTGACAAATGCCAATGTATAGATTTCATTTTAATCTAACATTAAAATTAGAATACCATAGAAAGTCATATATGATAGTTTTTCTATAGACTAATGGCTCCCATGATTATAAAATCACATTTTAAGAATAATATCTTATTTATAAAAGTTACTTAGATAGAGTTGAATTTGAAACTCATCTCCAGGAGGTAATATAATATTGCAGACAATAGAGGCTTCAGAATCAGACAAACCTAGGCTTGAATTCTTGCTTTTCTCTTCCTCCTTGTGAGAACTTACCAAGATAAATCTCTTTATATGGCCACATTTTCCTTATATGTTAAGTAGGCAGGCTATTATCTTACTTGTAGGGCTATTCTAAGCTATAATTCTGAGCTGTGTATCCTGATCTGTGTGGAAGCATCTAGCATATGTAAGAAGCAGTAGTAATTAACTTTTCCCTTGAAAATGTAAAGTGTTACAAATATCATTACACTCAGAGAGTAAGACTCTGGGAAAAGATTTTAAGGTTTTTCTGCTAGATCTTCAAAAGTTATATAACTCTTGGTAGAAATTGCTTCTTGATGTAAGAATTCAAGAAATATTCAACTGGTGCCTGCTGCACACAAGCACACACAAGAGGACAAAAGCAGTGTGCTTCCATGTGCAAAAATTTCTAAATAAAATAGAATATTTCTTAAGGGTACTTTATTCTATGTTATTTTACAAGCCCAACAGATCAGAGGCCTAAATATTTTACTTGGAGGAAACCACACACACACACACACACACACACACACACACACACACACACACACGCATGCACACGCACATAAACAAATTTAAAAAAAACCCTTTTACTGAAGTAAAGAACTGATTATGCTCCAAGTTAAAGAAATTAGACACCGATCTCTGGTTCTGCTAAGCTTATGCGCAAGTTTTGGAAGCACTGCCATCTTTATCTGTGTGTGGTAATCTTTTTCCAAAGAATAAACTAAGTGCAGAGAATAAGCCTATTTCACTTATTTTAGCACTGCTTTTCTTAATTACGTGTATGATTTTAACTTTGCTCTGCTTAATTATAATGTGTAAAGCACTTAAACTGAGAGATGTAATGTGTTCAGGCTGTTTAGCATCCTAATTGTACATTATCAATAAAATAAATTACTGGATTAATTGTAGCATTCATAAGTGTTATTGGAAGGAACTCATCTGAGTCACCACAGTTTCAAAGTCTTATTTCTGCATAGGAAACCACCTCTAAATTTAATCAGTTAGAATAAAACCCTGGCTCTCATATTATCATGGCCTTTTCCCACTAATGCTTACTCTGTGTATATGTTCATATATACATATGTAGACACATATACAAATGTATACACATATATGTGCTAGATCTGCCAAGTATGTTGGGGGGCTCTTTTTCTTTGTGTGGGAGTTTTTTCACAAAATGTATTTTGTCCAATCTTAGAAAAGGAGCTTTCCAATTGTGGTCTCAGGAAAGGGTAAACAGGTCTTAGAGGAAAAGAAAACCACAGTACAGCCTGCATCTGGCTTTTGCCTTTGCTCTCTTCTCCTTTCCCTTCCATGATGCTAGGTCCTTCCCTGAACTTGGGCACTGTTGCTTTTCCACATATAATGTTATGGTTGGATAATAGCTGTAACATCTATTGTGCTGAGGCTGTAGAGTCTGTATAGATGCTCCTTTCTTTTAATAGAAAAGAAGACGAAGAGCAGAGCTCAACTTTTGGGTAACATTGTTGTTCTTCTCTTTTCCCCCATCTCCTAATTGACCTGGAATTTTCCGTTTTTCATTAACTTGTATACTGGGTTGTAGATGTCAGAATTAGAAGGATGTATATTTTTCATCAATTTACTGATTTATTCACTTTCTATCCCTATTACACCTCTTCCCAATCTTCTTCTCACACGGCCCCTCCTTCCATCCCTTCCTCCCCTTCATTCCTGAGAAGAGTGAGGTCCCCTTGGGTATCAACCAAACTGCAGGACTAGGTACATCCTATCCAACTGAGGCCAGACAAGACAGCCCAGTTAGGGGCACAGGATCCACAGGCAGTCAACAAGGTCAGGGTGAGCCCTGCTACTTGGAAGACCTTCATGAAGACCAAGATGCCCACAAATATGCAGCAGAAAAGAATTTCTTAAAGGATGAATTCAGATGTTGCAAATATGTCTTAAGAATGGCCTGAACTTAGAGGTTACATTTAGGTTCAATTTGGGTTGAGAGCCCTAAAGGAAGTGTGAAAATCGCGTTCCATTGGAACTAGCCTTGCCTCAGTGATGAGCCATGTGCACCAGGAAACAGTATTGACCATCAAGGCCCATCAGCTGAAGCAAACTTATCAGGTGCCTTCAGGCAATCAGTACTAAGTTTTAAAGAAAGGCATTCAAAGATACGAAAAAATTATCTTTCTTTATTATTTAGTGTCAACAATAATATGTGTAGCTTTATTATTTTAGAAAATATACCTCCTGAAAAAACTCCATTTTGGTCATTATGAATTTTTGTGTATCTATCGGATTTTTAAAAGTGTGTATTAATAGAAAGCCAGTTTTAAAGAATCTGGTATCAGGTCTGTGATCTACTTGAACACCCTTATCTATCACTAAACTGTGTACTCGAAAGACAGCATTTGTCTTAGTCTTCCGCCGTCTAGCATGCTTGGCATCATTCCCGTGTAGTATAAATATTTATCTGAGCTAAATGAGGCAGTTGCAATTCTGTAGCATCTTTTTTATAGTTTTATAACTTTAAACAAGGAGCTAAAAATTTGTGTTCACTGGCTCAGAAAATTCATGCCCACTTCCCTTGGAAATAAATGGGAGACATTTGAAAAGGCTTTTTATTATGTCTTTGTGGTCATCTTCTACCTGTTGGACAATGTGACTTTCTCCACTGACTTGAATCAACTCTGTTAACACAAAAACAACCTTATTAAAAAAATAAGAATTTGGCTCAGTTCCCTTCACTTTCTCAATTGATAGCTACACCATTTTTAGCTTGCCTGCCTTAAGTTTACAAGGTGAAACTAAAATAACACACACACACACACAGAGAGAGAGAGAGAGAGAGAGAGAGAGAGAGAGAGAGAGAGAGAGAGAGAAAGAGAGAGAGAGAGAGGTACGATATTGAATACATAATTCAATGAGATTTCTCAAAGTGATCACAAATATGGCATAGCCTTTCATATCAATAACCCAGATATTAGCAGCATCCTGGAAAGCTTGTGGTCTTCAGAACCATCAACCACCCTTCTCACCAAAGGTGGCTACAGTCACAAATCACACACATTGCAAACAATAAGCTGCTCTACTTTTGAATTTTCTCTACACAGAATCATACAGGGTGTACAATGAGCTTAGAATTCTCAGCTCAGCATTGAGTTTGTGATGCACTTATACATTTGGACGACATAGTTCATCTTTATCCTGGTATAGTTCTCAGTGAGATAACGCTCAAAAATTACTTGTTTATTTTACTAATGGCATTTTTCCATCAGGCTGTTACCACCTGCTGGAGATTCTGAAAATAATTCTTCTTCAAGTAATCTCTCTCTCTCTCTCTCTCTCTCTCTCTCTCTCTCTCTCTCTCTCTCTCTCTCTCTCTCTCTCTCTCTGTCTCTCTCTCTCTGTCCCTCTTTCTCCCTACCTCCCTCCCTTTCTCCCTCTCTCTCATTCTCTCCCTCCATGATTCCTTCCTTCCTCTCCTTCTGTTCTTTCACAGGATCTTGGCACCATGGTATTCTGACTTAATTGGCACAAAGTAATGGAATTAGTGACAAAGCATTGAAACCAAAGAAACCAAGATGCAAGGAACATGCATACATACATATAAACATGCACATATGTGTACACAATGAATTCTCAGTCACAAATACATATATTAACACTTCTACTGGCTATATAAAAGGAGGAAAATCCCTGGCTCACTGAGTACAGGTGTATGTATGTTTGATGGATGTTCATAACATTAATGCTTACTAGATAGAAATGCTCTTAACAGCACAGGAAGGCCAAAGTGTAGATTACCTCAAAGTTCAGAGGACTCCAGTGTTTTTAAGTATATAGTTCTCCTGCAACATGGTGTCTGCTTCTGGTTTTAATTTATATCTATATGAATGACACTAATCAGTGTTTTTGTATGCCTATTGTATAATCAAATATTGAAAATCTTTTCTTGAAAGAGTTTTTTAAATGTGTTTTAGAGGGTTTTTGGTTTTCCCTTACTTTTTAAAAATATACCAGAAAGCACCCTTTTCCATGGTAAATGTTTGTAAATACCTTAGTTCTTGCAATTTACTCTTAGAGCTCTTGGCAATGTCTTCAGATAAGGAGATACATTGCAGTTCAATTTACAATAATTTATATAGACAATGAGTTATCTATGTTGCATGTTAGAAACATGCAGAATTCAGGTTTATGAGAACATGCTCTCATGTTCTCTTATTGCTTATTTCTTCATGTTTATCTCAAAATCCCATTTTGAATTAATTTTCATGTTGCTTAGTAGGAGGGCCAGATTACTTTGAAGTAGCACTACACATTGGACCCAACAAAACTTACCTTTACATTTTTTTTTATTCACACAGAGGTCTACCTGCTGACATAAAACCCAGCACAGGAGGATCTTATCAGCACCTATCACTATATGGGTGGACTATAGATACCTAGAGGCCTGTTTTCTGCCATCCTGCATAGTGTGGGTAGAGGGTGTCACTCAGAATCCATCCTGCAGTGGGAGCCACTACAGTATTCAAGTCTGTGGTAGAGAAAAAGAAGTGGAACAGTTTGAGCATTATGAAGAGAGATGGAACTGGAGACAGGAGGGTGGAGAAGAACAACCTGTTGTGAGTAGCCAGCCCTGCCTCCTGAGACCACATCTTGGTCTGTGGTCATACAGTACCAAGAGTTGTCTACAGCTTATATTATCACTAAATAGCATAGATGGGACATCCCTGTTCTGCATTGACACCTGCAACCACATAGATATTCAAGGGCTATGAAAATAGGCCCCTGACTGAGGCGCTCTGTAGAGCTGGTCCTACCTCTCACTATCCGCAGCATTCAGGGAGAGTGAACCCTGCATTTTGCTTCATGGGCAGGGCTGGCTCTGATGGATCGGGCACAGGAGAGCTGGCCTAAGGGCATGAGCATGGAAGAGCTGGTCCTGTCACTCTGCTGTGAGGTGACTTGGGCAAGGATGTGATGTACTCACCTGCCCTTGCCCCTTGCTACCTGAGAGAGTCAGGGGAGCTGGCCCCAAGATCATAAGAACTGGTGAGCTGTCCCTACTTCTCAGTGGTTGTAGCACTTGGGAGAGCAGGTCCTGCATCTTTCCTGAGTGGCACAGTGGAGCTGGCCTTCAAAGGCCAGGCACAGCAAGCCAGTTCTGAGGATGTGAGAGCAGAGAAGCTACCCTAGCCCTTCCCTGATTGCAGAGCCTAGACTGGGGAGCACAGTGGAGCTGTCTCTGGAGGCTTGGGTGCAGATGAGCCAGCCCCGAGGGCATGACACTGGAAGAGGTGGCCCTGGCTCCTGCCCCGCAGGCATTGGTGGCCTAGATGGATCAGTGTTCGAGAGCTCTTCTTGATGGCGGAGATGAGGGAAAGCTGCCAGGTTGGCCAGCTCAGCCATCACTCAAACCCAGATCCAGGATTTTGAGTTGGTACAGCCCAAAATCTACATTATCTGTGAACTGTTACAGTGCATGGAAGGGCTAGCCTTCCTGGTCCAAAGCTGCAGAATTCCCATGACACAACAGGGCAATCACTGGATAACCTGGAAGAGTCCTAGTGAGGATTCAACGTTGATGATGCGACAGAACCCAAAGACATTGGACCAGATAATGAACGACTCATTGTAGTGAACATTTGCAAGTGAAGATTTGTGGACTAAGGGGTAAACTATGGGACACACCATGACACATTACAACCTCTACAATGAGATGCTTTCTATACATTGTTCTGTTTCTCTGATTTTTTCTTTTCTTTTGGGGATTAAGGTTTCAAGGGCAAAGGATAGATAGATATGAGGAGATGGGGAGATGAGTGAAACTGGGGTGCATGATATGAAACTCACAAAAAATCAATAAAAAATTTAAAATAAAAACATTATTTATTTATTTTTTTAATTTTGGGGCATGTGTGTGTATGTTTGTGCGTGTCTTTGTGTATGTATGTACTTGCCTGTATATGTGAGTATGGATGTGCATATGAATGTACCATGGAACACAAGCAAATTTCAGAGGACACCTTGGAGGAGCCAGTTCCCTCCATCCTCCATGTGGGCTCCAAGGATCAATCTCCAGTTGTCAGCCCTGGCAGCTAGCGTCTGCTTCTGGTTCCCTGCAGCATTAACTGATCCTGAACCATCCTTGAATTTTAGTCTAGAGTCAGTCATGTCAAAGCTGAAGTGGTCATGTAGGCTTCCACCTTTTTCTAAACTTCTTCCTATTTGCCATGAGCTTTCTGGCCTGCTCTTCACCCAACATTATATTTTCTCAGTGACTGTAACGACACAATACACATTGTTCTTTGAACGTAGGACTTCTAATTTTGTGTCTATTCATGCTTTGCTTTGACTACTTTCAGTAGCCAAAATTTAGTAGTAATGATTCCCACTGCTTTTTGTAAACACTTGCCCATTCTCAAGCACACAGACAGCTGCTTTGACTTCCGTTATACAGATCTCTCTCTCTCTCTCTCTCTCTCTCTCTCTCTCTCTCTCTCTCTCTCTCTCTCTCACACACACACACACACACACACACACACACTGGGTAAAACTTGTATCATCACAACATTGAATTCACCACTTTGTGTACCCTTCGACAACTTTAAGCCATTTGCAAAATTTCCCACTAGTGCTTTGTAATTTTCTGTGTAGTTTTACCGAATTTTACTTAAAATTTTCCTACATATTTGAAGTTTCTGTATTATTTTGCATTTTACCTGGTGATTATATGTTACCAATAGAAGCACACATGTTTGATCTTACTCACTGCCTTTACTATTAACTTATGAACTCTAACAGCTATCTGAACCCTTTGAATTACTTTTTTAATGGCTACTTTCAAGGTTCTTGTAGGCTTTTCTTGGTATGAAATTTTGAATAATTTGGCTTAAAATTTTTACTTTTCAGCTTGAAGTATTATTCTTCTATGTAAGTTATGTTTACACTCCATAATTATAGGTACTTTTATTGACTATATGTATGAATATCAAATGGGATTTTTTTAAAGATTTGTTTATTTTTACATGTGTGAGCAATTTGCTCTCCTTCATGTCTGTGAACCATATACATGTCTGGTGCTCACAAAGGTCAGAAGAGGGCATTGGATCCCCTGGAGCTGGAGTTGTAGAAAGCTGTGAGGTACCATGTGAATGCTAGGGATCAAATCCAGTCCCTCTATAAAACCTGAAGTTTCTCTTAACAGTGGAGCCATCTCTCCAGTCCCTTAAAATGTAATTTTATTCATGTGCAAATTATAAAATATGTGAAACTTCTTAAGAGGTTTTGGAGCAAGTAGTTTTGAGTCTCTTTTCTAGGTTGGTTCACCTTCACTCAGTGTTGGGATGTCTCTGTCTTAGGTAATTATCTGGAGTTCTGTGTTTGCCTTTCCCTTTAACATTTCTACTGCTTATTTGTTAGTAACTATCTCTACCATTACCAGCTTCCACAGTTTTGTGAGGGATTAGGGATCCCTAATAAGATACCATAGGTATAAGTGCACAGGACAACAAACTTTAAATTTTATTTTTATTTTTTTTACCTTTTTTCCTGTTCAAAATAAATCACTTCTGTGTATTTATAAAACTTAAGTAAATAAAATTAATTCCTAGAATATAATACTATGGCTATTTTACAAAAAATAGTCAGGTCTTAGTGAGTCTTAGCAGTTAAATTTACCAGTCTTTTATGGTCTTTACTCAAATGGGATATTAATAATCTCTCATAGTGCTATAAGAATTACAAAAATAAAATGCTTTGTATTGCATGTTTTTATAATTAGTTCTCAATGAGGTCCAAGTAATTTGTTAATAAGGAGTTACTGAAATTTAGCACATCATTTCATTTAGCTCGGGATAAATATCGCAACAATATAAAGTTATTCCCCTAAATCCAAATGAAAAGCTTTAAGAAATGGCAGCCACTCAGGTCGTTTAACATGAGAGCACTGTTGCTGCTGTTTCCACCAGCTGTTAGGTCACCTCAAGTCCTGATGCCAGTTACACACTGCTTTTACAACAGGAAATTTGTTCAAAATATATTTAGCAAAGAATTAATAAAGTGACATTATTAAATTATGTCTCATATATTTTGGATTTGTGACCAATAGCTTCCATGTTCATCAAGGAACAGGGATTAGATGATGCTTTGACAATTTCTGGTCAAGGATTACTTAATGTGGTAGGTGGATCAACAGAGTAGGCCTAGTCATCTAAGAGCTTTCTCAAATGGCCAGATTAGCAGGATTTGGCATTGAACATCTCATAGCATTTCCATCAGGAGAGGAAGAAACATGGGCCACATTAAGTAAGTACAGACTTGCTTACTTGCAAAGTACTTGTCATTTTGTTACACAGAAAAACGGGCTGTTGAGGAGTATGGGAATTACGTAAATCATAACACTGGGTGTGAAGCAGCCCCCATGGGTTCTGGCAAGTTGTAGCTCTTTAGAAATGAGAATTCCTGTTCTCTGCTCTCCAGGCTGTTAGCACTTGGCATAGACCAAGAGTCTGAAATTGCTGTCGTCTCAGCATGCTGCTTCTGCAACTCCTTCCAAGGAGGACAGCAGAGATTGGCTCTTCTCCCTTATTGCTTCTCGGCTCCCTTATTGCTTCTTGGCTTCCTCACTTGACTTGGATCTAGGCCCTCAAGCCTGGTACTGTCCCAAACTCTATCTTGTGTTAGACTGTGGTTTTATTGTGTGAATGAAGACCTCTGTGCTTGCTACGCGCTGTCTACATCCCGTCTCCCACCACTGTAACCAACATTTGCGGTTGAGGGCAGTACAGCAATAGAACAAAGCAGGCTTTTGGGAAATACAATGCTAAACTAATTCAGTCAAGAATGCTTACATCATCCAGAGGGATGTGAAGATCTGTACCTGCTCCTTACAGGCAGTCTGCTGTTCTGTAAAGCTTACTTCTATGTTTTCAAACAGAGAAATATTTAAGTGGGTTTGAACTTTGTCCCTTTATTGGTTATGTGGCTTGTAAAGTTACTTTAATTCCCAAAGCTTTAGATAAATCATTTGAAAGGTATCAGCAAGAGTAGTCAATTCTGAAGAATCAGATTATGCCAAGTATTTCAACAGGCCAAGTTATAGGGAGCTGGTTTTGCTGCCAGCACAGGGCTAAAGCAGTAAAGCTTACATGTGGAGGTCTTAGGTGTTCTTAAGGAAGGTGCTTCCCCCTCTGGATCTGAGACACGAGCCAGCTTTAACGTTGACTTCATGGGATGGTAGCATTCTCAGAAAGCAGAAGTTTCTTAGGCATTCCTGGAGCCTGGGAGGTGAAGCTACCTCTGATATTGAGAGGAAGAAGTTTCTTTGAAGAAAAGCCTGCATGCCAGAAGTAAGAGCCTTGCACATCTTCCTTCTTAGCAGACTCTCACTGGTGCCCCCTACCAGCAGAAGGGATGTCCGCAGCCAAAGTAGAAAGGTTTGTGGAGTCAAAACCCTGACTTTTTCTTTTTAAATATTTTATTTATTTACATTCCAGTCATCTCTTCTCCCTCCTACAGTTCAGCAACCCATTTTTCCTCCTCTTTACCTCTGAGAGGGTGCTTCCTCCTACCAGGCCTCCCCCTTCTCTGGGGCCTCAAATCTCTCCAGGTTTAAGCACATCTCCCACTGAGGTCAGACCAGGCAGACCTCTGCCATGCATGTGCCAAGGGCCTTGGACAGAACTCAGACTTTTAAAGCAGATTATTAGAAAGTGAACCTAGGGCTTAAGGAAAATGGTACAGTAGCATACTGGTTAAGATGCCAACCCTGCTGACCTGTCTCAAGAATTACCCTTGTATTGCACCAAAACATTCAGTATAGATGTTGGAACATTTGAAACAATAAAAAATGCAAATTACTTATTCCATTGAGGTTTAGTTATTTTTTTAACCAATGATACATTAAGCATTCAAAGTTCATTACATCATTATGAGTTATGAGCAAAATTTGGAAACACTAACTTCGTTGGCGTTTCTAGTATATGAATATAATTCACTCAGGGAATTTCCAAAAGATAAATGATACTTTAAAAAACAACATTTCCCCTCCCCATATTAGCCTTTCATCTGTCCAGAAGATGGACTCATCAATACCACCATGGTCTCTGCTAATTTATGTGTATATTAAAGTGACTCAAATTTATTACCCAAGCAGTGCTTCTAGCATCTTCCAGTACCAAACAATCTATTGATTGCTATTGTGTTTCAGAACCGAGCAAAATGTAAGAGGGCATCTGGAGACTCAGTTCCCTTTCTTGATCCTGAAAAGAGTTCCTTACCACCAATCAGCATGGTACAGATGGAGAAGATCTTCTCTGCATCTGTGTTAGCAGACACATTCCCAAACCCAACGCTCGTGAGGCTGCTGAGAGTGAAGTACAGGGCTGCGATATAGGCACTTCGGATGGATGGGCCCCCCAGCGAATTGTTGCCATAGTACGGAGATTCCAGTCTCTTTCCCAGCTCATGAAGCCAACCTAGGATGAAGGGAAAAGGAAAGGCTAAGAACTGAAAACTAAGTGTCACTTTAGCTGGTATGAATATCTACATCTGAACAATTGAGAATGTGATAAAGAGTTAAGGGGAAAAAGAGTTAAAAGGAAATTAAAGGCACATTATATATTGTTGCTCTAAAACCAGAACTGTCATTTTTTTTATTCATTGCAATACAAAATATGATAATTTCATGCTCAGAGTGATTGGTGGTAGCAGAGGTTGAAATAGAAATGCCGGAGGGGCTTCCCGCCACCATCTTTGCTCCCAGACATACAGGACAGGCAGCACCAGGTACACAGAGATCTCCCAAGTTTCACATCACTTGGGACACAGACCGCCAGGCTTCTGCCTGCGCCCAAGACCTGGGCAGCTCTGCGGTTTGTCTGTGTGCCAGCCTGTCATGGGTTGTTTGCCCTGCAGAGTAATCAGCACTTGGAGGGGCTCCCTGCAACCATCTTGGCTCCCAGTTGGACAGGACAGGCAGCTCCAGGTACACAAAGACAACTGCGAGTTTAACATTGCTTGGGGCAAGACACAACAGGGCTCCAATGGCACCCAAACGTAGGGCAGCCCATCAACAATCTGTGCCAGGGGAAACCCAGTCATCCAGAGGAGCAGAAATAGCCATACAGGCTTACAGGATGTTCAAGCACCAGACAGTGCCAGCAGTACTAACTAATACTAGAGATAACCAGATGGCAAAAAGCAAATGTAGGAACATTACTAACAGAAATCAAGGCAATGTAGCAGCATCTGAACCCAATTCTCCAACAACAGCAAGTCCTGAATACCCCAACACACAAGAAAAACAAGATTTGGATTTAAAATCACTGGTCATGATGCTGTTACAGGAACACAAGAAGGAAATAAATAAATCTCTTAAAGAAATATAGGAGAAAAGGATCAAAATGTAGACACCCTCCAAAGGGAAATACAAAAATCATTTAAAGACAATCAGGAGAATATGGGTCAGTAGATAGAAGCCAATAAAGAGGAAATGCAAAAATCACTTAAAAAATATAGGAGAACATGGGTCAATAGGCAGAAGTCATGAAAGAGGGAACACAAAAATCTCTTAAAGAATTTTAGGAAAACACAAACAAGTGAAGGAACTGAACAAAGCTATCCAGGATATAAAACAGAAGTAGAAACTACTAAGAAATAACAAAGGGAGACAACTTTGTAGATAGAAAACCTCAGGAAGAAATCAGAAGTCATATATACAAATATCAACAACAATGAGATACAAGAGATAGAAGAAAGAATCTCAGATGCCATAGAAAGCAAGGAATCTACAGTCAAAGAAAATGCAAAATGCAAAAAGCTTGTAACCCAAAACACTCAGGAAATCCAGGACACAATGAGAAGACCAAACCTAAGGATTATAGGTATATATGAGAGTGAAGATTTAAAACTTAAAGGGCCAGCAAATATCTTCAACAAAATTCTGGAAGAAAACTTCCCTAACCTAAAGAGAGAGATACCCATGAACATACAAGAAGCCTACAGAACTCCAAACAGACTGGACCAGAACAGAAATACCTAACATCACATAATAATGAAAATACCAAATGTACTAAACAAAGAATATTAAAGGCAATAAGAGAAAAAGGCCAAGTAACATATAAAGGAAAACCTATCAGAATTACACCAGACTTCTCACCAGAGACCATGAAAGCTAGAAGATCCTGGGCAGATCTCATGTAGACTCTAAGAGAACACAAATGTCAGCCAAGACTACTATACTCAGCAAAACTCTCAATCACAATAGATGGAGAAACCAAGATATTCCATGGTAAAACCAAATTTACACAATATCTTTCCACAAACTCAGCTCTACAAAGGATAATAGGTGGAAAAACGCCAGTACAAGTAGGGAAACTTCACCCTGGAAAAAGCAAGATAGTAATATTCTTTCATCAAACCCAAAAGAAGATAACCACTCAAATATAAAAATAACGTAAAAAATGACAGGAAGTAATAATCACAATTCCTTAATATCTCTTAACATCAAGGGACTCAATTTCCCAATAAAAAAGACATAGACTAACAGACTGGATAGGTACACAGAATACTATATTTTTCTGCATACAGGAAACATCTTAGTGTCAAAAACAAACACTACCTCTGAGTAAAAGGCTGGAAAACAATTTTACAAGCAAATAGTCTCAGAAAACAAGCTGGAGTAGCCATTCTAATATCAGATAAAATTGACTTTCAACCTAAAGTCATCAAAAGGGACACAGAAGGACACTTCTTACTGGTCAAAGGAAAAATCCACCAAGAAGAGCCCTCAATTCTGAACACCTATGCTCCAAGTGCTAGGGCACCCTCATTCATAAAAGAAACTTTACTAAAGCTCAAAGCACACATTGCACCTAACACAATAATTGTGGGTGACTTCAACACTCCACTCTCCTCAATGGACCAAACAGGAAAACAGAAAATAAACAGGGACACAGTGAAACTAATTGAAGCTTTAGACCAATTGGATTTAACATATATATATATATATATATATATATATATATATATATATATATATATATATATATATACATTTCATCCTAAAGCAAAAGAATGTACCTTTTTCTCTGCACCTCATGCTACCTTCTCCAAAAATCGATCATATAATTGATCACAAGACAGACCTCAACAAATATATGAAGATCGAACTAATCCCATGCCTCCTATCAGATCACTATGGAGTAAAAGTGGTCTTCAATAGCAGCAAAAACAACAGAAAGCCCACAAACACATGGAGGCTGAACAATACTCTACTCGATACCTTGGTCAAGGAAGAAATAAAGAAAGAAATCAAAGACTTTTTAGAATTTAATGAAAATGAAGGCACAACATACCCAAATTTATGGGACACAATGAAAGCAGTGATAAGAGGAAAACACAAAGCCCTGAGTGCCTCCAAAAAGAAACAGGAGAGAGCATACACTAGCAGCTTAAGAGCACAATAGCACCTGAAAGCACTGGAACAAAAAGCTAATTCACCTAGGAGGAGTAGAAGACAGGAAATCATCAAGCTCAGGGCTGAAATCAATCAAGAGGAAACAAAGAGAACCATACAAAGAATCAACAAAACAAGGAGCTGGTTCTTTGAGAAAATCAACAGGATAGATAATCCCTTAGCCAGACTAACCAAAGGGCACAGAGACAGTATCCAAATTAACAAAATTAGTAATGAAAAGGGATATATAACAACAAAAACTGAGGAAATTCAAAAAATCATCAGATCCTACTACAAAAGCATATACTCAACACAACTGGAGAACCTGGAGGAAATGGACAATTTCCTAGATAGATACCAAATACCAAAATTAAATCAGGATCAAATAGATCATCTAAACAGTCCCATAGCCCCTAAAGAAATAAAAGGGGTCATTGAAAGTCTCCCAACCAAATCAAACATGGGACCAGATGGTTTTAGTGCAGAATTCTATCAGACCTTCAAAGAAGACCTAACACTAATACTCTTCAAACTATTCCACAAAATAGAAACAGAGGGAACACTGCACAACTCGTTCTACGAAGCCACAATTATGCTGATACCAAAACCACACAAAGATCCAACAAAGAAAGAGAACTTCAGGCCAATTTCCCTTATGAATATCGATGCAAAAATACTCAATAAAATTTTTGCCCACCGACTCCAAAAACATATCAAAATGATCATCCACCATGATCAAGTAGGCTTCATCCCAGGGATGTAGGGGTGGTTCTATATATGGAAATCCATCAATGCAATCCACTACATAAACAAACTCAAATTAAAAAAAAAACATAGTCATTTCATTAGATGCTGAAAAAGCATTTGACAAAATTCAGCATCCTTTCATGCTAAAAGTCTTGGAAAGAACAGGTATTTAAGGCCCATACCTAAACATAGTAAAAGCAATATACAGCAAAATGGTAGCTAACATCAAACTAAATGGAGAGAAACTTGAAACAATCCCACTAAAATCAGGGACTAGACAAGGCTGCACCTCTCTCCATATCTTTTCAACATAGTACTTGAAGTTCTAGCTAGAGCAATTAGACATCATAAGGAGTCAAAGGGATACAAGTTGGAAAGGAAGAAGTCAAACTATCACTATTCCCAGATGATATTATAGTCTACTTAAGTGACCCAAAAAACTTCACCAGAGAACTCCTACAGCTGATAAACAACTTCAGCAAAGTGGCTGATTATAAAATCAACTCAAGCAAATCAGTAGCCTTCCTATACTCAAAGGATAAGCAGGATGAAAAAGAAGTTAGGGAAATGACACCCTTTACAATAGCCACAAACAATATAAAGTATCTTGGTGTGTCTCTAACCAAACAAATGAAAGATTTGTATGATAAGAACTTCAGATCTCTGAAGAAGGAAATTGAAGAAGACCTTATAAAATGGAAAAATCTTACATGCTGATGGATTTGCAGGGTTAATATAGTTAAAATGGTCATCTTGCCAAAAGCAATCTACAGATTCAACATAATCCCCATCAAAATCTCAACTTAGTTCTTAATAGTGTTAGAAAGAGCAATTCTTAAATTCATCTGGAATAACAAAAAACCCAGGATAGCTAAAACTATTCTGAAAAGTAAAAGAACTTCTGGGGGAATCAGTTTCTTAGACCTCAAGCAATACTACAGAGCAATAGTGTTAAAAACTGCATGGTATTGGTACAGTGACAGGCAAGTGAACCAATGCAATAGGATTGAAGACCCAGAAATGAATCCACACACCTATGGTCACTTGATCTTCAACAAAGGAGCAGAAAACATCCAGTGGAAAAAAGATAGTCTTTTCAACAAATGGTGCTGGTTCAACTGGAGGTCAGCATGCAGAAGAATGTGAGTTTATCCATCCTTTTCTCCTCGAACTAATCTCAACTCCAAGTGGATCAAGGACCTCCACATAATACCAGACACACTGAAACTAATAGAAAAGAAATTGGGGAAGATCCTTGAGGACATTGGCACTGGGGAAAAGTTCCTGAACTGAACACCAATAGCTTATGCTATAAGATCAAGAATTGACAAATGGGACCTCATAAAATTAAAATGTTTTTGTAAGGCAAAGGACACTGTCGAAAGGACAAAATGGCAACCAACAAATTGGGAAAAGGTTTTCACCAACCCTACATCAGATAGAGGGCTAATATCCAGTATATACAAATAACTCAAGAAGTTAGATCCCAGAGGACCAAATTACTCTATTAAAAAATGGGGTACAGAGCTAAACAAAGAATTTTTACTTGAAGAACTTTGGAAGGATGAGAAGCACCTTGAGAAATGTTCAACATCATTAGTCACTAGGGAAATGCAAATCAAAACAACCCTGAGATGTCACCTCACACCAGTCAGAATGGCTAAAGTTAAAAACTCAGGAGACAGCAGGTGTTGGTTAGGGTGTTAAGAAAGAGGAAAACTCTTCCACTGCTGGTGGGATTGCAAACTGGTACAATCACTCTCGAAATCAGTCTGGCGGTTCCTCAGAAAACTGGGCATGATACTTCCAGAGGACCCTGTTGTACCACTCCTGGGCATATACCCAGAGGATTCCCTGGCATGCAATAAGGACACATGCTCCACTATGCTCATAGCAGTCCTATTTATAATTGCCAGAAGCTGGAAAGAACCCACATGTCCCTCAGTGGAGGAATGGATACAGAAAATGTGGTATATTTATACAATGGAATACTTCTCAGCAATTAAAAACAATGAATGCATGAAATTTTTAGGCAAATTGTTGGAACTGGAAAATATCATGCTAAGTGAGGTAACCCAATCACAAAAGAATACACATGGAATGCAGTCACTGATAAGTGGATATTAATTAGCCCAGAAGATCTGAATACTCAAGACACAATTAACATATCAAGTGATTCCCAAGAAGAAGGAAGGAGAGGGCCCTGGTCCTAGAAAGGCTTGATCCAGCATTGTAGGAGATTACCAGCACAGAGAAATGGGAGGGGGGCAATTGGGGAATGGGCAGAGGGAAGAGGGCTTATGGGACCTATGCGAAGGGGGGAACCGGGAAAGGGGAAAGCATTTGGAATGTAAACAAAGAATATAGAAAATAAAAAAAAAAACAACCAAACAAACAAAAAAAGAAATAGAAATGCCTACTCTTAGCACCAATGAGAAGCAGACACATCCTATGAAACTCATCTCAGAAGTCATTTTAAAGGGACATAAGGACAGAATGGTGTTTTATTTTAAATCATTTACTTAGTCTGGTGCTGAAATTGAATGTTCCTGTCCTATGCTAGGCAATCACTCCACTGCTTGAGTTACACCCCATCCCTGAGTAATACTTTAAATCCTACATGATAAACAGCTTCATACAAATGGGTGTTGCTCCTATTTGGTAAAGCCCTCTGAATTTCATAGTCAACTGATACTAAGTTACCTTCTAAGTCCCATTGTCTAAGTACCTTAGACCATGTTGCTTTACTCAGAAGATCTCCCCAAACTTTCACTCTGTGTTAGGGAGAGCAGGAACCCTAGACATATAAGTGATACTCAAACAGAATTTGATACCCCACAACTATTTTAGTACATAGTGTAATTTTATTTAGGGCAAATGTTTTAAATATGTCTAGCATATTATACCTCAGTTATATTGTTATGGATTTATAAAAATCTATGTTAATAAAACAGAAAGAATACTATATATAATATTGGTATCTTCTACAATGAAAACACAACACAAGGCCACTTTAAAATATTTTATCGACCTAGGCAATTACCCAGGGATAGTGAAGTCATGGATCTTGGAAGAGAACCTATAACTGCAACTTTACTAAACCAGCATAATCCCTAATTGCATTCTAAAAATGTGTTCTTATACTTATAGATTAGTGTAGTCCTCACCCCTCATCAAGGAAACTTATTCTTTTCAATAGTTGTAGAGCATTACAGAAAAACATGACCAATAAAAATGAAGTTATGGAGGCCAATGGATACATCTGATATAATGCTTGTACCTAAAGTTCAGGGAATCGTTGCTGAAGATAGGGGTGAAAGATTCTACAAGCCAGAGAACTAGAGAGTTTACTGTGAGACAGAGCCTTCTAGTAATGTCAGTTGTCTCACTAACAAATCTGCCTAACAATGAGCAGAGCAAAGAAAACAATAGACATATCAAAGGGAATGGGGGAAAGACAGCAAGAACTCAGTTCTATACAAAGAACTATGGGCAACTAAGCAATGCTAAGAGTAGGAGAAAGAGTTTTCCTTGGAGAAAATCACACCAAATGGTCAGTCCTGAAAACATACACACACACATAAGTAATGCTATACAGACTGAGCAGATTGTATTTATGTATCTAAGAATGTGTATGCATGTAACAATAGCTTAAAAATGAACGTATAAAATTGAGAGAGTATAAGGAAGAGTATATGAGAAAATTTGGAGAGAGAAAAGGGAAGGGGAAAATTATATAATTACAATCTAAAAAATAAAAAAATAATACAGAAACAGAAAATCTTTTTAAAATTAAAATTCTTAAAATCACAATTAGATAAATCGAACAATTCAGTAAGCATAAAATATTCTATTTGACACACTTGCCATTTGAGATTTTCTATTTTATAATTTTTTCTGTGATATGCATACAGGCTTCATATGACTTTGGGATAGCATTCACAAATCACCAATTAAAAAAGCACTTCATTTAATGGCTGCCCAGGAAAAAAGATGTAATTCCATTACATTTCTTAAAGTAGTAATAAGATTTTAAACTTCTAGTTTGTAGAACTGGGTTAGGTAATTAAAATGCAAATTTGAATCAGCTGAGGATTCCTTGACAGCCAGGAGAAAAGCTTGTTGGGAAGTACCATTTTTGGCATCCATACAACCAGAGAAGCCTTTCTATCCTGTAGTATGTATCAGAAAGGTCTAGGAAGGGCCTGGTGATCACCTTGCAAGGGGTCCCCCTCCTATTGTAGCTCAGCATTTCCTGTTCAGCAGTTGGGACAGGCAGAGGATTTGCCTTTGTAAAAATGTTCCCAATTATCCCTGGACTATACTTTTTCTAATGAGGGCTCTTAAGGCAATCTAGGGGAAAGTGTCACAAGACTACATTAGTCTACCCAAGTTCCACCCACTTTAACTGAATCAGAATAGCTGTGGGTAGACTTTAAACATTCATAATGGGATCTAATGTGAGAACTGGACTTGGAGACACCACATTTTAAACTTTAGCAAGGCTCTGATGATGACAGGATTTAATGAAGGTCAATTTATGAGTTGAGTCATTAATAAATGTATATCAAGTTATTTTATGATAATGTGAGACCCAGGAGAACATTGCTGTAAACACAACAATGTGTGGACATTTGGGAATCTGTGCTACCCTTTTACATAGAGTACAATAAAGTATTTTTTGGTTAAAAAAAAAAAGGCAATAGGATGTAAGGAAGACATTCCCAATGTATGGCCACTCACTTTGTCTTGAAAAACTTCATGGAAGAAATGTTTCTAGACTGAAAATCTGGATTCTGATATTTATCTGCTATGGAAGCAGCTAATCTCTTTATTTTCTCATTTTACATTTAGTCTAACCCGAGTTATTACAGTGTTATTAAGTGAGATGCCACATTAAGAAAATAAAAAAACCCTTAGCTTGCAGATGCTTGGTATATAGTGTCTCATTTCACCATCTTTCTTCTTTTCAGGAAGGAGAAAGGGGACAGATTATAGGAACAAAAGTGGCTAGAACCCCTCACTTGGGAAGCTGGTTGAAGCCTTCGGTCTGCAGAGAAGCAAGAGCTTCAGCCTATTTACAGTTCAAGACCTTTCATCCCATTGCAGTTGTGAACCTGCAAATTTTCCTTCCCTCTCTTCCTTTCTAGCTTGCTTCCTTCCTTCCTTCCTTCCTCCCTCCCTCTCTCAAAATACATTGTATGCATAAAATATAATTTAAAAAAGAAATGGATATGCACATATAGAAACAAGACATTATACAAGAATGGGGCTGCATTTCTTATCTATCAACAGTGCTCAGAGTAAACAAGCAATTCAGGTGAACAACAGATCCTGATGTGCTGTATCTTGGTGCACTGTAGGAAGAGGCAGGGCACAAAAGTGAAGTTTGGGAGCAGGCTCTGCATCTGTCTGCATCACTTTCAGGATGGGTCCTTCCGCAGCAGAGTTCAGCTCTCTGGAAATAGCAGTGGGAGACTGAATAGCTGAGGCCAGGCTCTCCTTCAGAATGCCTCCAAGTTGTGCTCTAAGGCAACATCACCTCATCTTTGCTTGGTAAAGAATTGATTGGAGAAGCAAGTTCTTTTGCTGTACTTTGGTCATATTTGATAACTACAGGAAATTAGAAAGATGTCTTTGCCCAGAGAGTCACTATTACTAGGTATACTTTTGGTTCTCAGTTGAAACTAAAGGAGGAAAAGTACCACAATGAAACCTCCACATCATGCACTGGACAAGCTGTGTGGTCAGACCTGGACCATGGACCAGAAACATCTGCTGACCTTACTTGATTAGAGTAGTTATTGATTTACAGAACTGAACTTTCTCAATAATATAAGAAAACCAGGTACCCAATACCTTTCTTTACTTACATGTCTTAATTTGAAGAATAAAACATTAAGTTTCTGTAGAAGTTCATTTCCATTGTAAAATGGCAGTTTATATCAGGACATACACATACTATACTTTCATCTCCTGTGACTCTTACACATGTATGAGATTACATTTGAACAAGCAACATATTACAAGAGAACAGACCTACATTTGTTGATATTGTATCTCTTTTCTGTCTAGCCAACTGTTCATATATTTTGAGAAACATCTTGTTTTTGCACAGGGTTGCTTGTAATTGCTACAACTGACAGAGCAGAAGCCATAGCTGCAATCATAAGGGAGAAAAAAATTCTAGTATCTGAAAGGGAGGTCACACTCACAAATCTGGAGACTAACTCTGGACTAAATAAAACTTCACAGAACAGCTTGTCTGAAATGAGCACACATGTTCTATAGTGGGACAGTGCTGTGCAGAAGACACTATTTAGCCAATTTTGATTCTGTTTTTACACCAGAGAAATTAATTTTTCTAAAGGGAATGGATGCCCTAGAACAGTCTGCTTGCTTTTGCCTGGGTTGGATGAAAACAAGCATATACAAAAAGGCATAGAATCTAAATATATAGAGCATGCTGTCATGTGTTAAAAACAAAAGATTTATAATAACCTTGTTGTTAAACAGAGTATCTGAAGAGCAGAGATTTGTGAAATAACCAGGCAGTAGTGACACAAGTCTGCTTCCCAGGAGAGGCTGCTATCTGACCAAAGGCTCACTAGCAGCTACTGCTAAGATAAAGATGGAGACTATTGCATTTTGAAGCACATGACATGTCTGCTCTAGTTCCATGGTGAAACAGTCTTTCAGACCAGGGAATCATATATGCTCTTATAATCACCAAGAAAAATTGAACACTTGTAAAACTACTCCTGCATTTGCCTGTTTTCTGTGGTCTACTAAGGATTTGAAAATTTCACACAGTTAAAAAATAACTCTGACTTTTGATTGGGTGTGCTTTTCATTTAATCACTGTGTGATGGCTAATACTGTCTTCTGAAAACACCTAGAAGACAATGCACTGCTGAGGCCTGTGTTTATCTCAATTAAGTTTTAACTATTAGAAAAATTAATTTCTCTGGAGCTGCACTACTTCATAGACTGGGGCAATCAACTGAATGCAAGGGAGAAAGCCCGATGGGCACTAGCATCCACTCTTCCTTGCTTTCTAACTGCAGAAGCAGTATGACCAGATACTGGCAGCAGCTGCTGCTAGGACCTCTCTTCCATGATAGATTGTACCTTCAGTCTGCGGATTCAAGGAAACCCTTTCTTATTTAAGATGCTTCTGTAAGGTATTTTATTACAGTGCCAGGGAAAGTCACTAATATTATATGATTAATTTGAATATTACCCTGTCAAATAGGTCATTTTCACACACACACACACACACACACACACACACACACACACACACACACACACAAACACACAATCACCCAGCCACCACTACCACCACCAACCACCCCGACATAAACAATCCTAGGAGGAATGAGAAACATGGAATGATCAGAAAGCACAGTTGAGCAGCTACTGTGGAGTTTCCTGGTTGATCCCGCAAAGAAGCAGAGCGCACCATCTGTTTCCATCTAACTAGGGCACTTCCAGATGCTTCCCAAATCTCAAGTAAAAAATAGAGGAAATTGTAACAAAGATTAGTCTCATGGCTAAGTTGGCAGAGCACTGACGATGAACCGCTTGCTTCAGCCTTCTTACATAAAACATTTATAGTTAACAGCCTTTTCAGAGGTGGGCTCCAACATGGACACTTCTTTCTTAGGTTAGTTGTTCTGGTGGCTTAATCAGATTTTGAAATAAACATCTATGACTGAGCCTGGAGTATTACTTCCAAAGATTACTTTTCACTCAGAAATATTTAAATCTAAAGCACTTGGTACTTGGTACTTGGATTGGGCCAAAAGGTCTGTACAAGAAATACAGATTGAAATAAACAGAATCAAGTCCAGGCACATCACTGTAATTCATTGTTGATACACTAAAGGGTCCATAATCTACTACTGATTTCCTTGTTGATGTTCTCTTTTCTTGAGGGTTTAGAATGATAAAAAGCTAGAGAAGAGAAATTCAGGGATGTGTCTTCAAGGGGTAAATAGTTTTCTGCTGATCTGCCAGGTTGTCTGGCAGTTATTTAACCTAAAAGGACAGAGCTCCATCATCTCTTGAAAGAGTCTTAAGTCAGCTTGGTAGGCAAAATTTAAAGTTCTGATATTTCTTTCAGGTGAGTGAAAGCCTACTACACCATTACAAGAGGAACACCAAAACATAGCAAACCATTAAATAAACTTGGCTATTCTACATAGGGTCCATGGGGTGTTCTTTATGACAGCCCAGTATGACACTCTCCCCAAGGGCTTTCCTTCCTTCAACTTTCTAGGAAAACTCTAAATACCTTTGGGATATCAGCCTTTATTCTCTTTCAGAAGGGTAGACTCTCTTACATCTAACAATGCATCTCAAAGTATACATAGAACTTTCATGACTTGATGGGTTATAGTATACAACTGGGGAGAGCTGAAGGTCTGGTGGGACACTTTTAAGTGAGATACACAGTGTAGAGGAATGTAAACCATAAGGAGACACAAGAAACACAAGAGAGATAGAAGAGAAGCATGAGGATAAAGTGTGTGTCAGAGCCAGGCATTCCGATTACTGTATGAGCCGGGCACCAGAGCATCCCAGCACTTGAGCATTGCAGCTGTAGCACAGGTAGGAGACTTGTAGAAGGATGCTGTCTATGGTTTTCATTTCCTAGTGATCTGTTTAATCTTTGACATTCTCTTAGTCTTCTCCACTCTACAATGAAGAAGATGACAGCAGCTCACAACACAGGCTGTGCAAAATGACCAGAGGAATGCATACAGCAGCACACTCGTCAAGCAAAAGGCTGCTGCTTTAAAGGCCTGGGAGTTTTGTTGAACTAAGATTCACGTGGACTTAAATTATGCTCTATTGTTGAAAATGTACAGACTATCTATCCACCATTCATATAAGTAGAAAATACCATACCAGTTACACCACTCTTGGGAGCCAATGAGTTGTCAGTTATATTTATAATGTATGGCACTTTCTATCACGCAGGCACACACACACACACACACACATACACACACACACACACAATCAAGCTGTAAAGAAGCTTTATGTAATTGATGTACTTTGTGGCTCCCCAACACCCTATGATACAGGTTGTGTGGTGTTATATTTTCATTTGTGAACTCACAATTATGTGCTGATCATCAGAGGTAACTATAGATAATATTATTTAATCTTGTACCATGTACATTATTTTTTTTGGAATTGTAAGAGATAAGGCATTCAGTTCTCAATATACATATTAAAATGGTGGTGATTAAGAATGTCTAGACAAAAACACAAGCAAAGGTAGGTGTGTGTTAGAGAGCGAGATTAGTTATTAAATCTGGGTTTGTCAAAACTAAAAGACAGTATATTGTTTGGTTTGCTGTTCTATGTCTACATATTCCTTTGATAAGCACCAGTCCCCTGATGGACTCCATCTCTTTAATGGAAATTGTGATCCTTGTAGAATTTTCTGATATCAATTTTTTCATCTCCCTGAATATAGGAGCATTTCATGATGTCATCTCCCCCATGCTTTCTGTTAGCATACCAGGACATATGGCTTATGGCCTTTGTGTTCTTTCTGTGGATGGAAAGTTTTGTGAGATCTTTCTCACTTCTACCCTTGGGAGCCTTAGTGATTTTTCCAAAGGTAGAAAGGGACGTGTTAATGTTCTGTGTAGGCAGTCGTGGGTAATAGAAGAGCTTTTTGGAACCACAGATTGAACTCCAGCAACTTTTTGATGCTTCAGTTTCCAGGAATAGAACTCCAGTTACTCTCTTATTGACTTCGCAAGAGATTTTATATAGGTCAGATCTACACTGCTGAGAAATTAAAGATCTTACTACTGCTATTTTTTATGAGGATCTACATCTTCATGTGATTTCTTTCACACAATTAAAATTGTTAGATAAAGTAGTCATCCCAAGTCACCTGTTAACCATGCCACTAGTTAGCACTTGACTTCCATTTTTAGTCACAGACATCAGCTATTTGCCTACAGATCCATATGTAGCAACTCTAATGCCCCTTTAAGGAGTCAATAGGGTAGAGAGAAGGTGATTTAATCTCTAACCTGGCACACAAAGTCTGGTTAACTTACAATATAACCCAAGTGAAGCAGGTTGTTTAATCAGAAGTCTAATCAGGGTCAACAGTAACCATTGAAAAGCAGTCCTGAATGGTGGACTCAAGCACCCACAGCCCATTTCCCTTTGAGGCCCACACATTTGCTCTCCCTGTTAAGTATTAACACATCACTCTCTGGCCATGTTCATTGTACTCATTGGCTCTTTGTCCCTTGCTGTTTATGTATGATAGTATGTGGGAAGGAGTCTGTCTTTATTCAAAACCATATAAATTTCTGAAGCAACAACTCAAGACAAACTGGAAAAATGGAGAGTCCAGAGAAAGAAGAAAGGAACCCATTTGGAAGAAATGCAAATGAAAACGGAGGTCCAGGAAAATGTGATGGTGATGAAGAAAATATCTCTTGGCCGTGAAGCAAAAGTATGTTGACGTAAATTATAGAAAAAGCTGACAGGTACTGCAGAGCCTCATCATTCACTGGCAAATCCAGTCTGTGTGAGGTCAACTGTCCTTTTGTTTAAGACCATTTCATTCCATCAGAGGCTCCAAAGACTTTTCAGCCCCCCTACCCATGTTATTAACCTCCGACACTGAACCAAGTCATGTCAATTCTCTGTCTGACAGTTTCCTTTCCAGTTGCTGTGATTAAAATTACTCTGAGAAAAGCAGCTTAAGAGAGAAAGGGTCTCTTTGGTTCAGAATTACAGGATTTAATCCATGATTATGGGCAAGGAGTGGTGGCAGGCATTTGAGGTAGTAGCAATATATCCACTGCCAAGAGCAGATAGCAGTAAGTTAATGAGCACGTGCTAGCAATAATCTCTCTCTCTCTCTCTCTCTCTCTCTCTCTCTCTCTCTCTCTCTCTCTCACACACACACACACACACACACATTCAGTTCAGGAATCTTTACATGAAATGATGAACCTACAGTCAAGGTGCGTTCTCCCACTTAACACAATCAAGAAAGATCCCTGGGAGCAGTGGTTCTCAACTTGTGGGTGGCAACCTCACCCCACTGGGTCACATATCAGATATCCTGCCTATCATAATGATTCATAACAATGGCAAAATTACAGTTATGAAGTAGCAGTGAAATAATTTTATGGTAGAGGTCATCAGAGCATGAGGAACTGTATTAAACATTTTCAGAATTAGGAAGGTTGAGAATCACTTCCTTAGAGACACAGCTGCAGCTCAACTTAGACTATTGTTCCTTGAGACTGCCTGCCTTCCGAGATGATTCTAGATTGTGTCAGGATGGCAGTGACAACTAACCACCCTATGTTGTATGCTGAGGACAAGTTTACTCCATGTGCTAGTGAGCTGCAACACTTTTCAGAGAGTTCTGACAATCAGAATGTTCATTCTGATGTAGTGAACCTCCAGGGAGTCTATGTGAATAATTACATCAGAGGTTTGGAGACACCAGAGCCACAGGAACCAACAGAAACCTTTCGAACTCATTTGCCTAGATCTTTCTCTACTGCATTTGGAACAAATGTGTTGTTTATGTTACCATGGCAGTTCCTCCAAGAGCCACAGCCTGACTTTGGGAAACATGGGTATCATTCAGAATTTCTAATGAGTAACACTTGACAGCTGTCAGCATCTCGACTTCAAACCATCCCTGCCACGGCCATCTTTTTAAAATCCCATTAGGCTGCTTGCAGTGCTAGGGATACCCTCTTTGAGAATTTCACAATCCTGTAGTTTGTCAAAGTTTTCCTTGGTGCTTTGTCTCAGGCAATGGTGGTTTGGTTTTTCTTTGTTTGGAGTGGTAGGGTTTGTAGCTGTGGTTGTTTAGGGCTCTGGCAGCAATTGTCCTTTTATGACGAGACTGAATTCTCTTCATTTTCCTTCCCAACATCTGGTTCCTAACCGATTTACAATAACAACACCTCCGTTTGCTTTTCTTCCACTTAATTCTGAAATGGTTCCTTTAACCAGGGAAAATGACATTACCTTTAATGTTTCCTCTGTTCAACGGTGTGTACACCTTAGATAGTTTTGACCATAAACGGTATTCTTTTCCACGCTCAATATCCTATAGTATTGTATGCTCTATACAAGCATAAGCAAAAAACATATAAATGAAGAAAATGAAGTACTGCCTGGAACAGTGAGAATAAGTCTTGTAGAACACTGTGCCATCCTCAAGAAATGACATAACCCTTGAGCTCATGAACTCTGAATAGCTATGACTGCCACAGGAGACCTGTGAAAGCTCATTAGTGTTCCATTATGGTGTGAGAGATGGGTTTATAAGGTCTTACTTTTCTATAAAGACATACAGTCAGTAATATTTGCTGGGCAGGGGGAATGGGACTCAGGATATTGACCTCATTCTAAATATTATGTATATACATACACACACATGCTGGGAGGAAGGATAGTCTTTCTTCAGTGGTGTAGACCATTTACAAGTTTCCCATGATTCTGTAAGAGTAACTCTTCAACCATATTCCTATTAATGACCCCAAGTTACCAGATTGCACTTGGGTAGAATTATTTCTTTTTTTTATTGTTTAATTGTTGGCATAATTTCTGGGGTGACCAAATATTTGCTCATCTGAAAAGCCCATCCAGCAGTGAACTTAAGGAAGAGAGAGAAAGACTGTGCACTGTTCAAGGTCACCAGGACTTGAACTGCATTGGAGGCAAAAAGTAGCTAAGATCTCTGAAAACATCTGAGTGGTGGGTACCAGGCTAGGAAAACATGTGTAAAACCACACAGCTTACTCGAACACAATGATTTGACCTGACCATCGTGATGATTTCCCTCCCCTGCAATATAATCCATTACATAAAGATAAAAATAAAATCATAAGATATTCAGCCCACATTTCTAGCTGTGGATGCTCAGATTGCTTCTGGACCAAGGTGCTGTAGATTCTTACAGGTGCAGGCCCAGTTGGTCAGCAACCACCTTTTTATTGCATCTCCTGCTGTGTGGTGCAGATTCAGGGGTCAACCTGTCTTACTGCACCCAAGACATACTTCTCGCCACATTTCCCTGGTAAATGCACTTTGTACGATCCTGCATTTGTCTGTGTCTCTGTTTCATCATTAACACCTTCTGCCATTGGCAGCTGGTTCTCAAGGACTGTTGTGCTAAAGTAGTATGGTGCAAGAAGTCATGTCAAATATATTTAACATACAAGTTCACAGGTTTAAAAATAGTTTCCTCTTCTTCAAAGGTATCAAAATGAGAACCTACAAGAAAATATGGAACTAAACTGCTGTAGCCAAAACAGATGCTCAACGTAATGGGTGACATCCTACAAAAACTTTGAAGAAATTTAACAGGAAAAAATGGTGAAGTAATGTTCTCCAGTGTATTTGTGAGTGTGAGTGTGTACCTGAGAGTGGAGGCACAACAATGTGAAGGTTGGCACAATTCTCTCTAGCACCAGGGAGTTCACTAAACTCTACTTTGATGATAATTAAGAATAAAAAGTTAATACAAATTTTGTTTTTTTTTTCAATTTAGGAAGTTTAGAACGAAGTTTTTTGTAAATTTTAAGGCAAATGATATTGAAATGTGAGGAAGCTGTGGAGAAAGTTTATAGGTGGTGTGGTGTGACTGAAAAGCCCAAATACAGACACCTTTCAAGCCCCAGAGAGACTCACAAGGGACATTTCATATTGCTGATATTTAACTCTTATGCTTGATTCTAGAGATTAACTTTTAATGTTCAATCACTGTTGTGATACAGCAATTATACACCTTTCAAGGCTATTTCAACATACTCTAAATTCTTTCATGAGAAGTGACCCTATTTACAAGAGTATTTGTCCTCTCCAATTTCAGCCTCATAAGTAAAGAAAGTGACCTATTATTCACAGCAATCATTTATTGGTTGTGTTGGGCCATAGAGACATACCAGGCAGCCCAAGGAACACTGAAGACAGACTCCTGGCTGGCTTGACTCAGTAGGCACTATCATGTAAAACTAAAATTCCCAGTGGGAATTCTAAAAATTTACTTATTTAAGGAATAATATTCTAAAACAAATCAGGAAAATTAGATTTCAAAACATATCATGGAGTAAAACCTAATTGCAGCTGAAAGAGAAAATTTAAAATGTTATGAGTTAAATACTTGCTGTAAAGTTATCTAGAAAAAAGTCACTCTAACAAATAAAAACAAAATTTAAAAGATTGTGTTAAAAAACGCGAGCCTCCTACAAATATGTAATGTAAAAGTTAGATTAGCATGATGAAATTCTGCAAAGTTCTCTGTAGGTTTATAGGTCATAATTGTGCTTCCATGTAAATGAAAATGTTTGAATTAGCACACACAAAGAAATATACTTAGGGATTAAGAGTGTGGAGACAACCCACACAGGTTAAAGCAAGAGTTTCTACAGGAGTAAGTCACATTTTATACTTAACCAAAACCAATTCAGTACTCAACCAGCTATTGCTTAGCTGTCCAAAAAATAATTTCTGAATTGGAGACTCAAAGAAAACTGAGAATTGTACAAAAATAATTTCATTAAGTGTGTAACTTAAAGATAGCATATTTTGCCAGTTCAGTTAGGCCTGGTGGCATATCTGTGACCCCAGCACTCAGGAGGCTGAAGCAAGAGGATCAGTTTAAGGTCAGGTTACTGGTGAGAGCCTGTCTCAAAAGAAATAAAATGCTTACACGATGGCTATGATCTCTGTAACATGACTACCACACCATCACTTGTTTCTAACAGTCACTGCATGTATTGGCAACAGAGGAATCACAGAGCATCACATGATCTCAGTTGACATCTTCATCAATGAATAAAGTTGGCTAATTCATTTTTTGAACCTAATTGCATTATCTTTTAGATGGTGTTGTATTGGTATTGCTGTGCACAAACATTTTTGTATGAAGCTCATTGAGTCTTTCCCCTCAAAAGGGGTGTGGTACCCTGATACCTACAATGCCACCTCCTGGAGGATAGTGTATATACTCCATCATGAATTAATTATAGGCTCTTGAAATGACACACCTGGTAATTGGCTGTTTGGAACAGTTTCCTGAATCATTCCTTAGGCTGTCATAAAGTCTCCACCTTTCCAAAATTACTCTGCATCAGTCAGTCATTTTTTAAAATTTTCTATATTCTTTGTTTACATTCCAAATGATTTTCCCCTTCCCGGTTCCCTCCTCCCCATAAGTCCCATAAGCCCTCTTCCCTCCACCTATTCCCCAATCAAACCCCTCCCACTTTTCTGTCCTGGTACTCCCCTACATTGCTGCATCAAGCCTTTCCTGGACCAGGGCTCTCTCCTTTCTTCTTCTTGGGAATCATTTGATATGTGAATTGTGTCTTGGGTATTCAGAGCTTCTGGGTTAATATCGACTTATCAGTGACTGCATTCCACGTGTGTTCTTTTGTGATTGGGTTACCTCACTTAGGATGATATTTTCCAGCTCCAACCATTTGCTTAAGAATTTCATGAATTCAGCTGGGCGCACGCCTGTAATCTCAGCACTTGGGAGGCAGAGGCAGGCAGATTTCTGAGTTTGAGGCCAGCCTGGTCTACAGAGTGAGTTCCAGGACAGCCAGGGCGATAGAGAGAAACCCTGTCTCGAAAAAACCAAATCCAAAAAAAAAGAATTTCATGAATTCATTGTGTTTAATTGCTGAGTAGTATTCCATTGTGTAAATATACCACATTTTCTGTATCCACTCCTTCACTGAGGGACATCTGGGTTCTTTCCAGCTTCTATTATAAATAAGGCTGCTATGAACATAGTGGAGCATGTGTCCTTATTGCATGCCGGGGAATCCTCTGGGTATATGCCTAAGAGTGGTATAGCGGGGTCCTCCCAAAGTGTCATGCCCAGTTTTTTGAGGAACCACCAGAGTGATTTCCAGAGTGGTTGTACCATTTTGCAATCCCACCAGCAGTGGAAGAGTGTTTCTCTTCCTCCACATCCTCGCCAGAACCTGTTGTCTCCTGAGTTTTTCATTTTAGCAATTCTGACTGGTGTGAGGTCACAGTCTTGACAACTGTAAGCGTAGGCAAGTACACTTTGAAAATCAATAAAATTATCCTGTATTAAATCATAATTTTATGGGTAGATGATAAAATTAGAAATACTGTCTGCTTTCTGCATGTAATGCTCCAAAGAGTCAATCTTGAATAAATTCCATTTCAGTCTTGAAAGACTGCTAAAAATAAGCCTGTGGTCCCTGACCATGGCCAGCCGGTTGTTGGTACGGACTGTCAGAAGTTTGGCCATTGACTTCAAAACAAGTTATACACAGCTTCATAGGAGGCAAGTATAGGTGTCAGATGAACAACAAGAGCACCAACAGTCCTGACCAGCAACAGGGTGATCAGTAAACCCTTTGCACCACTTAATTCTCTTATGTCAATCACATCACTAATATCTTTATTTTATAAGTTGTATTTTAAATGTACAGTGCTCATACATTTACACACCGAAAGTAAAGAGGCCACACTTAAAAATCTGGATTTTAAATGCATAATCTTTTAAAAAAAGAAGATAAGTTTTTTTCCACATATACCAATCCCAGGTTTACAGAAGGTTTCATGGTCAAAAGCGAGCTGTATAAGTCATACCTGAATTGATTATTAAGAAGGACTAAGAGCTTCATGGAACTAGATGATCAAAGATTGGTTCATTTGCCCTTACCGTCTCAACTGGCTGGCTCTTCTACGACCCACTTTATGCCCTTCTCCTACAGTGTATATGAGTAAGGTGTAGACAGGCCAAGCATCGTAAGACTTGAATTGACCAGTAATGGAAAGGTGGGACTCTTAGAGCTGCGTGGGATTCTGGGCTCTGAAGTTTTTGAGAAATTAGACGAGTTTTTTTCTGTCTTTTGTAACTAATCTCAGCAGGAAAAACAAAACAAAGAAATAGATTTTCTCCCAAAGACTTTAGGTCCCAATAAAGGTCATGTCAGCAGGAGATTTTTGGCAGTAGTTTCCTTAGAGCTGAAAACTATGACACACATTTTAATTATTCTTTCCTTTTGAGGATTTTTGGGAAAAAAATCTCTTTAAGTGCAAAGAGATTTGCCACAGTGGTACACATGACAGGAAAGAAAGAAGAAGTGCTGAAGATTGTATGCTAGATGTCTAATTAGTTCCGATGAAAGAATTATCTTTTTTTAATCATATGCCTATGCACTATATTAAATATTGTTAAAATTTTATACTGGGGAAGGACTGTACTCATACAAATATTTCCATAATTAGGATGGTAAGGAAGTTCTTCCTATGTTTAAGGGTAAGGAGTAAGATCACCAACCTCAAACAACATGTGTGCACGTATTTGTGATGGGGACAGTCATAGGAGGCGCTTGGGAGGATGGTGGAGGGCAGCTCTCTATGTTTCTTTCTCTCCTGACTTGAGATTAAATGCCTGATGTTGTATGTTACTCAGCAGAGCCCCATCTCTGTCTTTGCTGTCTTAGGGTCACACTGCACTTTGTAGCTCAGTCCCCAGCCCATTATGATGATTTCAGTCATCTGTTTATTTAATCTCTTTCTGAGATTAGGTTAGTGACGAATGGTTATGACCCTGTTCTGTGGTCCTAAGGAAGCTTTTACACATAAAAATATATACCAAAATAGGTATCTTTCTCATTCATTTGTATGTTTGACCCTACCCCCTTTTGGTACTACTGATCATGCATGCATCCTCTCTACCACTTGCTATATACCTAGCCATGACACTCTTTTGGTCTTTTAATTTAAAAAAAAATTATTTGGTGTGTGCACATTTCTTCAGTCTCTATTTTTAAGTTTTTAGTATTGTTCGCTGTTAATAGCATTTTATTCCCCTGAGAGAGTCAACAGATACTTAGTTAAAAAATATGGAAAATCTTGTAGGATTTAAGTTCAAGAATCTCACTCCACCCCACCTACCTACCTACCTACCTACCTACCTACCTACCTATCTACCTATCTACCTATCTACCTACTTACACACACACACACACACACACACACACACACACACACACACTGCTTTTCTCTGTAGTTATTCTCTCAGAAATCTAACCTGATCTATGTGAAATTGTCATACATTTCAATGAGGTACATGCAGGATCTAGAAGCAATGATTTTACAGAATGTAATCTGAGGCTCTCTTGTCATGACACCAGCACCATTTATGTTCTTGGTAACTGGAAATTTCGATTTGAAGGACTAAAGATTTGATATCATAAGATTAAATATTTGTACCACAAAAATCTCTCCAAATGGCAATAAATTCTAGACTGTATTTCATTTATTTATATAACTTCATTTTTATATTTCAGAAAAAAGACAACAAAATTTATAACATAATATATGTTAGATTATTTGGAAATAAACTGACACCATTTTTCTAACAAGATCTTGAGCTTAGAGGATATATGTATGCTAGCCCATATCCCATGTAAACACTAACAAGTTGTGGAAGTGTTTGTGTGGGTATGGGGGGGGGGGGGTGGCTGCGCATGCATAGGCAAGTTTGCATTGTTCTAAAAAGAGAAAGGAAACATTCACATGCAATAATGAGAAGCAGGAAGTTTATCACCAGCTGGTGCCAACCTGAGTTACAAAGATGGATGGATGGACAGCTATTCATAGGTGAATGTCTATGGGTTTAGGTTTTCACACCTATGGAAGATGCTGAAGACAACATTGAAATTTTACACACATTGGAACCTGGCATAAAACTTGGGCATTCCCTGTGGTACCTGAAGGGAGGAGGGTAGATAAAGCTGTCATACCAGTTTCTCGGAGTAACAAAGAAACTCTAGCCTCTATTGAAAATTTTTAATAATCTAGCCTTGAGATTTGTATACAAATTGTCTGAGACAAACAATTGAAGCTAAAATATATGATTTGATCCTAGGTCAGGCTATCATCTTGCTGCCCTTAGCAGAAACAAAGTCAAAGCATACAGGAAGATTCAATGTATTTTCTTTTGCATACCAGGTTGCAAAGGTTTTCCACCAAAGGAAGCCCTATTCAAGAGGAGCTGACTATAAAAACGAGAACAAACTATAAAATTATCTCCCTTTCACAAATATTATTACACAATGAATTGGAAGTAAAAACTAAAAACAAGGAACTATTAAAATGCCTTCTCTAAAATTTTAAATTCAATTCAGGAATTTCATTTGTTGGAAATGCTGAAGACTTTAAAAAGCAGACTACATACTATGGAACATAAAGAGATATAAAAAGCTCCCAAATGGAATCTATATATTTGATTTTTAAAAGTTACTATAAGGATCTTCAATATGTGTATAACAAGATCCAGGTCTTCAATCTAATAGACAGATATATCTGGTGGCTTTGATGTTTTCACATTGGTCTCCAGGTTAGGGTGGTGCAGGTTTTTGGGAAGAAGCACTTCACTGTCTTGGTCTTTGAGATTAGAGGCCTCTCATTACTCCCAGTTTGTTCTGTTTTGTGCCTGCATTTGAAGATGTGACCCCTCAGTTCCCTGCTCCTGCCTCCATGCATGCTGGAGAGTACTATGCTTTCTTGCCACAATGAACTCCTACCATTTTGGATTCATAAGTAAGTTCAAATATGTTCTTTCTTATTTAACTTGCCTTGGTCATGGTATTTTATCACAGCAACAGAAGAGTAACTAATATGATATATAAATCCTTGAACTAAAAAGTAGAAAAAGTGTCTCAACAACTATTGAAGAATTAGGGCCATATAGACTAAGTTCTCTGATACCATTGAACAAGTCGAACAATGCACCATCAAAGCTATATTACCTGAATAATAATTTTTAAATATTTATTTGCTTAAAATAAATACCATTAAAAGGGTTATATAGGAAAGCAGACAAAGTGAATATAATTTATTCAAGTGTCTAAATTCATCAAAAGAAGCTGAACTAACCATAACAATTCACAAAAGGTGTTCGCCAAAGAGGGAAATGAAATTCAAACCCAAATGTTGTACTATTTATTATCCCTGGAATTTCATATCTTGTAAAGTACTAGTGAAAACCACTAGTGAAGATCTAGGGAAGGGTAGACCTCACCCTACGGGTTATTTCATAAGGGCATTCGCAATAGATGTGGCGTGAACAGATGTGCACCATGCCTGTCTGTGCATCACATTCTATACAAGTCAGCTTTGTTTATGTAAGGAAATTTTACTTATTGCTCATAACTCATTATCTGTGTAATAATAGTGAAAAACCCTGATATTATCTCAGTGGAGGGGGAGTGAATCAACCAAGAAGTGTTATTGCATGATAGAATTCTATCAGTTAACAATAAATACATAGTGTTTATATTCATGTAATAGAAACTACGGACAAATCTGAGAGAGAAAGTCAAAGACTAAAAGAGAGTAGAGAAGTCCCAGGTATAGGAGGTTCTGCTTTCCTGATCAGAGAGAAGTTATCTATCAATGTGTGACTATTTTCTTGTGTATAGGGAGGTATTGACAATAACACTACTAGGTGATAAGCAAGGCTTGCATATCTGACTTATAAATTAATAATAATGAATACTAATATTACCACAATAGCTTTTTATATTTGTGATTATTTACACAGCACTCTGTGACAAATAGTAGCACACATTGGCTTCATAATATACATCTTTTTTAGCCATAGGATCTAAAAAGATTTTTATACCAAATTTAGAAGAGTGGGCAGGAATAGCAAAGAAGGGAGGCCTGAACTCAGGCTAGTAGGCTTGACAGCAAGTACATTTACACAATGAGCCACCTTGCCACTGACAGAGTGGCCACCTCATTATATAGATGGAAACAGATTCTGGAACCAGGATTAGAGCTTTTATTTCAAGGCATTTTTTTTAGAATGAGACTTTATTATAGAAAGGAAAATATCAAGCCTTTAGAATATCTCACATCTAAGATCGCTCTGACATCACCAACCATGGTTCTATGACTCAAGCTTGGTCTATGTGAAAGAGTGACTTAAATGGAGACAACCCAGTTTCATAAAATGATTGAGTACACAGCTAAAAGGAGCCCCTGGAGTAAAGGGCTACCTTGTGCAGGATCTCAACCACTGGGCAAATTGGAACACTGTCCATATGTCAGAATCAGAAGATATCAGGAGGCATTTATTGCTCCTGACTATCCTTTAGGGAATGAATCAGAAAGTCTGGAACATTTGAGTCACAAGTGATTTTGATGCCTAGAAATGTTTCCTCTCAGCATAAGAGGTAATCCTATTTCTCAAAGTTACATGTAAGGTGAAACGGCAGGTTGTCCACCTATGCCTCACCTAAATGAAAGCTTGCCAGTATGACTAAAACTCTACAGGACAGACTCCTTGAGAGCAGATTTACTGTCAACAAAATACACGCCAACTTCAAGGTGTCGTTGTTCCACGCAGCTAAGAAATTAAGACTCAGGTGCAAGACAATTTTCTTAAAGGTCAAATCTTTACATTAAATATAATTTGAGAAGTCAACTACTTTTAGAACATTCTTATAAGGAACACCTTAAAGAACTTAGTAAAATAGACTGGTAATTCATGCGAAGTATTTATATGTGGGTAGATAAATTTGTCATGCAGATGATCTACCCTTCTCTGTCCTTTCTTTCAAAGGGTTTGTGGCTCAAGACAACCTCAGATTCACAAAGAATTAACTCAATATCAAAATTTAAAAGATAATATGGTTATGTGGAAGTCTAAGGCCATACAGCTACATAGTAGAAGGACTTGCCTGAAGATGCCAATGTCCAGGGAAAGAATTATCCCATCATTTCCTGGTCGTCTAAGAAACATAAATATTACTGTATATTTATTTTTCATTTTTGACATTAAAATATAAGTGAATCATTTTCACCCTTCCATTGCCTCCTTCCAACTGTGCCCATGTACACTCCTTTGCCCCCTCTGGAATGTGTGGCCTCTTTTTCTTTGTTGCTTCGTGTGTGTGTGTGTGTGTGTGTGTGTGTATGTGTGTGTGTGTATTCCTGAATATAAAGTGAAACTTGCTTAATCCATATAATGTTACTTGTATGTATATGGTTTCAGGGCTGAACACTTGGTGTTAGATAAGCAATCAGGGGATTCTTTTTCTGCAGAAGACCATTTCTCCCACTCTCAGCATGGTTGGGGGCAGGTAGTTGGAGACAAAGAGATGACTCAGTGGGTAAAAGCTTTTGTAGTTCAGCCTGATGATCTGATTTTCTATGTTGGACCCACATGGTTGCTGGAGAGATTCTCTCTTGACACTTGTCTTATGACATGTGTACCATAGCTAACTAACTAGCTAAATAAATGTAATGAACTTTTTCCTTAAAAGGAATCAAATTTTTCTGTATTATCAAGCTGCAGCAACAAAAACAACAATAAAAATCAGGTTGATATTTAAACCATTTTCTATAAATCACTTGGTAGGTAATAAAGTAAATAACTTCCTTAAACTAACAGATAAGACAAGTAAAATTATTAGTATTTATAGATTCATTGATTATCTTTTGAAACTACAGGAATGAATTAAAGTTTATGAAATACATTTAGGTATGTATTACTTGCAGTTTCTATGAAATAACATTTAAGAACCCTCAACTCTTTGTTCAGTCATGATTATAACAAAATCAATGGAAAGTGAAGCACTCATAGAAGCACAAAAATCTAAAATGGTTAGAAATAAACAGAAAGTATATGCAACTTATATGAAAAATGCACAGTTTTACTTATTTATAACAGCATATTTTTTAAATAAATGAAAACTGAATATCATAACCTTCTGCCAAAAATATCTCAGTTCTACAAAAGAACTATTTTCAATCTCGTTTCTAAAATGAACTCCCACTAAAATCCCATTTGGATGTTGATGGAAGTAATTTTCTTATAGTATTGATTTAAGTAAAAAGGAAGATTAGAATGGATCCCAGTCTGCTTACTCTACTAAGTTTTAAACAGTACAATAATTAAAATACTGAAATAATAGTGCAAAATTAGACCCTCAATGGAATAATGGAAAAATTATGTCTAATAATGTCATAAATAATAATTAAATATAATTTAAATGCCACATTTAATTAATGGGACTGAATGAACTACTCTAAAAATGTTATTAAGAAACCAGGAGAGGGGGCTTATGAAAATTAATTAATTAATTAACCAGTTAGATGTGAACTTTGAATCAACTAAATCTGACTCACTCAAGCCAAACTTTTGTTCTTCCTAAGCACAGCTTGCCTTTGTAAAGGCCACTGTAAAATTAGCATTTTCTGTGTGACATAGGTCACTTTTGAGAGGCATTATCAGTGATCCTAGTAGTCAACGCACTCAGGAAACTACCATAAGGTAGAAGGGGAGAGGCCAAAAGTAGTAACATACCCACGGGTTGACATCATAGGTGTGTCATAAAGAAACCAGACTATGCAAAATCATTAACTCCTTATCCTGGCAAGGTGCATGTGGGTAAAATTATTTCGTACCCTTTAGGGAGGGGACTACATCTAGCTTTTATGGCAAATAGAATGTTTTAGTGGAGCCCACAGTTAAAAGACTTTGAATTTTTAAAAGACTTTGAATTTTAAAGATATTGGACATTGGTGAAGATCTTTTCCCAATTTGTTGGTTGCCGATTTGTCCTCTTGATGGTGCCCTTTGCCTTACAGAAACTTTGTAATTTTATGAGGTCCCATTTGTCAATTCTTGATCTTAGAGCATACGCTATTGGTGTTCTGTTCAGAAACTTTCTCCCTGTACCGATGTCCTCAAGGGTCTTCCCCAGTTTCTTTTCTATTAGCTTCAGAGTGTCTGGCTTTATGTGGAGGTCCTTGATCATTTGGATTTGAGCTTAGTACAAGGAGACAAGGATGGATCAATTCGCATTCTTCTGCATGCTGCCCTCCAGTTGAACCAGCACCATTTGTTGAAAAGGCTATCTTTTTTCCATTGGATGCTTTCAGACTCTTTGTCGAGGATCAAGTGGCCATAGGTTTGTGGGTTCATTTCTGGATCTTCAATCCTGTTCCATTGATCCTCCTGCCTGTCACTGTACCAATACCATGCAGTTTTTAACACTATTGCTCTGTAGTATTGCTTGAGGTCAGGGATACTGATTCCCCCAGACTTTATTTGTTGCTGAGAATAGTTTTAGCTATCCTGGGTTTTTGTTATTCCAGATGAATTTGATAATTGCTCTTTCTAACTCTGTGAAGAATTGAGTTGGGATTTTGATGGGCATTGCATTGAATCTGTATACTGCTTTTGGCAAAAACGGCAATTTTAACTATATTGATTCTACCGATCCATGAGCATGGGAGGTTTTCCCATTTTTTGAGGTCTTCTTCCATTTCCTTCTTCAGAGTCTTGAAGTTCTTGTCATACAGATCTTTCACATGTTTGGTAAGAGTCACCCCCAGATACTTTATACTGTTTGTGGCTATTGTGAAGGGGGTCATTTCCCTAATTTCTTTCTCAGCCTGCTTATCCTTTGAGTATAGGAAGGCCACTGATTTGCTTGTGTTGATTTTATAACCTGCCACTTTGCTGAAGTTGTTTATCAGCTGTAGGAGTTCTCTAGTGGAGTTTTTTGGGTCAGTTAGGTAGACTATCATGTCATCTGCAAATAATGATAGTTTGACTTCTTCCTTTCCAATTTGTATTCCTTTGACCTCCTTATGTTGTCGAATTGCCTGAGCTAGTACCTCAAGTACAATATTGAAAAGATAAGGAGAAAGGGGGCAGCCCTGTCTAGTCCCTGATTTTAGTGGGATTGCTTCAAGTTTCTCTCCATTTAATTTGATGCTGGATACCGGTTTGCTGTATATTGCTTTTACTATGTTTAGGTATGGGCCTTGAATTCCTGTTCTTTCCAAGACTTTAAGCATGAAAGGATGCTGAATTTTGTCAAATGCTTTTTCAGCATCCAATGAAATGACCATGTGGTTTTTTTCTTTAAGTTTGTTTATGTAGTGGATTGCATTGATGGGTTTCTGTATATTGAACCAACCCTGCATTCCTGGGATAAAGCCTACTTGATCATGGTGGATGAGCTAGAGAACATCATACTAAGTGAGGTAACCAGACTCAAAAGGTGAATCACGGTATGCACTCACTAATAAGTGGATATTAACCTAGAAAACTGGAATACCCAAAACATACTCTACACATCAAATGAGGTACAAGAAGAAAGGAAGTGTGGCCCCTTGTTCTGGAAAGACTCAGTGAAGCAGAACTCGGCAAAACCAGAACGGGGAAGTGGGAAGGGGTGAGTGGGAGGACAGGGGGAGAGAAGGGGGCTTATGGGACTTTCGGGAGTTGGGGGCTAGAAAAGGGGAAATCATTTGAAATGTAAATAAAAAATATATCGAATAAAAAAATTAAAAAAAGATATTGGACATTTTAAGGTGATTGAACTTTTAATGTGTAAAGACTGTGGGACGTTTAAAGTAATTTAGATCTTGGGGATGAATAAAAAAGTAAGGGTTGAGGCTTAATAGTGATGTGTTTGTGTGTCAAGTTGACAAGTCGTCAATTGTAATGGCTGGTTTTGTGTGTCAACTTGACACAGGCTGGAGTTATCACAAAGAAAGGAGCTTCAGTTGGGGAAGTGCCTCCATGAGATCCAGCTGTGGGGCATTTTCTCAATTAGTGATCAAGTGGGGAGGGCCCCTTGTTGGTAGTACCACCTTTGGGGTGGTGCTCTTGGGTTCTATAAGCGAGCAAGCTGAGCAAGCCAGGGGAAGCAAGCCAGTAAGAAACATCTCTCCATGGCCTCTGCATCAGCTCCTGCTTCCTGACCTGCTTGAGTTCCAGTCCTGACTTCCTTTAGTGATGTGGAAGTGTAAGCTCAATAAACCTTTTCCTCCCCAACTTGCTTCTTGGTCATGATGTTTGTGCAGGAATAGAAACCCTGACTAAGACACCAACCCTACATCAGATAGAGGGATAATATCTAATATATACAAAGAACTCAAGAAGTTAGACCCCAGAAAGCCAAATAACCCTATTAAAAATGGGGGTACAGAGCTAAACAAAGAATTTTCACCTGAAGAACTTCAGATGGCTGAGAAGCATCTTTAAAAAGCTCAACTTCATTAGTCATTAGGGAAATGCAAATCAAAACAAATCTGAGATTTCACCTTACACCAGTCAGAATGGCTAAGATTAAAAACTCAGGAGACAGCAGGTGTTGGTGAGGATGTGGAGAAAGAGGAACACTCCTCCACTGCTGGTGGGGTTGAAAATTGCTTTAACCACTCTGGAAATCAGTCTGTTGTCTCAGAAAACTGGGCACGTCACTTCCGGAGGATCCTGCTATACCACTCCTGGGCATATACCCAGAGGATTCCCCAGAAGGTAATAAGGATATGTGCTCCACTATGTTCATAGCAGCCCTATTTATAATAGCCAGAAGCTGGAAAGAACCCATGTATCCCTCAACGGAAGAATGGATGCAAAAAATGTGGTATATATACACAATGGAGTACTACTCAGCCATTAGAAACAATGAATTCATGAAATTCTTTGACAAATGGATGGAACTGGAGAAAATCATACTAAGTGAGGTAACCCAGTCTCAAAAGATTAATCATGGTATGCATTCACTAATAAGTGGATATTAGCCTAGAAAATTGGAATACCCAAAACATAATCCATACATCAAATGATGTACAAGAAGAACTGAGGAGTGGCCTGGTTCTGGAAAGACTCAATGTAGCAGTATAGAGCAAAACTAGAACAGGGAAGTGGGAAGGGGTGGATGGGAGAACAGGGGGAGGGAAGAGGGCTTAGGGGACTTTCGGGGAGTGTGGGGCCAGAAAAGGGGAAATCATATGTAATGTAAATAAAAAACATATCGGGGGAAAAAAAGAAATATAGAAGTGGAATGAATTATTTCTAATCACTGAATGAAGACTGATTCCAGCAATTCTTCCTCTATTAATATAAACAGAAAGACCTTATAGGGATGTACACCTTGCTCATCTTAATCAGACTGGATGAGATGGAGCATAGACAGGTGTTGTGGTATAAAAACCATCTACATTTGTCTATTCACACACATCTGTATTTATATACTTTTGTGCATATTGTTAATTACAACACAGTTCCACACCATAATCCCACAGCATACTTCTGTTCTCAAGCTGCTTGTACATCAAGTTATTTAAGCTCATTTGTGACTCTTAGGGGTTATTGGATACAAGAAAATTATTATTATTAAACATAATTAATATAGAAAGTATAAAATGGCAACAAATCAACAACATTGATAATATATTTGGTGCATTCCCTTCTAGTCATATGGTGCAAAACGATGTACACATTGCATATATATACTCATGTAAGATTATGATTTTCTTGAATTATATAATAAAACCCTATAATGCTGTTTAAGGTATTATTATAAAAAGTTAGGTGTTATTTAATATTTCTATTGCATACATGAGGATAATCTTTCTCTTTTCAAGATTTACTATGAGATTTGTGTGATGTTGTATATTATATTAGGATTAAAATTATTGGTTTCCTTTCCTATTATAATACTAAGTTTAGTAATATTTCTTGTGGCATGTTATTTTTTTGTTTCTCCCTCAAGCTTACAGGCTGTTAAATTGTCAGCAGAAACTAATAAAAAGCACCAAAAGATTTGCTTAAATATAGTTGTAGCCCATTCTTCAGAATTTTGCAGATTATGCTATACCTTCAAGTCCTCCAGGACAGGGGTAAAAATGAACTGCTTTTCTCAGACTTTTATGACAAAAGAAGTTTTGTGGCTGTGAAATTGTGTCCTACAGTATGACACCATGCAGACAGTCTGTGGCAAAGATTATTCTGTGTGCACTGCTCTCTCTCTCTCTCTGTGACTTTTCCCTACTCTCCCGAGAGTCCTGGTGACCTGGAATCCTGTTAGCTGTCTGACTACCTGAAAATATAGAGGTTCTTTCAGAAAGAACTGAGACATGCCATTGAAAGCTCTTATTTTTTTTTTATTATCTCAAAATACCTAATAAGTTTTAAACATGAGATCAGATTACAGCAATGCTGGATGGAGTTTTTTAATTTCTTAATTTCTCCAATATATCTATAAGTAAAATGTAGTGATATACTGGAGTCTGGGTTTAAAAACAAAACAGAATATTTGATTTCTATGTCGAAAGAGTAAACTCTTAGCCCCAAAGTAGGAAATATTTTCTGTTTTCTAGATGCTATCTTCCAAAGCTGAATAGGGGACTAGAAACTCTTCAGATACAGTATTTGATTTTCATTTCTCATAATTAACATCAAGGAGGATCATTTCTGAAAATGAAGAGCTGTGCCACATTGCTTTAGTGGTGATGGCTGTCATGTTCTAATGGACCTTTGCCATGTATCAGGTACAAAGAAATTAGGGCCAAGGCAGTTGAAGAAGATAGGAAGCTCTGTGTGGCTTCGGATTAGAGCTCTTTATTACTTGACACATATGACTCTTCCAACCCCAAGACTTCCACAGCCTTGCTACACAAAGTACTGAAAGATACACTGGAAGCAACCAGGTCTCCTGGGAGCTTTGTGCAAAGGAAGGGGCTGGGCTGCACCACAAACCTAGTGACATGTGTTTTGAGGTCAATGGAGGCTCCTGTGAGGATTTAAAGTTAGAGGCACTATTTTTAAAAAGGATTAGAAGCTAGGTTAGTTAGGTAGTTAGTCCCCTGTAATTTCAGGGGACTAAGTCAGAATGAGCATGAGTTTGAAGGCAGCCTAGTATTCCACTGTTTCAGAAAAGCAAAACTAACAGAAACAAAGCGAGGTAATCCCCAGAGCCCTAGAAGTGCTCCCTCTAATCTCTAGGAACTCTGTTTGTACACTCTTCTATGCCCTTCTTCTAAGATTTTGTTTTATTATTTTAAATTATGTGTATGTGTCTATGTAGGGTTATGTGCATTGCAGGCATGCTCCCACAGAGGCCAGAAGAGGACTCATGATTCCCTAGAACTGGAGCTACAGGCTTTTAGAAGCCACTCAGTGTTGTTGCTGGGAACTAAATGTGGTTCCTTGACAAGAGCAGTGTATTTGTTACTGTTCTATTGCTGTGATAACTCAGCTACTAAAACTCAGCTACTAAAGCAATTTATAGAAGGGTTTATTTGGGGCTTCCAGTTCCAATGCAATAGAAATCCATCACAGTCTTGGCAGAAAGGATGACAGCAGGCAGGATGCTGGAGTAGCAACTGAGAATTAACCTCATTCAGAAGCAGGAAGCAAAGAGCACATTGGGGACAGCAAAAGGCTTTTGGAACTTCAAGGCCTACCCCTCCAACAAATCCAGACCTCCTAATCCTTCATAAATAGTTTTACCCACTTGAAACCAAGTATTAAAAGGCCCAAGACCTTTTATTTGATATTTTATTTACATTTCAAATGTTATCCCATTTTTCAGTTTCCCCTATCTCATCCCTTCCACCTGCTTCTATGAAGGTGTTCCCCCACCCACCCACCTACCCTCCCACCTCACCACCCTGACATTTCCCCTATACTGGGACATTGAACCTTCACAGGACCAAGGGCCTCTCCTCCCTTTGATGCCCAACAAGGACATCCTCTGCTACATATACAGCTGGTGCAATGGGTGCCTCCATGCATACTCTTTGGTTGGTGGTTTAGTCCCTGGGAGCTCTGATGGGTCTACTTGAAAGGGCCCAAGACATATGGAGGATATCTCATTCAAATAATCACAAGCAGTAAGTGCTACAGCCCAATCAACTCTCTAGTCACATTGATGACCTTCCCCAGATACTCCCATCTTTATCTTATGAGTTCCCCACTATGGGAATCTTATGGAAAAGCCACATATTGAAGAGCCTTTATAGTAATTGTCCTGGCTGGTTTTGTGTGTCAACTTGACACAGGCTGAAGTTATCACACAGAAAGGAGCTTCAGTTGGGGAAGTGCCTCCATGAGATCCAGCTGTGGGGCATTTTCTCAATTAGTGATCAAGGGGGGTACCATCTCTGGGTTGGTATTCTTGGGTTCTATAAGAGAGCAGGCTGAGAAAGCCAGGGGAAACAAGCCAGTAAGAAACATTCTTCCATGGCATCTGCATCAGCTCCTGCTTCCAGACCTGCTTGAGTTCCATCCTGACTTCCTTTAGTGATGAACAGTAACATGGAAGTGTAAGCTCAATAGACCCTTTCCTCCCCAACTTGCTTCTTGGTCATGATGTTTGTGCAGGAATAGAAACCCTGACTAAGACAATAATTTCTATAAAATGTGTGAAGCAAGCCAGGCAGTAGTGGCATGTGTCTTAATGTCAGCACTTGGAAGGCATAGACAAGCAGATCTCTATGAGTCTGAGGTCAGCATGGTGTACACAGAGAGTTCCATAAATCCTGTATGTGTGAGGAGAATTTGATTCACTTATTGAAGTAATCAGCTTACCATACATAGGCCTGGTCTGTTTTCCCTCCCTTATATGAATCTTACTCATACTTAGAAGTTAATAACTAGAGATAGAGACCCCCTCAAGTCTATAAGATTTATGATGCTCCATCAAATAAAGTTCAAGTGGCTTAGCATTAAGCCTATAAATGAAGTATTCTAAGTGACATATGAATATTTTTCTCCCATTCTATGTTTGCCTGACATGTGTGTGTGTGTGTGTGTGTGTGTGTGTATGTGTGTGTGTGTGTTTCTGAGAGAGAGAGAGAGAGAGAGAGAGAGAGAGAGAGAGAGAGACAGAGACAGAGAGAGAGAGATACAGAGTGAGATAGAGAGAGATAGAGAGGGGCAATATTTTGTGTATCTACAAAAGAGAAGTCTACTCCAACCTAAGAGTTGGAGTAGACAAATGACAAATGATTTCTCGTGTGATAAAATTCCTTCTTTCAAAGTTCAGCAAGTTATAATCTTAAATTGAGAAATTTGAGAAAGAACATCAAACAGTATTTAGGCACAAGATGGAAATACTGACCCAGATGAGTTTAACTAGGGGAATGCTATGCTTGCATTAGGAATAACGAGTGTGTTATAGCAATCAAGATGCATGGAGCATTAAGCAGTCCCCACAGTCCAGCCAATACCACTTGACATGATGACATCTGTGAGAGCCTTGTGATTCACAGAGGGATTTCAATAAGTGTTTTATCAACTTTACTACAGTTAAGTACAAGATTAAAGATATTATACATTTGTCCATTTTGCCTTCTTTTTTTTTATTTTTGGCTGGCTTGCTAATATATTACTTAGTGGAGGAATTTCTCTATTGCATATGTAATTGAGAGACATGATAAAAGGGAAGGAGCCTGTACTGGCTTGCTTTTTACTTTTAAGATGCTATAACCTGGAAGTAACTGCAGGGATGGTCTTAATGAGGAGTAGTTATCTTAATCAAACTAGTCTATGGGGATATTTGTGGGGACTGTCTTGATTGTTAATTGATGTAGGAAGACCTAGCCCATTATGGGTGGCACTATTCTTATGAGTTGCTGAACACTATGGGGAGGTGTAAAAGCAAGCAGATGAACATTCACTTCTCTCTTCTCTTGACTACAGATACGATGTGACTAGCTGCTTAAGTTCGCACCTTGACTTCCCCTCAATGATTGACAATAAATTGAATAAACACTTTTTATTCCAAAGTTGGTTTTCACCAGGTTTTTTTCTCACAGCAACAAAATGAAACAAAACCTAAATCTCTGTGTCTTGGCAGTGTGTAGACATTAGATATTTGATGGTGTGTGACTAACGTGTGATCATTATGTATTCATACTTCAGGGACCATGAAGCAGTGGAAGCATGGTGAACTAACAGGACATCTCACCCCAGTATTTGTAGGACAGCTTCCAAATTTCTTGTCATTTTTATTGTGTTCCTATGGCTCCTTTCCCAAGATTGGTGGTATGAACTAGTCCATGTGTCCTGCCAATTGATCTCTTTTTTGCTTTTGTAATTCAGGATATGAGTGAAGCACAAGGCTCACTCCATCCCGTGTTGGAGAGTGTGGCTGCATTTCTCTTACAGTTTATTAGTGGTAGGGAGGCCAGGGAGTTTGAAGATGGCCTCCATTCCTAGTAAGAACAAAGAAACTATAGAAGCCATGAGCAGGAGCACACAACGCAGCAGAGACCATAGGAGGCAGATTTTTGGAGGAGCTTTACAGCCACACCTGCTACAGATGAGAAAACTAGAATCAGTCGGTAAGTTCCACAATGGGCATCATTTTGGGCAAAATAACAGGCTTGCAAATCCTTGAAGTGTATTCAAATAGTGATAGTAGCAGCTTGATTTCTGAATCTTTCTTAATTAAGATCCCATTGGAGCTCTTTAAAAGCAGACTCAGTATCGTTAACTGAACTTTGCAGCTGCCATTAATTGAATTCTACAAGTGATAATAATTACAACAAAATTCACATCTATGAATGAGACCTATGGAAGCCTGAGAGTCCTTACACTACCATTTTTGCAGCTCTGAGGGTGGAATCTGGAGCCTGTGGCGTAATTAGTAAGTGCTCTACTACTGAGTACTATTCGAATACCATGTCACATAGTTTGCCAATATTGAAGATGCTCATAAAAATAAAAAATAATGCCTCTACAAGAAGCCAATCAAAACATTTCTTTGCAACCAAATGCATACTCAACCTTTAAAAGGTACTCTCAATACTGGATCAATTGGTGGTCAGCATGTAGAAAAATGCAAATTGACCCATTCTTATCTCCTGTACAAAGCTCAAGTCCAAGTGGATCAAGGACCTCCACATAAAACCAGATACACTGAAGCTTATAGAGGAAAATGTGGGGAAAAGCTTTAAACACATGGGTGCAGGGCAAAATTTCCTGAATAGAACACCATTGGCTTATGCTCTAAGATCAAGAATCAACAAATGGGACCTCATAAAATTGCAAAGCTTCTGTAAGGCAAAGGAAACTGTCAATCTGACAAAATGCCAACCAACAGATTGGGAAAAGATCCTTACCAATCCTACATCTGATAGAGGGCTAATATCCAATATACACAAAGAACTCAAGAAGTTAGATTCCAGAGAAACAAATAACCCTATTAAAAATGGGGAACAGAGCTGAACAAAGTATTTTCATTTTTTTTTATTGAATATCGTCTTCATTTACATTGCCAATGGTAAAACCTTTCCCGTTATTCCCCCTCCCCTAACACCCTAATCTCTTCCCCTCCTCCTTCCCCCTGCCTCCACGTATATGCCTCTCCACCCAAAACACTCCCTCCTCACCCCCTCAGTTTCCCTTGAACAAAGAATTTTCAACTGAGGAGTATGGAATGGTTGAGTAGCACCTAAAAGAAATGTTCAGCTTCCTTAGTTATCAGGGAAATGCAAATCAAAACAACCCCGAGATTCCATTTCACACCTGTCAGAATGGCTAAAATAAAAAATTTAGGTGACAGCAGATGCTGTTGAGGATATGGAGAAAGAGGAACACTCCTCCATTGCTGGTGGGATTGTAAGCTGCTACAACTATTCTAGAAATCAGTTTGGCAGTTCCTCAGAAAACTAGACATAGTACTACCTGAGGACCCAGCTATACCACTCCTGGGTATATACCCAGAAGATGCTCCAACATATAATAAGGGCACATGCTCCACTATGTTCATAGCAGCCTTATTTATAATAGCCAGAAGCTGGAAACAACCCAGATGTTCTTCAACAGAGGAATGGATACAGAAAATGTGGAACATTTACACAATGGAGTACTACTCAGCTATTAAAAACAATGAATTCATGAAATTCTTAGACAAATGGATGGAACTAGAAAACATCATCCTGAGTGAGGTAACCCAATCACAAAAAGAACACACATGATATGCACTCACTGATAAGTGGATATTAGCCCAAAGTCTCAGAATACCCAAGATACAATTCACAGACCACATGAAGCTCAAGAAGAAGGAAGACCAAATAGTGGGTGCTTTGGTTCTTCTGAGAAAGGGAACAAAATACTCACAGGAGAAATTATGGAGATAAAGTGTAGAGCAGAGACTGAAGGAAAGGCCATCCAGAGACTGTCCTACCTGGGGATTCATCCTATGAATAGTCACCAAACCCGACACTATTGTGGATGCAAAGAAATGCTTGTGGAAAGGAGCCTGATACGGCTGTCTCCCAAGAGGCCCTGCCAGAGCTTTACAAATACAGAGGCAGATGCTAGAAGTCAACCATTGGACTGAGATCAGGGTCCCCAATGGAGGAGATAGAGAAAGGATTAAAGGAGCTGGAGGGGTTTGCAACCTCACAGGGAGAACAACAAAATCAACCAACCAAACCCTCCAGAGCTTCCACAGACTAAGTCATCAACAAGGGGTACATGTGGCTCCAGCTGCATTTGTAGCAGAGGAATGCCTTGTCAGGCATCAGTGGGAGGAGAGGTCCTTGGTCCTGTGAAGGCTCAATAGATGCCCCAGAGTAGGAGAAATGAGGGGCGGGAGTGGAGTGGGTGGAGGACCTTCCTCATAGAAGCAGGGGGATGGAGGATGGGCTAGGGGTTTTCTGAGTGAGGAAGGATGGGTTAGGGGTTTTGTGGAGGGGGGAAACTGGGAAAGGGAGTAATGTTTGAAATGTAAATAAAGAATATATTCCATAAAAAGTACTTTCAAATTCACGTGTGATATGTTTCTTTAGTATAGAGTTAAATGTTACCCTCTATCCACATTCTGTAAAACTGTCACACTTAACAGGTGTTCAGGGTGTGTGCTGGAGCTACCCATTATGTTAACTCTGTTAAAGCTCAGAATAAAATCTCCTATAGGTGACTTGTTGAGCACAATAATTAAATCAAATTGCAACACTCTGAAATTACCTTCTAAATAAACTTCCTATGCAAAATGATATTCATTGGTTTCTATCATGAGAGTAGTTGTCATAGTATTATAATGACAGCTATGGCAGACAGCACATATTGACAGTGACTTGGTGATAATGACCTTTACTTTTTTTTAACCTCATCTTTGCATGTGTGTGGTGTATATATATGAAGGAGTTTATGTGCATGTATGTGAGTGTGGATCCACAAATGACAACCTCACCTCTTGGTCAATATCTTGCTTCTACATGGTAATCAAAATCTGGATCCCTGCACTACATAGCAAGCACTGAAACAGCTCCCAATCTGCTTTACATGTTTCTGTGTTTGATAACTTAATACTGGCAACCCAAAAAGATACATACAGCACTATTTCCACTCTACAGTCATTGGAGAGAAAGCAACATTAATTGTTTCTTCCTGTATTCTGCTGTTCTGTATTAAAGGACATCAGCTTATTTTTATAAACCTTATTAGACTTTCCAATCAGCTCTACCTTAGTAATAAACACAAGCTGAAGAGGTGGCATAAATAGTTTAAGGTTATTCTCTATGACATCCAATACATTAATTTTGGTAGACAGAATCAAGTACACAATGGACACCTAAAAATGTTATTTTCTGACAAATGAGCAAATATACGATCGGCCCATTCGCTTTCTTTCTTAGCCAGGAAAAGGTCTTCAAACAGACTTTCCTTATAATTTTCCTAATATATTCAAGATATAGAAAGACTCATAGACAAGTTTGGGAGTCTAGGCTCCTGAACCATGAATATCACTTAGTAACCTAATGACCATGACTACTGATTCATCCAACTTTGCCAGCAACTATATCCTAAACAGAAGGCACAGTAGAGGAAAAGCCAAAATTTTCCATATAGGACTTGTATAACCTACACCTTGATTCTCTTCATTTGATAAAAAAATGGATTTTAGCTCGTTCTTAGTCTATTATTTCATAAACAGTCAGGCAAACTTCAAAATTGCCTAGATTATACATTCAAATATATGAAAATATAAACTGAAATAGATCTTCAGACAAACCATTTTACAATCAGTTTCTGACCTTATAAGCCAACAAACACAAAGAATCTATTCTAAAAATAGATAACTTATAAAAACTGGCATTGACCATGCTTAAAGATGAGCTTGGGTTTGTTTAGAAGCAAATTATCAAAGCACATTAGCTGCTATTATTGAACTTGCCAAGGACAAAAGAAGTGTAATGGGATAATTGACAATGATTAGAAAGAGATTTATCATTCAGACAGATAAATCCACTCTATACCTAATCCACAGAAGTAAAGAACAACGTGTTCTCTAATAGGATTTCATTTATGTGATGTAGTATTTGATTTATGGTAATTGGAGCAAAAACAAAACCACTACTGAAAAGAAATTACACAGTAAAAATGAACTAAGAGGTAGAAAAGCTCTGATTGTTTAATATGAAGCCAACTCTCTGCTGCCATATGATTTAATAAGTGTACAAAATATAAGAATAATTTTGGAAGGAGGGAAAGTCCTTGTCCAGACCTTGTCCAATCATATTTACAGGGATAACGAGCGTCCTCCTTCCTAATCACATCCCAGTGGCCATTCAGGCAGGATATCTAATTCTCCAAAGGGAATTTTACTTTTACTTTAAGTAAAAAGAAAAAAAAAGTGGTGATTCTGTGACAAGACATGATTTTAGCAAAACCTGCAGATACACCCTCAACCTAGCTTGTTATGGTGGCTGCAACAGATGGCCAATGAACACTAATCAGTGATGAGACCATATATCCCACATATTCCTCGAAGCGTATAATTTTAAATTTGTGTTTTCATGAGAACCATATAGCCATATATCATGGAATCCAGAGAAAGACTTTTCAGTTGTTTAGTGAGGTTCATATGTTGTAGACAAGGAAATTGTGGTGCAGACTGCTGAATTAAATTAGGGCAAACCTAACAGCTGATTGGGAAGGCAGAAGAGGCTTGCAGATGCGAGCCCCAAGCCTGCCTGCCACTGTGGTGTACCAATCCGCCTTTGCCTGTCTGACACCAGGCTTACAACCTCTGGGTTACACTGAACTCTAACACTAGGTCCCAGGTCAGGGCTAATCCTGGTACACTTCACGTGGCTAACTCCCTCTTTCATAGGGAAAAAAGCAACTCTGCATATTTTAGGAGAGAAAATTGAGATCTAGGTTGCATGTCTGTAGCACAACTGACATGGTAGAATTGTAGCCGAAAGGACTCCTCATCTAACTTGATTTGAGACTGTGAGGAAGCTGGCTTTTTTCCCAGCTAGATTCTCTCAGATTGCAAGCCTTACAAATTAATATCAGTGTACAGGTCTGGGGTCTGAAGAATAGCAGGGCAGGCTAAAATAGAATTGAATGCTGACCACAAGAGAATTTTAATATAGAATGAAAACAAAGGGCAGACTTCTAATCCTGCCCCTCACTGAACTGCATTGCGACAACACTGGAGCACCCGGAGGAGACACATGGTGTCAAGTGACATCAGACTGGATTCTCCCACCTATCTCTTTCCCTCTCCATCTTTCTCCAGATGAATCTCATTTAAAAAAAAAAAATCTAGGACACCTTTGCTTCCCACTCTACAGAGTTATTTATGTCCCTCCTTCATTTCTGAGAATGCAAAACTATAGCCAGATACCTAAAATGTGCTTTGAAAAGGAAGAAATGCAAGCTCTTTTCAGAAGAAAATCTTAGGTATAACACTTCAGTTGCTTTGTGGAGCTTAGTTGAACCATGGTCACATGACTTCTTTGTTTGTGTTGTTTCATTTTTATAGAATCTGATGAGGGAATTAACATTCTTCAACTTGCTTCCTCTAAATCTCCAGCTTACCCTTCAGGGATGACCTTGTTTCATGCTGTAGTGAGAGAGGTTCTGTTAGGACAGCCAGCACAGGATACACTGAGCATAGCTTCCTCAGCAAAGAGACATAGTAGACACATCTCTTTCTGGGTGTAGCTTATGATTAAGCCCTCTGCAAAGGTCTGAGCTTCTTTCAAAGCTTCAAGATTGACTTTTGGTGGAGACTATAAGTGAGAGAATTTGAACCAACTGAAATAACAGATTCTTTTGAAATGTAGATTTTGAAAAATAGATTCTTTATCAAAACAAAAATAGAAAAAAATAGCCCTCCAATAAAGGAATATCTCTGGAATTGTGGGGCTGTCCAAAGATGGTGGCTAGTATAGACTAGAAGATATCTGCTTCTTTAGACTTCTTATTTTCTATAAATTTCCCATGATTAACATGGGCTTAAAAATGGGTTCCTGTGCTTGATATTTCACATTCATTTATGCAAAATTATGTAATGCTTGAAAGAGAAATCCTAAACTTTGATGGATTGTGGAACTACTAAATGCTGTAAATATTTGTAAATGATCCTGTCTTTTCCTCCATCACTGATCCTCTGCATATGATACGCCCTTTTGGTAGTTCCCTCTCCTAATGGAAAAAAGAAAGGCTCATCTTCTTTTCCCTTAGAAGACCAGTTCAGTTGTTATATCCCCCTTTTCATTTCTAATTTTGTTAATTTGGATACTTTCTCTGTGCCTTTTGGTCAGTCTGGCTAAGGGTTTCTCTGTCTTGTTGATTTTCTCAAAGAACCAGCTCCTGGATTCGTTGATTCTTTGTACGCTTCTCTTTGTTTCCACTTGATTGATGTCAACCCTGAGTTTGATGATTTCCTGTCTTCTTCTCCTCCTGGGTGAGGTAGCTTCTTTTTGTTCCAGAGCTTTCACATGTGCCATTAAGCTGCTAGTGTATGCTCTCTCCTGTTTCTTTTTGGAGGCACTCAAGGCTATTAGTTTTCCTCTTAGCACTGCTTTCATTGTGTCCCAAAGATTTGGGTATGTTGTGCCTTCATTTTCATTAAATTCTAAAAAGTCTCTGATTTCTTTATTTCTTTTTTGGCCAAGGTATCATTGAGTAGGGTATTGTTCAGTCTCCATGTGTATGTGGGCTTTCTGTTGTTTTTGTTGTTATTGAAGACCACTCTTACTCCATAGTGATCTGATAGGAGGCATGGGATTAATTCAATCTTCTTATATTTTTTGAGGTCTGTCTTGTGACCAATTATATGGTCGATTTTGGAGAAGGTACCATGAGGTGCTGAGAAAAAGGTATATTCTTTTGCTTTAGGGTGAAATGTTCTATAAATATCAGTCAAATCCAAATGCCAAGGTAGATTGCAAACTTAACCAACAATTGGCACATCCTCGCTAGACAGTTTGAACAACTTAGATCATTTTTAAGTTTCTTTGGCTTAAAAACTGAACCTGGTAAGTTTTACTAACAATGCAAGGCTCTTAAAGAAGACTTTCATCACTTCCATTTTAAATTGGAAAAAAAAGAAATGTCAGTAAGAAGGAATGGATCTATACAATTGTGTAGAAGACAAAGAGAATTGAAAGGAGTAAGATTAGTGATGGAATTGAAGGGTGGCAGAGTATTAAAAATTCACTAAATATACATTATATACATAGATGAAAATGGCCTATGTAATGTAGTATAACAAAAATTTAACACTTAATGAATAGAATAATATATACACAAACACAACTTTCCCTTCCCCCAACGTCAACAGAACATTCCTTTTTAACAGTGGAAAACGTGACAGAAGCCCTTACCGACTTCCCACTTGAGAAGGCTGTTGTCCTCCCTCTCCATTTTTCCAATGACATACCAGATACATGCCATCCAGTGTGCAAGGAGAGCAAACATGGACATGAGCAGGGTGAGGACGATTGTGCTGTGCTGAGAATAACGGTCCAGCTTCTGCAGGAGGCGCAAAAGGCGCAGCAGCCTTACAGTCTTCAGGAGATGAACGAGTGACACCTGTGGTGGGACAGAGCAACACAGCTTGGAAGCCACATCCACAGCACAGCATTTTCTGTAACCCATACCCAAGGTAGAAAGTTTCTGGAAGGAAGAATCATGGTAGCTTAGATCCTGTGGACATACTGGTGTGTTTTGGCTCCTCAGACATGATATCAAGAGTAAGAATGAAGTAATGTAGGCTAAAAGTTACAGAGGTTATTTTTCCTGAAAAAAAAAAAAAACCTTAACTTTATTAACTATAATTGCTGTTCTTCCTATGAGGTTGCAAAACCCTTCAGCTCCTTCAGTCCTTCCTCTAACTCCTTCATTAAGGAACGCACCCTCAGTCCAATGGTTGGCTGCAGGAGTCCGCCTCTGTATTTGCAAGCTCTGGTCAAGCCTCACCTCCTCTCTCCCTGCAGCATCAACATCTCATCTACCATGTACCAAGTTGGTGTGGATCACAGGATCACCTTCTAGGATTTTAAAATCTTGACTTTGTCACTTAGAGAATTAATGTGAATGAACTATGTTTAAAAGGTAGCTGAATTTGATAGATGACAATTTTTAAGTAAAATGAAGCCTAGTATAGAACTCCCAATAGGGAAGGTCATGTGAATCTGGAGGTGATGCAGATACCTCATCCTCACTCGTCTCAGGGGGAATGGTTCAGAGAAAAAGATGGACCTTTCTTTCTGTGACCATTTCCACAAGCATGGCCTGTGAGCTCCACTTCAGGAAGACATACCTGGTGATTTGCTGGGACATTCCAAACAAAAATAATTGCTCACACAAGAGTAGCAGCTTCCTGCTCCGAATGACGATGCAAGCTTTTGATGAGTGGGGGACCTCAGGATTCTTATTGCTTTTTGAGATCTGTATCCCAAATTTGTCATGATTGAGAATTATGAGGGACTTGTGGACAAGTGTATCTAAACAAAGTGTCAGGTAGCAGTTTTATATTTTACCAATTGGCTATAATAAAACAAAACAACAACAAAATGTGCCCAATTAAAATAAAAAAGTTTTAATTTTTTGCTCAGATGGTAAATAATACCCTTACCTTTCCACTTTATCAGTCCTTCCTAATATTGTCCCTGTCAGAACATTTCAGAGTGAGGTGCACAGTAGATTTCTATTGGTGACTATATGAATGTATTGAAAACATTTGCCAAGGGCAATTAATGGCAGTTAGGGCCAAAGCATACAGGGGGCTGTACTCTGTTATGAGTTTCTTCTATGGAGATGTATTCACTGGACATATTTTAAATCTGGACATATTTTAAATCAGGCTTATTTTTAGTTTCAATGTCTAAGGACATTTCTTCTTATAAGCTGTTCTCATCACATGTTTTGTTAGAAAAAGAACAGAATATCTTGAACAAGCTCTTTAGTTCAAATAGAACATTTTATACTTATTACCTTAGTTAAGGACAGCAGATTCAGACTGATTTTTAAATGACTAGGCCTTTCAAAAGTAGGAGCAGTATCTCTAGTAGAAAGTTCCTTTGCCCTCTTGTTTTCTTTTGTGACTTACATTATTCATGAAGCATTTATGTAATATTGCCAAGACACTGAGAAGGGGGAGGGGAGTGGTGAAGGGGTCACCAAGTCAGAGAATCTCACCTGTTAATTTAGGCAACCATGATGTTAACAGTACAGAAACATACACTGAATATTTCTTGTATATATTCATTATTATATATTAGATGTACATATTTAAAATTTTCCTATTTCAGTGCCCAGAGAAAAATAGAGCATAAGAATTCTCTTAATATTAAGTAGCAAAGCAGCAAATTAATTTAAAATCAGATTGTGCTAAACAGAATTTGGTCAGAGAATTTAGAATACTTTAATAAACCTTCTGTAACATATACTCCTTTTAGATTATTTTGGATATTTATGAAATCCCTGCTTGAAGCCATCTCATTTTCGTTATGGTACTTATCTAGACAAATACATTCGTAAAACTTCTTTAGAAAGCACAGGTAACTATCCCCTATCATGTCAATTGATATTATGTGCTAGCTTTTTTGGGTAGCTTTCGTCCTGATGACATAACCCTCAATCTCCCAACTCAGAATAAACACACACACACACACACACACACACACACTGAAAAATATTTTTACAGTATATGGAATTAACAAATACGTAAGCCTGCATTAAGAAGTTGGGACAGAATTTTTGTCTTCACCAATAATGTCTGAATTTGAAACTGTGATCCCTTGACTACTCTTGGAAACCAGTCATTAAAGTCTTCACAAAGGATGTGATGTACATGAAGAACTATCAAATTATAAGGGAATTTGTTTAATTTCAACTAATATTTTAGTACATTTGTTTTTACAAGTTGACATTGGTTATTATAATAAAAACAAAACACAACAAAACAACAACAACAAAAAACATGTGCCGAATCAAAACTGTTCTTCCTAAACATCTCTCTGGTTATAAGGAAGCACTTAACAGTTTTTAAAAATGTCAGTCATTGAATGTAAAAATAATCACTAGTGTAAATGGAACCCTTTCTTCCTTGTGAAGAGACCTGATAAGAGGCTTGGAAGAAGAAAGAACAGAAAGTGCAAGTGTTAATCAACTCAGGAATCTCATTTTATATTGGGGTTATATCATTGAATAACCCCAATATTCCCTTACTCTAATTCCAGCATTCCTGTTTGACCAGCCTACAGTTAGCTTTGTTAATGTATAATAAAATTATAAGGAGTGACAGGGTTAAAGATCACAAAAAGAGAAAATATGTTTTGCATTTCTCCATCAAATTCTCCAGTCAATTTTCCTATTAGAAATCTAAAGTGATGATTTAATCCCTAGAGGTGGTTGGGTATCAAAAGATTTGTTTAGTGAGTCAAAATTTATGACATATTCAGGCTTTCTTTCTGTATATGCTATCTTGGTTTCTGAGTATTGAAGGAAGAGATCAGAAAGAATTCACTTCCTCAAGTGGAGAATTTGGCCTGCATGTCAATAAATATCTCCACATCCTTATTAACGAGGTCACAAACCACAGGGAGCAGTTAACAGAAAATACATGAAAGTCAAACATACAACTTAAAAGGCCACGTGAAAGATGTTTACTCACCACTGTTACATTGAAAGCATACAGGAGGTCAAAGGGCAAGGCGGCAATCAGATCAATGATGAACCAGGTGGTGACATAGTGGATGCAAATGGATCTCGCTTCAAAGATAACTTGGCCAGACTTGCTGACATAAGTTGTTCGGAAATTAAGAATAATATCTGCTTGGGGGGAAAAAGAAAAAAAATGAGGAAAAGAGGAGAAAGAAAAAGAATAACAATAATACTTTTAAAAAGAAAGAAGGGAAGGAAGGAAGGACGGAAAGAAGGAGGGAAGGAAGGAAAGAAGGAACAGGGAATGCAAGCAGTCAGGGAAGAAATGTGTATAAAATTACACAAAAATCAAAGAAATATCAAGCTATTTTAGATTAGTACCCTCACTATTTCAATGTAAGTGAAATAGTTTCAATGAGAAAATACTGAAGAAGGGCAAAGGACACTGTATAATGTGTTCAGATGCTGAAAATTCCAGCCATTAGAGTAGTGAGATTACCAAGTGCCCAGTGTGCAATATTCTAGAACTTGTCGGGAGATTGTGTCACTCCATGGTAGAAACAAAGTCATACAGATCATCTTGGCTAACATCTGCCATGTGCAGTAATTTTATGCACAATATTTAGCAAATCATTGTGTGAATATGAAATTCACCTTTGACATTAAGTCACATTTCTTACTAAGTATAGCAGTTGCTTTTTCTCATCTATTGCTAATCTTTCCCTTCTGTTCTTATATTTTATGTAATAATTTTCAAACTTTCCTTACATAATTCTTTTATTACATGTTTATTGATCCCTTTACCACAGACAATACCCTTATGAGTGCTACTCAAAGACAAACCCACAGTCAAGCAGCCAAGCATGCTTTCTTAAGTTGAAAGTCATCTGTATATAAATGAGTATTTCTCAGGCTGACATTTGCTTCCTGCGTTAAGTAAATTAAGATGTATATTTTCTTTAAAACAAAGTGCATACAGGTCACAGTGAATTTCAGGATGGGTACACACTTAAAAGGATGGCACATGTGGGCAGCTGACTCTAACAGACACTATGATTCTTATTTTGGGCAAATACATTGGTTCAATTTCTCACAAATCAAATCAGGATACATGGGAAATCAGTTAATGTAAGTAGGAATTAAAGTAATTACCAAACAATGGAAAGTCTGAGCTACAGAATAAGTCAACATTATATGACGATTTGGGATTTGGGCTAATTTAACTTATTAAAAATAAGAACAGTGTTCTGTTACGTGAAGGATTTACTGACACCATGATCATGGTGTTGACTGCTAAAACCAATTCATTGGTTATGTCCCATCAAAATGACATTGCAATGAGCAACAAGATATTTTGTTAGGGTAATTTAATAGGGAGATAGAGGGGATATGATGATACAATTTGATAATATTTCATTTTATTTATGTATGAAATTCTCAGGAATAAAGAAAATATTTAAATTAAATAAAATATTTAATAACTATTAAAATAAAACAAAACCCCTGAAATTATCAAATTACTCATAGCTGGGCGGTGGTGGTGCATGCCTTTAATCCCAGCACTTGGGAGGCAGAGGCAGGTGGATTTCTGAGTTCGAGGCCAGCCTGGTCTACAGAGTGAGTTCCAGGACAGCCAGGGCTACACAGAGATATCCTGTCTCAAAAAAAAAAATTACTCATGATGGTGGTCATTATTAACTTGAAAATACAGAAGAAATATTTTTTGTCTTGTTACAGGGGATTAAATGGTAATACAAAAATAACTAACATATCACAGAAAAAATTATATAGCAGGGCTAACAGGGAGCCTCTTGGTGTTATGAGAAATCCAAGGCTGATATTTGCTAAGGAAATCTCTATGATGGTGGGGTCACAAGAGAATAACTGTAGTTGATGACATTAATTAAATATTTCAAAATAGTTAGTACAACTGCATATTCTTCAAATAATGACATTATGTTTATTAAAACTGGTAGATAGGCCAGCTATCCTTATGCAGCCATTATACAGCATATACTCAGCCATTATAGAGCACAAACTTATACGGAGTGCCACAGATATGTACAATTATGTATATATATATATATATATATATATATATATATATATATAATAAAATGATGGTTTACAAAGATGACTCAGCAGGTAAGGCTACTTGGTGCCAAGGCTGATGACCTGAGTTAGATTCTGCCTTCAACAAGTTGTTCTAGAACCTCTACACATAAGCTCTGACATACACAAACACCTGCATCAACAAAAGTTTATGTTACCACATGAATAACCACACAGAATTATGATCGCTAATGTTTGCACGCAACTTTTCTTGATTCTACTTATTAATGTGTACACTTATCCAAGATAACAAAACACACACACACACACACACACACACACACACACAGCACACACACACACACAACACACACACACACACACACACACACACACACTATGGTTTACTTATGACATTTCATGGTTTGCATGCTTGGTTCTCAGACAGTGGTACTATTTAGAAGATATTCCAGAAATGTAAGGAGCAGAGCTGAGCTCTAAGAAATAGGTCATTAGGAGCAGATTCCCCCCCCCCCCCCGCCCTCTCAATCTTGCATGTCTCATTCTCCTTCAAATCACTAAACAGGTCTGATGCTGCTTAGCTTCTGCCATCAGTGATTGGCACTCTGAGGGTGGTATTGTTGCAGACCTGCCTCACTTTGAATCCCTTCTGTTTTCACGCAAACAGATCTGTACTGCCATGGCTTAACAAATATGATGAATTGTAACTTCCAAACCCATGAGCTAAAAATAAACATGTTAAGTAGTCCTTCTGGAACTCCATTCATAGCAATGCAAAACTAGCAAAAACACATTGAGCCAAAACCAAACCAAAACAAAAACCCCAAGCCATGGGAAATTAACTGAAAAGAATTTTCATTCTCAAAACATTTATATTTCCTTGTGTTGACATCTGACACATCATCCATTGTGTCCTATTCTATTTAATGGTATTTAATGCCATTAGCTAAGAGACAGAGAATTATGGAAACACTTTGGTCTATAGCCTTTATAAAGGGCTGATCCTAATCCACTGCACCAAAATGAAAACATAATTGAATTCTCTGATGATGCAGATCACAGGTAATTAATTACATTCTGAGATAATTTGCTTCATTGTCTTCATGCTTTATATGGCACAGTTAAAGACTAACAATAAAGAAACACCGGATGCGTAGCTTTCTTGTTTTCAGACATCCAAAGTATTTCTTTTCCCCTTCCACTGTCTAGTTGCATGTGTGAGCTGAAAAGCAAAGAAGTTAAACACATTTCCCTCTGAGTTTTATTTTCCGTAGAGCTATGTTATTAGAATGTTTATATTCCTAAATAAAAGGAAAGGGAGGGAGTACTTTTGGTACAGAATAATTTAGTAGATTACTTTATTAACCTTCATGACAGGTGGGAAATAATTTAAAAGTCATATTGGCTTACTTGTTAAAAAGTAAATTAAAATATGATGATGTGCACAAGAACACATGCACTGCATGTAAATAATTACTAACATCATTTAACCATCTTTTAGAAAATTAATTGATGTGGTATAGCATGGGTAGAGAGACAGTTAAGTAAATCAGCTCTGGCTGATGTTCTAAAGAAACTCAGAGGTCCCATTTGTCAATTCTTGATCTTAGAGTATCAGCCATTGGTGTTCTGTTCAGGAAGATTTCCCCTGTGCCCATGTGCTCAAGGCTCCTCCTGTTTCTTGTCTATTAGCTTCAGTGTGTCTGGCTTTATGTGAGGGCCTTGATCAACTTTCACTTGAGCTTAGTACAAGTAGATGCGAATGGATTGATTTGCATTCTTTTGCATGACAGCCTCCAGTTGTTGAAAAGGCAATCTTTTTTCCACTGGATAGTTTTAGCTCCTTTGTCAAAGATCAAGTGACTACAGGTGTGTGGGTTCATTTCTGCGTTTCAATCCTATTCCATTGATCTACCTGTTTGTCACTGTACCAATACCATGCAGTTTTTTTTTTTTTTTTTTTTTTTTACCACTATTGTTCTATAGTACTGCTTGAGGTCCCAGATACTGATTCCCCCAGAAGTTCTTTTACTGTTGAGAAGAGTTTTAGCTATCCTGGGTTTTTTGTTATTCTAGATGAATTTGAGAATTGCTCTTTCTAACTCTATGAAGAATTGAGTTGGGATATTGATGGGGGATTACATTGAATCTGTATATTGCTTTTGGCAAGATGGTCATTTTTACTATAGTAATTCTGCCAATTCATGAGCATGAGAGATCTTTTTATCTTCTGAGGTCTTCTTTGATTTCTTTCTTCAGAGACTTAAAGTTCTTGTCATACAGATCTTTCACTTGTTTGGTTAGGGCCACACCAAGATACTTTATATTGTTTGTGACTATTGTTAAGGGTGTCATTTCCCTAATTTCTTTCTTAGCCTGTTTATCCCTTGAGTATAGGAAGGCTACTGATTTGCTTGAGTTGATTTGATAACCAGCCCCTTTGCTGAAGTTGTTTATCAGCTGTAGGAGTTCTTTGGTGGAGTTTTTTTTGGCCACTTAAGTAAAGTTTCTGTAAGGCAAAGGACACTGTCAATAGGACAAAATGGAAACCAACAAATTGGGAAAAGATCTTTACCAACCCTACATCTGACAGAGGGCTAATATCCAATATATAAAAAGAACTCAAGAATTTAGACTCCACAGAGCCAAATAACCTTATTAAAATGGGGTACAGAGCTAAACAAAGAATTTTCACTTGAGGAATATCGAATGGCTGAGAAGCACCTAAAGAAATGTTCAACATCCTTAGTCATCAGGGAAATGCAAATCAAAACAACCCTGAGATTTCACCTCACACCAGTCAGAATAGCTAAGATCCAGGTGCTGGTGAGGATGTAGAGAAAGAGGAGAACTCCTCCACTGCTGGTGGGATTGCAAGTTGGTATAACCACTCTGGAAATCTGTCTGGCGGTTCCTCAGAAAACTTGGCATGATACTACCAGGGGACCCTGTTATTCCACTCCTGGGCATATACCCAGTGGATTCCCCAGAATATATTAAGGACATATGCTTCACTGTGTTCGTAGCAGCCCTATTTATAACAGCCCGAAGCTGGAAAGAACCCAGATGTCCCTCAGTGGAAGAATGGATACAGAAAATATGGTGTATTTACACAATGAAATTCTACTCAGCTATTAAAATCAATGAATTCATGAAAATGAATTCAGGCAAATGTTTGGAACTGGAAAATATCATCCTAAATGAGGCAACCCAGTCACAAAAGAACATACATGGTATGCACTCACTGATAAATGGATATTATCCCAGAAGCTTGGAATACCCAAGACACAATTCATATACCAATGATTCCCAAGAAGAAGGAAGAACAAAGTGTGGATACTCTGGTCCCTCTTAGAAGTGGGAACAAAATACCCACAGAAGGAGATACAGAGACAAAGTGTGGAGCAAAGTCTAAGGGAAATACCATCCAGAGAATACTCCACCTAGTGATCCATCCTATATAGTTACAAAACCCAGACAATATTTTTGATGCACACAAATTCTTGGGGACTGTAGCTGGATATAGCTATTACCTGGGAGGCTCTGCTAGTGTATGACAAATACAGAGGGGGACACTCTCAGTCAGCCATTGAACTGAGCACAGGGTTCCCAATGGGGGAGCTAGAGAAAGGGCCCAAGGAGGTGAAGGGGTTTGCAGCACCATAGGAGGAACAATGATATGAGCCACCCAGTACTCCCAGAGCTCCCAGAGACAAAAACATTAACCAGATAGTACATTTGGTCTTACCCATGGCTCCAGATACATAGGCAGCAGAGGATGGCCTTGTTGGACATCAGAGGGAGGAGAGACCCCTGATCCTGGAAAGGCTCCATGCAGTAGTATAGGGGAATACCAGGACAGGGAAGCTCGAGGGGGTTCATTGGGGAACATGAGGGGAGATGGAACTTTCGGGTAGGGGTACCAGGAAAGGGGAAATCATTTAAAATGTAAATAAAGAATATATCTAATTAAAAACAGAGAAAGAGGAAAAAAAAGAAACTGAGTCCATTGCTCATGAGACACTGCTTTAAGCATAGCATTTTGTCCAAGGACATTTGGGCCAAAAGGAGTGGAGACAATAAACAGAGAACATATTGATCAAGAGGCTCAGGGGTTAGATAGTCCTAACAAGGATTAGAATAAACCATTGGTGATAACTATAAAATTCCCTATACTCTGACTTCTGCTGGGCAAGTCAGTATCCATCTCTCTTTCTTGCTCTGAAGTGAATGATTTATGAAAAAGAAAAAACAATAGAACCAGCAGGAGACAGCAGCATGCAAGAGCAATAGGACTCACAACAGAGGATTAAGGGAGAGAAACCTAGATGAAGTGAGGTGGATCCAGGCTAATACTTGTTTCTCTTTCCTGTAGGTGGAGCCTCTGCTGTCCTGATAGACATGATGATAACCTTCACCCTCGATATATTGCTCCATTTCAAGGGAAGTTACATAAAAGTCCTGTATCCTAACAGTTTACCTTATGTAGGAATGCCATATACTCTGCTTTGAATAAGAAATCCTCTACGGGCTTATGTCTTTGAACATGTGGCTCCAAGATAAAGGCACAGTTTAGGTAGACTAATGAACCTTTAGGGATGGAGCCTCATTGGAAGAAGTATGTCACTGGGCATGAGCTTTGAGGGTTTATAGCCTCATCTAACTTCCTTTCTTGTTTTCTGCTTCTTTTGCATAGAGAAAATGTGGTTTTTCTGTTTCCTGACTACTAGGCAGGCCTAGTGTTTCTGTCACCATTCCCTATTTTACCATGGTGGATTTTATCTCCCCTGGAATTGTGAGCTAAAGTAAACTCTTTTTTTTTTTTATGAATAGCTTTTGGTTAGGGCATTTTATTACAACAATGGAAAGGGTCCAATTCACCATCTAAGTAATCTTTAGTAATGATAAGCCTTCTGGAGTTTTTGTTTTAGTTTGATTCTGAGACAGGGCCTAAGTATATAGTCCAGTTTAATCTTGAACTTATGATCCCCTTGCTGAGATAGAAGGTCAGTGTCATCATGCCTGGCTCTCTCATGGCTAGCAATAGGCAGTTCTTTCAAGTCAGAGTGCATGGTTGAATACCTGTGGCTCGCTTTCCTTGACTCTAGTTTTACAGTCAGCAGCAACACAGAACTTAAGATCCTCTCTGTAAATATTCTGTTGTGGTCTCCTTTTTTGCTGTAATAATGCACCGTGACCAAGGCAACATGTAGAAGAAAGCTTATTTGGGCTTAGGATTCCAGAAGGTTGAAGTCCATGATGGAGGAGCAGAGGCACTGGATAGCAGGCATGTTGACTCAGCAGAAGCTGAGAACTCATGTCTTGAATCACAAGCACAAAGCAAAGAAGGTGAATCCAAATCTGTCTGAGTCTTTAATCTCTCTAAGCCTACCTCCAGGGACATATTTCCTTTAAAAGGGCCATATCTTTTATGACTCCACAAATAATACCACCAACTAGGGACCAAGAATTCGAATACCTGAGACTATGGGAGATATAGCTTTCACATTATCACAGTTAGCAAGCTTAGCTCTCAGTACCCTGGTCTAGGGACCTTCATTTCTTTCAACTGCCTCACTGATGCAGGTCCCCTTCCTCTCCCAAAAGAATGAAATACGATCCAATCTTTAATCTTCTGGATATCACAACAAAGTACAATGAAATAAAGGGTGTAGGAATTGTAAGACTCTTTCCTGTATGTTATGTCACTGTAGAAACCAAGATGCCTCCTTTATCTTTAGAAAGAAATGTTAAATATCTTAATGTAGCAAAGAAGACTACTTTTGAATGTGATTACTATTTCTTTAGAGTTAAGGTTAGAGTTAAACTGACCATACCAAAGTGTGCTATACAAGTGTAGAGGTTGTCACGTGTTCTCAGAATCCAGTTACTGAAAACTTTCCAAATGAAATGATTCCTTTCAATGTTACAACATATTTAGACACTACTTCACATTGGTCCATGTATTTCTACCCTGCATAGAGCTCTTGCGACTCAAAGAAAAGCAAATCACCTAAAATAAATATGCCTTTGTTTTTACTACAAGCTTTTTATCTTCTCATGATCTTATGCTATCACATTTTTATAAGTGCAGAGAAGTATTACCAGAGAACCTTATGTTTGGTTAAAGTAGACAGCAAACATATCTAGCATATCACCATTAAAATTCTTCTATTATCCATAACTATTCATTTGTATAAGCTTGACATTGTACATGACTGTCACTATATTATGCAAGTCTACCATAGCAAGCAACTTGTGTATCATGCAGAAAAGTGCCAATTTGGGTTCTTTAGAACTTACCTACTTTTTCAGTGATATTTAAAGCAAAATTAGACATTTATCTTTAATTTAAAATACATTAATTGGTGCTGTAGACATGACTTAAAAGTTAAGAGCATTGGTTTTCCTTTTAGAGGATTTGTGTTAAACTCCAAGCACCCACTTACTGGGCAGAGACCATACCTGACTCCCTGTGAACATAGTGCAGGCTTGGGTCACAAACTTTTGCTATATCCCAGTGGGATACTGACTGTGCTTGTGAACACAGTGACCCTAGTACACCTGGACAAGACTGCTAAGAATTTCTTATTGATCTGAGAGTAGAGTGGCAGATAGAATGGAAACAGCGGTCAAATTCTTGCTGTACACATCAGTCCACATGTTCCCAGTCACTATTGCTGTACTTCAAGGCTTCCAAACAAAGACACAGGATCTAGGAGTGGCTTATCAGAGTTGTCTAACTTGTTCATGATTATTTCTGTTTCTATTTTATAGATCTGGAACACACTATACAGTCTTGCTGCCATGCCAATAGAAAACTAATAATAACCAGCATTTACTAAATCATTATTTGGTGCTAGGACTGTTTTCACTATTTCATATGTGTTCACTGTTTTTTGCCTCATGAGGTCACTATAAAGCCATCCATGTGTCAGTGATGTGTTTGGAACAATGTATTACAAACTCAGATCATCTCTGAAGACCACTCACAGTGGCAAGGCTAGGTTTCACAGTTGTCTCCTTCGTTTCCTTTCATCACTGTGGAAGAGAACACTTCTAGTGATTTCTATGAGGGTTTATGGAATTCGAGTGAGTTTTAGAATCATAAAAGTAGTATTTAGCACTTCAATTACAGATTGCCTCAAACAAGATATTCAACTTTTAAAAGTGTAGTTTAAGAATAACATATATACTGTAAAATGAACTAACATTAAAGAAAGAGTTAGATGAATTTTCCAAGGCTAGCTGTTCCTGAAATCACCAATGGTCAGGGGTACAGTTAGAATCAGAAGAATTTGTGATCCACACTAATTACTACCTTCCCCCAAATAACCAGCACATTTATTACCATACAGGAATTATACATGAATCAGTTAGAAGCATAATATAAAGAAAAAATAAAGCTTTTGCTTTCAGGTATAGAGGCTTTCACTAGGAAACAAAGTACTTTTGTTGCTGTAGAATGCTTCATTAACTTACTATGCAGATGTCTATGTTTTAATTTTCATTTTGATGGTATATGGGTTTATTTGAAAGTGGTATATCAGTGTTAGTCCTTTGAGAAATACACATGTAAATATCCATACATAATACACATATAAATTAATGTATGTATACATATGTAGATAATCAAATAAACACATATATTTGCTTGTAAATGTCTAGGATGACCTGACTTTAAGTCCATTTTTCTGGGTCACCAAATATCCATCTACTTTAATAGAGACTGCCAAAAAATTTAATGGAAAGAACATACTTATTAATAATATGTAGTATATGACTGTAGTATTAACCTGTAGTATACGATCCTTTATCTTAACTCTTTATCTTTCCTTAATTAACTAGAATTTCTATTTTACCTTTCTTCTAGTAATATTTTATGGTGGTAAAGTCATCTCATATTTTCCCATGGTCTGTGATGCTGAGCACTATAACTACATTTGTATACCCTTTCCTATAAGGTACCCAGTCAGGACTTCTGCCCAGTGGAAATCACCCTTTTCTCTTCCTCTTCTATCTGAGAGGTGCTGTGTATACTCCTATACATTGTGTTTTATTTGGGAGGTTATGTCTACTTAGAGGTCATTAAGAAACCCCACTCTGATGCCTCTTGGTCCTTTTAACTTCTGCATTTTATTAAAAGCTTATTGAAATTGATTTCATACAGTGTGAAAAGGGAGTCAATATTCATATTTTCTAAATGGATATCCGATTGATCTAGGATAGCTTTTGAAAGCATCATTTCCTGGCAGCACCTCAGCTGCACCTCTGTCATACATAGTGTTTATACATGTGTGACTCTGATTCTGCACTCTGCATTTGCTAGATACCCAATTTTCACCTTTCTAGCAGAGGCAAAGGCAGATGTGTTCAAACAAAACTTCCAGATTTGCGAGAGTATTTACAATAGAGCTAATACACTTGACTCTTGTGAAAAATTTCAAATATAATTTAATAGAAATATGAAGTATTATACAAAAATAAAATTAAGTTAAAATTTAGCGTTTGAAATACATAAAACCATGCTTAAGTAAAAGGGCAAAAAGATTCTTTTTTTGTAAATAAAAAAAGATTCTTTCTTAAGCCTATTGTGATTTCTTGACTATTTCTATAAATTCCATCAGTGGAAATTGTTCATATTTTATTTTTATGCTTCAGTTGCTGGAGCTTGTAGTTTCCATAACTCAGACTATGTTCAGGCACTATATACAGTGCAAACATGAAGACCAATGTTTCTGGGCTGGAGAGATGGCTCAGCAGTTAAGAGCACTGACTGCTCTTTTGAAGGTCCTGAGTTCAAATCCCAGCAACCACATGGTGGCTCATCTGGTGTTTCTGAAGACAGCTACAGTGTACTTACATATAAAAATAAATAAATCTCAAAAAAAGAAAGAGTTATGTTTCTAAAGCAATTGTTGTAATATATAAGCAGGACCAACCAACAACTCTTGAATTGGAATCCAAAACTCTAGTTGCATCTTAATCGAGGTCATTGACACTAAAAAGGCAAATAGAGAAGCAAAATTGTTTTTATTTTTAATCAGCTGTCCCTTGGATTGTCTTGGAAGAGAGAGTTAAACCAGAACACTCCAAAATCACAGGACAAGCAAAATCCAAAGTCCAAACCTTTGCATGTAGTAATTAGCAGGAACAGTAGGGACAGAGAAGGCCAGTGTTCAGGGGCCAACAGATTCTCAAGTACCAGGTCATAATTCCAGTCAAGGTGAGTCAGAAACAGTATTTCTAACTCCAGATGGAATCTTGAAGGAACCTGAAGTTGCAAGATATTTTGACTTATTACTATTTTGCACTGAAGAATTCTCTCCAAACCCTAGCCAGATCAATTCTATTTTGTAGCAAACCTGTTCCTTGTGCCCAACCTCAGCAAAGCAAGACATCCTTGCCCAAGAGACCCTCAGAATCACTGAATCAAACTGGCTCAGCCTATGTCCTGTGGGCCTCCAGTTATTTCTGTACTGGAACACTAGGTATCACTATGAAACACACACTTTCCTCATCTTTGTTGTCGACTGAGAGTCATATAGAACAGGTGGTGGTAGACAGACCTACCACTGAATGGCTAGCTTAGAACTCTACAGATGTCCCTAATTTTCATCCCTGTCATGAGGAATCCCAATAAATCATTTCATTCTTTATGGGTTCTTGAGTCAAATCTGAGGTCAAGTGATGTGTTTATTTGACATGTCCTTGAGAAAGCCATGTAGCTATTTCTAAGCAAATTTGTCCCCGTGTCACATAATATTTCTAGAGAGAATGGGAGAAACAGCTACCAACTCTAGAAACAGTTTCTAGAGTTTTAAGAATTTTTCAGGTAAAGCAAACAACATTCAAAATATACCAAATAATTATAGAAATCACAGTGCACAGGCTACCAAAATGTAAAGATTAATAAGCAAATCTTGGTAAAAACAATGAAATAGCCTCACCATGCTTTATGTTGTGGTTAAATGTGCATTATCTTTATTGGGCAGATGCAGCACAAACAAAATTTCAGTACTCAGGACTGAATATGGCCCAAAACTGTAAGGCTAAGTCTTTGTCTCAATAAGTTGTTTTCTGAAACATCATTTTAGTCATCAAAATAGAGCTAACCCTTCTCCCTTCCTTCCACAAGAATCGATGGTGCATAGCTTTGGTAGATCGTATTACTCAAGCTCATTCATATTTCATTAGCGATTCAGTGTTTTTTCTTAGAGAGAATCATCTTAGAAAATAAAAGCCTAGAGAGGTGTCCAGTGAGGTTGCTAAGGGGGTAAGCAAGCTTTGTGACCAAGCCCAACGACCTGAGTTCAATCGCCAGAAGCCATGAGGAAAGAACCAATTCCTGCAAGTGTTTGATAACCTCCACACCCACACTCACAATTAAATAAATAAATGTGACTTTTAAAGATAGCAGGAATGGCATCTAGATCAATGGTACAGCTGATGTGATCTTAGATTTAAGAGCCAGTACAATCAATCATCAAACAATCAATTCAAAGTGATGATCTTATTATACAGGGAATGTGAAAGAAAATTAGCTCAGGGTGACTCAGAATATGGTCACTTATTTCAGTTCTTATTACATATTCTTTTTTAGTTCAAAGATGAGGAAAATTGCATCTAATATTTAAAATTGCTTTTCTTCTCTTTCCTTCTGTCTAAAAGCCTTATAATGTGACTCTAAAAGTAACAAGAAATATGGCTAAAAATAGTTGGCTCATTTTTTTGACAGAATAAAGGGTTGTAGGTAGGGTGATGCTACCAGCCCCCTTTGCTGTGGATGTGGTTTCTCGTCTGGACTGTTGCAACTGAAGTTGTATGTATGGAGTTCTCGGTACGGTCATAAATTCATACACATTTGCTCTTCCAGGCTCCTTTTGATTTGCTCTTTATTGCTGATGATGGGAACAAAGACAGATGAAGTGACCTTAGCAACAACGTATTCAAGATGGTAGATGAGCAGTCAGCCTTGACTCCAAAATTTTTGTATAAGATTTCTCTCTTTCTTCTCCTTCCCCACTTTGTTCACATACACAACCACCAGGCTCCCCGATCGATCATGCAATGTTAACTGCCCTCTTTTCCACCAACGTCTACAGTAGCATTTCCTGACACAGTGAGAAGAGTGAGGCTGATTAGCCTCTGCATTCTTTCACCATCATGAGAGGAGACTAACCCAGTTCTTACCTCCACTCCTTAGTTTTTCTTTTAACTCTATATCAGTGAGCAGTAGCATCTCAGCACATATCACTTCTGCAGCTACCCATGGTGCTGTGTGGTAAAACAAGTCAATGAGAACTAACATCCCATGACTAATAGATGTTGTGGATGGCCCTGGTGTTCTTTGTATTTTGATGTTAATTCTACTTTCCCAGGAAGGGCTGTCTGGAATTAAAAATGAGTCACATACTTGGTGACATCTTGTGAACCTTCCCCTAATGAATAAAGGAACCAATCACTGGACGAGTAGGCAGGACTTCCAGATTGGACAGAGGAAGAGAAGAGACAGGAGAGAGATAGGTGCTTTTTTGATAGGGACATGGAGAGGACAAGATAGCAATTAGGACAAGGTAGCTATTAGTTTCTCCCAGTTTAGAGGGAACATCTGCCAGGATTTGCCACCTGAGGATTTAGATTTAATATGGCTTACAAGATTAGGATTCTAGTTGATATACCCAGAAACTGAATTACCACTGACTCTAAACTAAGTTTGTGTGGAGTTTTCCTTCATGCAGCAGCTCATGCAGAGAGACAAGTAAGGCAACAAAAAGGGGGTTTGCCAGGGTTTGCCAGAAGTTCACCACAAAAGGGAGTTTTGAAGCATGGGGCTAGCATGGTAACGACCTGCCAATGGGAACTTAGTGAGCTGAGTGTAGAGATTTCAAAGCTCTGACTCAGAGTCGCCATGAGATGAGAACAGGTTGGCCACTGCCCACCAGTGCCTTGCCAGGATTAGTGTGGATTTTTTTTTTATTATTTCCCACAACAAAAACCTTTTGCAATTGATTAACAGAACAGATCACTAGCTTCCTCTGACCCAAAAGTTAAGACAGTCATCAGATAGCATCAGAAGCTATGGGAGCACTTCCCCCATCTTGCTATAACTACCTCTCCAACATTTTCATTAAAGTATCTTTATATTGATTTAAAATTTTCTTTATTCTGCTACTGTAGAACTTCACAAAGCTGAGAATTGGCACCCACAGTAATGTAGATGAATGTTTTCCAGGCCATGATCATTTAATTTAGCTCCAGAATAAATGTTTATATCCTTTAAGGTAAGAACTGTGGTTTTTGCATTACCAGAGCCTTCCTCAAATATATGCAATAATACACATATCAAAATCAGAAAAAATGTGTGTTTTAAGTTTGTATATGTATATATTTGGGTATGCATATGTTGCACATGTATATGTATATGTGTATACATACGAATCATCCCATGGTATGGTGTGCAGGTTTTTATAGTTGTATGCTATGGATAGTAGATCATTGTATGATGTGGATGTGTGGATCATTTCACAGTACGAAAGTGTGAACCATCATATGACATGGATGTGTTTTACTGCAAAATAATAATGTTCTCATGTCACACACATGAAATACCATTTCCTTTCTGCCTCTCTGCCAGTACCATTTTCTGTTTTAGTTTTTTTTTTTTTAAATGATTCGTTTGTTGGCTAATAAAATTTCTAATTTCCCCATTGCTTGACAATTGTTATTGCCTGGTACATCTTTCATTTTCTATACAATCCAGCTTTTCAGTGTAGTTTAGAATCTCCATTGTATTATCATCTGAAGGAAAACATCTCTCCTACGTTTTCCTATGCACTTTCTTACTTATGCACTCAGATTCATCACCTCGCCATTTACATGAATGCCCTGTCTCTATAGCTGACTAGAAATTTTCACATTTATGTTTTTAACTCATTCACTTTAAATATTGCTGCTGATCAACTAAAAAGTAAATAACAGTTTATTATTAACTAATAAAAACAAAATATTTTTAAGTTTCTGTAGAATATTAAAGAAATAATGATTTTTATGGAAATAAAAATAGATGATACTGTTAACCTCCTGTTAATAATATTAAAACATGCATATATCTTTTGCATGCTATTATTTAAAAATCATAATCTCTTGTTATGGCTATATGTGGTTATACAATGAAATATGTCCCTGTGGGATCAAACATGGGTTGATAATAAAACATTATTGGGTCTTGTCTGTCTCCAGCTCTCCCACTCTGTGACAGTGTATCATTTTGGAAAGATGATTATGTTTTCTTTTTCTTTCTTTCTTTTTCTTTCTTTCTTTCTTTCTTTCTTTCTTTCTTTCTTTCTTTCTTTCTTTCTTTCTTTCTTTCTTTCTTTCTTTCTTTCCTTCCTTCCTTCCTTCCTTCCTTCCTTCCTTCCTTCCTTCCTTCCTTCCTTCCTTCCTTCCTTCCTTCTTTCTTTCTTTCTTTCTTTCTTTCTTTCTTTCTTTCTTTTTTTTTTTTAGAACTAGAGATTTAAGAATTTTCACCTGAAGAAATTCGGATGGCCAAGAGGCACCTTAAGAAGTGCTCAACATCATTAGTCATTAGGGAAATGCAAATCAAAACAACCCTGAGATTTCACCTTACACCAGTCAGAATGTCTAAGGTCAAAAACTCAGGAGACAGCAGGTGTTGGCGAGGATGTGGAGAAAGAGGAACACTCCTCCACTGCTGGTGGGGATGTAAGATGGTACAACCACTTTGGAAATCAGTCTGGCAGTTCCTCAGAAAACTGGACATGACACTTCCAGAGAACCCTGCTATACCTCTCCTGGGCATATACCTAAAGGATTCCCTGGCATGAAATAAAGGCATATGCTCCATTATGTTCATAGCAGCCTTATTTATAATAGCCAGAAGCTGGAAAGAACCCAGATGTCCCTCAAAGGAGGAATGGATACAGAAAATGTGGTATATTTACACAATAGAATACTACTCAGCAATTAGAAACAATGAATTCACAAAATTTTTAGGCAAATGGTTTGATCTGGAAAATATCATCCTAAGTGAGGTAACCCAATCACAAAAGAATACACATAGAATGCAATCTCTGATAAGTGGATATTAATTGGCCCAGAAGCCCTGAATATCCAAGGCACAAATCGCCATACTGGGGTGCCATGTCGCCTTGTCATTGACCAAGGTGAAGTTCCTCTCCCAGCCTTCAAGCAGGAATTCCTGTGTTAGCCATAATCCCCTCCACCTAGGGCCAAGCGCTCAGACCAGGGCGAAGCCCACAGTTCTCCAAGGACCTGCAGTTCCCTGAGTCGCCAGCTACCTGCGGAGCAAGCCAATCAGGTCTGCAGACCAGTTTCCAGTCTTTGGGGAAGGGTCTTCTCCGCCTGTGTATATATATATATATATATATATATATATATATATATATATATATATATATATATATATATATATATATATATATATATATATTGGAGACCTTCATTAAACTTTGAGCCCTGAGCAGGAAATCTTGTCTTGGTTCCACGTTTCTCCCGTCACCCTGTTCCTATCCCCACCCTTCCTTCCAGGGAACCTGGTAACCCGTTTGAATGTAGTCACAGGCAAATACATCCCTCCATCACCTGATCCAGTGTCAGCTGTCTCTAGACATGCTGTTAAATTCTGGGTCGGCCAGGGGAAGACGTATCAATGGAGTATGCACCAGCATTGCAGCTGAACCTGTTTGGCAAAGTTCCTCCTACACAGCATCATATTCCAGGACACAGATAGGGAAATGACAGGGTGACAAGATGACCAAAGACCAGTACAGCCGTGCCATCTCTGAAGGAGACCCTCTCGTCCAGGAGAACTAGTCACTAAGTGCCCTCCTCTCCTCATACTTTATTCTCTCTCTCTCTTTTTTTTTAAATTCCATATATCCTTTGCTTACATTTCAAACGACTTCTCCTTTCTCTGGCTCCCTGCTCCCCTCTCCCCGCAAGTCCCATAAGCCCTCTTCGCTCCCCCTGTTCCTCCATCTACCCCTTCCCACTTCCCTGTTCTGGTATACCCCTATACTGTTGCACCCAGAATTTCCAGGACCAGGGGCCACTCATACGTTCTTCTTGGACATCATTTAATATGTGGATTATGTCTTGGGTATTCAAAGTTTCTAGGATAATATCCACTTTTTAGTGAGTGCATACCATGATTGATCTTTTGGTTTTTTTTTGGTTTCTTTTTTTTTTTTTTACTTGATATATTTTTTATTTACATTTTGAATGATTTCCCCTTTTCTAGCCCCCCACTCCCTGAAAGTCCCATAAGCCCCCTTCCCTCCCCCTGTCCTCCCACCCACCCCTTCCCACTTCCCCGTTCTGGTTTTGCCCTATACTGCTTCACTGAGTCTTTCCAGAACAAGGGGCCACTCCTCCTTTCTTCTTGTACCTCATTTGATGTGTGGATTATGTTTTGGGTATTCCAGGTTTCTGGTTAATATCCACTTATTAGTGAGTGCATACCATGATTCACCTTTTGAGTCTGGGTTACCTCACTTAGTATGATGTTCTCTAGCTCCATCCATTTGCCTAAGAATTTCATGAATTCATTGTTTCTAATGGCTGAATAGAACTCCATTGTGTAGATGTACCACATTTTTTGCATCCACTCTTCTGTTGAGGGATACCTGGGTTCTTTCCAGCATCTGGCAATTATAAATAGGGCTGCTATGAACATAGTAGAGCATGTATCCTTATTACATGGTGGGGAATCCTCTGGGTATATGCCCAGGAGTGGTATAGCAGGATCTTCTGGAAGTGAAGTGCCCAGTTTTCGTGGGAACCCCCAGACTGATTTTCAGAGTGTTTGTACCAATTTGCAACCCCACCAGCAGTGGAGGAGTGTTTCTGTTTCTCCACACCCTCTCCAACACCTGCTGTCTCTTGAATTTTTAATCTTAGCCATTCTGACTGATGTAAGGTGAAATCTCAGGGTTGTTTTGATTTGCATTTCCCTAATGACTAATGAAGTTGAGCATTTTTTAAGATGCTTCTCCACAATCCGAAGTTCTGCAGGTGAGAATTCTTTGTTTAACTCTGTACCCCATTTTTTAATAGGGTTGTTTGGTTTTCTGGAGTCTAACTTCTTGAGTTCTTTATATATATTGGATATTAGCCCTCTATCTGATGTAGGATTGGTGAAGATCTTTTCCCAACCAATTTCCCTTATGAACATCAATGCAAAAATACTCAATAAAATTCTTGCCAACTGAATACAAGAACACATCAAAACGATCATCCACCATGATCAAGTAGGCTTTATCCCAGGGACGCAGGGTTGGTTCAATATACGGAAATCCATCAATGCAATCTACTACATAAACAAACTCAAAGAACAAAACCACATAGTCATTTCATTGGAAGCTGAAACAGCATTTGACAAAATTCAGGATCCTTTCATGCTTAAAGTCTTGGAAAGAACAGGAATTCAAGGCCCATACCTAAACATAGTAAAAGCAATATACAGCAAACCGGTCGCCAGCATCAAACTAAATGGAGAGAAACTTGAAGCAATCCCACTAAAATCAGGGACTAGACAGGACTGCCCCCTTTCTCCTTATCTTTTCTTTCTTTTTTTTTTTGTCTTTTTTTTTTATTCGATATATTTTTTATTTACATTTCAAATGATTTCCCCTTTTCTAGCCCCACACTCCCCGAAAGTCCCATAAGCCCCCTTTTCTCCCCCTGTCCTCCCACCCACCCCCTTCCCACTTCCCCGTTCTGGTTTTGCCCTATACTTCTTCACTGAGTCTTTCTAGAACAAGGGGCCACTCCTCCTTTCTTCTTGTACCTCATATGATGTATGGATTAGGTTTGGGGTATTCCAGTTTTCTAGGTTAATATCCACTTATTAGTGAGTGCATACCATGAGTCACCTTTTGAGTCTGGGTTACCTCACTTAGTATGATGTTTTCTAGCTCCATCCATTTGCCTAAGAATTTCATGAATTCATTGTTTCTAATGGCTGAATAGTACTCCATTGTGTATATATACTACATTTTTTGCATCCACTCTTCTGTTGAGGGATACCTGGGTTCTTTCCAGCATCTGGCAATTATAAATAGGGCTGCTATGAACATAGTAGAACATGTATCCTTATTACATGGTGGGGAGTCTTCTGGGTATATGCCCAGGAGTGGTATAGCAGGATCTTCTGGAAGTGAGGTGCCTAGTTTTCTGAGGAACCGCCAGACTGCTTTCCAGAGTGGTTGTACCAATTTGCAACCCCACCAGCAGTGGAGGAGTGTTCCTCTTTCTCCACACCCTCTCCAACACCTGCTGTCTCCTGAATTTTTAATCTTAGCCATTCTGACTGGTGTAAGATGAAATCTTAGGGTTGTTTTGATTTGCATTTCCTAATGACTAATGAAGTTGAGCATTTTTTAAGATGCTTCTCCTCCATCCGAAGTTCTTCAGGTGAGAATTCTTTGTTTAACTCTGTACCCCATTTTTTAATAGGGTTGTTTGGTTTTCTGGAGTCTAACTTCTTGAGTTCTTTATATATATTGGATATTAGCCCTCTATCTGATGTAGGATTGGTGAAGATCTTTTCCCAATTTGTTGGTTGCCGATTTTTCCTCTTGATGGTGTCCTTTGCCTTACAGAAACTTTGTAATTTTATGAGGTCCCATTTGTCAATTCTTGATCTTAGAGCATACGCTATTGGTGTTCTGTTCAGAAACTTTCTCCCTGTACCGATGTCCTCAAGGGTCTTCCCCAGTTTCTTTTCTATTAGCTTCAGAGTGTCTGGCTTTATGTGGAGGTCCTTGATCCATTTGGATTTGAGCTTAGTACAAGGAGACAAGGATGGATCAATTCGCATTCTTCTGCATGCTGACCTCCAGTTGAAACAGCACCATTTGTTGAAAAGGCTATCTTTTTTCCATTGGATGTTTTTCAGCCTCTTTGTTGAGGATCAAGTGGCCATAGGTGTGTGGGTTCATTTCTGGATCTTCAATCCTGTTCCATTGATCTTCCTACCTGTCACTGTACCAATACCATGCAGTTTTTAACACTATTGCTCTGTAGTATTGCACTCTACTCAATGATACCTTGGTCAAGGAAGAAATAAAGAAAGAAATTAAAGACTTTTTAGAACACAATGAAAATGAAAACACAACATACCCAAATCTATGGGGCACAATGAAAGCAGTGCTAAGAGGAAAACTCATAGCCCTGAGTGCCTCCAAAAAGAAAATGGAGAGAGCATACATTACCAGCTTAATGACACACCTGAAAGTCCTAGAACAAAAAGAAGCTATTTCGCCCAGGAGGAGTAGAAGGCAGGAAATCATCAAACTCAGGGCCGAAATCAATCAAGTAGAAACAAAGAGAACCATACAAAAAATCAACAAAACCAGGAGCTGGTTCTTTGAGAAAATCAACAAGATAGATAAACCCTTAGCCAGAATGACCAAAGGGCAGAGGGAAAGTATCCAAATTAACAAACTTAGAAATGAAAAGGGAGATATAACAAGGAAACTGAGAAAATCCAAAAAATCATCAGATCCTACTACAAGAGCCTGTACTCAACACAACTGGAGAATCTGGAGGAAATGGACAATTTCCTTGACAGATACCAAATACCAAAATTAAATCAGGACCAACTAGACCATCTAAACAGTCCCATAATGCCTAAAGAAATAGAAGGAATCATAGAAAGTCTTCCAACCAAAAAAAGCACAGGACCAGATGGCTTCAGTGCAGAATTCTACCAGACCTTCAAAGAAGAGTTAACACCAATACTCTTCAAACTATTCCACAAAATAGAAACAGAAGGAACACTACCCAATTCCTTCTACGAAGCCACAATTATGCTGATACCAAAGCCACAAAAAGATCCAACAAAGAAAGAGAACTTCAGACCAATTTCCCTTATGAACATCGATGCAAAAATACTCAATAAAATTCTTGCCAACCGAATCCAAGAACACATCAAAACGATCATCCACCATGATCACGTCTCCTGAATTTTTAATCTTAGCCATTCTGACTGGTGTAAGGTGAAATCTCAGGGTTGTTTTGATTTGCATTTCCCTAATGACTAATGAAGTTGAGCATTTTTTAAGATGCTTCTCCGCCATCCGAAGTTCTTCAGGTGAGAATTCCCTGTTTAACTCTGTACCCCATTTTTTAATAGGGTTGTTTGGTTTTCTGGAGTGTAACTTCTTAAGTTCTTTATATATATTGGATATTAGCCCTCTATCTGATGTAGGATTGGTGAAGATCTTTTCCCAATTTGTTGGTTGCCGATTTGTCCTTTTGATGGTGTCCTTTGCCGTACAGAAACTTTGTAATTTTATGAGGTCCCATTTGTCAATTTTTGATCTTAGAGCATACGCTATTGGTGTTCTATTCAGAAATTTTCTCCTGTACCAATGTCCTCAAGGATCTTCCCCAGTTTCTTTTCTATTAGCTTCAGAGTGTCTGGCTTTATGTGGAGGTCCTTGATCCATTTGGATTTGAGCTTAGTACAAGGCGATAAAGATGGATCAATTCGCATTCTTCTGCATGCTGACCTCCAGTTGAACCAGCATCATTTGTTGAAAAGGCTATCTTTTTTCCATTGGATGTTTTCAGCCCCTTTGTCGAGGATCAAGTGTCCATAGGTGTGTGGGTTCATTTCTGGATCTCCAATCCTGTTCCATTGATCCACTTGCCTATCATTGTGCCAATTCCATGCAGTTTTTATCACGATTGCTCTGTAGTAATGTTTGAGGTCTGGGATACTGATTCCCCCAGAAGTTCTTTTACTGTTGAGAATAGTTTTAGCTATCCTGGGTTTTTTGTTTTTCCAGAAGAATTTGAGAATTGCTCTTTCTAGCTCTATGAAGAACTGAGTTGGGATTTTGATGGGTATTACATTGAGTCTGTAGATTGCTTTTGGCAAGATGGCCATTTTAACTATATTAATCCTGCCAATCCATGAGCATGGAAGATTTTTCCATTTTCTGAGGTCTTCTTCGATTTCCTTCTTCAGAGATCTGAAGTTCTTGTCATATAGGTCTTTCACTTGTTTGGATAGAGTCACCTCAAGATACTTTAGGCTGTTTGTGGCTATTGTGAAGGGTGTCATTTCCCTAATTTCTTTCTCAGTCTGCTTATCCTTTGAGTATAGAAAGGCTACTGATTTGCTTGAGTTGATTTTGTAAGCAGCCACTTTGCTGAAGTTATCAGCTGTAGGAGTTCTCTGGTAGAGTTATTTGGGTCACTTAAGTATACTATCATATCATCTGCAAATAGTGATAGTTTGACTTCTTCCTTTCCAATTTATATCCCTTTGACCTCCTTATGTTGTCTAATTGCTCTAACTAGGACTTCAAGAACCATATTAAAAAGATATGGAGAGAGGGGGCAGGCTTGCCTAGTCTCTGATTTTAGTGGGATTGCTTCAAGTTTCTCTCCATTTAGTTTGATGCTGGCTACCGGTTTGCTGTATATTGCTTTTACTATGTTTAGATATGAGCCTTGAATTCCTGTTCTTTCCAAGGCTTTTAGCATGAAAGGATGCTGAATTTTGTCAAATGCTTTTTCAGCATCTAATGAAATGACCATGTGGTTTTTTCTTTGAGTTTGTTTATGTAGTGAATAGCATTGATGGATTTCCGTATATTTAACCATCCCTGCATCCCTGGGATGAAGCCTACTTGATCATGGTGGATGATCTTTTTGATGTGTTCTTGGACTTGGTTGACAAGAATTTTATTGAGTATTTTTGCATCACTATTCATAAGGGAAATGGGCCTGAAATTCTCTTTCTTTGTTGCATCTTTGTGAAGTTTTGGTATCACTGTAATTGTGGCTTTGTAGAAGGAGTTGGGTAGGGTTCCTTCTGTTTCTGTTTGGTGGAATAGTTTGAAGAGTATTGGTGTTGTCTTTGAAGATCTGATAGAATTCTGCACTAAAACCATCTGGTCCTGTGCTTTTTTGGTTGGAAAGCTTTCTATGACCCCTTCTATTTCTTTAGGGGTTATGGGTCTGTTTATATGATATATTTGATCCTGATTTAATTTTGGCATTTATGGTCTGTCTAAGAAATTGTCCATTTCCTCCAGATTCTTCAGTTGTGCTGAGTACAGGCTTTTGTAGTAGGATCTGATGATTTTTTGAATTTCCATAGTTTCTGTTGCTATATCTCCCTTTTCATTTCTAATTTTGTTAATTTGGATACTCTCTTTGTGTCCTTTGGTTAGTCCTGTTAAGGGTTTATCTATCTTGTTGATTTTTTTTAAAGAAACAGCTCCTGGTTTTGTTGATTCTTTGTATGGTTCTCTTAGTTTCTACTTGATTGATTTCAGCCCTGAATTTGATGATTTCTTGTCTTCTCCTCCTGGGTGAATTAGCTTCTTTTTGTTCCCGGGCTTTCAGTTGTTCTGTTAAGCTTCTAGTGTATGCTCTCTCCAATTTCTTTTTGGAGGCACTCAAAGCTATGAGTTTTCCTCTTAGATAGATTTCTGTATGTTGTGCCTTCATTTTCGTTAAATTCTAAAAAATCTTTTATTTCTTTCTTTATTTCTTCGTTGACCAAGGTATCATTGAGTAGAGTATTGTTCACTTTCCATGTGTATGTGGGCTTTCTGTTGTTTTCATTGTTATAAAGACCACTTGTACTCCATAGTGGTCTGATAGGAGGCATGGGATTATTTTGATCTTCTTATGTTTGTTGAGGTCTGTCTTGTGACCAGCTATATGATCGATTTTGGAGAAGGTACCATGAGGTGCTGAGAAAAAGGTATTGTTTTGCTTTGGGATGAAAAGTTTTATATATATATATGTTAAATCCAATTGGTCCAAAGCTTCAATTTGTTTCTCTGTTTCCCTGTTTAATTTTTGTTTTCCTGATCAGTCCACTGAGGAGAGTGGAGTGTTGAAGTCACCCATGATTATTGTGTTAGGTGCAATGTGTGCTTTGAGCTTTAGTAAAGTTTCTTTTATGAATGAGCGTGCCCTTGAATTTGGAGCATAGATGTTCAGGATTGAGAGTTCTTCTTGTTGGACTTTTCCTTTGACCAGCAAGAAGTGTCCTTCCATGTCTCTTTTGATGACATTAGGTTGAAAGTCAATTTTATCTGATATTAGAATGGCAACTCTGGCTTGTTTCTTGAGACCATTTGCTTGTAGAATTGTCTTCCAGCCTTTTACTCTAAGGTAGTTTTTGTCTTTGACACTAAGGTGTGTTTCCTGTATGCAGCAAAATGTAGGGTCCTGTTTACGTATCCAGTCTGTTAGTCTATGTCTTTTTATTGGGGAATTGAGTCCATTGATGTTAAGACATATTAAGTAGTAGTGGTTATTACTTCCTATCATTTTTATGTTAATTTTATACTTGTGTGGTTATCTTCTTTTGGGTTTGATGAAAGAAGTTTAATAACCTGCTTTTTCCAGGGTATAGTTTCCCTTGTTGTAATGGTGTTTTCCCCCTATTATCCTTTGTAGGGCTGGGTTTGTGGAAAGATATTGTGTAAATTTGGTTTTGTCATGGAATATATTGGTTTCTCCATCTATAGTGATTGAGAGTTTCACTGGGTATAGTAGTCTTGGCTGGCATTTGTGTTCTCTTAGAGTCTGCATGAGCTCTGCCCAGGATCTTCTAGCTTTCATGGTCTCTGGTGAGAAGTCTGGTGTAATTCTGGTAGGTCTTCCTTTATATGTTACTTGCCCTTTTTCTCTTACTGCCCTAAGTATTCTTTCTTTATTTAGTACATTGGGGGTTTTGATTATTATGTGACGGGAGGTATTTCTGTTCTGGTCCAGTTTGTTTGGAGTTCTGTAGGCTTCTTGTATATTCATGGGTATCTCTCTCTTTAGGTTAGGGAAGTTTTCTTCCATAATTTTGTTGAAGATATTTGCTGGCCCTTTCAGTTGTGAATCTTCACTCCCATCTATACCTATAATACTTAGGTTTGGCTTTCTCATTGTGTCCTAGATTTCCTGGATGCTTTTTGCATTTTGCATTTTCTTTTACTGTTGAGTCCATGGTTTCTATGGTATCTTTGGCATCTGAGATTCTTTCTTCTATCTCTTGTATTCTGTTGATATTTGCATTTATGGCCCCTGATTTCTTCCCAAGGTTTTCTATCTCCAAAGTTGTCTCCCTTTGTGATTTCCTAGTTGTTTCTACTTCTGTTCTTAGATCCTGGATGGTTTTGCTCAGTTCCTTCACTTGCTTGTTTGTGTTGTCCTGTAATTCTTTGAGAGATTTTTGTGTTTCCTCTTTCATGACTTCTGCCTGTTTATCAAAGTTCTCCTGTATTTCTTTAAGTGATTTTTGCATTTCCTCCTTATTGGCTACTAACTTATGATCCATATTCTCCTGCATTTCTTTAAGTGATTTTTGTGTTTCCCTTGTAAGGGCTTCTAGCTTTTGATCATTTTTCTCCTGAATTTCTTTAAGAGATTTATTTATGCCTTTCATGTGTTCCTCTAACAGCATCCTGACCAGTGATTTTAAATCCAACTCTTTTTTTTCTGGTGTGGTGTGTCCAGGACTTGCTGTTGTTGGAGAATTGGTTTCATATGCTGCCATAATAACTTGGTTTCTTTTAGTAACATTCCTAAGTTTGCCTTTAGCCGTCTGGTTCTCACTGGTGTTAGATGGTCTTATTGTCACTGGCTGGTGCCTCAACCTCCTGTAGACCTTTAAGTCTATTTCTGCAACACTGGATGACTGGGTTTCCTCTGGCACAGATTGCTGATATGCTGCCTTCCTCTTTTCTGTCTTTGGAGCCCTGCTGAGTCTTGCCTCAAGCAATGTTATACTTGGGTTGTCTCAGTGAACCAGGTGTTCCCTGACTGCTCTGTCATGGATCGAAGATGGCCACAGGGGAGTCACTCCCTCTGCTGCTCTCCACATAGGACACAGCCCCCCCCTCAGAGGACCCGCCTATGTGCTCATGTTCTGGGTGCAGGCAGACCCCTGGTGGTTTGCACTCCCAGAGATCTTAAGCTAGGGATAATTCAGTACCTAGTGATGCTTTTCTACCCTGGCAGGCAGTGAAGATGGCCTATGTTTTCTAAGTCCAAATTGTAGAACTGACAATGTTTACTCTTCATCTATTTACCTGTATTTATGGAGTATATCATTGTCTATCTGTTCATCTGTATGACTATTTATGCTATAGTCTTAGACGACAGTACAGTGAATTCTCTGTTTTGTCATTTAAATAGTTATAGATCCATTGATGATACAGATGAATAAGCTAGGAAGTGTAGTTATTTGTAAATATTTTAGAAACACTGCAAGGTATAGATCACATAGGTTCAGAAGAAGAACTTGAGATAGGTGGGTGACAACAGATCATCATGATTAAAGATGAGGAAGTTGGGGCAACAGATGTGCATTTGTTTAAAACGTCAGAAGAGGTGACAGTTTCAGTAGAGCCATGACATTACCAGATATATACTTTATTAAAACAAGGACAGGATACAAGCTCTGGCAGTAGCATGGTGTGATGGTTTGAATAGGAACGGCCCCTACAGACTCATGTGTTTGCATGCTTGGACATAGGCAGCAACACTATTAGAAAATTTGGTCTTGTTGGATTAGGGTAGCACTTTTGGAGAAATGTGTGTTACTATGTAGGTGGATTTTGGGGACTCTTATGCTCAAGCTATGCCTAGTGTGACCACAATTTCATTCTGAAGCCTGAGTACCAAGATATAGAACTCTTAGCTCCAAGACCATGTCTACTTGCACATCACCATGCTTCTCACCATGTTGATAATGGACTAAACCACTGAAAATGGAAGCCAGCCCCATGCCATGGTCATGGTGTCTTTTCAAAGCAATAAAGTCCCAAGCACATGGTAATCAGACACCAAGCGTACATGCAAAGAAGAGGGAGAAATCTTGGTAAACGAGCTAGAGCTATTGCTCACCAGCTAAAGTGTGTCAACATGGGGACAGACTCATACTGCAGATACTTTTTTGGGACCTATCAGCATGAAGACAACAGGAGTAAGTAACCTCTAGCAGTGTGAGTGACCTGGAAAAGAGAAGGAAAGAGGAGAGGAGAGGAGAGGAGAGGAGAGGAGAGGAGAGGAGAGGAGACGAGACGAGACGAGACGAGAAGAGAAGAGAAGAGAAGAGAAGAGAAGAGAAGAGAAGAGAAGAGAAGAGAAGAGAGAGGAGGGGGAGGGGAGGGAAGGAGAGGGGAGGGGAGTGAGTGAGCCAAGGAGAACCTGGGAGAGAGATGTCATGGAAGATACAAGGAAAGGGGGAGGAATTCATTGCAGAGAGTGACCCAGGAAGGAGAATGATATTTAAAAGAACACAGAGACACCCTGAATGAAATCTGGAAAAACACTGGTCAGATAAAGACTGACAAGATCATTTGACAAAGGGGTTATGAGTGATTGAAAACTCATCTGTATCCCACTAAAAACCAGTAAAAGAAATAACTTCCTTCAGTGCAAAATATTTCACCTTATGTTTCTGACTTATCTCCTCTCATGTTTCCTTTTTTTTTTTTTAATAAAATGACTTAAATTCACCATGCTTTAGGTTTTGTCTTTTAACTTATAAGCTGGAATAAATATTGGCACCCAGTTTAGCTGTCCTTGTAGGTAAACAAAACAAGAAAGAAGCCAGTCATTTGGACAGACCTCTTTATGTTTAAAATGAGATGAGTTAATCAAGCAAACTTTAAATAGGTTTTGGGGGTGTACCATACCACTAAATATCGAATACTGATCAAATATCTTGTCTTTCTCTTGGTAAGCACATATTTTTACTTATGTCAATATTTAATTTAATGAATAATAAAAAATTGAATTCAGCAAAGCAATTTTACTTGCACCCATAGTTTATTCTCAGAAACATCCACTTTTCAACACTCAGTACCAATTTACTGAAATTATCAAATACAAGGCTACCAGGAAATCCAACATATTTACACTCTGCCTTGATTTTGAGTAAGATGGTTTCATTTGTTGAAGGTCTCAAAGCTTTCCACTCCAGGGATACATTGCTTTTGTCCTTCAAGGGGGAGCTAGGGAAGTGGGGGTTGGTGACTGAATTACAATACAGTCAGATTCTTACTTGTTGCCACCTTGAAAAACTCCTCTCCATGGCATGGACTCCAAATTCATCTGTTCCCTTCTTTGATTGTGTCTTTAAAGTCAAAGACAAATGTGGAGAAGATTTCGCTCTAAATCCAGATGTACCACATATGCCTGTACAAGTTGGAAGGAGTCATAGTTCTTGAACTGTCTGCTAAGCAGTCTCATCTTTACCACAGATTTCTCCCACCACTGTATAAGCTTTTAACTACATGATGCTTTTGGTTTCTTCAGAATACCTTTTGTGACTGTTTTAATTGGTTAACTTACCACAAACTAGAACCACCTGGGAAGAGAGTACCAGTGAGGGCTTGGCTAGACCAAGCTGGGCCATGGCCTTGCTTATGGGGTCTTGTCTGGATGACTGTGGGATGAACAAGTCTAAAAGTGAGCTACACAGTTATCTGGTTTCAGGCCCTGCCCTCTGTGTAGACAAAACGTGGCTGAGTGCTAAACATGCATGTTTTCATCCCTCCCTGATCTTGACTGTAGACATGATATGGCTAGCTATTTGAAGTTCCTGTCTTGACTTCTCTGAAATGATGGATTATAACCTAGATTTGTGAGTTTAAATTAACCTTTCTCCCCTAAGTTGTTTCTTTGTTGAGGTGTTTTATCAGAGCTATAGAGAGTGAACTATAGTGTTTTTTAAATGCCAAAAGGATTGAACTCTATTTTAAAATCATAATTTTTATAATTAAATTAAACCATCCAATAAAGATTCTTCTTAGTTAATTCAAAAATACTTTTAACTATGTGGTAACCATTATGTGTGGATGAGTTGTGGCTACCAGTCTTCTTGATCACATGAATATCCAGAAGTTTCTCTTCTGGAGTTGTCATCAGTGTGTACACTCAGTGAACATCACTCAGTGAACATCCTAATATGCCATGAAAAGAGCAGGCCGGAGAAAAACACCACTCTGGTGTCAGGGAGCCTGTACAGGGAGCTATCCTGAAACAATCACCAATCCAGCGCCATAAAGGCCTGAATGGGCTCACAGCATGGGAAGTATAGTAGGTTGGCCTGATGTTGTTTGTATTTTGATGTTAATTTTGTTTTTTCAAAAGGGGCTACCTCCAACTAGCATCAAATACTCAGGTGATGTCATGTGACCCTTTAACATAGTAACTAAGGCAACGTGCCTACATAAACTAAAACAAAAATCTTGATTTTATACTAGCATCTTAACAGCATACCTGAAAGCTCTAGAATAAAAAGAAGTCATGCCCCAAAGTAGTGGATGGCAAGAAATAATCAAACTCAGTGTTGAGATTACTAAAAACAGAAACAAAAAGACAAATACAAAGAATCAATGAAATAAAGATTTCATCCTTTAAGAAAATCAACAAGATGCACAAACCCTTATCCAAACTAATTTTACTTGATAGTTACCACTTCCCAGAGTTAAATAAAGATCACATAAGACATTTAAACAAATCAATAACTCCCATAACCTCTAGTGTAATAGAGTAACAATTAAAAGCTGCCCCCCTAAAAAAAGCAACAAACACAGGGCCTACAGGTGTCTGCACTAGGTCCTCTGTATGTATGTATATGCATACATACATACGTACATACATATATGTGTGAATCATGTGTCTCTGATTCTTGTGCCTTTTCTTGGGGCTCTTTTCCTTCTATTGGTTTGCCTTGCTCAACTTTTTCATGATGATTTTTGTTTTATCTTATTATATTTTATATTGTTAAAAATGACTATATCCCTCAGAATTGTTGCATAGGAGATGTGCAATAAAGTTTAACTTGCATTCTTCAAACTAAAGTAAATCCTCTTGGGTGATTATGAGAGATGGGGTTGCGTTAGTGGCATGAGTTGTAATGAGAAATATAAATGATCTGAATAATGCCATTTCTGATTTGCTTAAATGTCTCAGAGAGTAGGATGAAGAGAGAAAGTGTAAAAGCCAAGTGGAAAAAGCATCTCACTCCTCTGAGATGCCTCTAAATCAAACTTAGTAACATTCTTCATACTCCATCCTTTATCAGAACAAGCATTATTATTTCATATTTTATGAGCTCTGCGGGGGTGCGCAATGTTGGGGTGAGCACTGTTGGGGTGAGGACTGCTGGGATGAGCACCATTGGAATGAGCACTATTGGGGTGAGGACTGCTGGGATGAACACCACTGGGGTGAGCACTATTGGGGTGAGGACTGCTGGGATGCACAATTCTGGGATGAGCACTGTTGGGTGAGGACTGCTGGGACGAGCACTGTTGGGGTGAGCACTATTAGGGTGAGGACTGCTGGGATGAGCACCGCTAGGGTGAGCACTGTTGGGGAATGTTGTGAATGTTATAGGTGCTTCAATCCAAGCATTTGCATGCATTGTGAAGTAAATTTGTGTCTGTCACACAAATACAATCTGGCAATAAATAAGAATGATGCAAAAATGTTGATATTATTTTCTCTAAATGAGTCTGAAGTCACTTTAAAATATGATTAAAAAATTTCAGAAAGAAGCAATAACACCAAAAATTTCTCATTATGGCCATTACCAAAATAAATATTGTCATGGAAAAATTACATTTCAACTAGAGTTTTATTGAATAATAAATACTACCAAGAATAGTTTGATCTAAAACAACTGTTACAAATGTATTAAATGCATTTGTATGTATTATACTTAAAACTAACATTCTTGCCCCATAATTTTGTTCAGTATCTTGTGAAAAAAATCACTCTAAATTGAGAAATCTTCTGAACCTCCTCTTCCCTTTGCATAAACTCTTATCCATATAACCATACAGCTGATTATTTTACTTCCTTGCTGTTTTTGTTTATACATCAAATACTCAACCAACACTTTCCCTAGCCAGTCCTCAAAATCACAGCCTAGCCTTCCTTAATTCCTTGCTTTAGTTTTCTATCTCAAATTACCACTATCTGGCATGGTATATGTTTGGTTTGCTTCCTGATTATCCCCTATTAGAATATAAATTCTAGAATGTCAAGGATCTTGTCTGTTTGCCTTGTCTTTCTGGTTGTATCCAATACTGTACTTGGAAAATAACAAGCACTTAATATAGATGTATTTAGTTAGTGAATAAATACGTTTTTACAGCAATGCTTATAATTTTCTTGGGTGTGCTGGTACAAGTTTTAAATTCCATCATTTTGGAGGAAGAGACTCCTCTGTTGAAGACAAACCTGGGCTAAAAAATGAGGCCTTGTCTCAAAACAAGACAAAACAAAACTAACACCCAAGGATGTATCTCAGCAGAAGAGGATTTGCTTAATATCAGCAAAGACTCCAAATTAGATTTTCAACACTGAAGAAAAACTTTGAGAATACTGTTAGAGTATAATTTTGTTCACAGCAAAGAATGCTGAGAATGGTATTAAAAGTTTATGGGTTAACTAATAGGAACTAAGGCAAATAAAATACTTTTAAGGGCAAACATGTACCGTTTACATTTTGCCCCAGAAAAATATCAATCACTAAGTTTAGATCAATTTGAAAAGGAAAAAAAAAAACCCAAAACACCACTTTGTAGTTTGATTCAGCTTAGGAGCCCACACAGGCTGCAAACATTGCTAGTTCACACACTGTAACATTGCATTTTCCCAGAGCAAGTTCTGGAAAGGCTAAGAACAGTGTGTTTGCAAAATAAATACTCTGTAGAAGTGCTTAAATAGGCATTTTTAGTGTAGCTTATTTGGCAGCTCTTAAAAAAACAATCATGAAAATAGTGTTTTTCTTTCTGATGTCCTTTTCCCTACAGGAATTCTGACACAGATCCTCTCACATTTTGAAATAGGGTACCGTGTTACACTTCAATCGGAGTCTGACATGGTGAGATAGTTTTTCTTCAAGTCTTTTCCTGGATTCAGAAGCTCTTTAGTAGGCATGTGATCACTGCTTCATTTCTGGCCAGGTATTAAGGCATGCTCAGCATGATTCATTCACACATCAGAATTCAAGATATACAATCTTGCAGTATGGGCATTGTTGCTATTCTCAGAGTTGGCTTATAAATAGCCACATGGGATCTCAAGTCAATGTTACGCCCTGATTATGAACACTACATTTATATTAAATGTTAGAAAACTATTGGTGAAAGACTATTACTTAACACAAGTTCTCTGTGAAAGGATGTGTGGAATGCTGGAAGAGGTCTGTCTCCTAAGCCTGTTTAGGGTTTGGAGTATGCATACCAGGGAGTATGCAGATGAAGTCCTTGTCACTACACCATCTGAACACTGGAGTAAATTAGGTGGTGAGATTGGCTAAGCTGACTCCATGACAGGCTTCAAATTGGCAGTTCAGGAGAGTAAACTTAAATTTCTGTTTCCAAGCCCAGGCAAAGTTAGTTGCTAACAAAAGCCCCAGACTTAATGGAAACTGTCATGCCAGCAGAAGCTACTCCTCCACCTGGCTTGAGGCAAGGGTAATGGGCCAGCAACAGTTTCCAGACTTCCTCAGCAACAGTTTCCAGACTTCACCAGCAACAGTTTCCAGGCCCCCACATCAAAGTAATGGCTCTGTCCCTAGAGATAGAGCCAATAGATTAAGATAGAGTTCACCTACCCCTCTTCAGAATTCCCCGAATGTGTTTTAAATCAGGCCTGAGAGGTCATTGGGTTGTCTCTAACTTGGTAATGGGAGACCCCAGCATGCTGGACTTTCTGCAGAATAAAATACTCTTTGCTTTTGCATTCTATTTGAGTCTGGGGTATCATTTTCAATGAATCATGGACCCTTACAGTAGAAAAATATAGGGAGTATAGAAGGAATGAAGGGACTGAAGGAAGTCCCCAAATGATAAAAAATAATGAATTTTAGGCAATCAATGTTTCTAATTATCCTGTTCTCTGATCCTTTCAATGGTAAAAGATCCGCAGGCACTTGTATTCCTGAGGACTGTGAGGTGGTTTCACCCTGCTGCTCCTTAAATGCAAAATCCTCTGGTTGATTCAGAAGGTGTGCCCAAGGTAAAACCAAATTCCTTTATTACCATGATTATTTTTTACTTTATTATTATTGTGTTTTAACTCATCATCATTAATGTTAGTTCTTTAACTAAAGGGAAAAGCAATATATCTTTGCATATGTTATTAAAATCACTGTATGCAATACAATAACTCTACAATACACATATTCTTTCAGGTCCCCTTGAAATTTGAACAACAAAGACACATGGGGTTCATGGTAGAGAGGTAGCCCTTCTTTAGGAATCAGTTTCCAGTAGAGATAGCCCTGAAAGGAGCTGGATAGTATAAACATTTCTACATGAGATGGGAAGGCATAGTTACAAAGAATTACAATAAACAGCACTTTGCCGGGAGAGCAGATTGTGAAGAAACATGCATTTATATGTGCTACTAGGTGTTAAGGGCTAGATTGAAACAAGTCTTTCCATGAGGCCCTGATAGATGGGGAAGGACCACAGTTTCCTAAACCAGAAATACATTTGGCAAAGCCAGTAATGGCTGGGGTTATGACATTGGGGACCTGGGCTTTAGATCCTGAGAATCTAACTCTTCCCACCCAGATGGGCTACGGTAATCAGTCCCAAGTCCACTGTGTGCTCACTCTCTTGTGCCTTTGAGATATCCTGTATTTCCCCTTGTGTAACATTGCTTGATTAGCTTCTGGTTGACTTCATCCCACTGGTATGATAGCTTTCCACTGACTGCCCCCTCCCCCGCCCTACACAAAAATAATATGCAAAATGCTGTAGGTCTTAGTAAACGTGCGTGGCATAGGACATAACATGTGTTAGACCTCCCTGCCCCAGTTCTTCATTTTCTCATCTAGGTCTTTTCTGTTATCGTCCTGTCACTGATGAATAGCCTACTAGTCCACCTCAACTACGAGAAAAAATCATATTCAGCAAATGTCAAAGTTATTGAATAGACAAGTCCCAGCTGTTCTAAAGTTTGTGGTTAGTTTTTAGCTCACCATGTCTTCTAGACTGCATTACAGGAAGCCCAGCTTGCACTTTCAGACCTTATCTGGATAAAAGGGATTAAAAAGAGCCTAGATGAAATTCAGGTCATCCTGTTCTTGTTTCTAGTGCTGCTGATGGGAAATGGGATTGAGGGGGACTCTGGATTGAATGCATCTGGTCTTTGGATGTTATTGGGGTTACTCAATGCAAGCCAGCCTCACGACGCTCCACACCCAAATGAAGTTTGGCTGCACCTAGGTGTGAGATGGCTGCAGTTCAGGGACCTCTTTCTCTCCTTTTCGCAAAGGACAATGAGCAGATTCTCTATCAGTAAATGAGAGCCCAAGTCTGTTGTGCCTGAGAACTGTGAGGTGGGAAATGCCCTTTGTTCCTCTGGCACAGAGTTATCCACTTTATTCAACATGTACAAATGAGCTCTAGTTTTATTTTTTTCTTTTGAAAATCCTGTTATTAAAATGAATAGAAGATGCGGGATCAATAGCATTGATGACTTCAGACTTGCCACTCCAAGAGGTATCACTTCTGGCATTCTGTTTGTAACAAACGGCATAAAAGGCAAAGCAAGTACAAGAAAAAGCCTTTGTTTTTCCCTCTTATTCCTATTAGTAAATCCTAAAGTTCCTCATCTGAAGGTGCTCTTCACCCTCCCTGTCCTAAGAACACTGTGAAACACTGAAAACAGAGTGGATGCTGAAATGGAGCTGCACATAGTAAAAGTTTTCTTATCTTCTACTATATCCACAGTATCTTTCCTAGACATATCACCAAAATTACCATCCTTGACCCAAGGCCTCTCTATTGTTATTGTTTTCTTACTATCTATTATTCTTTGTTTAAAAAGTATATAGTGCTGGGAGGAGACCTCAGTCACTTGCAGGCACAAGGACTTGAACAGTCACCCTCAGTACCCACATATGAATCTGGGTATAGAGGTGTGTGTTTGTTAATCTTAGTGCCAGAGAGTCAGGCACCCCACCCACCCGAGCTTTTTGGCTAGACAGTCCAAGCAGATGATAAAATATGAGCTTAGGGAAATGCCACGTTTCAGAAAATGAAGTTAATGCCAACTGAAGAAACCATTTTATTGACCTCTGGCTTGTGCATCCTACTAAGAGCTCCTGCACACACACATGAACTCATGTGCATACACGTGAAATAGGTAACTAAATAAACTTTGGGTCTAACTGCTTATTTTGGCTCTTCCTTTATTTTTGTTGAAGACTCCTGTATAAACATAAAATCTGGAACAAAGCTTGCATGTGCCTTTACTGTTAATCTGTTTTATGTTAATGGATACATTTGTTAGAGCAGTGTGATTGACAACTAAACAGTGAGTAAGCCTTCCCAATATAACAGCACCAGAAATCCACATGAAGTTGACCATTTTCCAAATGATAGCTTTCAGTTTCTAGTCTGGCTTGAAAAATGAACCAGCTGTGCATAAACTGCTTGTTTCTGTTGTAGCAACAGATAGATTTGTGTTAATTATACCAAGAAGGTTAAAATAAAAATTAGGTGCTATAAAAAGTAGACTCTAAGAGAGCAAAAACATGGGCTTTTATAAGTGACTAGAAACACTGGCTAATAAAAGTGCTATTAACAAAAATAAGAAGAAAAATAATCCGATGCAATAAAGACAGGGATCTAAGTTCAAGGAAATACCATTGTTATGCTAAACCTGTTGAAATCTTTGTCATAAAGCCATTTGTGATATATAATGATTAAATTGACATTAATATCATTGTCCTGATGGCTGAATCAAAAAAATATGTTTTTAGCTGTTCCTTGTGCTTGTGTGATGCAACCCCACTGAGACTTCAGTGAATTATAAAACTCCTTCAATCACACAAGAAACAAATTTAAGGTATGACAGGGGGAACAGTATACTTATAAAGCTTAGGCAGATGCCTAGATTGTGACAATGGTCATGGGTGCCACTGAACAAAGATACTCTCGTTTAGTTCTGGAAAGGAAGGTCTCACAATGTGCGACTGACTTTCTCCCACTACACTAACTGCCCCAGTGAACTGTAGGACTCCAGGATATTTTGTCACTTCCTCATCCCATGTCTGGTGTTCATCTTGGTCTGTTACTCTACTTGAATTACCCATGAGTCTCAGTCATGCTTTTTATAGCACCTAATTTTTATTTTAACCTTCTGGGTATAATTAACACAAATCTATCTGTTGCTACAACAGAAACAAGCAGTTTTATGCACAGCTGGTTCATTACTATCATGTACAACATATCTGCTCTTATGAATAATTAGTCATGCATGTCTTACTATCTGACCCCCAACAGATGTTCAAAAAATCTTGTACTTTAGTACAAGAATTTGACTCTTTCTATTCTTCAGTATTGTTATGCTACAGAGATCAAAATTTAAAATATTGATTATCACAAATGACTTATTTTACTCTGTGTCATCTTATGATTAAGGTATTGCAGTATTTTTTTAAAGACATTACACTATATGTATTATGAGAATGGGCACTTGGTGAGAAGCCAGTGCTTTGGACAAGATAGTATTTGAGGGAGGGGGAAGGGCTTAAGTGTAAGAAAACACATTTTGGTTGACAGTTATTCTCTGTCACTCTCAACTAGTCAAACTTGATGCAATGTTGAAGTGGCAGTGTGGGACAACACGTAAGGATTCAAGCATCCTAACAGTGCAGTGAACGTTTACTCACAAGGTTTTGGCTTGAGGAACGTTAATACTAGACCCGTTTTCTCATTAGGTTCATTAAACACCATAGCCTGTGCTGGTTGGTGGAAGCCTTGTCTGTTTATATCATTTTGCTTCTAAATAGTAAGTCCCAGCAAAAGTATAATGTTTCCTCATATGCATCTAATTCCTCACATATTCAAGGGGTCTAAATGTTGCTCTTTCTAAACCCAGCAGATTATACCAACCTGTTCTAGATTCTCTTTCTAACCTACAACATTAATTTCTTTTTTTATTTGATATATTTTTTATTTACATTTCAAATTATTTCCCCTTTTCTGGCCCCCCACTCCCTGAAAGTCCCATAAACCCTCTTCCCTCCCCCTGTTCCCCCATCCACCCCTTCCCACTTCCCTGTTCTGGTATTCCCCTATACTGCTACATTGAGTCTTTCCATAACCAGGGGCCACTCCTCTGTTCTTCTTGGACATCATTTGATGTGTGGATTATGTTTTGGGTATTCCAATTTTCTAGGCTAATATCCACTTATTAGTGAGTGCATACCGTGATTGATCTTTTGAGACTGGGTTACCTCACTTAGTATGATGTTCTCCAGCTCCATCCATTTGTCTAAGAATTTAATGAATTCATTGTTTCTAATGGCTGAATAGAACTCCATTGTGTATATATACCACATTTTTTTGCATTCATTCCTCCGTTGAGGAATAGCTGGGTTCTTTCCAACTTCTGGCTATTATAAATAGGGCTGCTATGAACATAGTGGAGCACGTATCCTTATTACATGCTGGGGAATCCTCTGGGTATATGCCCAGGAGTGGTATAGCAGGATCCTCTGGAAGTGATATGCCCAGTTTTCGGAGGAACCACCAGACTGATTTCCAGAGTGGTTGTACCAATTTGCAACCCCACCAGCAGTGGAGGAGTGTTCCTCTTTCTCCACATCCTCACCAACACCTGCTATCTCCTGAGTTTTTAATCTTAGCCATTCTTACTGGTGTAAGGTGAAATCTCAGGATTGTTTTGATTTGTATTTCCCTAATGACTAATGATGTTGAACATTTTTTAAGATGCTTCTCAGGCATCCGAAATTCTTTGGGTGAAAATGAAGGCACAACATACCCAAATCTTTGGGACACAATGAAAGTAGTGCTAAGAGAAAAACTCACAGCGCTGAGTGCCTCCAAAAATAAATGAGAGAGAGAGCATACACTAGCACCTTAATGGCACACGTGAAAGCTCTGGAATAAAAAGAAGCTAATTCACCCAGGAGGAGAAAAAGACAGGAAATCATCAAACTCAGGGCTGAAATCAATCAAGTGGAAACAAAGAGAACCATACAAAAAAATCAACAAATCTAGGAGCTGGTTCTTTGAAAAAATCAACAAGATAGATAAACCCTTAGCCAGACTGACCAATTTCTAATTTTTCTTTCTTCAATACCCCTCTATCTCCTCCTGTTTTCTTTACTCTTGCCCTGTGAAACTCAGACACAGTCTTGCCCTGTAGCTCAGGCTGGGGCAATTCCTTCACAATTCCTTCAGTGAAGCCTCTTGAGTGTTGGGCGTTACAGACCTATGGCATAGCACTAGGATTTCTCTTTTGTTTGGTTGTTTGTTCCATTTTTCTCATGTTTTTCAAATTGAGTAGTCATTGTGCAATTGAAATCTACATTTAAAATATAAATGCTACACCAAGGTGAACAATATATTTTGTCACTGTTCTAAAGAACCTTCTTCTTGTGACACAAATAAGTGTACAAATTTCTGTAAGCATTTTCAAATAAATAAATTTATTTTCAAATAAATTTATCCTGATGATGCTTTCTTGTGACTTTTATATAAATGGCAGTATGCAGGAAGTGGCCTCACAGATTATGCTTGCATTATTCATAATTATCTAGTATGTCCTGGAACATACTGGAGATGATTCTTTCTTCCTTTCCTTTCCTTTCTTTCTGTCTTTCTTTGTCTAGCTTTCTTCCGTCCGTCCTTCCTTCCTTCCTTCCTTCCTTCCTTCCTTCCTTCCTTCCTTCCTTCCTTCCTTCTTTCCTTCCTTCCTTTCTTAATTTATTTCTGAATAGTTCACACTTGCCTGGAACTCACCATGTGAAACAGGCTTGCCTGGAATTCAAATCTACAGAGATCTGCCTGCCTTTTCTTCCCAAGAACTGAGATTAAAGAAGTGCATTGCCATTCCTAACCCTCACTTTTCTTTATAGCTTAATAAAATTACCCATTAGGACCAGTAAGATGGCTTTGTCAGTGCCTGCTTCCAATCTTGATTGCCTCAGGTTGATTCCAAGGACTCTATGGATGCCTACATCTTTTTCTGTGACCATGTGTGCACATTTATACATACATTCATCTCACATTTGTTTACTCTGTGCATACAAAACTCATTCACATTTCTTCAGTTCCTGTTTCCTGAGTGGTTTGTAAGAGATCTCTAATTAGTATATTTTAAAAATCCATTTTGCTATTGCATCTTTAAAAATGGACCCCCATTAAATCTTTTACCTTTTAATAATATCACACCTACATCTGACTTCCTGTTTTTCATTCATCTTTTCTCGCTTTGTTTTTACTCAAAATTTTTCTTTGGATTCATTGTACTTGATATTTCCTTTTTCTTCCTTGTTTCAGAATCATTACTCTGATGATAACATTCCAATTTTATTTTTTTTGGGGGGGGAAGCTACCTAATTTTTTTTAAATACACACAATTCATTCCAGACTTTTCTAACAACACTGCACAGGTTTGAGTTCTCTGCACTTACTATAAGCATTCCAAAATGTGACATATTGTTTGTATACACCTGGATTCCTTTCATCTGGTCACTATGGTTTAAATTATATCTTGTATCTATTTAAAAACACATAAAATACACCAGTACTTAAATAAGTTCACTTGCATTATTATCGGCACACCCACTGTAACTTGATTACTTTCATTGTACTACCTGAACAACATAATTTTTCATCAGGTTGTTAATTTAATTAATTAACTTTTTTGCTAATTTTTCATCATAAGGTTTCTTTTCTTGGATTTGTGATTTGTTCCTTTCTTTTGGGTTATTTTCCTTTTGGTAAAAACAGAACAACTCCCCCCCACCCTCCACACACACACAACAACTCCGTGCCACCCTGCATACACTCACATACATCTCCTGGCCAATCTCCACACTCACACACACATAAAACTCTCTGCACCATCTCTTCACCACCTCACCCTTAAAGAATCTTTTTATGAGAACCTGCAAGTGACAAAATTCAGTGTTTTTCTTCTGGAAAGAGAGTAAAGTGAAGGAGAGGGATCAAGGAAAGGAAGATGGAAAAGAGACAAAGAAAAGGAAGGGGAAGGGGAAATGAAGGAGAGACAAGTGGGTAGGAAGCCAGAGGGAGAAGGAGCTGACATTTTTGTACTTATCGCTTATCATTTTCTACCTCGTACAAAGTGGAAAAGCCAGGTTTAAATCAATTTGGTACCTATGGAAGTTCATAAGTTGTCTTCTTTCTCTAGGGTCTTTGAAGATTTCTCCTTTAATCCTTTATATTCACACTATTACTGCCATGTGTTTATAACTGAAGACATTTTTTTTATTCCATGTGGTATCTGGGATGATCTATGCATCTTACAGTCTTTCCACGCTGGAAAATTCTTGGCTCTTTTAACACTCCGGTTCCACCCTCTGACTGGTTCCAGATTGTGTTGTTCCAGGGTTTTCTTAACTAGCTCTGAGGTGAACACACAGTGTTCCACTGTTCGGTTGCACCTTTATTGCCTATAAACTTTTTTTTTTAAAGATATCCGTGAAGAGACTTTGTTGGGTGCTAGAGCCTTAGATTAACTGGTAACCTCCCTATTCCTATATCAGATACCAGCAAAGGGGAATGAAACTTGAACTCACTGAAACAACTCATAGCTCATTCCCATGTCTGTGCATACTACAGCCTGGATTGTTTTGGGCTCTGTGATGGCTATTTCCAGTTTTCAACTTGACTATATCTGGAATGAACTACAGTCCAGTAAAGGAGGGCATACTTGTGATCCAGACCTTGAGACTAAAAGATACAGGCCTTTGTTTCAGATCTGGACAAGTGATTACACATGTGTTTGATCTGGATCTTGAGGCATAGTGGCCATGAATGCATAGGCCCAGGTATGGTGGGTCACACCTGTATTTCTAGGAGACAGAGGGAAGCAGATCTCTAAGTGCAAGGGCAACCTGGGACAGAGCAAGTTTCAAGTAAAGAAAATTTTATGTCCAGTTGTAGTGGTACACAACCTTAGTCTAGGCTATACCTTCAACTGGAGCCCTGCATAAGGACTTGCCAGCACATCTGTTGGAACCTATGTCTTCAGGATTCCAGTTTATACAGAATACCATCTGAAATACATAGCCTTGTGGGACTGAGAAATTACTAGATTCTTGAATTTCTCATTCACAGCTGCCCAACTTTACAATAGTTAGACTGCAGACTGCAAATCATTCCAATAATTTCCCTTAATATATAGAGACATTTTATAAGTTCTGTGATTCTAGAGAACTCTGACTAATACAAGCTCATTGGAATTTTTAGGATGGGTTTTGAAGAGACACCTACTGAGCCTGTTTATATGAAACAATCTGTAATGTTCAAAGTATGGCTGGATTAAAAGATTTAAAAATAAAATCACCATTGTATGAAAACTATCATTTTTAAAAGGGCTACTGATTCAAATGCTGCAGAAATTAAAATGAGTGACTTGGCAGCAATCTGTTAATTGAATTATTACTTCATAGTAAGTTAACAAGCCATAGAAATATGTAACAGCAGGGTCAGTTCTCTAGGGTTATAGCAGGTTGAGAGGTTTAGTCAATATGAATCTGTCTTATGAAACACTCCGCTTGACTTTGTTCCTTTCTGCATAACAATGAGTGGGAAAAGGTTAGAAAGAAGGTCCAACCCCCTTCCATGAAACAGGAACTTACAGTGAGTCTGTGCACATTGAACTAATGTGGCTTACACAATAAGAACAAGATGGCAGCTAGAAGTTTTGGGTTGCCTTGACTAATTCTGTAGTCAGATACTATTGGTCTGGTGAATCCACCTGTCGATGACATTTTTCAGGCATGCCAAAAGAGCATACTAAATGATCTTAAGGGGATGAGTTCCGAGGTAAAGTAAATCCAGCCAGATGACTGTGAGTTAAATGTAAATAGATTTCTCTCAGTATCTACAGTGCTGAAGGGTGTCATGAGTCCCTTAAGGAATCCTATCAGCTCCCATCTTTAATTTTCTCTGGGAAACTTCTCTGCATGCAACATTAAATTATTCCCCATTTGAAAAGTACATATATTGTCTAACACTGAAGCTAGTGCAAATACCAAAACATTTAAAAAGAAAATCATCTTTTAGGCACAATGAAACCTTTCCTTCATGTTGTCCATTGCAATGGACACGGATTGACTGAAGGCACGATTCAGCTGTGAGGTTTAGAAGCATCCTAGGTAAATCTCCAGTTCCACAGAAACAAAAATAAAAAAGAGACTGTAAATTTTTAATAAGCATTGTCTATCATACCCCACAAACTAATACAAGTTAAGTGGTACAAATAGTCGCAAGGATTGTGAAGATGCAGTACTGTAAAGTTGAACATATTTCTATTCATAGTATTATTTCGTATTATCTTTGTTTGGCTTTGGATATAATGTTTCAATGTGTAAGCCCTTCTGGCCTTGAACTCAGAGTATTCCTGCATCTGCTTTTGGAGTGCTAGATTTGCAGTCGAGTCACAGGTGGGTGGGGCTGCTACCTGCTCTTACTCCAAGTAACTCATTTATAGCTGATCATTTTTTGTCACCTTTGTGAAAAGATGCAAATGGTAAAAGTTAGGGTAAGCATTATTAGGTACTATAAACCATTCTTCAAATGCATTAGAAGTGTACATGTCCTTAAATTCATTTAAAAGAACAGGGTGGCAACAGTAAAAAAAAATGTAGGTAAATTACTATTGCCTGTGAAATTAAGTCAGTCAACAAGTGATTCTAGGCAGGGCCTCATACTGTTGTCAGACTCATGCCTCCAGCTGTAAAGCAATCGTTGGATAAACCCAACTGGGTGAAAATAGCAGGAGCTAAGTTAGTGGGGGTGGCTCAACTTGCCTCCTAAGCAATAGAAAGTGCAATAAGAGCGAATCCAGCAGATCAGAGGGCAGCATCAGAAGAAGAAATTAGATTCTATCAGTCTCCTCAAGTAATGCATACCCCAAACAAATCTTCCTCAGTGTGTGAGTCCTCATTCGTAAACAGGTCATCCTCTGCCTGGGAGGGCATGGTGCCAAAATGGATTCCTTACCCATGAGCTTTAAAATCTTAAACACCAGGAAAACATGATGAAGAACATTCAAGAACCAAATTTGCCTCAGTGAAGGAACTGTAAATATCAATGAAAGAAAGCCAATGGTATGTGTATTGTGCATATTCAACAGACACTGACCTGGTTCTTCATGAGACCTTGAAAATGTATTACCTGAAAGGAAATCAGGCTCAGACATGTAGTAAAGACCCGAGTCCTTCAGAATATTAACCTGTATATTGAGTATAGTTTTAGGATGATGACATCGTCATTGTTTGTCATGGCTTCATAAGAGGAAACAAGGTATGAACCCAAATGGACTGGCAAATAGTCACACTCAGTTTGTCTATAACTTCCTTTTAAAGGCAAACTGAAGTGATTAAAGCTGTTGTTCCATCATGATCAAACAGATCACATTATGCTTTTAATTTTCTCACAATGAATGTATTTAATTGATAAAATGAAGATGATTTTGTAGCTTTACCAAGTTACCCAACTAGATACTATTGCCACCTAGTGGTCTAACACACTATAGCGACCACTTTGGGGGTGAAAGCTGTGGTCCTAAAAGGCAAGGCTCATAGGTGCAGAGATAACAGTGGGGTAGGATTCACGGGGAGAGTAGGCACGCATGTCTAGAGCAAACACATGCATTCAGTCATAGACCTCACTCTTACATCAGTCATGGACTGGCACTAACACACAGTTACAGAACCACTCTGGCCCCAAAGTGTTAAGAACTTTATTGAGCAAACAGGCTACCACCACTGAAAAAGGGTTTTGGTATACTTCACTTCTTTTCTTCTTAAAAAAAAAAAAGGTCAATTTTTCTTTGATTTAGTCACTTGCTTAAGAACTTTCTGTAACATTCTTTCATGTTGCTCTTTATCACCTATTTTATTATTAGGTAAAGACTCAGTACTTGTGCCCAATGGTGGCTAATTAAACAGCATGGAGTTAATGTGAACTTATAGAAAATCAGAATTTGGTCTAGATGGACAAACAAGGAACAGGCTTCATTCTTAAAGAAATGAAGATTTAGGAAACAAGAAAATAGAAGAAAAAGGGTCAGCACAATCAAGCTGGTGTTTGCCAACCGAAATTCTCAGTGTTCTAGAGATACTGGGATTGAACATTTCTTGGAGTTCTCTTAGCTAAAATCAGATACTGGCTCTATTATTATTATAGGTAACAAAGCCCTATGCTTTCTTTGCTTCTGTAGGCAGGCCACTTGCAGAGACCATTCTAAATACCCTTAAAAAACAACACCCCCAGGACATCTAGGATGACTCTCAGAATTCCATTCTACTGCTAAACTCATCTTTGGCTTTGCATAGTGAATATCTCTAAGGATGTCAGAGTCCAAACACAACAGACATCAAGTCTTTCTTTGATACATCTTTCAATAAAATGAATGAGGACAAATGGGACATTGCTTTATATGTTTCAATGTAGGAACAGTAGGAAAACTGGAAGAAGCAAATTTCTGAAATTCAAGCATCTGAGGCTCCAAAGTTTGTATCAGAGGCTGAAACATATTCTTGCAAATAGAGCTCTGTTTAAATTTTCCACAGAAAATAAGGAACATGTAAATCTCTGAGACCAGAAACTATGGGATCTTACCTATAATGAAAAGAATCTCCACTGCAATGTCACTGACCGTTGTGCTCCGAGTTGTGGACAGATCCTCATTGCCAATGAAGCACACATTGTAAGGGACTGTCACGGCAACATAAAACGTTGCCAGCAAAATGAGCCAGTCCCAGCCAGCCTTGAAAGTGCTGAAATGCAGCAGGATGAACTTGGACTTTTTTGCATCAGAAACCTTATATTCTGGAAACGCTGGTTTATCTACAAACACGTTCTGTGGATAAAGACACAAAAAAGAGAATGGATAAAGAAGTATGCAGCTAGAAATGGAGACTGAACAGCTCTAAATGTACACTTGAGAAACCTGGACTATCCACACATTCAGTGTCAGATACCTTACAAGTGACCCATAAAATGTAACATGAGTATACTGTCCTGTGCTACTCAACTGTGCTGTAGTTAAAACCACGGGGTTCTTCACTTGGAATTCCAGAAGACTCCAATCTTGTGGGATTCCAAGTGAAGTGAAAATCTTGGCACCTAGGGAAGATGCAGACTACTGTAATATCACCTGTCTATGATGCTTCTGTACAGGAATTTATAAATTTTCATCAAGTACAAGCATATCATAGATAATTATATAGTGTATACAATATTGAAAATAGTAATAAACAACTGTTACTGGTTTATGTGTTTATAATTTGCACATATTATTATTTCAGAGAGCATTCATATCTATTTTTAAATCTTACTGTTAGCATTTAGTATTAAATTTATGAACTACAGGATCAAAAATCTTCTGGTGAACTTATTGCTGAATGGCACATTGAGTGAGCGACCGGCAAACATATTGTTTGTACAAATAAACACAGATACACAAAAGAGTATGTTGGATCTCTTGAAAATGGAGTTATAGGCATTTATGAGATACCTCACATGGATAATGAAGACAGAGCTCAGCTCCTCTCTAGGAACAGTTTGTGCTCTGAGTCATATTAACTTCTGAGCCATCTCTCCAGCCTAGACCTGCACTATAGGGTTCCTACAACAAAGAAACTACTCTAATAGCACACTTCTTAGAATGTCTCCTATTTGTTAGTGTACTAAAACTAAATAGTTATCTCTTTAGGTGGACAGTATTGGGCAAATTGTGTGTGTTTGTGTATGTGTGTGTGTGTGTGTGTGTGTGTGTCTGTGTGTGTGTGTGTTTGTGTGTGTGTGTGTGTGTGTGTTTGTGTGTTAAGTGAATGATCTAGAGTTTGGTTAAATAAAAATACTATTTTCTCAAATGTTATCAAAAACCATCCAGTTAGAAGTGTAATCTATAAAGAGTATAATAACTAGGGCATGCTTGAATGCTCATTAGTATATCACAGTCTGCACATGGTTAGCTTTCAGATAAGAGTTGTTACCCAAAGATCTCTGACTGGGATTCTGCTGATGTCAGCAAAGATAGCCTCCCTCCCCTCAGAAAGTATAGAGATGACCAACATTCTCCTGAAAACAGTTGCTTCCTCTCCTGTCAAAATACACTGGGTGGTCCATGCATTTGTGCACTGTGGGGGTTGATATTTATAATTGGAACCCAAACCTCATTATTTTGATTAATATGCATATATTCTGAAACAGAGCAGCCATTTAGAAGGAGAGAAGCAGTTACTTAGGGGTTATAATTCAAGTAACTCATGGAGGAGAAAGACAACATTTACCACATAGCTGAATAAACATGGAATAGCTAGAGTTTTTGATGGCTAATGAAGCACTTTGCTTTGAAAGTGGCCCAAATAGAGGACAATTCCCTTGTTGCTATGAGACAAAAGACGGCTCAACAATAATGTGTATGGAAATTCCACAAGCCTGTGACCAAGTGCTTATACACTTGGTTTTGACCTCAATTAATGAGAAACTCAAGACAGGTAATGAGAACTTAGATTTGATATTTAACTTAAACAGGAGAAAGTTCTGGATACATAGTGCTTGTAGGTCACAGTGTTGTCTTCTTGTCTCAGTCATTGAGAGGAAGACAGAGAAATATAGTGTGCTTAGGAAGGCCCAGTGCACCTGTGAATTCCTGGTATGTTCATAGACATAGCACTTTGATCTGTTAGTTCTATCCCTTGTCTAAAGGTAGGGGTTCCAAATGTGAGTCTACTTTCTGTTAGTAAGTCTACTTTGTCCCACAAGCATGTCATACCCATGCTTCTCAGTGGGCCACTGCATTGTTTCTTTAAACTACCTACTTGGTTGTTGAAGGACAATTTCCAAAGTTGGATTTTGCCATAAAACTGAGGTAATGAATTACTTCCAATATTTGTGCGGTATGTGTTAGTGGAGGGAGTTAAAACTCATGTATGAGCAGAGAAGAGACAGTTCAGGTCCACAATACTCATCTCTTCAAGGTTGATAAGGTACACTGAAGTTATCATGGCACATACATTCTTCTTTTAAAGGTTTATTTATTTTGTTTTAGGTGTATGAATGTCTTTATCTGCAAGTACATTTGTGCACTACATGCACACCTGGTACTTGCAGAGGCCACAAGGAGGTACAGAATTCCCTGGAAAAGGAGTTAGAGGAAGCTGTGCGGGTGCCGAGAACTCAAACCCAGGCCTTTTTCAAGACTAGAAAAAGCTCTTAATTCATGAGCCACCCTTCTATCGCTGCCCATGAGAGATTGTATTATAACTTTATTCCTAAACGTTTACAATAGGAAATGATTGAGATTTACCAGAAAGCTCTGTGTGTTTCTGTCCAAATAGCTACTGCCTTTATCATTTTGTTACAGAGTCTCAGAATGTATCTATTGGCTTTGTTTCACACTGATTCTGTTAAACTCTATGATGTTAGACAAAAACTGAGCAACATGTAAACAACTTTAAATGTGAACTGTGTGGTATCATTTTCATAGACTATTTCAAGCGTGTGCCTTAAAGTTAGTGTTAAATTCATTGTTGTTATAGCATATTTTTAAAAAATACTTAGAATGCAATACACAGCATGTTTGACTTAACTTTTGAAGTGTCAATAATTCAATTCTTCACACATCATTACACCATTTGTAATTACACAAAAAGACCTTACTACACCAGAGTCTTTAACAAAGTTCTCTTGAATTAAGCAAATTCTTGCAACCACAAAAATATGCATGTGCATAAAAATGTGCAGTAGATGGAAACTGGAGAAATGTCACAGCATTTACAACACTTAAATATATGGAGTTTGTCCATAGAATAAGACAATGTTTAAAAATAGTAATAGATCTCAAACAGCTGTTACTTATTAATTTTGAGGGTCATGCCTTAGGACTAATAATGATTTAGTCTATTAATTTGTATCTGATGAATTATTCAAATACACTTGCTAAGTCCAAAACCTGATTAAGATTTTTTTTCTTAAAGTATTTTGCAATATTTGTTTGAAACTCACATCTGAAGGCATAGGGTAGTAGGAAAATGTTCTTATACTGGGGCATGCCTGACACAGAGCCTGTCTTTGATAGTGGTACTAATGAGGGAGGCCTTTTGCTGGTGATATTTAGGCATGGTTAACAATCCTCGCTCAAACTCCTGAATGGCTCTCTCCTATGAATGAACTGTACAAGGAACTCTTGAGTTGGGTCAAGACAACCTGAAATCAAGTTTGCAGCACAAAGATGTATTTGTCCTAGAAGGATATAGGGCAAGAATGAGAGACAAAGACAGGGGATAGAAGAGGAGGCATAAGGGGAAAGAAACAAGGGAGAGGGGGAGAAAAGGAGAGAGAGAGAAGGAAAAGGGTATTTATTCCTGGGGGGCAAAGGACTGACTGGATAGAGAGGGGATAGAAATGGCCCACAGACAAAAGGCCAAAGTTAGACAAAAACTGTGCAACTGAGTTTATAAAGGAAAAATCCCGTGTTAGGATGAAGTGCTTAATTTTAATTGGGCATGTTAATTAAGTGAGTCAAAGGGGGGTTTTGATGGCTAGACTTCAATACTTCGGTAGCTGGACTTTGGTAGTCAGCCTCAAGAGGAGGAAGTAGTCATATAAGGCAGGAGACCTTGGGGTTAGCTTTAAGTATATAATCTAACAGTTTTCAGCAAGGCAGAGGGAAAGGGAGAGAAGGGTGTGGTCTGCCAGAGCCATTCTGAGGCTCGCTAGAGTCCCTTCAACATTGATTTCTGCTGGACAGATTTCTCATTTCATAAAGTAAGTAATCAAAAATCAAAAGGAATTAAAGTCTTTTTCTAGCAACTTCCAGGTGTACTTAGAGCCTAAGTTAAAAGTATTTCATGCCACCCTCAAAGTCAGACACAAGCCTAAAGAGATCTGTTGCCTGTGATTGCAGAATAGGATCAACTCTGGGAAAATGAAGGTCTGAACCCCTTACCTGATTCTTCTACTTTGGATTGTTTTAATAAGTTCGGGTTGTCCCCATTGTAAATGATGGAGCTAATATAAATACCCTTGGTATTGGCATGCTGTGAGTATTGAACAGTAGAATGTAAGGAAGGAAATTTTAGATAGCTACTGTGATAAAGTGTTAGTGGTTCTTTTTGTGTGCATCAGTTATTGAAGCTTGAATTCCCCTAAGACCATTTTGGCTGTAAGTGCAGGGCTTTTTCTGTCCCTCTCCCTCTCTTCCTGCTGTCTGATCATTAGCTACTTTCTATCCAGATGGGCACAGTGACTGAGGACAGTGCTGACCACACCTGGGTTCCAAAGTTAGGGCCCCTGTGGCAGCATCGTCTTTGAGCTGACTTAGCATTCTTAGTACTATCTCCCTCCTCTGAGGTTTATTCTTCTAAAATGGGCAACAGAAATTAAGTAAGTTGTTAAGGAGTTGGAGTTATGAGTATTTTAAAAGAGACTTTTAAGTAATACTTCATAGTTTGTTAATCTAGAGGGGAAAACAGCAAGGCTCAGCAACTGCAGTTTAAACTCACTGAGATATGCAGTAACTCTCACCTAACTGCTTCTCAACTGAAGCAAGAAGATGGTGTGGACTTTAGCATAACCAAATCTTTGCATAAAGATAACACACACACACACACACACACACACACACACACACACACACACACCAGTCATAGTAAGTGAGGACAAAAGCCCAAACCACCACACTCCACCAACTGTGTTTGACTCTCCACAGGAGTGAATGTCAGAGCAACCAAGGCTTAATGATTAATCTTCGGAGCCTGAGTGTACTAGAACACCCACTGTGACTTCCAGAAGTCACCATATAGTCAAACACCATGCTCAGCATGCTCAAGTAGCTCCCAACACCCTGGTTTATATACCTTTCTTTGGTTTATATGCACAGAAATCAATACTTTGCACACCTGAAGGAAGGCTTGCTTGGGTCTTGAAAAGGTCAGTGAAGTGCTGAGTCTGTAAAAAAGGGTTGGGAAGAACTCCGTGTCTTCAGTTACCAAGACATCTGGACCAATTCTAAAGTTCCAAAGGAGTTCTGTTTGCTGATGTGACTGTTTCTGTTTCCACTGTCAAGTTAGACTGAGAGTTCAGTCTTCAACCCATAGTCATCCTTAGTGAGCCGCCTTAGTAGGTAGCCCTTACTTATATAAAAAGTGAAACTTTTACATAACCTAATCAAGGTAGCTTGTGATTTCCAATGTAATGCTCCACTGCCTGAAAGTTTCAACTGTTTTGTATAGAACACGAAATTTAAAATGGAGAGATTGCTTTTATTGTCTCATGATTTCCCCCAGTAATGGTACTAACGGGAATGAAAACAGTAACATTGACACTGAAATTAACTTTAAAAAGTTGTAACTGAAATTAACTTTAAAATGTTGTAACTAACGGACAATAACTGTGAACAGGACCTAAGACACACTGTCCTGTTTCTCAAAATAGTCTTTCTCCTGTGGCCCTCCCCAGCACAACAGTGCACTCACTGCATCACCATTGTAATCTTTGTGCTGTGTGAACACTACGATGGCACACTTTCTACAGAAATGCCTCAGACTGCTGACATTTCCAAGTCTGTTATTTACATGCAGATGCCAAGCGCAAGTGGGAAAAAGAAAGCTAAGAAATTCAATAAAAGAGTAACTGGAAGCATTCTTTAGTGGATCAAGCATCGATATCTGGGGGCGGGGCTGGTGTCCACCGTGTGTACACACACCACCTACATTATTTATTTTCAGTTTGTTCTTTTCTCTTCTTTGCAGGTGTCCTGAGATGTGATAAAGGACGGCTCTGCTCCGTCTCCGGGCTGAGTCAAAGTGGCTCCCTGCTCTTGATCTTCCTTTGACTCTGTCTGGAGAGAAAGAAGACTCATAAGACACCAAAGAATGCAACATTTCAACTCAAGGATGCCAAGGTCATGCAAAAGTATGTTCAAGATTTTATATATTTTCAAACACTTAAAATTATCTGCTGGCTTTTGATGACATTTAATTTACTTTTAGATGAACATAAATTACTTGTCTTTCATCATTGTAATAACTGTATTGTTACTTAAACATCAAAGTAAAATATGCATGAGAATAGAAAGAAGTGAGAAGTTCAGTAAGCACAAGACTGCCTCCACTCTCCTTTTTCACAGGCTTACTACTAACTCTAACACTTAGAAAAGCTTTTTTCCACCTTAGATAATATAAATATAAACATCACACTTGTAGTTATTTTATGTCAATAGAAAGTTTATATAATAAAGCCATTTACACATTATTCTAATTAGCATTAACTATCAACTTGACACAGCTTTGTGAATTTTAGTCTCTCTATTGTGAACTTAAAAATATTGAATCCTTGAGAAGTCATAGAATTTATTTTGATCACATTCATCACCAACTCATCCCCTTAACTCCTATAATTTGTCCCCCATGTACCTAAACCTTAATTTTGTGTTTTCATTTATTTGTATTATTTAATAAACTAGTGACTTCAATTTGTGGTGTCATTGTATTAAGGATTTCATCTCAATTGGCAGTTTCTACTCCACCTTTTATCATTCAGTTTCTAGATGAAAGACACACAACTTTTATATTTAGAGTAAGCCTTTAACACATTGGAGCTGGGCAGATATCTACCCTCTAAGCAATTAAAATCTAGTTCTCCATTAATAACCCCAAATTATAACTTCCCATGTTCCATCTATCTGGGCAGCTTTTAAATCCAATTCACCAGCCTGCAATGGCCATTATTTCAAGATTTCTCCTCATGTTATCTTGTCCTCTCTCCATCTTCTCTCCATTCTCTGGCCCCAATTTCAGGAACCAAAAATTCCACCTATCTCTCTTCTGTACAGCAGATGGGATCTTTAACCAATAATATTAAAGTTAGGAGAAAGGTCATATTGTACTTGAGAATTCTCTCATTCCTGTGGACAACAAGGCCTTGGAGGCCAGTATTTATCATTACAATACATAGCAAAAGATCAAACCTCAACAATTGTTCATACAATTCTAGGTGTGGGACCATCCACTGGAGTATAGTCAACTTATCAGGAGCCATAAAGAAAACTGACTCTCCCTTCTCCAGAGCTCCTCAACTAGGGGTGAAGGCTCATGAACTGCTTCCTGTTCTATGCAAGAGTGTTGACTGGCTTTATTTATGCAGACACAGCTGCTGAGAGAGTGTGAGTGCATTAGTTTTACTATGGTCCTCTCTAACCTCCATCTCTTACAATCTTTCATCTTCTCCTTAACATCTGTCCCCTCCTCAGTGATGGCCCTTTAACCTTGGGAATAGTAATGATATCTTGTTTGTGCCAAACACTATTTTGATGTATTCTTTGCAATTTGAGAAATTGTAAGTTTCTGCATTAAATACTGCAGTGCACAAAGAAATTTCTCTGTTGAGGAGTGAGAGAAACACTAATTTATCGGTCAAGAGATAAAAAAAAACTTTGAGGACAGTTTAATAATGCACCCTAAATGGGGCAAAATATTGGTACTAGGTTCACTCCTGAGGACAGAGAGCTTCCCAACCATGTGTCCTTGAATAGAGTTTTAATATTAGGCCTGAGTTTCATTCTCAGAGGCAAATTTAAATCCAGTAAGAAAGTGGTTGATTCCCCTATCTCATATCTCTCTTGTATCCATGGGTATATCTTGCCACCCTGGTTGTCCTTGTAGTTCACAGGATTCACAACTGTGTGAGACTATTGATGACTTATCTCTGCAGAAGCCTGCATAGCAGTACCATATGGCCTAGCATACTAGGCAGCAGGGAGGAAGCTGCATGTGGAGTATCAACTTGGTTTCTTCAATTTCCTCATGTCCAAACGAATAGTCATTTCTTGTCATATTTATGGCTACAATTTCACAACTTGATTTTTTATGTAGCTAAAATTCAAAATTCTTATGCTATCAAACTGACAAGTTAACTTGTTCTTGGTGACCAGACATTATGTTTTGAAAAGCCAAAATCTCTGGGCGGTGGTGGCGCACATCTTTAATCCCAGCACTTGGGAGGCAGAGGCAGGCAGATTTCTGAGTTCTAGGCCAGCCTGGTCTACAGAATGAGTTCCAGGATAGCCAGGGCTACACAGAGTAACCTTGTCTCAGAAAAAAAGCCACCCCTTCTCCCCAAAAAGGAAAGAAAAGCCAAAATATTTTCACAAAAAATTATTTTTAAGAACCTATACACCTTTCTTTTGATGTTTATCTTTTTGTTCCATAACTTGGATTTAAAAAATAAAATATACTGCATTACTATAGATTCAAATAACTATCAGAAGATTAAAACCCATAAAAGGACACCACTGAATTACTTATTGCAATTATTAATTTCAGATCGGTTCTTCATGTGTTAACATGCATCTCATATGTCCACTTAATATTGTTAGTAAGAGCAACTTAAAGTGTAATTCAGTGTACAAACAACCTGAGTTTTGGGACAGTGTCTATAGGAATTTGGCAAGACCAGCAGTCTTCTTATGAAATGTTGGTTGGTTGCAAAATGCCAAGTATACTTATAATGCTATTAAGAATTAATCTGAGTACATATTTATGAGAGTCAGTTAGCCAGTTCCTTTCTTATGAAGAAATCTAATTACTAGCTGAAGTTTTCCAAATGAAACATCAGTAATTTCATCATCTTAAGAAATGCCTTTAAAGGAGAATGTCAAAGAAACATGTTTGTCTTGGTGTTGGCTCTAAGTGAAAGCAAAATATATCCCCTACAATCTGTCATTACAACTAAAGCCTTCGCCCAAGCCTGGCTGTGAAAACCACTCCATTTCCAACACCTAAAAATCTCTCTCTTTAAAATGGTTCTGGGTTTTGGTTCCTGATGAAAGAAAAAGCAAAATTCAAATTAAAATAACTTACAATGCAGCTTATTCTTCTTTAATAATATGTGTACAAAATATTTTTCAGAGATATGCATAACATACATGTGAACACATGAATAGACACATATGTACATATGTTTATACTTGTGCAAATAAATGCAAGGAAGTCAAATCTTCATAAATAATTGTTATGAATTGCAATCCAGGCAGGACAGGGTGTCATAGTCCCAACTGGCTGGACTTACATGAATTAAACATGAAATTAAAGAAACAATACCTGTCTATTACTACAGAAATATCTGATGAACACAGATTTTAGAATACAAGCAACAGAACTCATAGACATCATGGCAAGATGTTTTTGTATTTATGAGAATTTGAAACTAAAATATAGTGTTTAATAAAATATAAGTGATGTAAAATGGTATATTATCACAATGACAATAATGTGGCAAAGTGGCTAGGGAATGTCATCTCTAGCTGACTTATTACAATTGTTTTTAAGTGGTACTTATCAAATTGTACACAAAGGACATGTACTGCTTTGAAAAAATAGTCCAAGGAACTGAGAAAAGCCATCCAGGATCTAAAACCAGAAGTAGGAACAACTAAGAAATCACAAAATGAGACAACATTGGAGATAGAAAACCTTGGGAAGAAATCAGGGGTCATAGATGCAAATGTCAACAACAGAATACAAGAGATAGAAGAAAGAATCTCAGATGCCGCAGATACCATAGAAAACATTGACTCAACAGTCAAAGAAAATGCTAATTGCAAAAAGCTTGTAACCCCCAAAATCCAGGAAATCCAAGACACAATGAGAAGACCAAACCTAAGGATGATAGGTATATATGAGACTGAAGATTTACACCTTAAATGGCCAGCAAATATCTTCAACAAAATTATGGAAGAAAAACTTCCCTTACCTAAAGAGAGAGATGTCCATGAACATACAAGAAGCCTACAGGTCTCCAAACAGACTGGACCAGAACAGAAATAACTCCTGTCACATAATAATCAAAACCCCAAATGTACCAAACAAGAAAGAATATTAAAGGTAGTAAGAGAAAAAGGCCAAGTAACATATAAAGGAAGACCTATCAGAATTACACCAGACTTCTCACCAGATACCATGAAAGCTAGAAGATCCTGGGCAGATTTCATGCAGACTTTAAGAGAAGACAAATGTCAGCCAAGACTACTATACCCAGCAAAACTCTCAATTACCATAGATGGAGAAACCAAGATATTCCATGATAAAACGAAAGTTACACAAAATCTTTCCACAAACCCAGCCCTACAAAGGATAATAGGTGGAAAACACCAATACAAGGAGGGAAACTACACCCTGGAAAAAGTAAGTGGTAACCTTCTTTCATTAAACCCAAAAAAAGATAACCACTCAAACATAAAAATAACATCAAAAATAACAGGAAATAACAGTCACTATTACTTAATATCTTTTATCAATGGACTCAATTCCCCAATAAAAAGACATAGACTAACAGCCTGGATATATAAACAGGACCCTACATTTCGCTGCATATAGGAAACACACCTCAATGTCAAAGACAAACACTACCTCAGAATAAAAGGCTGGAAAACAATTTTAGGAGAAAATGGTCTCAGGAAACAAGCAAGAGTATCCATTCTAATATCAGATAAAATTGACTTTCAAGCTCTAACATCATCAAAAGGGTCACAGAAGAACACTTCTTACTGGTCAAAGGAAAAATCCGCCAAGAAGAAATCTCTATTCTGAACATCTATGCTCCAAATGCAAGGGCACACTCATTCATAAAAGAAACTTTAATAAAGCTCAGGGCACACAATGCACCTAACACAATAATTGTGGGTGACTTCAACACTCCACTCTCCTCAATGGACCAATCAGGAAAACAGAAACTAAACAGGAACACAGTAAAACTAATTGAAGCTTTGGACCAACTGATTATATATATATTTATATATATATGACATTTCATCCTGAAGCAAAAGAATATACCTTTTTCTCAGCACCTCATGACACCTTCTCCAAAATCGACTGAATAATTGGTGGCAAGACAGACCTCAACAGATAAAAGAAGATCAAACTAATCCCATGCTCCTATCAGATCACTATGGAGTAAAAGTGGTCTTCAACAGCAAAAATACAACAGAAAGCCCATATACACATGGAAGCTGAACAACACTCAATGATACCTTGGTCAAGGAAAAAATAAAGAAAAAAATCAAAGACTTTCTAGAATTTAATGAAAATGAAGACACAGCATACCCAAATTTATGGGATGCAATGAAAGCAGTGTGAAGAGGAAAACTCATAGAGCTGAGTGCCTCCAAAAAGAAACTGGAGAGAGCATACACTAGCAGCTTAACAGCACACCTGAAAGCCCTGGAACAAAAAGAAGCTAATTCACCCAGGAGGAGTAGAAGACAGGAAATCATCAAACTCAGTGCTGAAATCAATCAAGTAGAAACAAAGAGAACCATACAAAGAATCAACAAAACATGGAGCTGGTTCTTTGAGAAAATCAACAAGATAGATAAACCCTTAGCCAGACTAACCAAAGGGCACAGAGACAGTATCCAAATTAACAAAATTAGTAATGAAAAGGGATATATAACAACAGAAACTGAGGAAATTCAAAAAATCATCAGATCCTACTACAAAAGTCTATACTCTGATTGATCTTTTGAGACTGGGTTATCTCACTTAGTATGATGTTCTCCAGCTCCATCCATTTGTCTAAGAATTTCATGAATTCATTGTTTCTAATGGCTGAATAGTACTCCATTGTGTAAATATACCACATTTTTTGTATCCATTCCTCCGTTGAAGGACATCTAGGTTCTTTCCACCTTCTGGCTATTACAAATAGGTTTGCTATGAACATAGTGGAGCATGTGTCCTTATTGCATGCTGAAGAATCCTCTGGATATATGCCCAGTAGTGGTATAACAGGGTCCTCAGGAAGTGACATACCCAGTTTTCTGAGGAACCGCCAGACTGATTTCCAAAGTGGTTGCACCATCTTGCAATCCCACCAGCAGTGGAGGAGTGTTCCTCTTTCCCCACACCCTCGCCAACACCTGCTGTTTCCGGAGTTTTTGACTTTAGCCATTCTGACTGGTGTGAGGTGAAATCTCAGGGTTGTTTTGATTTGCATTTCCCTAATGATTAATGATGTTGAACATTTCTTAAGGGACAAATGGATGGATCTGGAGAACATCATACTAAGTGAGGTAACCCAGTCTCAAAAGATCAATCATGGTATGCACTCACTGATAAGTGGATATTAGCCTAGAAACTTTGAATACCCAGGACATAATCCACACATTAAATGATGTCCAAAAAGAATGGAGGAGTGGGCCCTGGTTCTGGAAAGACTCAGTGCAAGAATATAGGGGAATTCCAGAACAAAGAAGTGGGAAGGGGTAGATGGAAGAATAGGGGGACGGAAGAGGGCTTATGGGACTTGCGGGGAGTGGGGACCCAGAAAAGGGGAAATCATTTGCAATGTAAATAAAAAAATATAAATAAATAAAAATAAAAATGAAAAAAAAAGTCTATACTCAACACAACTGGAGAACCTGGAGGAAATGGACAATTTCCTAGACAGATACCAAATACCAAAATTAAATCAGGATCAAATAGATCATATAAACAGTCCCATAACTCCTAATGAAATAAAAGGGGTCATTGAAAGTCTCCCAACCAAATCAAACATGGAACCAGAAGGTTTTAGTGCAGAATTCTATCAGACCTTCAAAGAAGACCTAATACCAATACTCTTCGAACTATTCCACAAAATAGAAACGGAAGGAATACTATCCAACTCATTCTATGAAGCCACAATTATGCTGATACCAAAATCACACATAGATCCAACAAAGAAAGAGAACTTCAGACCAATTTCTTTAATGAATATCGATGCAAAAATACTCAATAAAATTCTTGCCAACCGAATCCAAGAACACATCAAATCTATCATCCACCATGATCAAGTAGGCTTCATCCCAGGGATGCAGGGATGGTTCAATATACAGAAATCCATCAATGCTATCCACTACATAAACAAACTCAAAGAAAAAAAACCACATGGTCATTTCCTTAGATGCTAAAAATCTTTTGGCAAAATTCAGCATCCTTTCATGCTAAAAGTCTTGAAAAGAACAGGAATTCAAGGCCCATACCTAAACATAGTAAAAGTAATATACAGCAAACCGGTAGCCAACATCAAACTAAATGGAGATAAACTTGAAGCAATCCCACTAAAATCAGGGACTAGACAAGGCTGCCCCCTCTCTCCTTATCTTTTCAATATTGTACTTGAGGTACTAGCTTGCGCAATTAGACAACATAAGGAGGTCAAAGGGATATAAATTGGAAAGGAAGAAGTCAAACTATCACTGTTCACAGATGATATGATAGTATACTTAAATGACACAAAAAACTCCACTAGAGAACTCCTACAGGTGATAAACAACTTCATCAAAGTGGCTGGTTACAAAATCAACTCAAGCAAATCAGTAGCCTTCCTATACTCAAAGGATAAGCAGGCTGAGAAAAAAATTAGAGAAACGACACCCTTCACAATAGTCAAAAACAATATAAAGTATCTTGGTGTGACTCTAACCAAACAAATGAAAGATCTGTATGTCAAGAACTTCAGGTCTCTGAAGAAGGAAATCAATGAAGACCTCAAAAAATGGAAAAATCTTCCATGCTTGTGGATTGGCAGGATTAATATAGTAAAAATGGCCATCTTGCCAAAAACAATATACAGATTCAATGCAATCCCCATCAAAATCCCAACTCAGTTCTTTATAGAGTTAAAAAGAGCAATTCTCAAATTCATCTGGAGTAACAAAAAAACCCAGGATAGCTAAAAGTATTCTCAATAGTAAAATAAGGTCTGGGGGAATCAGTATCCCTGACCTAAAATAGTACTATAGAGCAATAGTGTTAAAAACTCCATCGCATTGGTACAGTGACAGGCAGGTATATCAAAGGAATAGAATTGAAGACCCCAAAATGAACCCACACACCTATGGTCACTTTCTTTGACAAGGGAGTTAAAACCATCCAGTGGAAAAAAGATACCATTTTTGACAAATGGTGCTGCTTCAACTAGAGGTCAGCATGCAGAAGAATGCAAATCAATCTATTCTTTTCTCCTTGTACTAAGCTCAACTCCAAGTGGATCAAGGACCTCCACATAAAACCAGACACACCAAAACTAATAGAAAAGAACTGGGGAAGACCCTTGAGGACATAGGCTTAAGGGGAAATTTCCTCAAGAGAAAACCAATAGCTTATGCTCTAACACCAAGAATTGACAAATGGGACTTCATAAAATTACAAACTTTCTGTAAAGCAAAGGACACTGTCAAAAAGGCAAAACAGCAACCAACAAATTGGGAAAAGATCTTCAGCAACTGTACATCTGACAGAGGGCTTATATCCAATATATACAAAGAACTCAAGAAGGTAGACTCCAGAGAGTCAAATAACCCTATTAAAAAAAGGGGTACAGAGCTAAACAATGAATTATCACCTGAAGAATTTCGAATGGCTGAGAAGCACCTTAAGAAATGTTCAACATCATTAAGCATTATGGAAATGAAAATCATAACAACCTTGAGATTTCACTTTACACCAGTCAGAATGACTAAAATTACAAACTCAGGATACAGCAGGTATTGGCAAAGATGTGGAGAAAAAAGAACATTCCTCCACTGCTGGTTGGATTGCAAGCTGGTACAACCATTCTGGAAATCAGTCTGGTCGTTCCTCAGAAAACTGGCCATGACACTTCCGGAGGACCCTGCTATACCACTCCTGGGCTTATGCCCAGAGGATTCCCCAGCATGCAATAAGGACACATGCTCTACTATATCCAAAGCAGCCCTATTTATAATAGCCAGAAGCTGGAAAGAATCCAAGCTTCTCCACATCAAGGACCTCCACATAAAACCAGACACACCGGAACTAATAAAAAAGAAATGTCCCTCAATGGAGGAATGGATACAGAAAATGTGTTATATTCACACAATGGAATACTACTCAGCAATTAAAAACAATGAGTTCATGAAATTTTTAGGCAAATGGTTGGAACTGGAAAATATCATCCTAAGTGAGGTAACTCACTCACAAAATAATACACATGGAATGCAGTCACTGATAAGTGGATATTAATTAGCCCTGAAACTCTGAATACTCAAAACAGAGTTAGCATATCAAATCATTCCCAAGAAGAAGGTAGGAGAGGGCCCTGGTCCTGGAAAGGCTTGATCCAACATTGTAGGGGAGTACAAGGGCAGAGAAATGGGAGGGATTGATTGGGGAATGGGTGGAGAGCAGACAGTTTATGGGACTTATGGGGAAGGGGGAACTGGGAAAGGAGAAAGCATTTGGAATGTAAACAAAGAATATAGAAAAAATAAAAATAAAAGAGATGTTAAAAAAAGAAAAAAAGTTACAACTTTAGCTGACCTACAGATACACATGGGCATAGACAATATTTTGCTCTTCTGTGTTTTTTCATAAGAGGTCCTTTTGAACCCAGGATATCTTCTCTCTAGGAAGATTAGAGAAGAAGCAGATGGAAAGATTCTTCCAGTGCAGGAAGCCAGAGAGTGTTGCCTTCACTTTCGCTTATATCCTCCTAGCCATTGAGCAGTGGTTCTCACTCCCCCCAAATGCTACAACCCTTTAATAGAGTTCCTCATGCTGTAGTCACCCTCTCCCATAAAATTATGTTGGTTACTAATTCATAACTGTAATTTTGTTACTGTTATAAATTATAATGTAAATGTCTGTGCTTTCAGATGGTCTTTGGTGGGTGATCCCTGTGAAAGGGTCCATTGACTCTCGAAGCAGTCGCAACCCAAGGTTGAGAAACAATGCTCTAGATGAAATGAATATTAAGATATAGTAAAAGTTGTGAAGACATTCACCCAGTTGAGGAAGAAGAAAGACTGTACTATTCACATTTCTTATCATCCATCTTTTTCAGACATTTTAAAGGCCCGTTGTATGAAACTTTAAGGTACTGCATAATTAATTCTTCTCTGGTTATTTTCCAATAGTGGGAGTGAGAGGGTAGGGAGTAAGGTCTCATGTCACTTAAGCTGGACTCTTATTTTTAATGCTACTGTCTCTAGCATGTGACCACTGAGGTTACTATCGTGTTTCATCACACCAACCTCAGGAACAAATAATTCTATTAATAGCTTTCTGAGAACAACTCTGAAAACAACTGGTGTACAGATTAGGTAAGTAATATACCATGTACCAACATTTTTATGTATGCAGAAAAGACCCTAAATAATTAGCCAATTGAATATAAAAATTAATTTAAAATTATACCATGCTTATTTGGGTTTGTGACAAGAATGGTTCTACCTCAGGAAATCTTTACATATTAGCATGCATATTTAAATAAAGAGGTCACCTGATCATTTCACCAAATATTATTATGGAACTCAGTAAATATTCCTTTTTAAAAAGCCCTGACAATCAACAAGTACAGCAATTATCTCTGATCTAATAAAAAAATCTATTACTTGTCAAGAGCACACACACACACACACACACACACACACACATACACACACACATCAAATATATATATTACAGTTTTTGTATTTACTAAGAACAAAAAATTATCAAACTGAAAAAATAAAAGTCATTATGGAAAATAACAAAAGCATACAAATTTAAGGTAAAGAATGCTTGGTGCCCCAATATGTACTTCTATACTGCTATGCATTTCCTCCTATATTTTTTCTACATTTATTTACTATGGACTGCATTGTGGTAGGATAGGTATGGAAGTTTGCTGTGGTAAATATCCAGCCCAAAAATGCACAGTCAAAGAAATCACAACTCAATTAATTGGAGTACAAACTACATGCCTAGACTGGGCAGATCTACCCCCTACACTACTCTCTTTCCCATCTATGAGATCTCATATAACTTGGAGTTTGTCCAAGCCATGTGCTTCTGTTCCATTCTCCTTTCACCTCTTCCTCCATGATCCTCTCCTCCTCTTTGGCTTCTCCCTCAAACTTTCCAGCTCTACCTTCCCTCCTACTGCCCAATCACCTGTTCTAGCCTTTATTTGAAAAGTTAAGGTGGGGAGAAAGTTCACAAGGTACCTGTAGATGTGATTCACTCCTCATCTGCAAACCCTCCTGGGAGAGTGTAATTAACATCAAAATACAAGACCAGGACTATCCACTACACTTTACCATTCTGTCCAATTAATAGACTCTTTTATATCAGATATAAATTGAGCACAACTATTATCATTTTGTAATTTATAAAGTAGAAGATAGACCTAACACCCAGTCTATCATTTTTTTTTTCAATTAAATAGGACCTCTGTCATCTATCCTAACTTAAAAGACTTAAAATTCTACACCTGATCCATGTCCTGGCTTTAGATTGTATGTCATCTAAACCATCCTCTCAAATCTATATCATCTTTCTCAATGCTAAACAGGTTGGTCTGTCTGAGACCACCACTCTTCAACACTGTTAGAAATACAAGAATGACTAATGTTACCTGCAAATATGAGAAGCACAAAATATAGCTTCCAAAACTTCACCAATTTATAGAGACCACTATAAACCTAGACAGTCCCTGTACTTCAAAATGTTGGAGGATTGGTTTTCAGTCTTCTGGCACAGAATTATCTGATAGAGCTTTGTAAATGCAGAATTTTAAAGGGCTGATTACCCTGTATTAGCAGAGATTATCAGTTGACTATTCAATATAGTTTGTTCCTTTTCTGAACAGTATTTTGTCTGTAGATTAAATGAGGCATTTTTGCCTAGGGGCAGTCTTGCCACAACTGGAGAAACTTTATTGATACTCAATTTCTTCTTTGAATCCAAGAAATGGGAGCTGTCACGAGCAGACAGGCCTCTAGTCAAATGATCTTTAATAAAGAAATGCCCATTAATGTTATATTGTGGACTTCTGACACCTTTGAAGACTATATATTTACCCAAAGCATCTCTGAGCTGTAAAGCCTTGACTACATTCAGCCATTTCTAATAGAAATATCTCAGAAGCACCCTTTTAATTAACTGACGACCATGAGTTTGCTATCTGGCCCTTAACTTGTATTGCTTAATCATGTAAAAACAGTTTATAATACAAGTTATAGAAGGACTGGGTCTAAGCTTTGTATTCTACGTGTGTTATATAGGCGTAATGCCTATATGAGAGTAACAATATTAATCCCAATTTCCATAAGAAATTCATACCAATGAAAACCTTAAATTTGTAAGTTCTGTAACAATATAAGAGATTTTAACTTCAACGTTGTTTCACTTATGAAGATTTCTACCAATGTAAGATCTACCTATGTAATATTTTGCTTAAGAGTAAATTTGCTAACCTATCTCTATTTGTCTATTTCTATAATTTCTGCGAAATTATTATACCCACTTTCTTTTTGACCCCTTCCATTTTATCTTTTCCTTCCCTAAGAAGGAAGGATAAAGAAGAGGAAAGGAAAGGTAGAAATCCCTGAATTTAAGCTCTCTAGTTCCCTCCCCATCCAAAGCTACATTTGTGAAGTATCCCTTAAATGACAACATATCTATAATTCCTAAAATAACCAGAACCATCCATCCCAGCATAAGGAACTGGGACAATAATTTTCTTTTGTCTGCTTCCAGCTGAGTTGTGGTGAAGAATTCCCAACTGAGGACAAAAGAGAAATAAGAAAATTGGCTTTGTCAAAGGAGAGCTAGTTGGCATCATCTGCCTCCCAGTCACAATGTGCTGAGAAAGTTCATTGCTTAGCTGACATCTTGACCATGACAGCCTTAAAGGATGAATAGGCAAGCTAGCTGTTCTGGAAAGGTTGTGGAGGCAAGTCTTTAAAAGAAGTAGCTTCGATGTGATTGAAGTAGAGTCAAGTGCAAAGCTGGAATGGAAGGTACCAGAATTTCAGCATCCCAGGTGTGAATCTTTTCAGGACTGTCTTTCTCTTCTTTCATCCGACAGTTTACAAAACTTAAAAGCAACATGTAGTTCTCTAAAGACATTCATATGTGCAGGGTGTACCAGATTGATCAATGAAGATCAATAAAGAAATACTACTGCCTTTCCTCAGATTAGTTTGATCACATAATCAAACTGCAATATAACTTTGTATACTTGCCCTCTTAAAGGATGGTATATAATAACAAGTTATGAGAAATTGTACCCAATAAGTGTTATTGGGTCTGTATAGACATTTTATTCTCAGCAAGTTCCAGAACTGTCTCCATAGTTCCTAGAATATTAAAATAATACATTTTTACCATAGCTATAAATATCAATGGTGTGAAACAGGAAATGAATTCTCTAAAGCTATCGCCCTGGCATAACTACACATTTTGATGATTTCTGGTTCTTTTTCTTGAACTTTTCTTTGTCTTTTTGAATCACTGACCTCATATAAAATAATGACATGGGAACAATCAGAGATCACAGCTATAAAGGCAGTTCATGATGAAAACATGTCACACTAAGGAACCTGACAAGAAGCATAAGACTGAATTCATTCAATATAAATTTTATATTTTTATTATTTCATGGTTGAAATGCTGAACGAGCATCTGCTCACCCAGTAACTCTGCTTTTGTGAAGGGGATGAAAATACGGAGACTGGAGGGACAGCTCAGTGGTTATGGAAAGAAGACTCAGTATTAAAGAGGGTTTGCTGCTCTTTTGCAGGACCTGCATATAGTTCCCAGTACTCACAGAGGCATTTATAACCGCCTGTAACTCCAGCTCAGAAGTAGGTGACATCCTCTTTGCCTTCTGAATGCACTACTCACACAGGCATATGAAAATAGAGGCTTGCATACTATACATAAATAAGAAATAAATATTTTAAGGCGCAAACAGAAATCCATTGACACCTGGCAAACCCATGGTAACCACTAAGCCTTTCTGCCTAACAGAAACAGGAGGGCACAGTTGACATTCTGTTTGCCCACAGTCCTCACTCCTTAGCTCTCACTCAAAGCTGAGCTCAGTAGAGGAGCATCACCTTGAAAAGGGCCATATTTCTCTTCCAGAACGTCCTGCATTCAATGTCCTGTGCACATGGGGTTGTTACAAGTATGTCATGGAAGATTCTGAACTGCACCAAAAAAAAAAAATCATCAAATAAAAGATGTCTTAGGCTATCCAGTTTTAGCTGGTGGTGAATGAATGTAGAAACAGTAAATAATCTTGTATTGCATTGCAGTCTAACCTGGTCCTCCATCCAGGCTTCTAATTCTCCATATAAAACCCTGAAGTTGTAACCATCAAGCTGTTTAACAGAGTGGTGATATGTACCACAGCATCCCATCTTATCCCATGCTCTCTGTGCAGATACACAGGCAATTAGTGTTCAGGTGGGGCTGTGAGGTGTGTTAGTCACTATCTGGAGTATGTATGGCATAAAGAATATGCTCCAGAAAAATCATACTACAATAGAGATGACCAGGAGCAAAAAAGTAAGGAAAACTGGAAGGACTTGACAGTAAGACTAGTTTAACTGAAGTGGTTAAGGAAAGGCAAATTGTTATCTTCCATATTTTAAAAGTTATAATTTTGTGCAATTTCTGCTTTCTGAAATACATCATTAAGTAATAATCCCTGGGGAGTTACATGAGGTATGAATTTTATGATTCTCTCTATATGAAAATTTTAACAGTATTGAAAATTTGTTATTCTGAATTTTAAAACAATCGTAAGTCATACTGCATCTGGCCAACTTTTTCTTACCACCATGTGCCAGCAACTCTAAACAGAGAACGTGTGGTCATGGTTACTACTGGATTTTGATAATGTGTGCAAACTTCAAAGTGTGATGTGTGCTACAAATTACACACTGGGTGACAGATTTCTCTCTCTGGCATATGCTTCTGAATATGTGAAAAGTTTAAAAGCTGAATATGGAGAAAGTAAATGCAATTGGAAAATAAGCAGAAGACCTGAACCCTGTCCACAAGGCTTGGAAGTGTGAATCTGGAGAGCACAGGAAGACTTAACTCACATCTGCTGCAGGAGCTGCAGGAAAACAGACTACATCGTCACGACTCAAGGTGGGAAGCCTGCATCTTTGCTGCATTACCATTGTAAGGGAAAGTCTTGGGGATGTTTTGGCTATTTCTAAACATTATTTGTATTGAGTTTTGCTGCTGTCATATGAATGTGATTGTGAATGTATTCACCCATTCCCCTCTCTTAGCCCCTTCCCACTTTACCCCTACACATCCTCTTCTTCCTACGCAGTCACCCTCTACCATGTCATATTTTATTTGGGGGTAAGGGTCCTCTGCAAAAAGCCATATCTACTGTTCATTATTACATTGTTATATCCATCAGACAAAAGTTTTGTTGGAACTGTCCACATTTGTCATCTTTTACAAAAATCCTTAGGCATCATTTCTATACAAACCAGTAATGTGTCTCTGGAAACCTATTCTAGAAAAATAAAGGCATGTGTTTCACTTTCTAAAAACTTAAAACACTGCAATACCCTTCATTTGGGAATGGTTCAACAAACTGGTACAGCCACATCAACTTGCACAAAAAGTCAGATAATACTATAGATAGGGCTTTAGTATACAAAGTCCCTGAAAGCAATCTCAAAAGGTTATGTTTTGTAAAACTTCTATAAGGTAAGAGGTGGACAGCCTGGCGGAAGTCAGAGGGAGACCAGAGGGTTTGCCTATCAAGGGGTAGCAAGGGGGGATAAATACAAACAGAAGCTGTTGGTTCAGCCTGCAATAAAGAGGTAAAGAGTTTGTCTGTGTTTGCATGACCCTTGGTTCCATCACCAATACACACACACACACACACACACACACACACAAACATACATACTCAAAGTCAACCTAATTAAATAAAAAATATATAAAAAGCAATTACCAATTAAGAAAATAGTCAATGTCCTGAAACATCCAAAAAGTTGGAGTTGTTGGTTTGTTTGTTTGTTTGTTTGTTTATGTGCTGAGGCTGCACATACCTCTAATCCTAGCATTCAGGCTGTAGAGGCAGGAGGATGAGAAGCTCACAGCCAGCCTGGGCTCTACTGAGACTCTCTCAAACTAACCTTTTTATTTGATTTGGGTTTTGTTATAATTAGTGGCATCCAGCTATGCTAGCTCACCCTTATCTGCCATGCCAGCATCTAAAAGAAGCAAGAGATTTGCTTTGAGCTTTAGGCCAGCCTGGGCAATCATGTTAGGCTCTGTATCAGAAAAAAAAAAAAAAAGAAAAGGAGGAGAAAGATTTTGTGCTGGTACAATTCATAGAGCTTCACACATGACTGGCCTGCTCTCTAGTTCTTGGCAATACACAGAGTCAATTACATAATTGGCAGCCCCTGGGGGGATGGGGTAAAGTGGATAAAGGCCTGGTGGTACTGTCCTGCCTACCTAGGAGCACACACTTACATTTCCTTATGAGTCTTTCCTTCTCGCCTGTGTCCAGTGTCAGTTTATCTTAGGGGGGCTGTTCTGTGAGTTTCCTTTACTTGCTCTCAACCTTGAGGAACCCAAGCATTACAAAAGCCTGGGACTGGATTTTCATGTGCAGTGGTGCTGGCTCTGCCCATAAGTGTGGTAGCTTGGAAGGGGTCTTCCCCAGAGTACTTTATTCTCTCAGCTCTTACAAAAAATAAATCACAAGGAGTTGGTCTTCTTAGATAATTAACTCTGAGTTTAGAAATCAACAACACTGTCTCTTGCCATAAAACATATCACAAAGATTTACATTTATACAGGTACATGGTAAATGTGTATATTTTGTATCTACAACCCATGTGCCTGGTGCAATATACAGATATACACAGTTTATGATTATTTTTCTACTATCTAAAACAGGAACTGACTATTTAAGACTATTCACGTTTTTTCCCCACTGAATGAACCACAAATGAAGAGGAACCCTTCCCTGTGCAGCTAGTTGTGTGTGGCATCTGACATTTGAACTTCTGAAGGCTTTTTTTTTTTATCAGTCTGACAGGAGCTTCTCTTGACAAATACACTAGCACCATTTCTATCTCTCTAGAGAGTCTTCAAGAAGCCATGCATATAGCTTTATTATATATCCAGGACATAGGTTCTATATTGCCTCCATAATTATTTTTGATTTACTTATTTCTGTTTTGCTAAATATTTTCAGTATATATACAGAAACAATAAACAAATTAAAACTTTATTTCAGCTAATGCTGATTTTGAATGCATGGTAGCAATGCGTGGGACACACCGGGCATATCCTCTTCTGGGGTTCTGCACATTCCCACCGGAGGAAGGCACCGACTCCCTGCTCACCTGATTCTATAGGGAAGCAACAACACTCAACAGGCAATATGCTTACGAGGTTTTGCTTTTTTCCTTTGTCATTAAAAACTCAGAAAAATAAAAAAAATCATTGTCAAAATCAAATTAAATCTGAATTATTGTGTTTTCAAAAATTAGAATTACATGAATATATACGTATATTGGGATATACGTGACTCATGCTATAATATCTTCCATTAATATAATTGTGTTTCATAAGCTTTTCTGACATCAGAATAAGGTTCTTTTGACCCTCTATGCAACAAAATACTGTTTCACAGTAAAGTGTGTGACTTCTAAATTTCTTTTCTTTATCTAGTTAATTTATCTTTGAGGTACTTTATGACTTAGCCACCCTTTTCCTTAATATTCTTTCCAAAGCTTTACTCCACATCTGGGACACCTATGGGTGCGTGGGCCTTATACCCTCTTCATACTGATGAGATAGGAGCTGCTTCTATCAGGGCCTCTGCATCAATTGCTTCAGTCAATCGAAGGTAATTAACTCTACACACACATACATATCCAAATACATTTATCCATTATAAGCAAACAAAAACATGATTAAAAATTTAGCTTTTGAAGGAAAGCTATAAAACAATCTAAATGTAGAATCAACAGCCTAAAACATTTTGATATTGGTCTTCTGTGAGGTACATATTTCTCTATTTATGTATATTGTAGAGCCTGGACCAAACAAGAGTTTGTCCCACCTTATTGCTAGTAAACTGGTCGTCTTGGAATATTTCAAATATCAACTGAAAATCAGAAGAAGGTGGGAAGAAACAGAGAAGTTGTGGGATGTGGTTTGTCAACCTCACAGAAAATGGGGGCTGAGCTGACAGTGTTTAAAACTGCTTGTCAAAGACAGCTTAGCTCAGGGATAGAGATGGGGACTCCCATCTCAATAGAGCAGAGGACTCCTTAATTAGACTCTTCATTCACACAGAGGATTTATTGAGTGTAATTGCTCTCTGAGAGAATTTGTCTGACCAAGGGAAGTTAGGAAGGAGTTGTTATACAAGAACTGGGTAAAATATGAAAGGATTGCTTTGGAAATCACTGATTGACCCTCAGCTCACCTGTGAATAGAAGGCATATTGCGGAGTTAGATGAACTCAGGAGAATGCTGGGGCACCATTACAAGAGAAAGCCCTTTTCCTTGAGAAAGGGAAGCAAAGGAGTCCTTCATAGTTTTTAAGCACAGCTTCCAAGCAGGAAATAACTGCAATAAGAAGAGCTAGTACACTGAATCACAGTTTAATTTTAAAGAATTAGCATTATGATGAATTCTTGGCATGAAGAAAAAAATGTGGTTTAAATAGCCACACAAGTCAATGAATTTCTTTTATACAACCTAAAAGTGCTTAATTGCAATGTGACACTGAAGGAGTATTCCCCTCCCTGATTCTTAGTGTATATTTATATTCTTCAATTTTTAAATGATGTTAATCACAGAATAAGGAAATGGGTGCCATGATGTCATTGTTATCTGGGATTGTTCACTTGCCTTAAAAACGTTCATAATATAGTTCAGATTGACCTTAGAGGCACAATCCTCCTACCACAGGCACCCCCTCCTTAGGAATGGAGGATACTCTAGAATACGTTGTCACATAAAACAGAAAATCTTAACAGTAAAAGACAGTAAAGTTGGATGTTGTTAATACATGAACATCAGCTCTTTTGGGATTTGTTTTAAATAACTCCTTGCAAATTAAAATGCTTAATATTGAAAATAAAAGTGTAATATCTATAATTTAAAAGAGGAGAGGAGGTAACAGAAACACTATTTTTAAAAAATTGATAATATTATTAGTAGTGTTATTTGAGAAACTGTGTCACTATGAAGTTCAATTCAGGTTTGAATTCACAAACTGAATTCCTAGTTTCCCCTCCTGATTTCTAATGTTACAGAGATGACTTCATATGATCAACATACTAAGGTTTCTATTTTTTTCTTTTTAAAAAACGTGTTTCTTCATAATGCTAGTAAAATCAGAATGTCAGTAAATATTATAGAAATGCTGAAATTTTGCTGAACAATTCTGCATTCCATCAAGCAAAGTTCAATAAAAATACATACATACATACACACACACATACATACATACATACATTATTAGAGTAAGGCTAAGAAAATTATCATTTATTAATGATTTATTGGTAGTTGTAGATACATATGTGACCAGAAAACTAATAAAACTCGTGGGTTTCACATGCTTCTCCCCGCTGACAGTGATCTACACTGACATATAGAGAGCAGTCCATTAAGCAGAGTCATGTGACAGAGAGATCTCTCAAAGCACAGGGTCCCACTAGCAGAGCCAGTCATACAGCTCAGCATGGCAAAGAGGAAAGTCTCTCTGGCTTATGCATCCCTCCACCAAGTTTCATCTCCAAACTGGACGTCTAAGGTTTCATTTTACTGTTACTAAACCATGGTTACTTCAAAAGGAAACGCATTGACCATGTTAAAATTGTTAAGCTTCCAGGTTTCAATCAGAAATTCACACAGTTAAAAGTCCAGACCTCTTAATATTTTTATGATAGACAATTTACTTACTAGCTGTAGGTTTTTAAAATTTTTCTACAGAAATTTTAACCCCTGACCACTGCCTTCAACATATACTTAAATTAAATTAATAAGCTTATTACATTTTCATTTTTCAAATATACTTTACTATAACCACATGTATTTGTGCCCTTATGTTTGAAACTATATTCATTTAAATTTTCTCTCATTTAATAAAATATTGATCAGTAAATATACATTGAGTTCTGCTAATTTTCTTTTGCCATGTACATTGCCCTTGACTATTTAATTTGCCTTATCTACTTTCTTAATAGACTTTCTTTATTTTGACTTTTTACATAACATATAATACATAAGTTTCTTTACCTCCTAATCTTCTCCACCGCCCCACTGTCCCCTTCTCAGATTGTCTCCTTCTGCCCTTGATTTTCTTTTTCACCTTTATGTGGTGTGTGCTCTAATACCCTCCCCACTCCTTACTTAATGTCCACCCCCATGGACTCCCATTCTAGTTTGTAAGCATCAACACACATATAAATATACATATAAGAAATTTAGTGCACTGGGAAGATGGCTCAATGGATAAAGTGCTTGCTGCACAAGACAAAGACATGAGTTCTGTCTTCAGAACACATGTAGAAACATGAAAACCTTCATGAGGTCGCATGTGCCCATAATCCCAAAGATAGGCAGATTCCCAGGACATCGAATTCTGCTGGTGAGCTCTTTGTTCAGTGAAAGACATTGTCTCAAAAGTAAGAAAAGAGACTCAGAGGAAGCACAAAACTCAACATCCTTTCATGTTAAAGGCCCTTAAAAGAACAGGAATTCAAGGCCCATATCTACACATAGTAAAAGCAATGTACATTAAACCAGTAGCCAACTTCAAACTAAATGGAGAGAAACTTGAAGCAATCCCACTAAAATCAGGGACTAAACAAGCCTGCCCTTTCTCTCCATATTTATTCAATATAGTACTTGAAGTTCTAGCTAGAGCAATTAGACAACATAAGGAGATCAAGGGATACAAATTGGAAAGGAAAAAGTCAAATTATCACTATTTGCAGGTGACATGACAGTATACTTAAGCGGCCCCAAAAACTGCACCAGAGAACTTCTAAAGCTGATAAACAACTTCAGCAAAGTGGCTGGATATAAAATTAACTCAAGCAAATCAGTAGATTTCCTATACTCAAAGGATAAACAGGCTGAGTAAGAAATTAGAGAAATGACACCCTTCAAAATAGCCACAAATGATGTAAAGTATCTTGGTGTGACTCTAACCAAACAAGTGAAAGATCTGTATGACAGGAACTTCAAGTCTTTGAAGAAAGAAATGGAAGAAGACCTCAGAAGATGGAAAAGTCTTCCATGTACTTGGATTGGCAGGATTAATATAGTAAAAATGGCCATCTTGCCAAAAGCAATGTAGACATTCAGTGTAGACCCCATCAAAATCCCAACTCAATTCTTCATAGAGTTAGAAAGAGCAATTCGCCCATTCATCTGGAATGATGCCCAATTCATCTGGAATAACAAAAATCCAGGATAACTAAATATATTCTCAACAGTAAAAGAACTTCTGGCGAAATCAGGATCCCCAACCTTAAACAAGACTGCATGGTATTGGTACAGTGACAGGGAGTTAGATCAATGGAATAGAATTGAAGAATCAGAAATGAACCCACACATCTATGGTCACTTAATCTTTGACAAAAGAGCTACAACCATCCAGTGGAAAAAAGATAGCCTTTTCAACACATGGTGCTGGTTCAACTGCAGGTCAGTATGCAAAAGAATGCAAATTGATCCATTCTTATCTCCTTGTACTAAGCTCAAGTCCAAATGAATCAACGACCTCCACATAAAACACTGAACCAGACACACTGAAAGTAATAGAAAAGAAACTGGGAAAAAACTTTGAGCACATGGGCACAGGGTAAAACTTCCTTGACAGAACACCAATAGCATATGCTTTAAGATCAAGAATTGACAAATAGGACCTCATAAAATCACAATGTTTCTGTAAGATTAAGGACAAAATTGCAACCAATAAATTGGGAAAAGATCTTTACCCACATTTCATTGGACATAGGGCTTATATCCAAAATATACAAAGAACTCAAGAAGGTAGTCTTCAGAGAGGTAAATAACCCTATTAAAAAATCAGGTACAGAGCTAAACAAAGAATTTTCACCTGAGGAATATTGAATGGGTGAGAAGCACCTAAAGAAATGTTCAACATCCTTAGTCATCAGGGAAATGAAAATCAAAATAACCCTGAGATTTCAACTCACACCAGTCAGAATGGCTAAGATTAAAAAAAAAAAAAAACAAAAAACAAAAAAAACTCAGGTGACAGCAGGTGCTGGTGAGGATGTGGTGAAAGAGGAACACTCTTTCACTACTGGTGTGGTTTCAAGCTGGTACAACCACTCTGGAAATCAGTCTGGTGGTTCCTCACAAAATTGGGCATGATACTACTGGATGACCCTGTTACACCACTGGGCATATACCCAGAGGATTCCTGAGCATGTAATAAGGACACATGCTCCACTATGTTCATAACAGCTCTACTTATAATAGCCAGAAGCTGGAAAGAACCCAGATGTACCTCAATAGAGGAATGGATACAGAAAATATGGTATATTTACACTATGGAATACTACTCAGCTGAATTCATGAAATTCTTAGGCAAATGGGTGGAACTGGAGAATGTCATCCTGAGTGAGATGACCCAATCACAAAAGAACACACATGGTATACACTCATTGATAAGCAGATATTAGCCCAGAAGCTTGGAAAAAACAATACTCAAAAAACAATTCACATACCAAATGATGCCCAAGAAGAAGGAAGAAGGGGCCCCTGGTCCTAGAAAGGCTCAGTGTAGCAGTGTAGGAGAATACCAGGACAGGGAAGTGGGAAGGGGTGGATTGGGGAACAGGGGGAGGGAAGAGGGCTTATGGGACATTTGGAGAAGGGGGATCCAGGAAAGGGGAAATCATTTGAAATGTAAATAAGGAATATATCTAATAACTAAAAAACAAAAAAAGAAAACAAAAAAAGACAAAAAACCAATAAGGTAAAAATGACAAAATACAACAAAACAAAATTTAAAATTCTGGTAAAATGCCATTGATTTTATTTATGTTGGGGAGCTATTGCTGGCATGGGGCTGGAGTGTGGTTGATAATTTCAATGAAATTCGATTGGACAATTTCTTTTTCTTTGTGATTGTGTATCAGCTTCAGATAGCTTCTTGGTTAGGGGCTGGACTCCTGTTCTCTTACTCCTCTCAGTATCTATTTAGGGATTGTTCATGCTTCCACAGTCACTGTGAGTTAATATGTATATCAGTCATATCATGTCTGGAAAAACATCAAAGCATTTCCACTAAAATATGGGACCAGACAAAGGTCCACTGTCTCTACTCCTATTCCATAGAGTAACTAAAATATCTTAGCTAAAACAAGACCACTAACAGAGAGCCAGGGCATGCAAATAGGAAGGGGAGGAGTCACAGTAACTTTATTGGCAGATAATTTGATTGTTTACATAAGTCATCTCAAAAATTCTACCAGGAAACTCCTACACCTGATAAACACTTTCAGTAAAATAACTGGATACAAAATTAATGCACTGAAGTCAGTAACCCTCTTATATACAAATGGCAAATGGACTGTGAGGGAAATCAAAGAAAATAACAGCTCAAAAAATCTTGGAATAATGCTAAAGAAGCAACTGAAAAACTTGCATGATAAAAATTATAAGCATTGAAGAAGATAACAGAAGAATTCCATGATCTTGAATTGGTGAAATTAATGTAGTAAAAACATTCATTTTGTTAAAAACAAGCACCAGATTCAATGCAATCCCCATCAAAATTCCTGTATAATGCTTCATAGATATATTGTTTTATAGTTGTATGCATTTGATTTCACATTTCATTTATCTGTATGGCTAAAAAAATCTAGTATTCAAATTCTACATGTTCAAACACATCTGTTAATGGACATCTAGGCTTATTTGCGTACTTTTAAAATGAAAGCAATGTTTAATGCTATCTAGAGCAATCACATGGGACTGTTAGAAAATAGATCTGAATTTTATGTCAGAAGTTTCATTTACACAGGTGAAGCTAATGTAAAAATGTTATTAAAATTTAAAAAAGCACAGTTTAGATATTTTCAGAAGGAATAATCACACAAATGATCTCCCTTACTGAATAACCTGAGGCAATTGAGGTACACTTGAAAGTGAAGATTTCAGAGCCCCAGAACTTCTTCACATTGCAGTATACCTGGTTTTGTTATATTAGAAAATCCATTTTAAATTTCTCTTTAAGTTCTTCCAGGTCAACATATGTTGCTCTATTAGGGTTGCCAACATCACGTGGGCAGAAATGTTGACAATAAAAAATTATCCCTACAATATTAGAAAATAAAATACTTAAATTTATTAAAAGCCCTCCTGACATACACAAGAGTTGACCTGCCGAGAATCAGTTGTTGCTCAGTATGAGTTGGAAGAGGCTGTCCTTCAGGGAGGCTGGCAGGATCTAACACTTTACGCATTAACTCTGCCCTGGAGAACACTGCATTTTAAGAAAGAAAAGAATAAACATTCTGATGGAATTTTATCACTGGCATGAGGCTCAATAAACCCAGCCACACCACCAATGTATAATTATTCTCTGCCTGTAACTGCTGCAATATAGGTGAACAAATTGGAAGAATTGACAACTTTTCTCTGGTAAAATTTTTCTAATAAAGCTGGTTTCTGGTACTAGACAGAGCCAAAGAAAATATAAAATTCAACTATCAGTTGTTAATATTTAAAGAAAAATTCAGAAACTCTCTATTTTCAGTTTTAATCTTAAATTATTATTTCCATTTTTGTGTTTGTAATGGACTATAGTGGCTGACACTAATCTCAGAATAATCTAGATGTTCCCCAAATTAAGCAATCTTTAATTGGATTTAGGGTCACAATAGATGACTTTCAAAACAGGACTTCACAGAAACTGATGAGAGTTCATGAAGATTGTTGGTTTGAAACTAAGTTTTACAATGTAGTCTTTGCTAGCCTCCAACTTAATACATAGCTCAAACTGAGCTGGAATTCACAGTTCTTTTTGTGCAGTCTCTTGAGTACTAGAAAGATGCTATATGTTAGCACTCAGTGTCATTATATCTTATTACATATGACCCAGTCCAACACAAGGATGGTGATTCTGGCCCCAAGATGTATCATCAAGTTTTGATTTTATGAAGCCCATTCCTAGTTAAAAATACAGATGTGATTGATGAGAAGGCTGAAATTAAAAAAGGCAAGAGAGCACCCAAGAGTATTTCTGTCATCCACTTCAAGTTCTGTAAATTCTCCATAACTATCTTTTGTATTATAAATATACCTAAAGATAATGATGACCAGCAGCCCCCTTATCACCAAGGAAGCAATCTAACTGATTTGAAAGGTAAACTAAGGAAAGAAAGATAGAGAAAAAATGGGATGAAAGAGAAGATTGTAAGTCTATCCACCAATTTATATTTGCATACATATCCATATGTATCTTTCTTATTATTGGTAGATCAAGAGTGCCTTCTTTTCTCACTAATTTGTCCTGATTCTGTGCCTTTCTCTAATCATTAAAAAAGATAGAAGGAATTTATGTAGGTTCTGTATTTGCCTAGTTGGGATCCAACCTCTGTGTAAGGCAGCAAGGTTCAACTGAATAAGGGAAGGAAAGAGGAAGGAAGGAAGCTGTAGGTAGCAGATAACAGATGATAGACACATCCATATACACAATACATAGGTAGGTGGTAGATATTAGGTGGTAGCTATTAGGTGGTAGATACAAAAGACATCATCATTCTGCTTCCTTTAGGAAAGATTTCAGATGGGGCAGCTGATATTTGAATGAAGTCTCTAAAACACACACTAGCCCTAGTCAACCTCTGAGGTGATGATGGCTGCTACCAATACAGCTCAGAATACTAATGATTCTATTTAAGTCTCACTCTTTGGACCTGAAAATACAGAGTTAATGTTGAGATCATCTCCAAACTACCACTAGTTAGATTGCTTATTACAATTATCATTATATATATATATATTATAACTACACACATTATGCAAATATCATTCTCTAGGAGGCCCTGTCTCTACTCTGTTATTCATTCTCTGATGCAGACTTCAGCCCATTTTTAGAGACAATGACTCAAAGTCTCTATAGGTTTACAAACTCACCCATCAGCTTTAACATGACCATTAACATCAGCTTTCTCCTTATTTTTCCTTTGTATTTTATCATGTATTTCATACCCTTCCCTTCTGTGATTAAGATTGAAAGATAATTATGTCTGTAGGAAAATGGTCCTTATCTGAAGTTTTAAAATATGATGAAAATTATTTAAAATAAAAAGCCAATTTAGAAGAATTAGAAAAATAGAGTTGAATATGCTTCACTAATATCTAGGGACAGTAGTTTTATTCATATGACATTAGGCTCTGAAATGACTTGTATATTTCACACTACTGTCCCCAGTTTCCTGCATTGAAACTGTTTGGTGCTAGTTAATTCTTAGCTCCTCTAAGATTAATAAAAGTAACAAAGTCCTTACCATATTGTGAATGGACTAGAGCAAGATATTTGTAAAGAAATAAAGCCAGGGGTACAAGAAGAACGAACATAAAATGTTGATGTTCTAAAGCATACACCCACCTTTGACTGCAAGATCAACAAACAGATCCAATCAATTCAACCAGTTCTAAAGCATCTATTTACCTTGAGGTAGCACAGAGATGGGAGACAATGGGAAGTATGAAAAACAGATCACAAGGTAAATCATACAATTTCATTTGCTTAGAGTGAAGGCATGGTAAGACATGTGAAACTGAGTCTCCTCATTCACAGACTTCCCATGCTATCACACAATTAACTTTTCATTCTGAATGTGTGTCCACTGTTCTTGGTAGGCATGCCATCGTAAGATGAAGAACAGTTGGCACAATCCTCTCACTGGAGCCTTAGCATGTCATTGGCAGCCTGAGAAATAAGAGTTGGATGGGGAGAGAGATTTCTTTATAATTATTGTCACATTAAAAATATAGCATTTCTTATATAGTACTGTACCACTGGAGAATTTTAACTAAAGCAATATAATTTATTTCAGGACCAACCTCAATTTGTATCAAACTCAACAATTATTGATAGGGTTAACCATATAGGATAGATCCATCTACTAACCCATTTATAATTTTATCAGGATTCCTGTTTGATTCTTCAGTCTTATAGCATTGGGGTGATGGCTTGTTTAGTTTCTATATACAAGTTTTTCTTAATTGGGAGTGAGGTTAGGCATTCCTATCAATGATTACTGAGAATAACTCGAGATAGTCTGGATCATTGAAACTGGTATAGGAAATTGATCAAGGAAGATTCATAAAATACTAGGTACTGGTAGGCACTAAGTCCATCACAAAAATGGGCTATCTGACTCAAAAGGTCAATAGTGACAAGGCTGTAAAAATCTACTGTGTGTCAAGTTTGCATGCATTTAGAAATTTTTATATAGTTTATTGTATTCAGAAATACAAATGATGTCATTAATCACATGTGAAACATAAACTACTTATAAAAATTATTACCTTGTGAGTATTTAATTTCCAAAATCAGAAGTCAAATGTCTTAAAATTGACATGACTCAGTTTCTTTTAAATTACTGAGCCATGGATTTATATTTGGAAAATATAGCTATGAGGACATTTTGGATTAATTGGCTTCAACTTACTTGTGGTTTTTCAATCAACATTAATTTGCCACAAGATCTAATTAGAGTTTTTTTCTTGAAAATTTCAAATACATGTTGACAAAATCAAAAATACTATCCTGGTGTGTTTCTTCCTTTCTCTTTTCATTTTTCATATCTTTGGAGACAATGTCCTATGGACATCTTTGGTTCATTAGAAGAAATGACAATAGGAGAACAGTTGGTCTGTGTTTACGGAGCAATTGCAGAAGTCTCAGAAAAGCTCCCAGTTGCCATCATCTTTGTTGTGACAAGCACTTTTGTGCATTCCCAATACTTTAAAGTTTGAGCTGTAGGTTATTCTTCCCTGGACTCACTGAACAGATCGGGGAGCCTGATTATGCTTCATGAATAAGAATCTATAATGAAGTTCTATTGTATTTCACTCCTCAGTCTTAACTGGGCGCAATCCTGTTCCAAAGTCACTGTGATTATAGGACATGAGAACACCCAGAATAACATTGGGGAAGATCTGCTCTTCCTTTTCTTCATTGCAGAACAAAAGCACAGTCCTCTTGATCTGAATTTTAAACCAAGCTACACTTTTTGAGGCTGCAGAAATTTCCATGTCCACATAGAACAAATATTATAGAAGAGACAACATTCCCCTCAACAATCAGAACTTTGTATAGAGAAATGTAACAAAGAATTTTGTGTGATATTCTGGCTACTTCATCTGTTTCTGCTGACTTGTGCTAATTTCACAGAGCCTTGCACTTTCTCCTGGATCATGCCACCACTACTGATTCATATTTGGTATTTGGTATTAGACTAGACTCCTGGTATTCTGACAATGAAGAGTAGAATTGCCCCAAAGAACTACCTCTTTTTTTTAATTATATATTTTTATTTTCTATATTCTTTGTTTACATTCCAAATGATTTCCCCTTTCCCAGTTCCCCCCTCCCCAAATGTCCCATCCCAAAGAACTACTTCTAACTAGGTCAATAAATCCTTTTTCCTATTAACCTTCTTTCTCCCCTACCTCTAGTTGATGCACTAGAAGGGAGATTGAAGCAATTAAGAACCTTAAATAAAGTATGTTTAGAGAAAAATAAAACCCTACAGTGTTGGTGTACCTGCTTGCATAACTGTATTATTGCCTGGACTTTCCCCACTCATCATCAGGAGCTTCTGAAATAAAGCAAGCACACTTTTTTTTTAAAAAAAAAAAATAATGCAGTCCAGAAGCTCATGTGGCTGAGAATATTATATGTGGCAAATAGGATGTTCTCCAGTTTTGGTGAGTTCATGTGGAAGATATGACAAACATCTTGTTCATACTCTATAATGGTCCAAGACCCAGAAAACCACAAAGTTTCCCACTTATAACTCTATTGGTTCTTCTTTCTTCTACTCTTCTATACTCCCCTTTATTCCACTCTTTCAACCCCCTAACATTACATAGGAAAAGAAAAATATCCCCAAATAAATGCAGGGGTCAGAAAGGGGACAATGTTATCTTTAGACTACTTCATGCTGATAAGGAATCTCAAGTTTATTGGACCAAGTTTGATCTTCACCTTCAGAATAGGTAATTTCTCCTGGTTGTTTCTTCTTTGCGAACTACTTAACAAACTGCATGACCAACAGCAACCTACAACCAACAACCAACTGACCAGCAAACTACCATGCCATTGGGCCCTAGCGTTATATATCCTCTGAAAAGACCCCAGAATATCACACAATTGCAAAAACTCTATCTGCAGCTGGAAAAATCACATCTCTGCTAGAGCACAAGGCAAATCATAGTCAGCTGCTATGGATAGTCAGGGTCAGTCCCAAAAACCACACATAGGATTAAAACAAAAACATGTAATGTTTCTGTGTATTTTAAAGATACCTAAATCCCAGAATTCTCACTCAAAGTATCAAGTTATAGATCTTTGGAATAAAAGAAGCCTGAGAAATGTTCTAATTGGAAATTTCTAAATTGTAGCTGAAAAACCACTTGGGCTGCAGTTCTGAGGGGACTTCTCAGAGCAATTTCTATGAAAGAAAAAGGCACAAAGAATATCATCTTCTGTGCCTATAATATTAGCATTCAAGTAAAATATGAGATGATGGAAGCTTGCAGACCAGTAAGAGACCCTGTGCCAACATGTTTAGAAATAGTGATGGAGGAAGAACCCCAACATCTTCTGACTTCTGTGTATGTGAACATGGGCACATACATTTGTATATAGCCCCCACACACATACCCTACCACATACTTATACAGTAAATACTTGGCCCGAGGTCACATTGCACACTGGTGACAGAGGTGAGATTTGAACTGTTAACTTCTGAGTCCTGTTCTTCTTTCACAGAGTTAGTAGCACACTGGCTTTTGAGTAGGTTAGAAAATAGCAATGCAGGCAAAATCGCAATTTGCAACCCAACCAGCCATGGAGGAGTGTTCCTCTTTCTCCACATCCTCGCCAACACCTACTGTCTCCTGAGTTTTTAATCTTAGCCATTCTGACTGGTGTAAGGTGAAATCTCAGGGTTGTTTGATTTTTGTGTTTCTTCTTTCATGACCTCAGCCTGTTGACCAAAGTTCTCCTGTATTTCTTTTAAGTGTTTCTTGAGTTTCCTCCTTGTTGGCTTTTGTATTCTCCTGGAGTTCTTTCAATGATTTTTGTGTTTCCCTTGCAAGGGCTTCTAACTTTTGATCCATTTTCTCCTGAATTTCTTTAAGTATGTCCTTCATGTGTTCCTGTACCAGCATCATGACCAGTGGTTTTAAATCCAAATCTTGTTTTACTGGTGTGATGGGGTATCCAGGATATGCTGGTAGAGAAGAATTGGGTTCAGATGTTGCCATATTGCCTTGATTTCTGTTAGTGACGTTCCTGCGTTTGCCTTTTGCCATCTAGTAGTTCTCACTGGTGTTACTTGGTCTTGTCAGTGCTGGACTCACCAGTGCAAGCTGCCCCTTCCCCGTTGGCCTCTGGTGCACAGCTTACCCCCTGCACTGCCTGTAGACAGGGTGCTGCTGCCCAGGCTGATCAGATCCCGAAGCAGGCACCCGAAGGCTCCCGCTGGGGCCCGCTGGATTCACTGGAGCACACCGACTTCTCCCAGCTGGCCGCCCGGAAGCCCGTCTAGTCTCTTGCAGGACCTGGAGATGTGGTGTGGCCGCCCAGGCTGATCTGGATCAGGAAGCGGAGAGAGTTGAGCTGAGGACTTCCGCCTAAGTCCTTGCCCCCGATTGTGTCTGTGGACCAGATGGAGCTCGTGTGCACCCCCAGGGAGCCCCGACGGTGTATGCTGCTGTGACCTCCCCTGTGTTCTGATCACTCTGCTGGGCAGCCGATCCCCCAACCGGGCTGGCGCACACAAGGTTAGCCTGGCCGCCCAGGCCCTGAGTCCAGGCAAAAGCCTGGGAGGCCAAGGTCCGAGCAAAGTTCCCCTAGGGCTATGACTGTTAATTGGCTCCACCAGGTGACCTGGATGGCGGGCGTGCGCGCCCGTGCTCCCTGAAAGCGCCGGGAGAGTCTGCTGTGCTAACAACCTCCTGGACGGGTTGACTCACAGATGGCCCACCAACCCGCCCAGTTCTTGGGGTCAGTCCTGTGCCATTTGGGGCCTAGACCCCTGCTTTGTTAGCCTCAGGCTATGCTTGTTACGGGTCTGATTCATGGACTACGAACCTTGGTAACAGCTCCAGCACCCAGGAAAAGATCAGAAGAGACAGCAGCTCTATGGACCTAGGACACAGGAACTCATTCAGTCCCAAAGAAATAGATTTCAAGGGCAAAGGGAAGGTCATCATCTGAGAAAGCTTCAGTTTGAGCCAACTAGGCACTTCCCACTTACTCAGCAATGGCTGTAACTGAAAAGGCAGCTAAGGCTGGAAAGGAATTGTATATCTAACCAGTGGGCCAACTCATGAAAACAGTGAAGAAACAAATATCTTGAATTATTTAGCACTACCAAAAAAAGTTATTCTGATTCATTGTAATATTCATAATACCCTCCATATATATATCATACATATCATAAATATGCATATATGTCTTGTGCTTTAGTCTAGACTGTATCTAGAATAATACTACTTAATAGCTCATGACTGGAAGTGCACATTAGACATTCATTACCTCAGAATGAGTCAGAAATCGCATAGTTACTATTCTTGTCCTTTGTAATAAAGTAGATGATTTAGTCTTATTATCTAAATAGGGAGGGGATGGCACAAGGCCAAGTCTAGAATGTAATCAAGTCCTACCCAAGCATACATTTCCCACTTGCATGTCAGTGCATATTGTTATACCACTGTATGCCCTTCTATAGCATAAAATCCCCTACAGAAGGTCATAAAACTCAGCTTTCCTTATGTCTGAAATGAAGAAAGAAAAGAGAGAGGAGGAATTGTATCTACAGACATTTATAGTTTTAGGATTGAGCATCTCAAGTCAAGACATTTTCATTGAACTTGTTGCAGAGATAAGTTTACGTTGATGCAGAATTTGAAGTAAAACCATTGCTGAGATTCTTAGAAAGGCAGACCTTATGTCCAATTTCATATTAGAGAATCTGTTTACATGTTATCTATTAGGATGTGGGTATTGTTTTGCAGACATTTACAGAAAATTTTACTCAACTTGGCAAAATGAGGATATAGGGCTTTTTGACTGGGGTTGTATTCTAAGCGGTTCTCAGAAAGTCACAGGATCTGTATCTCAAGTTCATATCTAGCTCAAGATTCACCTCCCATCTGTGTAGCATTGATGGCATCCTTTGTCTGGCTCCAAAAGAGCCTCTAGCTGTATGCAGATACTGCTACTTGGTCTGTGATGGATAGAATGATTTCCTGGACAGAACTATGGTGCAAACATGGAAAATTATGGCCCCCATTTTTATCCATATATATTATAGAAAGTAGAGAGATGAACACAACAACGGGCCTAGGCCACATATTGAGTGAGAAATTATTTAACATATGTCTAACATGCAAAATAGTAATGGAAGGAAAAATTGAAGAGTTTGGGCTCTCAGACAAGAAAGCATTGGTTTAAGCCATCACACCCACTATTTGAAAGCCATATGACCTTAGGCAAGTTACCATACGTAGGTGAAAATTTATTCATCATTACAAATACTGGTGCGGGGGGAGGGGAGGATAAAAAGTAAAAAAATGCAGAGGCAGTAAGATGACTCAGGAGTTAATATGCTTGCCATACAAGTTTGAGGAACAGAGGTTGGATACCCAGGCATACATTTAGATAGCAAAGAGGTCTGGTGGTCCACCTGGGGCAGACATAGGGGATTCCCAGAACAAACTAAAAAAGATAGCCATATATGTAAGTTGTGCACTTGAATGAGATCCTGCCACAGTGAATAAGGTAGAAGAATGACTGAGGATGATTCCCAATATCAATCTCAGGCCTCATTCATACATACATACATACATACATACAGACAGACAGACAGGCATACATACAGACATACATACATCAGACACATACATATATCCATACACAAGCATATAAAACCATGCTTACATAAACACTCATGCATGACAAAAGAAAAGGAACAAAAGGTGGTTAGAGTACGAATATTCAGTGATATCTTTGTGATGATTAAGTTAGTTAAAAGTCATAGAGCAGTAGTCACACATAGTGCTCCCTCAGTCAACGCTAAATCATTGGTGTAATTATTAATGATAGCAGATGTGAGAAGCAACAATAAATGTTATAAAATATCAAAACGTAGCCTCTTAAAATGGAACTGGGGCAGGATGAATTGTGGCCCTGCACTGAATCTGTAAGAGTGGGTAGCTGTGAAAGCTAATGATATGGAAGAAAGAATTCTCCATAGGGATAGGAATAGTATATGACAACATGTGACATTGTGACATGTGAAAGTCCCAGGACATCAACCAGTTAGACTAGAGCGAACATAAAACTCATGACAGGGTCTTATGTCAGCAATATTTTTCCCTGAAAAAAAGCTTCCCATCGGTAATTTTATCAGGCTATGATGGTAAAATATCATTGAAAATATTTTTCCATTTGATTTAATCCATCAATTAAAAATAATTTCAAAAGCAGACATCATTATATGATTGTTAAAATAAATTCATTTGATTGCTCTATTAAGAAATCAGTTGTAGCAATCCGCCCCTTTTAATCTCAAAAACATTAATTGATCTTGCTGATAGAAATAGAAAGTTAATCTAGAGGCAACCCCCCTCATCCAGAAAGGCCTATCTATTGCTTCTCATATCTTTCAGACTTGATAAACTTTTTTCTCACTGTCTCTGGTCATACTATTATAGAAACCATATTGTACTATTCCCAAGGAATAAAAATATACAAATATCATAAAAGATAGCTATAGTTCATCTACTTTCATTTCATGAAATTTAACTTCATTCCCTAAATAGGACCTACCAAAATTTTCTACAAGGGAAGAATGATGCACAGGATCATTTCATTATCTTTTGCAAGTTGTTTTGTGAGTAAGAAAGCTTCGTTCTTTAACAAGAAGTGGGAAATCTTCCTCAGTAGAATGAAGAGGTACAAAGAAAGGCATTGAATTAGGGCATTGGGATTTACTCATAAAATAAACATCTCTTCCATCTTAAACTCTTCGGCAATCACTATACGCTACTGCTTACACATCTAGGTATTCAAAAGTACATTTTATTTTGCTGATTCATTCCTAATTCAAATACAGGTGACTTCTATATGCAGGCACCATGCCAAGTTACCATACATGTTATAATAAGGCTCTATTAAACATTACTTATCAGTTTGATACAGTGTAGTGTCGTCTGAGAAGAAATCCTGGTAGAGAAATTGTCTAGATCATATTAATGTGTCGGAATATCTGTAGGGGGCTACATTGTTTATTAATTCATATAACAGGATGCAATCCATTGTGGCCAGTATCAGTTCCTAAGTGGAAGCCCTGAGTTGTATAAGAAAACTATCTGAGAATGATTTGTAAGCACACCTGCAAATAGCATTTCTCTGTGGCTTCTATTTAGGGTTTCACTCTCCGGTGCCTGCCCTGATTTGCTCAGTGATGGTCTGTGACATGGAATTGTAAACTAAATATGTTTATATACACTCTATTTTTTCTTCCCTGGAGTTTTATGCATGTAGAAAATCCAAAAGAGCAACTGAAAGGAAGTCCTAACAAAGAGGTGTATATGGGGAGGGGAGGGTGTTAATTCAACTTAACCCACCAATGAACTCAGCGACAGAATAGACACAGAGACAGAGACACAGAGGCAGAGACACAGAGACACAGAAGAGAAGAAAAAGAAAACCAAAATATCTGGATTATATATGGAAGACCTTCTAGGTGAAAGGAATCCAAGACCCTGTATTGGAAAATTCAGCCTAGAAGGCAGAATATGCCAGGAATGCTCTGTATCAGGTAGGAACTGAGGAATGCTGGGAGAACCTAGAGGGAGGGCCACTTCGTTATATTAAACATGCGCCTCAGCTTCTTGTCTGGGGTCTGAACCCCAATACCTCTCTTTGTAGTGTGTGATGCATTTTTACATGAGAATTTTGTCTAGTGAGGTTTTTTTTTTTTTTCAAAAATTTAGTCTATGATGTGTCATCTACCATTACCTAGAAACATTTCAAATGTTTTCCTTCTATGGATATCAAGAGCTATTAAAAAAATTACCTCAAGAATTTCCCTCATTCTCCTACTTCTGTTCATCACTAGCCTTCATTATCCCTAAAACTCTGTACTGCACAGGACACTGTATGGCCGTGGGCAGACCTTGCTCCTCCAACACCAACATTGGTAATTCAAAGGTAAACAATGTTTTTCATCTTCGATTGTTTGGATCTTTGAGGGGTCACCACTGGTTGATTAGTGTATTCAAGCATCTGTGTACTTAGCATGTCAGCTCATCTCCAGCATTTCATTAAAACCTATGAGCTGTTCTGTGTGACTTTATAAAACTCCCATAAAGTCTTTACATTTTCCCTTCAAATCATTTTGTTATGTCAGGCACTTCTTTCTCTTCTGCAAGCTGACATAAAATAAAAATTGGCTAGCATACTGACTAAATATTCATCACTCCAAGGTTGCAGGGAAACCCCAGAGTATCTTAGGTAACAGCATTCCCTGCGTCTGAGTCACCTGAGGGAAAACACAACACAGCAGTAAAGGGAACCACTGGTCAGTTACATAAGGAACACAGACACTAAGCATGGCCATTCCAAGCAAGATTTAAGAAAACAGGAGGTTAAAGTTGGGCAGCGGAGGCGGCAGTGCAGCAGTGGGCTGGTCCAGTTGAAGGGCCATCAGCAGTGGAACCAAGGCGACAAAGGGTCCAGTTAGGCCCTGCGCCCACGACCACTGACCTTCGCTGAGCAGCCGGGCTACAAGCAGCTGCGGTTTTGCAGCACCTTTCGCTGCACGGAAGCCACTTCAGAACTAGGCCTCCTGCCAGTCAGGAGAGGCTCACCTCCATCTTGGTTTCGGACTCCAGAGAGATCAGACAGACTGAGGTACACAAACATAATCCGAGGCCAACACCGCAGGGGTCTGAGCCCGACGGGCGTTGGCCTGCACCCAGGCCCCGGGCTGTTCGGGATGCCATCGGGGTGCCAACCCAGCCAGGAGGTTTTTTGCCCTGGCCTGCGCGCGCGCCGCCATTTTGCCTACAGGACGACAGAGAGCTCTGGCGGACAGAGCCATAGCAGGCATAGCCTGAGGCTAACAAAGCGGGGGTCTAGGCCCCAAAAGGCACAGGACTGACCCCAAGAGCACGCTGGGCCTGGCTTGAGCATATCAAAGCCCACCCCCAGTTGACTACACTTACTCTAACAAGGCCACATCTAATAATGTCACTCTCTGAAAACCATTTTTATTCAAATCACAACATTTAGGTATAATATACCTTCAGAAAAAATTGATGAAACATCAGCAGAAACAATTTATTAAAACATTAATTGAGTATACCATTCTTCCAGCACAAAGCTACAACCTGTATTCAGGAAGTCATTCTCTACTGCTTTCCTCCATTTTTAAAATATACTGTAATATTTATAAATGAGTTGTCAAAAAGTTTGCTTAGTTTCATGATCAATATATTGACATTCTGTGGAAAACCAATTACAAGATGAAATACAGTTGATGTTACATTTAATTGAGTCCTTTGAACTTTTATAGCACCCAAGAATGCGAGAGACTATATAGCTGAATCATCAAATCAAGACATGCAGGCACTATAATAGGTGCTTGTATAGTGTACTCTGATGTCATGAGGACTCTGTTCTTTCTGTACCAAGCTTCTTCATTTCTTCAACATGCCATGGGTTACATTTTCTGGTAGTGACATTATCGCAAAGGATTTTCCTGAGAAACCGACAATCTTAGGTATATATTTCACACTATAATGTATGTATGTGTGTATGCGTATATGCATGCATGTATGTATCTTTGCATACATGAATGTGTGTGTATGTATATGCATATATACATATATTTATAGCTATCTTTATCACAATCTCTATCTCTATTGCTATCGCAATATCTATCTATCTATCTATCTATCTATCTATCTATCAATTATCTATAAAAATGTTTTATTCTTGATTGGAATGGGTAGGTTTTCCAATTGTTCCTCTAGGAGTTTTATTAAGAAGTGATGGCGGAGAAGCATCTTTAAAAATGCTCAACTTCATTAGTCATTAGGGAAATGCAAATCAAAACAACCCTGAGATTTCACCTTACACCAGTCAGAATGGCTAAGATTAAAAATTCAGGAGACAGCAGGTGTTGGTGAGGATGTGGAGAAAGAGGAACATTCCTCCACTGCTGGTGGGGTTGCAAATTGGTACAACCACTCTGGAAATCAGTCTGGCCGTTCCTCCGAAAACCGGGCACCTCACTTCCAGAAGATCCTGCTATACCACTCCTGGGCATATACCCAGAGCATTCCCCAGCATGTAGTAAGGATACATGCTCCACTATGTTCATAGCAGCCCTATTTATAATAGCCAGAAGCTGGAAAGAACCCAGGTATCCCTCAACAGAAGAATGGATGCAAAAAATGTGGTATATATACACTATGGAATACTATTCAGCCATTAGAAACAACGAATTCATGAAATTCTTAGGCAAATGGATGGAGCTGGAGAACATCATACTAAGTGAGGTAACCCAGACTCAAAAGATGAATCATGGTATGCACTTACTAATAATTGGATATTAACCTAGAAAACTGGAATACCCAAAACATAATCCACACATCAAATGAGGTACAAGAAGAACGGAGGAGTGGCCCTTTTTTCTGGAAAGACTCAGTGTAGCAGTATAGGGCAAAACCAGAACAGGGAAATGGGAAGTGGTGGGTGGGAGAACAGGGGGAGGGAAGGTGGTTTATGGGACTTTCAGAGAGTGGGGGGCTAGAAAAGGAGGAAATCATTTGAAATGTAAATAAAAAATATATCGAATTAAAAAAAAAAAAAAGAAGAGACCAGCATCACTGAGATGAAATCTTCTTGGAAGGGTTTTCTGAGAGCACAGAGAGTGTGTTCCAGAGATAGGAACAGTTGTATTTTGTGCTGTGGCTGAACTTGGTACTTGTAAGAGTCACCCAGATGGTACTGGTTTTGAAGGCATGAAGGGGTCATGAAGAGCAGCTGAGGCTCTTGGCACAGTGAGAGGCCACGGAATGCCATTGGTGAAGGTGCAGCCTCAGTTGCAATTGATGGCCCAGGACTTGAAGGGGTCATGCTTAGGAGCACAGGCTTGTCACCATGAAGGGAGCCTATGTGAGGCTATTGGTGAAGCCTAATTACAGTGGAAGATAGCAGCGTTTTGGAGATGCCAGTACCATGTGATGACTACCAAAAACAGCAGCAGCAATGGAGTACAGGCAGTTGAAGCCTAGAAGACAAGCTGTGTGCTACAAAGGGCAGAGATGAAGAAGTGACCCAAGCCCTTGGAGGAGCCCGGAAGATAGTGAGTTGGATCCCAGACTTTGAATCATTGGAGTTTGAGTTTTGCTTTTGGTTGTGACTGTGCCCTGGTATGTTTCCCTCTTGAAGGAAGAAAGTATTTTAGTGGAGCCCACAGTTAAAAGACTTTGAATTTTTAAAAGACGTTGAATTTTAAAGATATTGGACATTTTAAGGTGATTGAACTTTTAATATGTAAAGACTGTGGGACTTTTAAAGTAATTGAGATCTTGGGGATGAACAAGAAAGTAAGGGCTGTGGCTTAATAGTGATGTGTTTGTGTGTCAAGTTGACAAGGGGACAATTGTACTGGCTAGTTTTGTGTGTCAACTTGACACAGGCTGGAGTTATCACAGAGAAAGGTGTTTCAGTTGGGGAAGTGCCTGCATGAGATCCAACTGTGGGGTATTGTCTCAATTAGAGATCAAGGGGGGGAGGGCCCCTTGTGGGTGGTGCCATCCCTGGGCTGGTATTCTTGGGTTCTATAAAAGAGCAGGCTGAGCAAGCCAGGGGAAGCAAGCCAGTAAGAAACATCCCTCCATTGCCTCTGCATCAGCTCCTGCTTCTTGACCTGCTTGAGTTCCAGTCCTGACTTCCTTTACTGATGAACTGCAACATGGACGTGTAAGCTCAATAAACCCTTCCCCCCCAAAAGAAGTTATTATTATGTATGTAATAAACCTGGGTTAATCTAATACTAATTAAAGAATTAAATTGCTGGTTAAGTGTAATATTAGGCATCATAATTTATACATGAAATATGGGCACATGATGGGTGCATTTGGAAAATGAAGATTATGAATTTACAACTAGTCAGAGTTAAATAATACGTGGTGTCTCTGGCACCTTTGATGTTTTATCAGGACATCTATTCACTGAAGACATATATGGCTGATATTTTAGAAAATTCAGTTGCAAATAATGTCACCATATTACATGTTCATAAGAAAGCAGAATGAGCTGAACATGGTGGTGCCCATTTTCCTAGTACTTGGAAGGCTGGGATAAGGTGATCTAGATTTTAAGACCAGCATGAGTTATATATCAGGAATCTATCTCAAAAATAAAACCAAACAAAAATAAAACAACAAAAACAACACAAAGCACCAAAAAGAAAAAAAAAATAAAACAACCATTCAGACCAAATAGGTTTTACTTGATACGTATTCTTTTCAAGATTGTAAGCAGCTGACCAATAGGATGAGTACAATGCAGATGTGTATTGTGATTGGCTAGCTGAAGAATATATTCCTTTTCCTTTGGAGTGATGACACACCCACCATGTAGTGTCTTTTACATCTCAGGACAGGTCATTTTGCTCATCACATTAGCCTTTTATCTTAGAAAGCAAAACTTTGAAGTATGGGTTTGTAAAAACCGTGTGTACTTCACCAGAACATGTTCTGAGAGAAAGCTGGATTAATAACTCTGAGTGAAATGGAGCTGGACAGTCGCTCGCCACGTGGTTATAGGCTTAAACACCAGAGATGTGAATCTATCGAGATTAGGATCCAGATCGTATAAAGCAGCAAGAATGTTATCCTACTGTATGCCACTGAAGGTCCCCATTCCCAAAATTGGAGGTTGTTTGCACATTTATATATTTATCTACCATTCATTCATCTACCAAACAGTTAATGAGCCCATACTATATGCCAGACACTCATGATGTAAGTAAGCATGGAAGTAGGATACTAATGAGCAAAAATTTTAATGGAGAAAGCAATTAACAATGGAAAATAACTTTTGAAAGGTATTTCAGTAAGGCATAACAGCTGGGAAAGCAAAGACTAGAGTGACATATTTGAGTGTGTGGAGCAGTTACTTCTGTTGTGATGCTCAGATGTCTCTCTTGGGTTTATGTAAGGCACAGGGCCTCTAAGTCTTGTTATGCAAGTGATTCTCTAGGACTTTACTGAAATGCAAATTCTAATTTATGGGGCATGAAAGTCTACATTTCTTTCTTTCTTTCTTTCTTTCTTTCTTTCTTTCTTTCTTTCTTTCTTTCTTTCTTTCTTTCTTTTTTTTTTTTTTTTTGCTTTTTTATTACATATATTCTTTATTTACATTTCAAGTGATTTTTCCCTTACCTGGTCCCCCCCTCTGAAAGTCCCATAAGCCATCTCCCCTCTCCTGTTCCCCAAGCAAACCTCTCCTGCTTCCCTGTCCTGGTATTCCCCTACACTGCTGCATCAAGCCTTTCCAGGACCAGGGGCCTCTCCTCCCTTTGATGTCCAACAAGGCCATCCTCTGCTGTCTAGGTGTCTGGAACCATGGGTAACACCATGTGTACTATCTGATTGATGTTTTTGTCCTTGGGAACTCTGGGAGTACTGGGTGGCTCATATGTTTGTTTCTCCTATGGTGTTACAAACCCTTTCCACTCCTTGGGTCCTTTCTCTAGCTCCCCCACTGGGAATCCTGTGCTCAGTTCAATGGCTGGCTGAGAGTGTCTGCCTCTGTATTTGTCATGCACTAGCAGAGGTTAAGAGTACTGACTGCTCTTCTGAAGATCTTAAGTTCAAGTCCCAGCAACCACGTCCTGGCTCACAACCATCCATAATGAGATCTGACTCTGTCTTCTGGAGTGTCTGGAGACAGCTTCAGTGTTCTTACATATAATAAATAAATAAATCTCTTTTTTAAAACCAAAAAAATGGCACCAGAGAGATGGCTCAGTGGTTAAAAGTCTACATTTCTAACCAACCCCTAGAAAAGCTAATATGCCAGGCCTCCAGACAGTATTTGAAAAGTAAAGACTCTAAATAAAAACTTGAAATAAGGAAAACAACAACAACAACAACAACAACAAAAATGATCCCAGGAAGTTTCTGTTGAGGTGATAATCCTATATAAATATTTAGAAAAGGAAACTCAGAGTCCAACCTTCAGCTCTACTCACTCCTGTTTTTTGTTTTTTTTTTCCTTAGTTTCAAAGGAAGCCCTGGCTAGTAAGTTATGAACTCAGATCAGATGGCCATGGGCTTCTGTGCATTGTTTGCCTATTCACACACTGGAATCATGGCTAGCACACATGCTTTCTTTGTCACTCACTTTTCCACATGATACTATACTCAGCCTGTTATACATACAAACATAAATACAAGGTAAATTTAAGCACTGATTGTTTTACTTAAGCTCATTTCCAGATTCTTTCTTTTACACTTCTTTATCAAGGTATTTGTTAAAGATTAGAACAGAAACCAAAGAAGTTTGATTTTTCTGGTTTCTCTTGAAGCTATAAATGACCATGGGCATGGGACAGAATATGGTCAATGGTATGTCAATGAAATGCCTGGAGAAGTGAGACAGGAGTATTCTTTCCTATCAAGAAAGGCAAGGTAGGGCAGGTTCCTTCCAGTCACCATAAGCACCCAGGAGCTGGGGCTGTTCCACAGTCCTCTGTGCACAGGTCCTGCCAGGGGAGAGCTCGTCTCCAGGGAGAGCACCGACTCTAGAGATTGGAGGTGAGATCTCCATATTCTCACCAGTAACTTTCCTGGGCAGGAAAGGCCAGGAGCGCATAGGGCATAGGACCAGTGGAGCAGATGGGACAGGGTCCTTCTGGTCACCACCTACTGTACCACAGCCCTTTGTGCACAGGATCCACCAGGAAAGAGCTGGTCTCCCAGGAGTGCTGCCACAGGCTTACAAGTCCACAGGAGGGACAAACTCCAGCCAGAGATAGCAAGAGCAACCAATACCAGAGATAACTAGATCGCAAAAGGCAAGCATAAGAACTTTACCAACAGAAACCAAGGCTACTTGACATCATCAGAACCCAATACCCCATCACAAGAATCTCTAAATACACCAACACACAGGAAAAGCTAGATTTGGATGTAAAATCATTTCTCATGATGCTGATAGAGGACTTTAAGAAGGACACAAATTACTCCCTTAAAGAAATACAGGAGAACACAGGTAAAGAGGTAGAAACCCTTAAAGAGGAAATAAAAAAATACCTTAAAGAATTATTGGAAAACCAACCAAACAGGTGAAGGAATTGAACAAAACAAAAATCCAGGATGTAAAAATAGAAGTAGAAACAATAAAGAACTCACAAAGTAAAACAATTCTGGGCATAGAAAAGTTAAGGAAAGAGATCAGTAGTCATAGATGCAAATTTCACCAACAGAATACAAGAGATAGAAGAGAGAATCTCAGGTGTTGAAGATAACATAGAAAACATTGACAAAACAGTCAAAGAACATGCAAATGCAAAAAGCTCCTAACCCCAAACATCCAGAAAATCCAGGATACAATGAGAAGACCAAACCTAAGGATAATAAGTATAGAAGAGAGCAAAGACTTTCACCTTAAAGGGCCAGTAAATATCTTCAACAAAATTATAGAAGATAGCTTCCCCAACCTAAAGAAAGAGATGCCCTTGAACATACAAGAAGCATACAGAACTCCAAATGGATTGGACCAGAAAAGAAATTCTTCCTGTCACATAATAATCAAAACACCAAATGTACTCAGCAAAGAAAGAATATTAAAAGCAATAAATGAAAATTGACATATAAAGGAAGACCAATCAGAATTACACCAGACTTCTCACAGAGAATATAAAAACCAGAAGATCTTGGGCAGAAGTCATACAGACCCCAAGAGAACATGAATGCCAGCCAAGGCTATTATATCCAGCAAAATTCTCAATTACCATAGATGCAGAAACCAAGGTTTTCCATGACAAAAACAAATGTATACAGTATCGTTTCACAAATGCAGCCTTTCAAAGGATAATAAGTGGAAAACTCCAACAAATGAAGGGTAACTACACCCTAGAAAAAGCAAGAATACAATCTTATTTTAACAAACCAAAAAGGAGGTAGCCAAATGAATATAATTCAAACTCTAATAACAAAACTAACAGGAAGCAGCAATCACTTTTCCTTAATATCTATTAACATCAATGAGCCCAATTCCTCAATAAAAAGACATAGACTAACAGAGTGGATATATAATCAGGACCCAATATTTTGCTGCATACAAGAAAAGCACCTCAGTGACAAAGAAAGACACTACCTCAGAGTAAAAGCCTGGGAAAAAAATGTCCAAGCAAATAGTCCCTAGAAACAAGCTGGAGTTTAATATGGAATAAAATTAACTTTCAACCTAACGTTGTCAAAAAAGACTAGGAAGGACACATCATGCTCATCAAAGGAAAAAATCTACTAAGAAGAACTCTCAATTCTGAACATCTATGCTCCAAATGCAAGAGTGCCCACATTCATAAAAGTTATAAACCAAATCGATTTAACAGATAGCTATAGTACATTTTATCCTAAAACAAAAGAATATACCTACTTCTCAGCACCTCAAGGTACCTTACCTAAAAATAACCATTTAATTAGTACAAAACAGGCCTCAATAGATATAAGAAGATTAAAATAATCCCATGCATCCTGTCAGATTATCACAGACTAAGGCTGCTCTTCAACAACTACAAAAATAATCTAAAACCCATATACACTTGGAAGCTAAACAACACTCTACTCAGTGATAACTTGGTCAAGAAGAAATAAAGAAAGAAATTAAAGACTTTTTAGAATTTAATGAAAATTAAGCCACAACATATCCAAATTTACAGGACACAAGGAAAGCAGTACTAAGAGGCAAACTCATAGCTCTGAGTGCCTCCAAAAGGAAACTGGATAGAGACTACAATAGCAGCTTGACAGCACATCTGAAGGCTCTAGAACAAAAAAATGACATGATCACATAATTAAGTGACCCCCAAAAAAAAATTTCTACCACAGAACTCCTAAACCTGATAAACAACTTCAGAAATGTGGCTTGATATAAAATTAGCTCAAACAAATCAGTAACCTTCCTTTACTCAAAGGATAAAGAGTCTAAGAAAGACATTAGAAAAACAACATCCTTCACAATAGTCACAAATAATATAAAATACTTTGGTATGACTCTAAGTAAGTGAAAGATCTATATGACAAGAATTTCAAGCCTCTGAAGAAAGAAGTTGAAGATCTTAGAAGATGGAAAGATCTCCCATGCTCATAGATTGGTAGGATTAATATAGTAAAATTGGTCATCCTGCCAAAAGCAATCTACAGATTCAGTGTAATCCCCATCAAAATTCCAACTCAATTCTTCATATAATTCGAAAGAGAAATTTCCAAATTCATCTGAAATAACAAAAAAGCCAAGATAGCAAAAACTATTCTCAACAATAAAAGAACTTCTGGAGGAATCACCATCACTGACCTCAAGCTATACTACAGAGTAATAGTGATAAGAAGTGCATGGTATCAAGTGGCCATAGGTGTGTGGGTTCATTTCTGGATCCTCAATCCTGTTCCATTGATCCTCCTGCCTGTCACTGTACCAATACCATGCAGTTTTTAACACTATTGCTCTGTAGTATTGCTTGAGGTCAGGGATACTGATTCCCCCAGACTTTCTTTTGTTGCTGAGAATAGTTTTAGCTATCCTGGGTTTTTTGTTGTTCCAGATGAATTTGATAATTGCTCTTCCTAACTCTGTGAAGAATTGAGTTGGGATTTTGATGGGTATTGCATTGAATCTGTATATTGCTTTTGGCAAAATGGCCATTTTAACTATATTGATTCTACCGATCCATGAGCATGGGTGGTTTTCCCATTTTTTGAGGTCTTCTTCCATTTCCTTCTTCAGAGTCTTGAAGTTCTTGTCATACAGATCTTTCACATGTTTGGTAAGAGTCACCCCAAGATACTTTATACTGTTTGTGGCTATTGTGAAGGGGGTCATTTCCCTAATCCTCGACAAAGAGGCTGAAAACATCCAATGGAAAAAAGATAGCCTTTTCAACAAATGGTGCTGGTTCAACTGGAGGTCAGCATGCAGAAGAATGAGAATTGATCCATCCTTGTCTCCTTGTACTAAGCTCAAATCCAAATGGATCAAGGACCTCCACATAAAGCCAGACACTCTAAAGCTAATAGAAAAGAAACTGGGGAAGACCCTTGAGGACATCGGTACAGGGAGAAAGTTTCTGAACAGAACACCAATAGCGTATGCTCTAAGAGCAAGAATTGACAAATGGGACCTCATAAAATTACAACGTTTCTGTAAGGCAAAGGACACCATCAAGAGGACAAATCGGCAACCAACGAATTGGGAAAAGATCTTCACCAATCCTACATCAGATAGAGGGCTAATATCCAATATATATAAAGAACTCAAGAAGTTAGACTCCAGAAAACCGAACAACCCTATTAAAAAATGGGGTACAGAGTTAAACAAAGAATTCTCACCTGAAGAACTTCGGATGGCGGAGAAGCATCTTAAAAAATGCTCAACTTCATTAGTCATTAGGGAAATGCAAATCAAAACAACCTTGAGATTTCACCTTACAGCAGTCAGAATGGCTAAGATTAAAAATTCAGGAGACAGCAGGTGTTGGAGAGGGTATGGAGAAAGAGGAACACTCCTCCACTGCTGGTGGGGTTGCAAATTGGTACAACCACTCTGGAAATCAGTCTGGCAGTTCCTCCGAAAACTGGGCACCTCACTTCCAGAAGATCCTGCTATACCACTCCTGGGCATATACCCAGAAGATTCCCCACCATGTAGTAAGGATACATGCTCTACTATGTTCATAGCAGCCCTATTTATAATTGCCAGATGCTGGAAAGAACCCAGGTATCCCTCAACAGAAGAGTGGATGCAAAAAATGTGGTATATCTACACAATGGAGTACTATTCAGCCATTAGAAACAATGAATTCATGAAATTCTTAGGCAAATGGATGGAGCTAGAGAACATCATACTAAGTGAGGTAACCCAGACTCAAAAGGTGAATCATGGTATGCACTCACTAATAAGTGGATATTAACCAAGAAAACTGGAATATCCAAAACATAATCCACACATCAAATGAGGTACAAGAAGAAAGGAGGAGTGGCCCCTGGTTCTGGAAAGAGTCAGTGAAGCAGTATTCGGCAAAACCAGAACGGGGAAGTGGGAAGGGATGGGTGGGAGGACAGGGGAAGAGAAGGGGGCTTACGGGACTTTCAGGGAGTGGGGGGCTAGAAAAGGGGAAATCATTTGAAATGTAAATAAATTATATCAAATAAAAAAATGAAAAAAATAAAGAAGTGCATGGTATTGGTACAGTGACAGGCAGGTAGATCAATGGAATAGAATTGTAGACCCAGAAATGAACCCACACACCTATGGTCACTTGATCTTTGACAAAGGAGGTGAAACCATCCTGTGGAAAATAGACAGCATTTTCAACAAATGGTGCTGGTTTAACTGGTGGTTAACATGTAGAATGCAAATTGATCCATTCTTATCTCCTTGTACAAAGCTCAAGTCCAAGTTGATCAAGGCTCTCCACATAAAACCAGATACACTGAAAATAGTAGAAAAGAAAGTGGAGAAGAGCCTTGAGCACATGTGGACAGGGGAGAATTTCCTGAACACCAATGGCTCTAATCTCAAGAATGGACAAATGGGACCCCATAAAATTACAAAGCTTCTGTAAGGCAAAGGATACTGTCAATAGGACAAAACAGCATCTAACAGATTGGGAAAAGATCTTTACCAATCCTCCATCTGATAGAGGTCTAATATCTAATATATACAAAGAACTCAAGAAGTTAGACTCCAGAGAACCAAATAACCCTATGAAAAGTGGGGTACAGAGCTAAACAAAGAATTCTCAACTGAGGAATAACAAATGGCTGAGAAGCACCTAAAGAAATGTTCAACATCCTTAGTCATCACGGAAATGCAAATCAAAAAACCCTGAAATTCCACATTACACCAATCAGAATGGCTAAAATAAAAAACTAAGGTGACAGCAGATGCTGGTGAGGATGTGGAGAAAGAGGGGGGATTTTTTCTGGTGGGATTGCAAGTTGGTAAAACCACTCTGGAAATCAGTTTGGTGTTTCCTCAGAATACTGTACATAGCACTATCTGAGGACCCGACTATACCACTCCTGGGCTTATATCCTGAAGATGAGCCAACATGTAATAAGGACACATGCCCTATTATGTTCATAGCAGCATTGTTTATAATAGCCAGAAGCTGGAAAGAACCCACATGTCCCTCAACAGAGAAATGGATAAAGAAAATTTACACAGTGTAGTACTACTTAGCTATTAAAAACAATGATTTCATGAAATTCTCAGACAAATGGAAGGTACTAGAAAATATCATTCTGAGTGATGTAATCCAATCACAAAAGATCACACATGGTATCCACTTACTGATAAGAAGATAGTAGCCCAGAAGCTCAGAATACCGAAGATACAACTCACAGACCATATGAAGCTCAAGAATGAAGATGAAACTGTGGATACTTAGGTTCTTCTTAGAAGGGGGATCAAAATACCCAGGGAGGAAATACAGAGACAAAGTATGGAGCAGAGACTGAAGGAAAGGCCATCCAGAGATTGCTCCCCCTGGGATCCATCCCATATACATTTACTAAACTACCACTAAGTGCTTGCTGACAGGAGCCTGATATAGCTGTCTCCTGAGAGGTTCTTCTAGTGGCTCACAAAGACAAAAGTGGATGCTCACAGCCAACCAATAGACTGAGCACACGGTCTCCAATGAAGGAGCTAGAGAAAGGACCCAAGGAGCTGAAGGAGCTTTCAACCCCATAGGAGGAACAACATTATGAATCAACCAGTACCCCCAGAGCTCCCAGGGACTAAACCACCAACCAAAGAGTTTATATGGAGGGATCCATGGTTCCAGCAGCTTATATAGCAGAGAATAGCCTTGTGAAAGGAGAGGCCCATGGTCCTATGAAGGCTTGATGCCTCTGTGTAGGGGAAATGCCAAGAGAGGGAAGCAGGAATGGGTGGGCTGGTGACAGTGGGAGGGGAGATGGGATAGGGGATTTTCAGAGGGGAGATGAGGAAATGTGATAACATTTGAAATGTAAATAAATAAAATATCTAATAAAATAATAAATAAATAGGTAAATGAATAAATGATAACAAAAGCAAGAAAGGCAAGGTAAGACATGAATAAATGATCACAAATGGTATTTACTCACTGATAAGTCGATATTAGCCCAAAAGCTTACAATGTCCACAATACAACCGACAAACCATATGGAGCTGAGGAAGCAGGAAGAAAAGGGTGTGGATGCTTTAGTCCTTCATAGAAGAGGAAACAAGTTGATCACAGGAGGTAGAGGGAGGGAGGACCTGCAAGGGACAGAGGAGAGGAAGGAAATAAAAGGGGCAGAATCAGGTGCTAGAGGGGCCAGGAGAGAGGTACTGAGGGTCAGGACATCAAATACAAATATGTAGCAATGAGGGATAAAGAAGTGGAGGGTAGCTACTGGAGGGTCCCAGACACCAGGGAAGCAAGAAGCTTCCAGGACCCAATGCAGGTGACTTTAGCTGAAATGTACAGAGAAGAGGAGATATAACCTGTAGAGACCACCTCCAGTAGATAGGCACCACCCACCCATCTCAAAGGTTTTAACCTAGAAATGTTCCTGTCTAAAAGAAAGACAGGGATAAACATATGGAGAAGAGATTGAAGGAAGAGCCCTCCAGGGGTTGCTCCACCCGGGGATTCATTCTATCTGCAGACACCAAACCTGGACGCTGTTGTTGTTGCTAAGAGGCCCTTGCTGACAGAAACCAGATGTGGCTGTTCCCTGAAAGATTCTTCTAGCACCTTACCAATGAGGATGTGGATGCTCATAGTCAATCATTGGACTGAATTCCTGGACCCCGATGGAGGAGCTGGAGAAAGAATTGGAGGAGCGAGGGGGATTGCAACCCCATAAAAAGAACAATATCAGCTCACTGGACCACACAGGGACTAGACCACCAACAAAGAAATGTACCAGGAGGGATCAATGGTTCCCTCCCTGTAGCAGAGTGTGGCCTTGTCTGACATCAATGGAGGGGAGACCCTTGGTCCTGTAGAGATTTTATGCCCCATCTAAGAAGTTTACTGATCCGTGAGGGGATCACCCTCATTTAGGTAAAGAGGGGTAGAGGGTAGATGGAATGGGGGAATTGTGAAGGGGTAACTAGAAAGGGGGATATCATTTGAGATGTAAATGAATGTAATGATTAATAAAAATTATTAATAAAAAAGAAAGACAAAAATCACAAGGGAGAAATGGCTAGTCCTTGTCTCCCACTCTCCCCTCAGTCTCTAACACAGAAAGGGTTTCCACAGGTGTGACAGGCTTATTAAATGAGTGAGTTCACAAGTAGAAGAACTCAACCAGGATGCAGAGCACAGCACAAGAGAAAGCCCACGAGTTGCCTAAAGCCAATGTTCCAGGTGGGGGCTGCTCAGCTCCGGCATTCTGGAACATGGGAAGAGTAAGTCATTACTGCCTGAGCCTGTGGTGGCGGGGTTTTCAGTGCCTCATACCTGCACACAATGCACAGCTAACATTCACCAAGAAGATCATCATCGTTTCTTTCTTCCAAATCCATTGAGTAACAGGTTCAGGTATACCTGAATATATATAGGTGCAGCGTCAGACTTTAGTCACTATACTTGACTGTGGTAACTTATTGCAAGTTCTTCAACTTATTGCCAAAGTTGAGCTATGAATGACAGAGCCTGTAAATCTCTGTACCACTACAGGCAAAAGTGCTTCATTCATTCCCCAAGAGATTGTCAAAACAAATTTGAAGCCCTCTCCACCACTGTTTTAGAAACCGTATTTTTGAAGAAATAAGTAAAAAAAAAAAAAAGTCAGTGGGCTTTGTGCCTGGAAAAAATGAAGCAGATATTTTTAACCTCAACTGGTATGAATGGAAAACCAAATTAGGATTATGAATGAACTGCTGTGAAAAGAAATTTGAAATTTCAATCATTTACAAATGAGCTGGGAGGAAAGAAAACTTTGAAAACACTGGTATATAAAGAAAAAACACTCTAGGAAAATCAACTTGCTGATTAGCAAGTATGGACTCAGTGTCTATACTATGTCAGCCATCATAGGATATGCAGAGACATGAAGCAGTGTCAGCCGGCAGTAAGTGGGGAGAGATGAAATTGTTGGAACTTAGTCCACGAATGGAGTCAGTGAGGAAATTTCTGAGTGCTTGTAAGAAAACTCCAAGAAACACACTTGGACTTGTGGCATCATTTTCTTCAAGAACATGAAATTGTTCTTGGTCTGTGGTTGTGAGCCTCTCCCAGGTGTAGCAGATGTGAGTGAGTCTACTTCAGATTATTCATCACAACTAGCTAAGTTATGTTTATATGCCTCTGTGGAAAACCATGGTTTTGCCACAAGCAGCTTTTCACCACCTGTGACTTCCTTTCGTGACTGCACTTTATTCATGTGACTCCTCTTAACCCTCAGAATATAAATTGTCCAATGTTTTAAATAAAGTTTGCAATTGTATAGGTCTTTATCCCTCTTCATTTATCAGCTACATTATCCTATGTCCCACTCCTTGATAGAGAAAAACAGAGATAACCAGATTGTTTACATCGGGACAGACATGGAGAATCAAGCAATGCAGCACAGGTGGTCCATGGAAGGTTGTTCACTATGATCTGAGGTTGCTTGCTAAATCCAAATTAAAGAAAAGAAATCAATTGGGGGGGGAATAATGGCAATAGAAATATCACAAGTGGGAAAAATCGAGGACCCAAGTAAGAAAATAGAAAGAAGTAAGGTTTTCCTGAGAGTAATCAGGCCAACTTGGCTTAGCTAGAAGGCTCAAGATCATTGAAAGATGACATGGTACTGAGTAAGTCTTTGGTTCTTGTTTGTTTGGTTTTTTTCTTTTCTTTTGTGTTTTTTTATTTTTCTTTTTTTTTCTTTTGAGGGAGGGAAGTTTTATCAGCTGATGCTTAAATGATTGAACTTAAAACCCACTTCACATGAGCCCAAATCACGTGATAATGCACTATGGTTGCGTCTCCTTGGTTTTGATGTGATGGTTTCAAACACAAGGGAGTTAGTAAAGTTAGTATAAACAAGTGTGAGAAATGTTTCTCTATCACTCTACAGATGCTGTGTCACAAATTCAGAGCAGCAATCTCTCCTTTACACACTCCGATGAGCACGTCTCTTCCTTCTTTCTTAACCTCCCTACGAAGTCTCTTCAGTGCCTCGCCCTGGTCTCAGTACCCTTCACAGGCCCCTCCTCCTGGATCCACAGAGAACAATGCCCATTTCTCCCTCCTCTGCCTGATTGTGGCTGGAAGCTGCTGGATTTGAGCTGAGATGGGGTTGATGGCATCCTAAATCAGCTGGTTTTGCTGCTGATAGATACTAATTACTGTATATTTGTGGAATTATTCAATCCACTATTAACTTCTCATAGTTATGCTAAATGTTGAATACAATGTTTAAAACCCAATTTGTTTTATTACATTTAATTAAATCCAAATTCATTAAAAAGTAAAGTTTCATTATTTGCTGAAATTACAAGTGCTCATTTTTCAACCCTAAAGAACAGTGTGAACTTCCTTCCCATTTTTGAGACTCTTGTGATCAGAAAGTCTTTGTCAACACGAGATACTTACATTGAGACAGAATCATGGTTGCTTTTTTGTTTTCTTTTCAGGAAATTTAACTGGGAGGAAAGAATTTAGGCCACTAAGAATCTAGATTGTCAAATTCATGATTACATGGAATCAAATTTTATATTAAGCACATTTTATAGATAAGAAATAGAGTAAACAAAATTTCCTGTTAAATTCTCCTGATACACAGTTATAGACATGGACAAAGACATGAAAGCTTTATACTTTGTTTTATGAATGAAAGGTTTCTGCTGGTGCCTGCACCACTTCCCATCACACACACACTAGATGTACATATGAACTGGATCACAAGTTGTTAGCTCTCACAGGCACAAACCGTCCACAGTGCTATAGTTGAAGGTTTGTCTCCACTGCATTCCACACCTAGTAGCACTTTCTATAAAGCACGATTTTCTACATTCCAAATAAAACTCCAGCAATGTAGTAATTGATGATTCAAGTACTTGAAGTGACACACTTTGCAGTTGTTAAATGAAGTCATCAAATAAACTTCTTTGGGGAACTAGCTAATCAATACTTAATTTATAACACTTAGATGAGCTACCATGTTGCAGATAAGCTTGAATGAACCACACCTTATTAAGAGACATTTTTAGCACTACCCAAAATCAAACTCAATATTCCCTCCCTTGGATTGATATTCCATGAAACACTACATAAGAAATAGTCATATACACACTTAAAAGTGGAGTCCACTCCTAAAAGATAGGGTTGAAATATCAAGCAGATGATTGTAACAGAGAGCTTACTCCACAGTAAACTATAGAGAGCAGCAACTTTTTCTCTAGTTACTAGACCCCATTTCTGCTTACAACAACATTAGGATTTTATCACTGTTGACTTTTCTTAGAGAACCTGAAATACAAGCACTTTCTCAATAAGAAACTAAAGGGCAGAAGATAAACAATATAAGCTCTTAAAGGCTTTCCAAATGTGTTTGCCAAGGTGATTTTTAACTGAATGAGCTTAGCATGTGGTACAGTACATGCTTTATTATACAGGGTGCATGGCTGTCAGTACCATTTCATCTAGCAAGCAACACACTACACCTCTGCCTACTAAACACCAAATAACATCTACACTTCTATGTATTTAAACTCATCACTTTAAAGCCATTTATCGCTGTTTCCTGATAAAGTGAAGAGAGATGTTATTTTTTTTTTGTCCTCATATAAGTCGCAGAGGTATTCGAACTTTTCAACTTTTCATTCCTGTCAAGTGAGTGATGAGATTGCAATACAAAGATGAGATTGCAAATCTCCATGATTTTTATATATATATACCACATATCTGCTATGAGCCATCAATAGTAATCAGTTGCTGGTATCGAAAAGGTATTTTCTGCAAATTTTTCAGTGATTTCAACATGCTTTGCCAGCTCTATTTTATTTATGAAAACCATACGCACCTTCTTTTTTATCTTCTGAAGTAATCTTCACTTTAGTGTCTGTTATATCTTTGAATGAGGCCAGGAAAAGGACTACATCCCCTTTCTCATTCTTTATAGGAACGATATCCAATAGGCACCAAAACGGGGCCCCTGCAAAGGTAATAAAAATACAAGTCAGCCTCTTGATTCAGCTCTGTAAGTCCAATTGGAAGCCAAAATATAGTCCTTCCCATTTCCATCTATCTTCTCAACTGCCCTCTTCAGAATGTCAGTTTTCAGATCATGAAAATCAAGCCTATATGTCTAGCTCTTGGTTTTCAGACTGTTTTCCAGAAGATAAGGGAAATTTAGGACAGATGCATGTGCCTGTTCCAAGGCCCTTCTGCTTCTGTCACTCAAGCCACATATTTGATCTTGGGTGTCAAAGCATACCTCTTAGTGAGAGGTCACCCAGTAGTCCCCTAGACCATAGAGACTTTTATTTGGAATGAGTTTATTTGAGGCTTACTTTGTCTATCTAAAACCAATTATTGCCCATTAGGAAGGCGTCCATAAAAAAAAAAAAAAGATGGAAACAATCAACTTGGAGAGATGATGCCAAGCCCTTATACTCTCATCCATGACTGGATGGTTTAATAACAATAATATGCCTCTTCAACAACTCTTCAGTGTTAGAGACATTTATATATAACACAACATTATACACCACTGTGAGTGACTTATTTATAGTGTGTGCATTTTTTAAAATCATGTTAAATCAAAATAGCCAGATACACATGAGTAGAGTGAATATAGATTCACTTGCAATAAATAAAAAATAATAAAATTTATTGATGGGCATGATGGCTTGAATAAGAATGGCCGTTACAGGTCCATAGGTGAATGTTCCTATTTGACTATTTAGTCATTAGGGAGTGGCAATGTGAGAGAAAATTGAGGTTATTTGTGTCACTAGGGGTGGGCTTTGAGGTTTCAGAAGTTCACACTTGGCTCAGTGTTGAACTCTGTGAATCAGGATGTAGCTCTCAGCTATTGCTCCAACCCTTGCCTGCAGCTATGCTATACTCACCATCGAAATAATGGATAATTTCTGAGATGATAATCAAAGTCCCAGTTAAAAGCAGTCTCTTACAATAGTTGCCCTGTTTATGGTGTCTCTTCAAAGCTATACAACAGTATGAAGACATTGGGTTAAAGGTGAAATTATTGGTTGTCCTTAAGGAAAGAGTCACTAAGTAACATACAATACAGGGGACTCTTCCACTTTTATTAAGTTTTATTTTATGATATCTATTCTGTTTGTTTTTTACATATGCTATATGTAATATACCTTTAAAAAGCAGTGCTGTGGTCTGCTATGAAATGTCCCCAAAGGTAGATGAGTTTGAACACTTAGTGTCCAGCTTGTGATGTCTTTTATACAGGCTATGGAACCTGTGGAGGGTAGAGCCTTGCTGGAAGAAGAGATACTCAGGGTGTATGCTGGGGGGTTTGACTCAATTTCCTGTTTCCTCTAATTCTCTCTCTATAGCCTACCTTCACCGCCTCACCTTTCCCCCTCCCCCTCTGCCCTTCCCTGTCACTGTCCCAGTCCTTTCAGTGTACAGATGGTACTTAATCTCTTTCACTTCTGGCAACTGGGCTAGCCCAGTCCTCCTGCAAGGCAAAATAAACCCTTGTTCCACAAGGCTGTTTTGTTGTTGTTGTTGTTGTTGGGGGATTTTTTGTTTTTCTTCTGTTTGTTTTTTGTTCTGTTTGTTTTCTAGTTTGTTTGTTTGCTTTTGTTTGTTTGTGTTTTCCCCCAGGATATTCTAATATAGCAACAGAAAAGTGAGTAAAATAGACAATTGAATTCAATTCCACTTGGGAGTAAAAGAACCCTATCATAAAGATTCACAGTAGAAGCCATTGTACTCAATTGGTATTAAGTAATGCTTAGATACTTAAATGTTTTTGTTGGTTTTAACATAGGAATTTTATTTTTCTGGTACTTTGTTTCTTTATTAAGCAAACTAGAATACCACCATGTCAAGGTGAGTTTTTTAAATCAATGTTATAGATGCAAAGAAATACAAAATGCCATTAAATTAGAGTCACATCCTAGAGAAAGCAATAGTGGGAGGTTGATAGTTAAGACAGCTTCCTGTTCTTGATGTATCCAACAGTTTGGATTCCAGATCCTATGTTAGGTGGCTCATTACTAGCTAGCACTCTGATTCCAAGGTATCTGACTTTCTGGATTTCATGGGCACTCCATTCATGTGGACATACATGCATACGCATAAATAAAAATTAGTATTTTTTGAAAGAAAATAGTGGGATGTGGAGAAGATATAAATCAGACATCTGTCTAATACTTCAATGCATTGTTCTGCCAATTACCATGCAAAAATATCATATATCATGATAGAACCTATAAATTATCCTAGAAGTCTCATTTATGTAAGCACTCAGATAGATACCATTACTGACTCCATGGAACCTTTGTACAAGTGCAACTATGGGCTAAGGAAAGAACCAAATCTCAAAATGAATTGAAAGCCAAGACAATAGCTGTCAAATGGCAACTGTCTTAATAAGCTCTCCATGCACAGCCGTCATTTTGTATCATGCTCTGGGAAACTGTGGAGTCTACTTTGAAATTTTTCTTTTAAATTACAACACATGCTCTTTGAAGTCTTTCAAAGCCAGTGAGAAACTTTGTGTGCCTACAAAGTTAGAGGACAAAGTATATTCCAACTGTTTCCTGGAGCAAAATCAAAGGTACAAGCAACACTCTTGACACTTAGTCAACCCACTTCTCCTTCCTTTTGGTTCTTGTCTCCATCTCTCTGCCACACTCTCTGCAATCTCTATGACAGTGCTGAATACTGTCTCCTATAGCTCCTATAACTTGAGTCTACTCGAGGGTGTGAATTTTTCTCCTCTATTTGGAGAAAAACATAGGCAGTGTGCAACTTCTTTACACCAAGAATGACCTAAGAGCAGATTCATAAACCCTCTAGGCCAATGCTGGGAGTTACTAAGTTACTCAGCCTTTAATTCAAAGATACAAGTGATTCTTAAGAAGAGGTTTAAAAGCAGAAAGCTTGTGTCAATTTTAACTCTGGCTGCATATAGTAACGGTAATTACTATGTAGGTAGGAAATGCCAAAATAAACAAGGCTCTGCCAGGATTTCAGTTAATAATACCTTTAATTTCCAAGGATAAATACAATTGACAGGGAAAAGTCGAGTTTATACCTTCTATGGTAAAATGTATTTTAGAACTGAATAAGTAGTTACCTTGGGATACAGGTCTATAAAAGGGAAATCAGCTTGTTACAAGAGAACTCATCGTGCATTTTCTGTAAACCCCATCATGGTATGAATACAGAATATCCTTTGGAAGCTCCTGTGCTTAATATTTGGACCCTGGAAAGTGGTGTTAGTTTTTGAGGCTCTGGAAGCTTTAGATGGTGACCATAGTTAGAGGAGGTGGGTCACTGTAGGTGGGTCCTTTGAATGGGAAGCGTGGCCATTTTGATTTACCCTGCCACAAACCCAGAAGCTAGACAGTCAGCCATCTCTGAACTGTGAGCTTAGATAAATCTTTTCTCTTTGATGTTAAATGGGCTAAATATTCTGTCCTTTTCAGGCAAATGCATACTCCAGAAAGTAATATTTAGCAAAAAGAAAAACTAAGGGTAAAGTATGAAGCATAGGGCCATGTGTAAATTATTTCCTCCACACAGGTGTAAATATAAAGGCTATTGAGACATGAGTGTTTTTGTTCACTTTGATCTGTATGGTCACGTTGAAGAATATTTTAGTTGCTCAATATAGCACAATACCTCTGAGTAGAACATGAACAATGCTTAGTCCTTTGTTTCTAAATAAGTCCTTTGTTTCTATCTAAATAAAATCTTGAATAGAATTTAATAATGACTGAGTATTGTTTAATTGTAACTATACATACAATATCCTGAGTGTTAGCAGAATCAGTATCACAATCTATATAATAAGAGTACAATGGAGATATCCCCATCCCTGATTTCAAGCTGTACTACAAAGCAATAGCAATAAAAACCATATGATATTGGCATAAAAACAGACATGTTGATTAATGGAATCGAAACAAAGACCCAATGTAAATCTACAGAGTTATGGATGAGGGGCAGTGGGATATGAGAGGAAGCCAGGTAATGTTGAGCTAAGGTTAGAAGCCCTGGAGACCCTGAAGGGACAGTAGGAGTCTTGCCTGCTCCAGGAACCAGGCCCCTGTCACAGCACATACACCCCCAGTGTCCCCCTTACTAGAGTGGTTTATGGCCATCAGTCATAGAGATGAAGCACCCCAAGCTCTCCCACTTTTGGATGAGGTATGCTCAACCTCTCAGACCAAGACAATAGGAAGCACCTACTGTCAGACTCACCCCACCCCAAAAACTATATATAAAGATCCAATCCAGAAGGAATAAAAGTGTGGTGAGAACTACTATGCCATTGAGAGCTTCTGTCACAAGAGCTATAACACTACCACCAGGGAAGAGACCTGCTCTATGAAAACACCACAAGAAGTTCCCCTGCACACTTCGCTGGCTACTCAGCCTTTCCACCCCTCCCCCACCCCACCCTCAGCTCAGTCCTGCCTGACTCAGTACAGAGTGACCAGTGCAGCATCTTAGAGGAACAGAAAAGGCTCAACAGTGGAGGCAGAGGAGGCAAATCCCTCTCCCTGCTTGAGTTCTCTCCCTTTCATCTGAACCCCCTGGCACCTGGCCTGGCCAGAGATTTCTGTGGAAATCCTCGGGGACACAGGCCCACATATGGACACCTATTTTTTGTTGTTGTTGTTTTTGTTTTTCCAAGACAGGGTTTCTTTGTGTAGCCCTGGCTGTCCTGGAACTCACTCTGTAGACCAGGCTGGCCTCGACCTCAGAAATCCACCTGCCTCTGCCTCTCAAGTGCTGGGATTAAAGGTGTGCTCCACCACCGTCCAGCTTGACACCTAATTTTTGATAAAGAAGCCAGAAATATACAGTTGGAAAAAGGAGCATTTTCAACAACTAGTGCTGGTCTAAGGCAGTGCTGGCATGTAGAACAATGCAAATAGCTTCATATGTATTACCTTATACAAAACTCAAGTCCCACTGAATCAAAGGTGTTGACATAAAACCAGATATACTGAACCTGATAGGAGATAAAGCAGGGAATAGTCTAGAACTTCTCAGTGTATAAGATGACTTCCTAAACAGAGAACCAACTATTCAGGCACTAAAATTGACAATTAATAAAGGGACCTCTTGAAACTGAGGAGCTTTTGTAAAGCAAAGGACACTGTCAATAGGACAAATCAGCATGCTACAGAATGGGAAAAGATCTTCATCAACTCCACATCTGACAGATGGCCAATACTAAAATACCTAAAAAACTTCTTGTCCTTTTGATGCTGCCTTTTGCCTTACAGAAGACTTTCAGTGAAAGAGAGTTAAAATCAGTGGTGGGGGTTATCCTAGGGATAAGCTAGAAGTCTAGGGAAATGGAAGCTCCCAGGACTCTATAAGGATAACTCTCCAAACTACAGTTTGTCATCCCTTACAGGATGTGCTGGATCAGAGCCTAGCATAACTGTCACCAGAGAGAACAGAGACTTCATCCAGCAACTGATGGGAGCAGATGCAGAGTCCCACTAAACATTATACAGAGCTTTCCAAAAGAGGAAAAGGTTGGACTGACAGAGCCAAAGGGATCAAGGAAACCACAAGAACATAGCCCACAAAATCAACTGACAGGGACTCAAGAGGGCTCACAGAGATCAGGGAGTCTGTATGAGTCTGAACTGTCAGTCCTCTGCATATATGTTATGGTTGTGTAGCTCTTGAGGGATTGCTAACAGTGTGAGCAAGGCCTGTTGTTGAGTCTTGCCTGCCTTTGGGACCCCTTTCCTTCTACTGGGTTGTTGTATTCATCCTTTTTTTTTTTAACTTTTTTTTTATTCGATATAATTTATTTACATATAATTTATTTACATGCTTCATATTCAGTGTATATCCATCTCTTAACAATTCTAAGGATTAGGAGCAAGAAGGGATTAGGAGCAAGAAGAGTTGGAGAATATGAAATCTAAACAATCTCACTCCCATACTTCTTCAGTCACTAGTTCCAGCATCCTCATTCAACAGAACATTTTCTAAACTGTAGATCAACAGAGCTACTGCTTGCATAAAACCAAGGAGGAATATGGATAATTCATTACTGAATACACTTAAACATACATTCAGCATGAATCACAAGAAAAGCTGAATTTACAATATACCAAAGTGTCTTTAGAGTTATTTTACTAAGCTTGTACCACATCCTTGGTATTCAGTCACATGCATTACACAAGTCCTGGCTTAACTTCTCACAGGCCAGTTCTAACTGAATCTTACCACAATTGTGGAGGTTGAGATGTATGCTATTCCTTAGAATCACAAAACCAGTAAGTACCAAAAAGATGAGAATTTGCACAGAAGACTCCTAAGGTTTACTTTATGATTTTCTGATAAGGATTCTACTTTATGAATAACACTTTAAGGAAAAGATTTAATTTCCATCTTATTGTCTTTTTTTTTTTTGCAATAAAACAGATGCTTTAAAAAACTTTACACTGCAAGAGGAAAAGGAAAGTCTCCATTCTATCAACAAATTCCACGTTGAGCCTCAGAAGAAGTGTATGCCTTCTTTGTGCAAAATTTTTGCTGTTTTATTTAGAATCTATCCTTCATTAAAGTGTACACAGTTTTAAAGCCTGCATTTGTGTATTTAAGGAGATAGTAGGATCAGAAAAACCAATATTGATGTGGCTTCGAGGCAAGTCACACATCTATGAATCAGATACCATGCTTGCTGGTTCAGAGTGTAGTTTCCTGAGCAGAAGAGACACACAGGCCTTCAGTGGAACATCCATGTTCAAAAGCCCTTTGCCTGACCCCACCCATGATTCTATTTCTCTCACTCTGAAGAAGGTTCAGAAATGTTGCTCTGTTTCCCAGGGCCATTGTCCATAGGATATACTGCAGCACTTCACTATCCATAAGATAGACAGCTGCACTCCCTGAACTCCTAAGACTGACTTGATGGGGAATGAAGCTCCAGCCCACATGGGAGCTACAGGGCTGTCTCACTGGTGATGACCTGGGTACAGGCTCAGATGTTACTGATAGCAATGAGTGAACAGAAAATGCTTTACATGTTTGGTTCCACAACTGAGAACAAGCAAGTGTAATGGATTCACTCCCTTGATACTTGACTTTAAGGAAACAATTTAAGATTTCATCAAACTTGCAGATCCTCTGAATGAGAATTTGGCTTAGATAAATATTGGAAGATTAAGTTAACTTTCTTAAATTGCACAAAGCTTCGTTTGGAGGAATCTATGGTTTAATCATAACTAATAACTGATGGTGTCAAATAAATAGGCATAATGCCTACAAAAATGTTGCATGGAAAAGAAAAAAGAAATGGATTCCTGGTGAATACATGAGTCTCTTAGGGTTTCTATTGCTGTGAGGGGACACTATGACTATGGCAACTCTTATAAAGAAAAAATATTTAATTGGGACTGGCTTACAGTTTCAGAAGTTTAGTCCATTCTCATCATGGTGAGAAGCATGGTAGCATATAGGTAGATACGGTGCTGGAGAAGGAGCTGAGTATTCTACCGGTTGATCCTCAGGTAGCATAATGAAACTGCTACCTGAGAACTGGCTTGAATATGAGACTCCAAAGCCCACCTTTACAGTGACACACTTTCTTCAAAAAGGGCACAGAAACTACAACAAGGCTACACAAACTACAACAAGGCCATACCTCCTAATAGTGGTACTCCCAGTGGCGTAACATTCAAATATATTATCCTATGGCCATTCCAATTTAGACCACCACAAAAGTTATGTATTTTGTTAGAGGGTCCTAATGCTACAGCATAAAGAATAGGACATGATGACAGGATAAGATACATGAGAATATGTAAGAATGAGCAATAATTCTTTTTCCTCTCTATGTGTATGTATGTGTGTGGACTGTGTATATGTGTGTATGGTATGTGTAGTGTTTACATATGTGTGGTGCATTCACATGAGTGTTTGGGTATAGAAACCCAAGTAGGGTATCAGATGTCTATCACTCTGCCTTATTGACTTGAAAGACAGTCTCTTACTGGAACAGCTAATGGTTTTCAGCTAGGTAGTCTTACCAGCAAGCTCTCAGCATCTATCAGTCTCCAATCAACAATGCTGCTTACGGGAATGTTCAGGCATCACCATGGCCAGGTTTTGTTTAGGGAAAGGATTGAAGATTCCATCTTAGGTCCTCATACTTGCAGAACAAACACTTATATCATGAGGATATTCAATCAGCCCCTGTCAATAACTCTCATGAAGTATTCACAAATGCATGACATAATACTGCTTTTGCATATAAACCACTGGTGTACTATTCCAGTTCCTCTCCCAAAAGAAGCCTTGTAAAGACTGGATGTGGTTTTGAAGACAAGTGAGAAAGATGCAAGGAAGGAAAAGTGGATAATAGTGTCATTGGTTACAAGGCAATTCTAAGATATTGGGCAGAGCCATTAATAGCTATAGTCTGATGCACAAGCATACACTAGCACCCCCACTTCACTCACTGACATTAGTGCCAGAAATAGTCCATTGGAAGCTTGCTTTCTGTGCCAATAGAATGATGTGTTTAGAGTATAGTACCCAGAACTGTCGTAACTACTGCCCCAATGAGCAAGATAATTACAGTCTCATGGCTGCCAGTTAGTATGGTCAATGTCTCTAATGTTTGTCAGAATCTCATCCATGTCCTACCTTCTTCCACAGTACCTCTAAATGTCATTACAAACCCATTTTCCTCCATACATTCAGCCTTTATAGAAGCATCCAACCTGGAATTCTGGTGAACCTGCAAGTATGTGCAAAGCATCTATGTTGGATTAATCTTCCTCCTCCCAAAGACCAGCAAAAGAAGGTTTAGATTCATTAAATTATGGAGGCATCCTGAACCTTCACTCTGTTTCTGCTGCTTACTTCTCCCAGCATCTGGCCTCTCTTTTACTTTTTCATTACATTCCTCACCTCTATAGCTTATTCATATGATTCAATATATTAGTATCCTGTATGTAATAATCAGAGCAAATTTATTTTGCTTACCAAAAAACTAGTTAAAAAAGATACAGTTAGAATAGGGGAGTCAGATGAAGATGCGCCACAAATACCCATATTTTTGGGTCTCTGTCTAATTGCTAAGTATTCTCAGGCATTATTTTCACAACTGTCATAACTCATCTGCATACTGAGTCAAACTGCTATAGGAAATGAGCTGCATTTTTTGTCACAAAAAGTGTCCAAATAGCACAATTCTGGCTCAGTATCAGTAGTTTTGAAATTTAGTCATAGTGTAGGCTGAGTATTGGCTGTTATCAGCTTTATTTTTTACACAGGTAAAATATTTTATGATTGTGTTCTCTACTTCTTAGGGTAGGAATATAGGTCACACACACACCCCACAGAACATTGACCTTATGAATACTTAATCTGTGGTGAAATATGAAAAGTCATCTGACTTTGAATTAGGTTAGAAGAGTCCTTAGAGATAAAGAAATGTGACTCAGAGGACTTCAGTAAGGTGGCCATCCTCAAAATGTTAGTCACAATAAAAGCTGAGACTGGGTCTCAAATCGTGACCTTCAAGGTCATAGATACTTTATCAGTACACAGTAAGTTTCTTTATACATACATAATTAATTAATTAATTAATTAAATTAAAAAAAGAGTATCAAAGAAATGAGAAATCTCCTTCTGATGCCTTAAAAGAGAAATTATCACCTCATCTATTATTTATATGATAAGCAAAATAAGTCAGAATATATAAAAACCTAACATTTCATTCAAATCAGTGCTTTCAAGCTTGGGCAACACAGTAGAGGAAAGGCAGACATCAAGTATTATGTAAGAAGCATAAATATTGGAGGAAAATCAGAAATAAGGAAGTAAACATTGAAATGAAGTGGGTGAGAATCACTTGTTGACTCCCTACTCAATAAATATGTAATCACTGTTTTAGGTGGCATTTAGCGTGTTCCAAGAATATGCTAACAACAACCATACAGAATATTTGCTCCACTGTACAAATGCAACTCTTGGTGAATACTAGGGAATGCCTTGCCAGATTGTCCTAAGTCACAACTTGGCATGCAGCTAAGAAATAGTCACGTTTCTTCCCAACTACTGGCCTCTCCTGAAACGCACTTTTCTAAAACTGAAGGCCAAATCCAATGTCTAGAAAAGCTTTGTTCTATCATAGCATTCTGATGACCTTGCCTTCAGATTCATTATCTGACCCCAAGCAGACAGTTTCGTAAGAAACAAATTGATGGATAATATTTACTTTCTGATTCCAGTGTTTCTTCCCTCAGGAAATATCCAACATATAATTAACAAAAGAAAATAAAGAACTGTACAAAACAGAGAAAGCTCTCTTGGTATGTTCAACCTTAGAATGGGGTTATTTATCTGTGGAGGTTAGCGAATATATATAAGCCAGACAATCAAGAATTTATTTATGCAGTTCACCTAGATTCTCATTCAGCTACTCAACATAGCCATTGAAGTGGAGAATTAACTATAGACAACATGGAGGCTATGAGCATTCCTTGTTTTCTAGCAAATCTTGAAAACAAGCAGCCTTCTACATACTGACCGTGATATTCCAACTTATGATATAAAAGCAATCGATTACTGGCTGTGATTTTCCAACTTATGATATAAAAGCAATCAGCATAGTATGAGTTACTTGTTTTGACTTTGGAAGGTTTTAAATAGATCAAACTGTCAAACTGTTTACGAGGAATGGCTATTGCTTTTAACTAGAATAATGGATTTTCATAAAGGATGAGTGATTTCCTTTCACATTTGGTAAAGAACATTCTTAACCATCTCACATTTGAAAAAACAAGTCTGGCCACCAGTCAGGGAAATCCCTAGCTGGGCTTCCATGCCAATCTGTGAAGAGAAACAAATGATGCGCTGAATCTTTATCAGCTGCACTGTGTAAAGCAAATGCATCTGACTCCCAAGTCTAAGAGTGAAATGCAGGTTAGAGCTAGAAGCTACATAGAGCCCAGCCAGAGCAACAAGCTCAGAAGTGTGAAAAGCCTCTCTAGTCAAAGTCTAATCTAGGTTTACAGCATAAGATGATTTCCCTCCTATAGCACAGGCCTTAGCTCGTGGAGCAAGCTGAGCAGGGATGGGAAAAGATTGTATCAGCTAGGGTGGTGCGACTGAGACTGCCTGTAGAAGACTGGCATACATCAAGCCAGTCATTTTTCAGCATCTGGGGAGGGGGACTCATGAGGCTCCACCATAAGGTGATAGTTATTGGTAGTTGATGGTTGCTGGATAATGAAAAGTAATTTTTCCTCAGGGGTACAACACCTGGCAGTTTGAGGTTACTCCACTAATGCCCCACACCTATGCAGCACTAAATGGATTCAGTGCCCTATAAGGAAATGAAGAATCAACAACAAAGCCAAAGGCTGAGAAGATGGAAACAGGCCATAGGGACCCTTAGAAGAATGCCAGAGTATGTGTGATCTAAATACACTGCAGCAACTTTTCAAACAATACATTTTAACAATTGAGTAACCATTATCAACAATTCATTTCCTTCTCCTGTGCTCCTCACAGTTCTTAAAAACAAAGAGTAGTAGAAAACAATGTCTCAAAGAAAACTTAGTCACCATCCAAGGGAAATTCTGGGAAAGTGAAGGTTTTAAACTGTTTTGCTTATCATAGCAGAGATCTCTCTAGTTTCAACTGATACGGATGCCCCGTTTTAAGAGCTATCCCACGTCATAACACATTCTTTTCACAAAAGGTCATTTTTTTTATGATGCTTCTTATGTATTATCAATGCCCCTGTAGGTATGATTAACAACAACAACAACAACAACAACAACAAAACACACACACACACACACACACACACAAATGCACACACAAAATCCCAAGCCTTGCTGTAGCCATCTTTCCCTCATATTTCACAAACACAAGTGGACACACATAACATCATAAAATTAAGTTTGTGATTCAAGTGCACACCCCAAAGACAGTTTTGATTCATTGTTCTTCCTCATCCCAACCAGAAAAGGTTAACATTTCTTTCAACTTAATTAACTGCACCTCCAAAATTGGTCTTCTATCTATTCTTAAATAGTCACTATTTAGTTTCCCTGGCCTTGTGCCCAAACAGCCTTGGCTTCCTCATCTTCCATATTCACTGTAGCTTCCTAGTGAGCTGGGAAAGCTCCTCACCCTTCTGTCCCATATTCTTAACTTACAATGCTTCTGGAAAACATAGCTAACCATCTTGGTTATTTCTCACATGCAAAAAGATGTTGCTTCAGTTACAGAATTAAGAATCTTACTCTATACCTGGCATAAGGTTTGGAAAAGAGTTCTCTAAATAAATAAAGAAAACATTCTGGTAATGGAACCAGAAGTATAAAAAGAAAGATTGTATTACAGTTCAAGCAATACTTGAAAGGAAAGCCACTCATGAAACTGAGACGGGCTTGCTCAGAGCTGTGATACTTTTATGAGCTCAGTATCAGGATGTTAGGAGGAGGTAGTAAGGAGGATCCTTCACAGGGAGAACATCAAAAAAACAAGGCATACTAAAATTAGAACATAAACATATGTATAAAATAATTAAGCTGAAGGATATTAATTAAATAATTATTTTACTCAGCTGTTATCGTGGACCTATAAACCTGTGCAGTCACAAATGCCCCACTGTCAGAAGGAGCTGTGCTTCTGCTAGATCTTCTCATCTTTAAAACTTTTAGTAATTTATGAACAAAGGGGTCTACACTTAAATTTTGCAGTGGGTCATGCAATTCATGTGTATTCGTGTTAATATATGGCTAGGTTTCTCTCCTTTAGTTATTCATCAGATACCTATGATGATGGCAACACATCTCAGTTTCTGAGGCAATAAGGTGAAGTATAAATAAGAATTGCTTAGCAGGCAGTGACGAACAGAATGACTGAGAGCTGAGATTGTACCCTGAACTGTTTTGGTCCTAGGTGCCCATTTGCTCTGTAGACTGTTTCTGAGCTAATCTGTAGACTGGACATGGAAAATGTGGCAGGGAGACTGTTGCCAGGGCTTAAGCCTTCAAATTAAACATAATTCCATCTTACTATAAAGACAGAACCTCTAAATGAGTGAGGATCTCTGTTTCCAGGCATTTCTTTAACTCCAGCCATTCTTGCATACCGTTAGTAGTTACTGCTCAATCCAGGTTCCTAGTGATGTAGTAATTAATGTCCACAGCCACGACAATGAAAACCAGATAGCCAAGACCTAGATCTTGGCCCTTCATTTAATTTCTGGGAGAACCATACTATGAGATGTGGAGGAAAGGTTGAAGAACTTGAACACAGAACTGTTATCGTGCTCTTTTATGAAGCCCTCTGTGCTAACCCAGGAAGTTCTTTTTTTTGTTTTGTTTTGTTTTTTTTAATTCGATATATTTTTATTTACATTTCAAATGATTTCCCCTTTTCTAGCCCCCCACTCCCCGAAAGTCCCGCAAGCCCCCTTCTCTCCCCCTGTCCTCCCACCCACCCCTTCCCACTTTCCTGTTCTGGTTTTGCCCTATACTGCTACACTGAGTCTTTCCAGAACAAGGGGCCACTCTTCCTTTCTTCTTGTACCTCATTTGATGTGTGGATTATGTTTTGGGTATTCCAGTTTTCTAGGCTAATATCCACTTATTAGTGAGTGCATACCATGAGTCACCTTTTGAGACTGAGTTACCTCACTTAGTATGATGTTCTCCAGCTCCATCAATTTGCCTAAGAATTTCATAAATTCATTGTTTCTAATGGCTGAATAGTACTCAATTGTTTAGATATACCACATTTTTTGCATCCACTCTTCTGTTGAGGGATACCTGGGTTTTTTCCAGCATCTGGCTATTATAAATGGGGCTGCTATGAAGTTCTAAAGCTGACTCTGAAGAAGAAAACTGTGCTGGGATAGGAAGTCCTCACAGTTACAGCTAATTCTCAGCTGCAGTTGCCAAGGTCAACATTTCCAGGTGAATGCTCTTTAGCCTCATCTACTCAGATATCTTGTATAGTAATCATCTCTAGGTCAGCAAGAACACTCCAGTAACTGGAATGATGTGAGACTCCCTGCTCATTGTCCAAATATAGAGCCATAGAGGAAAAAAATAGGCTTTATGCAAATTGTTTGTTCAGATGTCTGAGTAGACCTGGAAAGTCACCTAATTTACAAATACAGAGGTTGAATGAACAGAAGCAGGAAGAGAATTTAAAAGGCCCCTCTCCTCACAAGCTTAAGTGTTACAGCTCTGAGGAAAACAGTAGCCTGGCAGAGAGTATCCAAGAAATACAAAATCACAACACACACACACACACACACACACACACACACACAAACTTACACAAGAGATTAACTGAAAAAAAACAAACCAAACCAAAACAAAAAGGACAGGTGTCTGCCTGTTTCTGCTTGGAAAGAAGCAGCGAAGAGTGGGGCAAGCTTATATAGGTTTCTTGGGGGCAGAGATTTACAGGTCAGAGATTTCTAGGATAGGCACTGGGGAATTTCAAGACCTGACCTAGGGGTGGGCTCAGGGATTGGTGGCATTTCAAACTCCAGAACTGAGTTTGAGCTTATTACCCTAAATATCGCCCATTCTTCTGTTTATCAGTGATAAAAAACCAGGACACTAGAATGAAGAAAACATTATTCTCATTAAACTACTTCCTGGCATATGGGGAATGTCAAGGTCCGAAGTCCATGGGGCAAGCTTGGTCTTAACCATTAGGCTATAACTGTGTGTTGTAGGCCTTTGATCTCACAGTGAGAAGCTAATAATCCCATGATAGAAAGTAATTAAAGTTCTGGCTAGTAATATTTTGGATTTGATGTTCAAAAAAGTCTAGACAAGAAATTTATGAGACAAAGTATAATTTAAAGGATTAGGAAATGGAGGGAAAGGGGGGATAAGAAAGGTAGAATCTAGTTCCATATTTAAAGGTCAACAATCCATTGACCAGAGGCATCAGGCTGTTCCTTTGGAGATTTTTGGAGATCTGTCTGGAGATGTTAAATGTTGTCTTTCACTATATCCCATTGGCTAACATAGAAGCACCATTCCTCCCTGAGGAAGAGATAAAGGCCACCCTTCTCCATTGTTAGTAGATCTAATCCTTGTTTATTTTGTAGCACCATGGCAGCTAGTGAGTCTAATTGGCCCTGGAAGATGAGCATCATCTGTGTCACCAGTTGGAGGTCATGGATGAACAAAGAGGAAAACTGATGGTAGATCTTTAGAGAAGGAATTAGTCCCACTGTCCAAGTGGCAATGGCAGCAGTTATATCCAAGTCTGCCAGAAGCTGTCTGATTGTGACCATTTATCTGTCATGTTCTCCTACTATATGTGAGGGTTCTCCAGGTACCAACCCTAATTTGGGGGAAGGAAACATTAGGGCACAAGTCTCTGTTCCCCCACTTCATAGGTATCAGTAAAATTGAGCACCACAAAACACTGGAGCATTGTGAACATTTGGACATAAGGGTTAGGTGGCAACTCTCAAGATAAACACACAAGGAATCCATCAAAAGTGTCTCCCGAAGGAGTTAAAACAGTCTGAAAAACCAAAGAGAATGTGTGGGAGAAATAAAGTGTTGTAGTGAGTAGTAGATTAAAAAGCTCTAACTCAGAAGCTAATGAGTAGTGAGCAGAGAAAGTCTAATAGTCCAATGGAACCATAAATTGCACTTTTGAGTTTGACCCAGGAGGGACAAACTACCAACATTCTCCAAAGTGGTCAGGAGCAGTGTTATTTAGTAGCTGATATGAGGAAATTAGGTTCTGAAACAAGAGACAAGTGATGATCAGAACAGAGAGGTGGAATCAGTGTCATTCAGGAAGGGAGGCATTAGAGAGGTAAGACCCTTTGGTGGATGTTGGATCACATATTCTATTTCTCTATAACTGAACAACGGGAGACTATGATGTATACTCTTTGTGTTCTGATGGTGCCTGAAGAATGATGGTGGTAAATTTTGTAGGAAAGCTTACCAGTGACTCTCATCTCCCATTTATGGTGCCATGGTACTTAATTTAAAGGTGAAAATTCCTCATTATGCATAAAAGGTAGAATCCTTTACTGAATATGCATCAGCCTCATGTCTCCTACAGGACCAATAAAGGCAGCTTCCATAAATATCTGGCAAACATTGACAACAATCTCTAGGTTGCTTATAGAGAAAACAAGCAAAGAGGTCAGATGTAATAGTGATATAGGTGTTACTGGGATAAGTGTCTCCTGATGACAACTCATCTTGAGCAGTTCACCACTCATGTGTTCTGTATGAGTTTTTGAATATAGGTTTGTTGAACATCAAATCTCCATATGTGGAGTCTGCTACCAATGAAAATGATCAAGAAGACCCATTAGACAGCAGTTCTAAATGGCCAGTTAAGGACACACTAGATCCAATTATTTTAAGGGATCTTCATACATACTGCCAGCAGTCTGGTAAATGGGAAAAGGTCCCCTATGTCCAAGCATTTATCCACCTTCACTCCAATCCCTCTCTCTCTGTTCTTTTTGTTCCCCCATCCAACTTCTCCTAGCCATTAAACCTCCATCAGATGACACTACAACCCTCAATCCAGCTAATGAATCACCTCTTTCTGCAGCAGACTGGTTTCTATGCCTTCAAAAACCACAGCCACATCCTCAGCTTCTTCTCACCAGACTTCTCCAGAGCTTCCTTGCTCAACCTCTCCAGACTCCTCCTCTCTTCTTGTGCCAGCTTCAGGTTGCCCCAATTGCCCTACATTGGCACCTGCTTTCAGCCCTCCCATCACCTGAAGTCCACAGACAAACCCCGCTACAAGTCCCTCTCCCCTAGGATACCTGACCCAGCATTGGTCCTTCCTTTAAGGGAAGTTGCTGGAGTAGATTGCTGAGTCAGAGTACATGTTCCACTCTCTCCTTTTCTCAAACAGAAAACAGATTGGGATGCTATACCTCTATCTACTATGCCTTTATAAAGAGTTTCAGTACATTACTCAATGTTATAGCTTGACTTTCCACAATGTACATATGATCCTCACTAATAATTTACTTTCTGGTGAATGTTGGTGAGTTTCAGAACAGGCTAGAATATGTGCAGACAAGATTCATCAAACAGATGGAACATATACAATTGGATCTGAGACAGTACCTGATCAAGGTCCTCAATGGAATTATAAGTCCCCAGGTGGTAATTTATTCAGAGATAGATTAATAATCTACCTCTTGGCCAGTCTCTGCAGGACAGCCTTAAACCCAATAAATTTTGCAAAACTCCTAGAGGTCATCAAGGACAAACAAGAAAACCCATCTCAGTTTTTATAGCACCTTACAAAGGCCTTACTACAATACACTTAGACCCTGAAAACCCAGACGGTATGCAACTTCTGATGACCTACCTTTTCTCCAGAGCTATTCCAAAATAAAAGCCAAACTGGGACATTTGGAGCAGGGACCCCTAACTCAACTCCACAGAAGGCAGTGTTGGCACTGGCCTTCAAAGTGTACCATGAATGAGATGAAAAGGCCCACAGACAAAAATACCATATGCTGGCAAAAGCTGTACAACCAGCCCCAGCCACTGTCCAGACTCCTGGTCTAAGGTTCAGAGACCACCAGGTTCCTGCTACAAATGTGGTCAATAAAGTCACTGGACAAGGCCTTGCCCTAACCTCTCAAGCCAAATGGGCCATGCCCTAGGTGCCATCAGGAGGGACATTGGGATGTTGATTGCTCTCACATCCCTCAAGACAGAGGGACATCACTCCTACCTCCAGCCAATCTCCTAGGCTTGGCTATGGATGACTGAAGAGACCCAGGCTCCCTTGACCTGATCACTTCTATCACCAGCATGGAGTCCTAGCTAGTCATCATGATATGTGGGTGTCCCATCACCTTCCTCTTGGATACTGTGGCCACTTACTCAGTCCTGAGGGAGTGTTGGGGACCCACTTCTCCCTCTTGTTCCCCTATTGCTGGGGTAGGAGGACATACCTTACCTTCCTTACCAGATCCAACCACTTAATTGCATTTTTAGGAATGCTCCTATCACCCATTCCATTTTGGTAGTGCCAATGTGTCCTGTCCCCTGGAAAGGAATCTTCTAGTTAAGTTGTGAGCTTCTATTTCCTTTGCTTCCCCAATTTGCCTAAATCCAGGCTCACCAATAGCTGCTCTGCTCCTTCTTCTAGCTCGTCAACAAACTAACCCTAACGTGTTGTTTCCTTTACCAGCTTCTCAGGTAGACCTCTGAGTCTGGGATGTCCAGAAACCTTCTGTTGCTAAATATCATTCTCCTGTTATCATCCAATTACTAGACTCTACCAGGTACATCACCCAAGCTCAATACCCCCTCTCTCTCTTTCCAGAGCCTCAGGGGACTTATGCCTATAATCTCTGACCTATTAAAGAAAAAAACTCCTTCACCCTATCTCTTCACCTTTTAACACTTTAATTCTTGAAGTTAAGAAACCTAACAGAACCTGTCACCTGGTTCAAGACCTCAGGTGTATTAATTCTGAACAAGTTCCTCTCCATCCTGTTGCAGCTAATTCGTACATACTTCTTTCCACTATTCCCTCTGGAACTTCCCATTTCTCAGTCCTACATCTCCAGGATGCAGTCTTCTTTATCCTTCTAGATGCCCAGTCACAGAACATATTTGCCTTTAACTGGACTGATCCTGACACGCACTTTTCTACCCAACTTACCTGGATTGTTCTACCTCAGGAATTCTGGAACAGTCCATAGCTATTTGACCAGGCCGTGATTTCTGACTTACTTCCTCAGTCTCTCCCTAAATCTAATATTGTCAATTACATAGATGATATTCTCCTCTGTAGCCTCTCTCTAAAAATTAGCCAACCTGACACCTCTGCTTTTCTGGATTTATTTTCCAGTCAAGGCTTCAGGGTCTCACTTTCTAAAGTCCAACTGTCTACCCCTCGGGTCACCTATTTGGGATTAACAATTACCCCAACCAACAAGGCCTTAGATAGAAATAATCTATTTCACTCTCTAACTGTTCCTTCTAAACAGAAAGAGATTTTATCATTCCTAGGAATAGTCATTTTTTTTTTTACATTCCTGGGTTCATTCTTTATCCCCCCTTTTCCACCCCTTATATGAAGTGGCATTAGGCTCTACCCACAACCCTCTTCTCAAACCTGTTACCAAGCCTTTTCAGAAGCTCCAACAGTCTCTCCTTAAGGCCTTAGCCTTACATCTCCCTCACACGACTCATTGTTTTTCCCTCTATGTAACTAAAAAGGAGAGATTTGCCCTTGGAGTCTTAGGTCATCAACTGGGATCTTCTTTTGCACCTGTGGCATACTTGTCAAAAGAAACTTGATCTAAATATCCAGGGATAGGTACCTTGTATTCATACCTTAGCAGCCACTGAACTCCTTATTCATGAGTCAAAAAGCCTAAACTTAGGGTTGCCTATAACTGTCCTCTCTTCTCATAATCTGTCACAGCTCCTAACTTACAAAGGCTTACAGACTCTACCTCCATCCAGAGTTGTTTCTCTTCAGGTAGCGCTAGTAGAAGATTCCACACTCACCTTCCAATCATGACTGTCTCTACTAACCACTCCCCTCCTGCATTGAAACCCTAAAGGAACTATTACCTCATCCTTCACACATACTGGAGGGAACATTGCCTCAGGCCATCTATACCTGGTAAACAGATGGCAGCTGCTCTCTATATGAAGGGGCCAGAGAGCTGGCTATGCTGTAGTGTCAGACACAGAGGTGGTTGAGGCACAGGCCCTTCCTGCCCATATCACCAATCAACAGGTTGAACTAATTGTTCTTACCGGTGCCTCTCAATGGGCAAAGGGATAATCCCTCAACATCTACACAGATTCCAAATATGCTTTTCATATTCTTCTGCCCTACACTGCTCTCTGGAATGATCTTGGGTTACCTATGACAAAAGGGGGATCAGTAACTAGTACAAACCAAATTATGGCCATGCTAAAGGCCTCACATCCCCCCACAGCATTGGGATTGTCCACTGAAGATTCCACCACACGGATGACTCTATTGTCTCTAAGGGAAACAAGAGAGGCAATGAGGCAGCTAGAGCTGCAGCCCTTATGGGCCTAGATTCATCTGGCCCTCCCCAGGAAATTATTACATTAAAACCCACATCCCCACCCTAACTCCATGACACTTGTCAAACTCTGTCCTATCTTCACCAGCTCTTTCATCCTAACAGTAAAATATTGTCTTATTTTGTTAAAACCCACCAACATCTGATCCTAAGGATTTAAGTTTCTTAAAATCTATCATTACCTCTTGCAAAATCTGTCAGACATCAGACTCCAAGTCCAGGCATTGTACCACCCCTTTTCCTATCCATCAGGCTAGAGATTCTCTTCCTGGAACAAACTGGTAACTTGACTTTACTCATATGCCCACTGTCAAAGATGCCAAAATCCTCCTGGTCTTGGTGAACAGGTTCTTGGTGTGGACGGAGGCATTTCCCACAACATACAAAAAGGCTCCAATCAGACAATGGTCCTGAATTCACTTCCCAAATTTTTCAAACTCTATCTAAAGCCATTAGACATTTCCTGGCATTTTCATATCCCCTACCACAGGTCTTCAGGAAAGGTAGAAGGAACTAACTACTCTCTAAAACCACTCTTGTCAAACTGCCCCAGGAACTTTAACTTGATTGGATAAAACTCCTACTTATGTCTCTTTTCAGACTATAAGCTCTCCCCTAGAAACCTCCCTTTATCTCACTTTTCAAACATGTATGTCCAGTCTAGCTCCTGGTCTTTCACCTAAATGCTCTCCCCTTCTTGATCATCTACTTACCCCCTTAAATCTTCCACCTCCGCTTTCTGCTATGAAACTTTGCTGACCACAATCTACCAAGGCTACATGCTGTCTCATGTCCACTGACTGTCAACATTGGAGGCCAGGTTCTTCTATCCCCTCCAGACCATCAGCCCTCACCTCTCCTTTCAAGGTAATTCTTGTGACTCCTACAGCTGCTAAACTCAAGAGATTCTCTCATTGGGTCCACCTGTCTTACTTCAAACCTTTCACCCCTCCACTTCAAAATGACTCTTCTTCCTACACATCAACTCCAACAGGACCCTGCTCTCTTAAGTTCCAGAAGACATCAAGACCACCCACCGTGTCCCCAGTCTCAGAAAATGAGACTCCATTCCAGCAGTTGTGCTTGACCTCACTGGATTAGACACAGGCTTCTTATCTTCCCCCCTTCCCCCCCCCTCCGCTGTTCATTTCCATCCAGGGTAACCCTTACATCTGGTTCAAAAACTTCACTGATAACAATTTTTCCAAATAGGGTCAGGAAAATGCTCCATAGCTGGATGCTGGAGACTGGCCCAAATTGCTATCATCCCTTTATCTGTTATTCCATTTAACTATTGTGATCTCTTTGCTTGCTTTCTCTTTGACAAGAAAAATGATGATTGTAAAAAATGGCCAGACAAATATGAGGTCTGTCCATACTGGTCTTGCCAAATACAAATGCTAGGACCATGGACCAATCACTTCTATGAACAACACAAGAGCCTCTTCTTCTATAGACAAGACCACGGAATTCCAGGTGGGAGGCAAGAGTTGTTGGTAAGTTCTACTATAAAAACCAGCCAGTACTGTCCACATCCAGAAAAAAATATGTCTCAATTTCCCAACTTCTAGATATAGGAAAAATAGAAGTAATCAAACAATTCTCCAACGTTCTTACCTCCTTGACATCCTTCCTTATAAATGGTACTAACTTGTCATTTTGCCTTTTGCTTCAGGCCTTGACCAACTCCTTAATGTCACCTGACCAGGTCACTTTAAAGAGTGCTGTCTATGTGTACCCCCTGGAGCTACCTCACAATTTCCATTTACAGCCTCTCCAGTGATACTGATAAATAATGTCACCTCACCTTTCATCAGTTACCCTGACTCCGAGGTTGCTATGACCTCATATCTTTTCTCTATCTTTTTGGTGTGGAAAACTAACACCTCGGGGACATGTTCTGTAAGCAAACTAAGCTCTCTAGACTGCAATAGAACCACAACACTTGATAACTCATATCTGCCACTGTGCATGTCAATTCTTTGTGGCACTCAGGTATATCATCACCTACCTGACAGCTGGTCAGGAGTTATCACATTGATATTCCTTTTACCTGAACTAGGAGTAATCCATGGAAATGAGCCCCTTCTGATTCTGGTTATAGATATGAAACCTGCCCAACATAAGAGGACAGTTCAGGTTGTGCCACTCCCGGTTGCTGAAGAAGTAGCTATACATGCTGGTACTAGAATAGCAAGGCTGACTGCTTTCCTAACCTTATACAGTAATTTCTCTTCCCAGCTTAACACCAGTTTTCAAGTAATGTCTGAAACGATACTCAGCATCCAGAAACAGATCCCTTCTTTGGCAGCAGTGATACTTCAGAACCGATGGGGACTAGTTGTCCTGACAGCTAAAGAAGTTGGCCTTTGCCTGTTTTTCCAAGAAGAGTGCTGTTTTTTTTTTTTTTTTTTTTTTTTTTTTGGTCAACCAATCTGGAATAGTAAGAAATAAAATCCAGCAACTACAATCAGACATCCAGAATTGCAGGGAAAATAAGTCCTCCAATTCCTAGATTTTCAAAAACCCTATATGGAAGTGAATACTTCCCTTCATAACTCCTTTTCTCCACTATTTGCTCTCTGCCTCACTAATCTTGTTTCCAAATTCTTTCAATTGACAATTAAAACAAATCTAACCAAACAATTATTTCCTTTTACAGGATTTCCAGCTGCCATCCACAGAGGAGCTTGATGTGAAGAATTACTGAGAGGACCGCAATGATGAAAGTCAGCTACACCCTGAAATTGAGACTGCCCCTAGACAGCAGGAAGAAGTTTAGGATATCTGATACCCCACTCCCCTTTGACAATTGGCTTCCCCCCTTTTTCCTCTGTTTATGATAAGAAAAAGGGAGGTATGATGGCATCAAAAGCTGGACAGTGGTTGCCTCCAAAACCAGCTATGACATCACAGCTAGGCGACAAGGACCATTATCTATCTGTCGCCATAGCAAATGCCACACATTCTCAGCATTCACCTCACCTACTCGCCTTATCTTAACTATTCATGGTGGTACACATGATCTATTTTTTGTGTTTTTTTTAAAATTATTTTTCTCCTGTAAACTCCTCAAAGGTTGTTCTTTTACTTTTTCTTTTTTTTCTTTTTGGATATTTTATTCTCTGTTTTTATTAGATAGTTGCTTTATGTACATTTCAAATGTTAACCCCTTCCCGTGTTACCCCACGAAAACCCCACTATCCCATCTCTCCTCCCTCTGATCAGCCACCCCCCAACTTCCTGACTTGTATGTATTTTCTTTATTTATGTTTCAAATGTTTTTCCAGGTCTCTCCTTCTGAAATTCCCTATCCCAGCCACACACCCCCCTCAGCCTGCCTCTATGAGAGCATTCTCCTACCCACTCACCCACTCCTATCTTTCCACCCTGGTATTCTACACTAAAGCATCTAACAACCTCAGGCCCAAGGGCCTTTCCTTCCACTTGATGTCCAACAAGGCTGTCCTCTGCTCCATATGCCACATGCAGCCAGCTTCATGGGTACCTCCATGTGTATTCTTTAATTGGTGGTCCAGTCTCCAGGAGCTCCAGGGGGTCTGGCTTGTTGATACTGTTGCTGCTTTCATGGGATTACAAACCCACTAAGCTCCTTCAGTCCCTTGTCTATCTCAATCTAGGACCCCCATGCTCAGTCCAATGGTTGGCTGTGAGCATCTGCCTCTGTATTTGTCAGGCTTCTGCAGAGACTCTCAGGAGTCAGCCATATCAGGCTTCCATCAGCAAACACTTCCACAATAGAATCTGAATTTGGTGGCTGTATCAGGGATGGATCCACAGGTGGGAAAGTCTCTGGATAGCCTTCCTTTCAGTCTCTGCTCCCGCTTTGTCTCCACATTTCCTCCTGTGAGTATTTTGTTTCCTTCTTCTAAGAAGCACTAAAGCATCCACACTTTGGTCTTCCTTCTTCTTGGGCTTCATATGGTCTGTGAATTGGATCTTGGGTATTGTGAACTTTTGGGCTAATATCCACTTATTAGTGAGTAAATGCCATGTGGGTTCTTTTGTGACTGAGTTACCTTGTTCAGGATGATATTTTCAAGTTCTATCCATTTGCATGAGAATTTCATAAAGTCATTGTTTTTAATAACTGAGTAGTATCCCATTGTGCAAATGTATCACATTTTCTGTTTCAAATGTCTGTTTAGGGACATGGGGGTTGTCTCTAGCTCTTGGCTATTATAAATTTGGTTTCTATGAACATAGTGGGGCTTCTGTCCTTACTATGTGTTGGAACATCTTCTGAGTATATGCCCAGGTGTGGTATACAAAGAACAATTCTCAAATTCACTTGGAATAACAAAACACCTACAATAGTGAAAACTATTCTCAAAAATAAAAGAACTTCTGAGGGGAATAACCATCACTGACTTAAAGCTGTATTATAGAGCAATAGAGATAAAAACTGCATTGTATTGGTACAGTGAAAGACAAGGATAAATGGGATAGAATTGAAGACTCAGAAATGAACCCACACAACTATGGTCTCTTGATCTTTGACAAAAGAGCTAAAACCATCCAGTGACAAAAAAAGAACATTTTCAGTAAATGATTCTGGTTCAACTGACAGGCAACATGTAGAAGAATGCAAATTGATTCATTCTTATCTCCCTGTACACAAAGCTCAAGTCCAAGTAGATCAAGGTCCTCCACCTTGATACAGATAAAATCAGATACACTGAATCTAATAGAAGAAAAAGTGGAAAAAAAATCTCAAACTCAGGGGCACATTGGCAAAGTTCCTGAACAGAACACCAATGTCTTATGCTCTAAGATCAAGAATGGACAAATAGGACCTCATAAAATTGCAAAGCTTCTGTAAGGCTAAGGACACTGTCAATAGGACAAAGTGGCAACCAACAGATTTGGAAAAAAATCTTTACCAATCTCACATCTGACAGCGGACTAATATCCCATATATACAAAGAACTCAAAAAGTTAGACTCCAGAGAACTAAATAACCCTATTGAAAATGGGGAATAGAGCTAAACAGAGAATTCTCAACCAAGGAATAGCAAATGGCTGAGAAGCATCTAAAGAAATGTTCAGCATCTTTAGTCATCAGGGAAATGCAAATCAAGACAACCCTGAGATTTCACCTCACACCTTTCAGAATGGCTAAGATCAAAAACTCATGTGACAATAGATGCTGGAGACGATGTGGAGAAAGAGTAACCCTCCTCCATTACTGGTGGGATTGCAAGCTGGTAAAACCACTCTGGAAATAATTTTGGCAGTTCCTCAAAAAATTGGACATAGTACTACCTGATGACCCAGATATACTTACCACTCCTGGGCATATACCCAGAATATGCTCCAACATCTAATAAGGACACATGTTCAATCAAAAGTTATGGAAAAACTAGGGAGAAGGACATATGAATGTCATCAAGGGTAAGGTTTTAAAAAGAAATTCTTTAATAAATATGGAAGAATTATCAGTATAGAACCACAATCCATTTCTATTTGAGAATGCATGATGACATGTACCCTAACCAACCATCAAGCATGATAACCCCCACAACAGGAGAACAATGGCCAACTGAGGCCAGGAAGGGGGAGGAAAAGGGAGTGCCACAGCAAAGCAGGAGTAGCAGGACTAAGGGCTGTCAGTTGGTAGAAAATGGGTACCTGAGAATTGATTTTGGTGGCTTATTAAGAAGATTAGGAGAGCAGAGAGAACAGAGAGGGAAAGAAAGGATTGTGAGTTAAGGCTAGTAAGGTTGAGTCTCCTTAGCATGATCAGAAATAGTGGAGGAATCATGGGGTTTGGGCTTTATAGCTAGGAGGAATTATTTGTTGCCTTTGTTGGTTTTACCATGTGGCCATTTTTAATCAAGATGGGAATGAAGTCACATGGTAAAAATTCATCCTTTCCTGGTCTAGCAAAGATGGCTGTCAGTCATGTGGCTGCCTCCATCTTGATATGGGTACAGCAGTCAAGATGACACAACTAGCCATATATTTTCTTTAAGATTGCCTGTGTGTTAATTTTTAACTATCAATCAACCCCGATTATAAGTTTTTTCTTTTTTTCTTTTTCTTTATTAGTCATTTTATTTGTTTACATTTCAAATGTTATCTCCTTCCCAATTTCTCCTCCACAAACCCCTTACAGATCCATGGAGGCAACAACTATACTTAAAAGTTTAGACATTTATAAAATATGTTGAGACCAGACAAAAAACAAACAGGGGGTGGAGTAAAAGAAGGGAAACTTAAATATAGGAAATAGGAAATCTCTTTCCATTTTCCTGATTGTTCACAATATTTGTAAAGATCCCCAATAGCATTAGGATGTAGGGCACCATTAGGCAGCCTTTGGATTGATTATCTAAGGGATATTGAGGTCAAATTTGATTGCAATAGCAAACAAGTTTATGACTCTTCTGTCGGGTGCCAGCTTTAAAGGCTGGAAGCTTTCTAAGAGGCATCTTAAAGGGAAATAAAATGATACGGAAACTGCTGCTCTTATGGATGAGAAATTATGTGAGAAGGAAACTGTCATTGCAGTCTGTAGTCAAGGGTATTTCCAAGACTCAGAGAAGACTGGAGTCATTCATTAGACGATCAGCACACTCAGCTGGGGTCAAGGTCAAGGGCTCAGCCCATCTAAGCCTGAGGAGATACTTAACATCTGGTACCAGGTCTTTGATGGAGGCCAGAAGTCAAGGATAATAATCTGGCTCTAGGAGGTGGAGGGGAGTCTTACACACGAGAACACTTTAGAAACAGGTTTGCAAAATCAAGAGGGGCCTAGATGAATTGTGGAATTTGTAGAGGCCAGAAATAAAGGAAGAGTATGGGCAACTCCAAGGAGAGGGTAGGGCAGGGAGATTAGGGAAAGGGCATAAAAGCCCATTTGGGCTTTAGGAAACTGCAGGATTTCAGGTTCAAGGATTGGGGGACTTGTTCAGGTGAAAAAGTACTGTGACTGGGGTAGTGGCAACTGTTTGGGGCACTTACCAATTACCACAGTCTGATGGGGAAGGTGAGTCTGTTGCATGTGGACTGGACAAGGAGTAGGGTCCCAGGGTAGCTCAGACACTGAAGAGAAGCACAGGCATCAGAGGAACCTCTCCAGTCACAATGCCAATGAAAGTGTTACAGCTCTGAGGGGAAAGTTATCTGGCAGTCAGGATCCAAGGAAAACGACAAAGGCACACAGCATAGCAAACCTCACTCTAGAGATTTATTGGGAGAAACACAGGAGGGTGACTGCCTCTGCTCGGTTGAGAAGTAGCAGGGAACTGAGTGGCTGGCAGGCTTATATATGGTTTCATGGGAGTGGGGATGTATTACAATGTGGGTTTTGATGAGATTTCAAGATCCAAGTCTTGGGGAAAGCTCAGGGTTTGGTGTGATTTCAAGCTCAGAGTTGGAATTATAAGCCCTAGAATTGAGGTTGGGCTTTTTACCTTACAACAAGTCCCACATATATGTGGCCTCATATATGTGTGCCATCTGAACTTTTTCATGCTGATACAAACACTTTGAAGTTTCTTGTATTTACATTGCTGAAATTCACTTCAGGAATATAAAAACACTAACTCCCTATCATTTCAAAAAAAATTTAGCTAGTTAGGTATGAGATTACAGTCTCATAATCCCAGTTCTGAGGAAATCAAAAGAAGTTAGAATCTATACAGTTAATAATGAAATGATACCCAATGAAAGTCAAAAACAAAAACCTACAAGATAAGAATCTTGACCCAAAACATAAAGAACATTATGTTTGCTTGAGGGAGCTGATTTGCAGGGCCTAGGAATAATTTACTCAATGGCATTTCACATAGCTAATCTGAAAACCTGTTTTCAGATGGATAGATGCAGGATAAGATACTGATAAGTATCCAGGGCCACAAATATATAATAAAGTTGTGAAACTCAAACCTTTTTCCTTGCTCTTTGACTGGAGACTAAGGCATAAAGACCTAGCAGGCATTTTCTTGCAAAAGTATGACCTCTCATCCTGCAGATGGACCTGTCTAAGTTCAAAGCCTGATCATAATTACCCCTAAAGTGTAGGCTTAGATTATCCCTATCTTTGTTCAAACTGTAAATATTAAAGTAGGAGATAAAATCACCTCAAAGACTACATTCAATGAGAGACTGAATTGGAGGCTCCCAGATTCCCACTCTGCTCTCTGTGTGATTTCTCTCTTTTAATAACATCTTTTCTTCACTGTCTGCAGCTTCAGAGATTCTCCCATTTCCTCTTTATTATGCTTGAGATTTTTCCATATTTTAACTCTTTAACTGGCAGAGAAAACAAAACTGATCAAGACCCCTAGAGAGTAATACCTCTCCTAACTACACACAGGAAAAGCAACTTCCCAAGTCACCCCACTTGCTGACTCACAAAATTTCAAGACATGATAATAGGTATTTTAAGCAACCAAGCTGCAAATGGCATGTTATAAAGCAGTGGATATGGGTGGCACTGTATAGATGTCCTTTTCCCTTAATCAGTCTGAGAGCTGTAACCCTTTCACTGAAAATAGCTTTCAAAACCTCATTTTTTTTTGCAGTACTTTTTGGGGCAAATGGAACAAATCTCCTTGGAGACCACCACAAAAACTTTTAAATTTCAACAGAAATCTCTGCACAGTATAGTCTTCTTGGTTCTAGCCATGTATGGATCTAAGCGCATTGTCCTGAGATTGCACTGGATGCTTTGATTGGCAATACCACAGACCCATCTAGACAAATCACCTTATTCTAATGATTGTCACAGTCAAACTAACTTCTTCTTTTTCTGGGTTCTGGTGGGCAAACCATCATTCAGAAGACAGGTTTCCTCCTGAGGTTCCTCATTTTTTTGTTTCTGTCTCAGGACTAGTTTCTCAGTCCTTATTGAAGGAGATTCTCAAGTAGTTTGCCTTACTCGTCTCTAAGTGTAGTATTCTAACATAACTACAAATTATGATCATGCTGGGAACTCTCATGATAACATCAGCTATAGAAACTATGCTTTCCCATCAAATATGCATTCTTGTGGTTGCACTTTGCTCTGAACTTTGGTTATTATACTGTACTAGGTATGAACTCATGTCTCAATAGTCAAACTAGAAAAGGTACACATAATGCCCATTTAAAATAACTTTTAGAATAATTGGACATTCTGAAACCCCATTTTTCTTACTTTCCTTTACTGAACTCCAAGTTTAAAAAAACCTAGAGTGTATAAAAAATATTCTAGAAACCTGTCACATCTTCATATTGAATAACTCAACATTCTTATGCCTAAATGTTGGAAGGAAGGAAAGTAATGAAATAGAGAGAAGAGAGCTGTGCACTGACAGCTTTAAGACATTGATAAAAGAAGCTAAAGAGGACACAAACCAATACAAATGCCTCCCATGTATAACTGGAGAATCAACACTGATGAGGTACACATTTTTTGAAATGCAACATCTACAGCTGATGTAGTTGTATAGGCATCACCATGACAATCTTCAAAGACAGTCCTTAAAAATTAGAAAGAAAGATGAAAGCACTAAACTTGTTAAGGTCATTATGAGGAACCCAAATGATATTGGAATGTTGGGGATATCACTCCCCCTGGCTTAATGTTATATCATAAACCTAGTAGCATGTAAAGCACTATAATGCTGTCATAAAAATAGACACAAAATAGGTTGAAACAAAATTCAGAGACTGGATATAAAGCCACATGTGTAGTCCAGTAATTTTCAACAAAGTCATCAAGCAGACAAAGGCCTAAATGACAGTCTGATCGATAAATGGAGATGAGGAACCTGGATTTCTATATGCAAAAGGATGAAGTAGATTGTTATTTTACAAAATTTTACTCATAGAAAAAATCAACTCCAATTACTAAAAGGCCTGGTATAAGAGACATACGATTTGAAATCCTAAGTTTTATAATAATGTACACAAAAATTCAGACCTCAATATTGTAGCTTAAAGCAAAGTAAACGTGAGGGGGTAAAAGGGAACCATGGAGAAAGAAAGCAGGTACCCTCCAGGGTGAGAAAGTTGTTTTGAAAATCAGGTAAGGGCTTAGAATCCAAGATATAGACAACTCACACAACCCAAGCACAAGATGAACAAGATTTACAATATGACTGAAAAATGGGAAGTGAACTTGAATGGATAGTTCTCTAGCTGTGCCCATATAACCAATACTCATTGAAGAAATTATAAATCAAAATCACCATAAATTATAAATCAAAATCACCTCCTCTCTTGTACATGTTAGGATTGTTGTGGGGACATGTGCACTGTGAGTGTGAGTGAAGTCAGTGTGAAAAGTAGCCAGCAGTTGCTGAGAAGTTGGAAATCCATCTGGGTCAGATGATCTACAGTTGCTCTTCCGGGAGGGCACACAAACAAAGTGACTTGCCCACTAGAATATTTAGCGACACCCCTCTGTTCCCCGCAGCATGATTCTCAACAGTTTAGGTAATTAGCACTAAACTCCATCCATGAGCAATGCACAATGAAATTTCTGTGTAGACAGACATGGTACTGTGCCTTCCAAAGTGAGCTGAAATTAACCCTTTCCTTGGGTTGCTTTTGTCTGGTGTTTTATTATGGCAACATTCAAAGAAACAACGTAACTATTGCCAGAGTTGAAGAGAGAGAACCCGAGGAGGTGTAGGTCAAAAGATAAAAAGGAGGATCAAAGGACTAACTTATAAAACCAGGAAGGATGAGATATGCCTAAAATCCTAGTGATCAGGAAGTTAAAGCAGGGCATTGTGAGTTTGAAGTCAGCCGAGGCTACACAGAGAAACTCACTCTCAGAAAGGAGGAGAGGATAGGGAATGAGGTGGAAAAGGGAGGGGGAGAAAGAAAGGTAGAGAAGAGTGAAAAGGAAAAGAGAGACAAGGAAGTGAAGGAAGAGGAGAGGAATAGAGGAAAAAGGAAAGTAAGAACACTATCCTGACAATAAAGCTCACCTGCCTTTGCATGCTACTTTTATAATATATGCATGTGTTTTATGAACAACAAAAATTAATGATTTCATTCATAGTAACACATCTGGGGTCTGCGCAGCTAGAGCAGATGCACTAAGCAGGGAGATAACTGGGCCAACACATGGCAGACTGTGCAGACACCACCTCCAGATCCAGAGGCTATCCAGGTAGACACATTCTATCCATGGCAGGTTCTGGGAGTCAGTGGATGTTCTGAAACAGTGACATTCTGAATAACAGAAAGTTAAGAGGGCAGTTCATATTTTTGGAAATTGGGTGAGAAATTAACACTTTTGGCATTCAGGTGATTAGAAACTAATATTTTACTGCTGGCAGGTCTGATAGGCTATTTGAATATCATCAAAGACACTGAAAATATCAGAAATTTTTTAATCACCTTGGGAAGAGGCATCATCTCCAATTTACCACAGAACACAGGGATTTAAGGATTCTTACTTACTGGAGTAAGTAAGAGTGCTTCTCTGTTTGATGTTTTTGATTTATTAATTTACAAATGTTGAGTGTTTAAATTAACTCCTATTCTAATGTGAGTTTAACTGGATACTAAGGTTGATACTCTCACCTCAAAAAAAGGATATATTGAAGTCCATTTCCTTATTCCTATTTGAGAAACCAATTTGGAGACATGGTATTCAGAAAGATCAGTTAAAGTAAGTGTTCAAAGCAGGACATAATACAACATGAGTCGGGGCCTTATGAAAATGGAAGCTTTGGGCCAGTGAGATGGCTCAGTGTTGAGCCTTTCTGCCAGAGTGATACATCTAGGTCCCACATGGTAGAAGGGGAGAATGGACTTCAACAAGTTGTCCTGGGATGTGCACATATGTGTCTTAACTCATGCACATACATATGACAAATAAAAAAGGAATAAACAAGTATAATTAATGTATGTACGAATTTACAAGGGGGAATGGAGGTAGGTACTCATACTGGATATGTCCTATGCAAGGATGAGGGAAGAGATAAGGGTAGTGCTTCCTCAAGCTAACGAATGCCAAAGATTTCTACAGAGCCACCAAAGCAGGTAGAGACTTTCCTCACAGTCCTTGGAAGGAGACAAGGTTTTAGATAACAGCCTTCTTGGACTTGTAAGCTCAGGAATGAATGAAGCAATGGACCTGTCTGCCTTAAGATCCAATTTTTTAGTACTTCAAACAATCCTGAAAAATCTGATATACCAAGAAAACCATTCAATAACGTTATAAAGCGCAATTTTAATTTCTTTCTGAACCTTTGTCTTAAGACACATTTTTATTTCTGGCTACTATGCTTTCTTTTCTCCCAGGTAAGGCAAATAATGTTATTGGATCTGTGGAAGACAGCTTTTCAGAAAGAAGCTACATTTTTATGAACATGAAGAGCTAGGATTGGTTGCTTCAGTCAAAATGACCTTCTGTAATGTACAGAGAACAAAAATCACTGCCACTGAAGTTGACAAAGAAGATAAAATGAGGTGAATATCTAGGTGGTACCTACTCAGCTTGTTGTCTTTGGGTTAAAGGATTTTGAGGAAGAGCCAGAGAGGGTCACATGCTGGACAGCTTTTTGTAAAGACTGAGAACAGAAATGTCCTTTCTCTTTCTTATAGTGGGACTCAAGAGAAGCTACAGGACAGGCTGACTTTGATCCAAAATGTTGGGCACACCCTATGTGTTTTGAAAATGTGATAGCAAGAAGAAACGGACGAGTTTGTCTACTCAGATTCTTCGTTATTTATCAGAGGTGTGCAAAAGTTTCACACTGGGATAGAAGATTCAAGAGATTAAGCACTGCTTTGACCAGTGTTCTCATGAAGGAGAAAGAAAACTTCCTGCACAAAATGTATAGAGGCTACAAGACAGAGGTCATTTGGGGAACACCACCAGACCAAAAACTTAGCTATAAAAGCTCAGTGGGTCATCTGCTCAGTCACGAGTCAATGGGCCAACAGCTGCTAGGAATAAGGCATCTTCAGATCTTATTCAGGAGAGCATGCTCCTTGAGGAAGAGAAGGAAGACCCTTTGAGTCAAATGCAAACCGAGCTTCACATGTCCATCCAAGAAATCAATTTTTATTTCTTTGCACAGATATTGATTAAAGAATTATCAGCTGACAAAACTTCCTAAACACTCCAGGCTCTAAGATCTGGGGATGGGACAGTCTCCACTGCACACACTTTCAGAGTTCTAGCTGAACGAAGAGACAAATGTTCTTATAATTGCCTCTGATGCAGGATGAGTTGCACAGTGTAGATAACAATCCCAATTACCTATAAGTAGATCAATTAGTTGCTGAGAATGTCAGACAATCCCCTGGGATGGTTGCTTAAAGTGAACTGGTGCCATGAATCATTTCCATTCACGTGTGTCCAAGGCTATAGGCATACTTAAGAAAATGGGTTCGGGAAATTATTGATATTTTAGATAGTGCCTCTACCATGTGCTTCCTACTTTAAACCTATAACACATCTAAAGCCTCCACCCTTTGCTCTTTCCCTGGAATTTCCTCCTTGGCCCAAGTCTTTCTCTGTAGGAGCACAATAGAAATTCTGAAGCATAAAAACAAAGACTCTAAATGGACTTGGAGTGACCTACACTAGGCATCATCCGGAGGAAGGATGAGTCTACAGTCAGCAGGTGTTTTGCACAAAGGATGTCTTTTCCCCTTTGTTCCACATGACAGCAGCTTTATCAGTCCTCTGCCAGTCCACAGCCTCAGTGAATTCCCCATGTTCTTTTATCTCAGGCTTCTTTTCAATTCACTATGGTATAATTGCACAGAGCTAGAAGAATCCTTTCATTTGATCATGTTTGCTATGTAGGCCTTTTCCATTGTCACTGGAAAAAAACCACAATTGTCTGAACCATGGTTCTTATGCCAAAGAACTGGGGCATCTTGTTCTAGAGCAGTGCTCACCAACAGGATACCATGACTATGAGTTCAAAAGCCACATGATCAGGGAATGCCCTCTAAGGACAAGTGCCTTCTGAAGGTGGGTGAATTTTCTGTTTGTTTGGTTTTTTTCCCTGACATTGACTTCAGTACTCTCAAATATTGAGCACTGGAGGCTACAAGTCTGTTAATGTTCACAGTGCATGAGACAGCTTCCCAGAACAAAAATACTTCTGATAGATGTCAACACTGACAAAACTCAAAAGTTTTGAGCTAGAGTGTTTTAACCTGGTCCTTCTCCACCATGTGAGCATCCCTGTTACCTCTTCCCACTGCTTATAAGAACAGGAGTCAGATTAGATTAGGTCCTTACTTTATGACCTCATTAAATCTTAATTGCCTCTTTAATGCCTTAAAACACAATCCCATTAGGGGTTATGGCTTCACTACATGATTTCTTGTCAAGACAATTCTGTTCATAGTAGCAGGGCAAAGGCAAAAGAGAAAATATAGGGAAGATGAGTTCATTTTAAGGGATTTTTCCTAGAAATTATGTAAGTTGGTCCTTTCCATGAGTCATTGTCCCAATCTTACTTGCATTTTTGTTCTACTACAAAGAAGGCCAATAATACATCACGTAGCTTACTACCCACATACTCAGAGAACACTAATGGGCTTATATTAGTAAGATGAAATGATAATTTTTTCTAATCCTGCACTTAGCATTCTTCTCATATGCAAACATTGAGATGCCTTGCAACTACAAGGCCCATGAGCTAGCAACATCCACGACCACATGGGATATTAGCACCACAAATGCAATGCCCAGCTCCACGTCCTCTTTCATTGAGAAGAGACTCATACAACTACACCCAGCAGAAGTCAGTTGGATTTTTTCCCCCACTGGCATTTTGAGGCCTGGGATCTTACTCTACCCTTTCTTATTTTGTCTTTAAAATTTCAGACAGTGGCAAGAAAGCCTCTATGTGGAGAGAGCAGGATTTTAAAAATGCATATACCAATGATTCTTAAGTTTACTTCTTTTACCTGGTAGGAAACCCTGAGAATTCTGCTTTAAAGAAGTAATATTGTCATGCAGTTATTAAGAGTATGAAGTTTGGAAATGATCTCTGGAGAAAAGTTATTTATTAACAACTACTATGCACAAGTACACTTTAAAATTACTTTGATGTAGTAGCCATAGAGTTTGTTTTAACAAGTTAATTCAGCACATAAACTGACGTACAATAGTTTTAATTCTAATATAATGTCCCATGTGATTTATACTGTTGATAATGGAAACAAGTCCATCATCCATGTCCTCTGGACAACTTCTGCCAAACATTATAATTGTATGAAGGTATACATTATTTCAGCTGGACTCAGCATAAAGCAGGTACTGAACTCTCCAGTAGGTGACAAAGCAAGGCAACTCACCGTTCTTCTTGTAGAACATAATCTCTCCTTTGAACTCTACTTTCTCCTCCAAGGACTTTTCTATCTGAAGCATCAGCTGCTCGTTCGTCTCCACCCCAAACAAAAACTTGCAGCTGCAACTCTTCTGCATGACTTCAGTTCGTGCAAACCCGGCCAGCTCACAGAAGCCATCTGAACAGTAGACTATGGGGAAACCCTTTGCCACTTGAGCATTGGCCAGGATGAAGTTGCTATCTGGAGAAAACAGACAAAAGACATTCATCTACTTAAATCTCTTCTTTAAGACATAATTTCAGTCAGGTTACAGGGTATGGGTGCCCACTCAGAGAATAAGAGGAGGGATTTAATGAAGAGATTCTGTAAGGGGGACTGGGAGGAGCAGTGTTTGTGTTGTTAATTAGTTAATTAATTTTTCCTCTATTGATTTTAAAGAGAGTGCCAGACCTTGGTGGCCAGTGGGAGCACTGGTTTGTGACTTTGGTTCAGGTGCTCATCAGCTTGTCCCAAGCCACTCATCCTCTACGTGGCAGTAGGGATGATGCCTCTAACAATGGCTCCTGCCATACGTTGCCCAAGCAAGTTGACCTCTGAACCCATTTTGTTGGATTGCATAATCTTGAAAGCAGAACATGAGGCATGAATTTAGGAGTGAGTCATGTCTTGGTGAGGGGATTCAAAGTTTTGGCAAGAGGAACATTTGGAGTGAACTTTGCAGCACAGACTACACGGTCATAGGAAAAGGTGCTGCATGCTAGAGCCTGGCTTTATGACTAGGGATCTCTAATGCTTACCAGTTGAATACTAGGGTTTATAATGAAGGACAAACTATCATAAAATCATTTATTCCTCCACACAAGTAATGAAAGTTGAACTCTAGCCATAAGTATTTGAAGTAGAAGCTTTAAACATAATAACATTGAAAATGAAACAAACTATAAATAAGAGGTTTAATGACAACATGAGAGTTGTTATAAAATCCTACTACATGGAACTATTGTTCATGCAAATACAAATATATGCAACAAATATGAAATGTCTATGTATGCAAACATATGCACTAACACACATATACACACAAACTCCTGCTAATGTAGCATCTGAATCTGTGCTTGTTAGTAGAGAGACACATTGAGCACAGAGGGATACACCTATATTTTACTATATATACCGCACTTTGTACCCATTGGTTTTTATACAAAATTCTTTATATATTATGTACTTTGAAATACCATGTTTCACAATGAATTCATGAAATTCTTAGGCAAATGGATGAAGCTAGAGAACATCATACTAAGTGAGGTAACCCAGACTCAAAAGGTGAATCATGGTATGCACTCACTAATAAGTGGTTATTAACCTAGAAAACTGGAATACCCAAAACATAATCCACACATAAAATGAGATACAAGAAGAAAGGAGGAGTGGTCCCTGGTTCTGGAAAGACTCAGTGAAATAGTATTCAGCGAAACCAGAACGGGGAGCTGGGAAGGGATGGGAGGGAGGACAGGGGAAGAGAAGGGGGCTTACGGGACTTTCGGAAAGTGGGGGGGGCTAGAAAAGGGGAAATCACTTGAAATGTAAATAAATTATATCGAATAAAAAAAAATTTAAAAAAAAAAAGAAATACCATGTTTCAGAGAGACTTGTAGCAGGCAATTTTCTATTGTGTCAAGAGAAAGGAGGTTCCATGGCCACCTCTCCATGGCCAGTGGTATAAATGTGAGACAGGGAGTCTATGGTGTGCCCATCTCCTTATAAACAATTGTGGTTTCTTTCCAAGAACAGTTCTCTCTGTTTTGCTTCAGTCAGCCCTGGTCTGAGATTACCATTCTTAGTTACAGTATTTATCTTGCCTTAACTTCTCTGACTCAATCATTGCCTAGTCAGTCTGTCCCTCTTAGAGTCAATGCTGGATAAAAATACTTAAAGACTTTGAATCGCATGCTCTTTGGAAGCCACAAAAATGAATTGGATTATCATAGACCAAGAGTTCGCTCACATATACCAGTAACATGTATTAACAATTAAATACTGATCTTGTCCAAAATATAAATACAAAAATTGTATGTGGTCTTGTCTTTAGGGTAGCATGCTTCTGGCCATGTGGAATTACTAGTTCAGTCTGGGGGGAGACAATTTACAGAATCATTGAGCCCAAGTGCTTCACTTTGTACAAGTGTTTTTCCCTTTCTTTTTTATTAGATATATTTTTTATTTACATTTCAAATGATTTCCCCTTTCCTGCGCCCCCAAAAGTCCCATTAGCCCTCTCCACTCCCCCTCTTCCCCAATCAACCTGCTCCTGCTTCCCTGACTTGGTATTCTCCTACACTGCTGCATCAAGCCTTTCCTGGACCAGGGGCCTCTCCTCCCTTTGATGTCCAACAAGGCCATCCTCTGCTGCCTATGTGTCTGGAGCCATGTGTAACACCATGTGGATAATCTGGTTGATGTTTTTGTCCCTGGGAGTTCTGGGAGTACTGGGTGGCTCATATTGTTCCTCCCATGGTGCTGCAAACCCCTTCAGCACCTTGTGTCCTTGCTCTAGCGCCCCCCTTGGGGACCCTGTGCTTAGTTCAATGGCTGGCTGAAAGTGTCCTCCTCTGTATTTGTCATGCACTAGCAGAGCCTCCCAGGTGACAGCAATATCTGGCTACAGTCAGCAAGTACTTGTGGGCATCAATAATAGTGTCTGGGTTTTGTAACTGTATATGGGATGGATCACTAGGTGGGGTAGTCTCTGAATGGTCTTTCCCTTAGTCTCTGCTCCATACTTTGTCTCTGTATCTCCTTCTGTGGATATTTTATTGCCCCTTCTAAGAAGGACCAAAGTATCCATACTTTGTTCTTCCTTCTTCTTGAGCATCATTTGATATGTAAATTGTGTCTTGGGTATTCCAAACTTCAGAGCTAATATCCACATATCATTGAGTGCATACCATGTGTGTTTTTTCATGATTGGGTTACCTAACTTAGGATGATATTTTCCAATTCCACCCATTTACCTAAGAATGTTATAAATTCATTGTTTTTTAATAGCTGAGTAATATTCCATTGTATAAATTACCACATTTTCTGTATCCAATCCTCCTTTGAGGGACACCTAGGTTGTTTCCAGATCTTGGCCATTAAAAATAGGGCTGCTATTAAGAAAGTAGAGCATGTGTCCTTATTACATGCTGTGGAATCCTCTGGGTATTCCCCGAATATTCATGTGCCCCCCAAATGGCAACCAATAAATTGGGAAAAGATCTTTACCAACCTTACATCCAACAATGGACTAATATCCAATATATACAAAGAACTCAAGAATAGACTCCAGAGAGACAAATAACCCTATTAAAAAATAAGGTACAAAGCCAAACTAAGAATTTTCACCTGAGGAATATTGAATGGCTGAGAAGCACCTAAAAAAATAGTTCAACATCCTTACTCATCAGGGAAATGTAAATCAAAACAACCCTAAGGTTTCACCTCACACCAGTAAGCATGGCTAAGATCAAAAACTCAGAAGATAATAAGTACTGGTGAGGATGTGAAGAAAGAGGAACACTCCTGCACTGCTGGTGGGATTCCAAGCTGGTACAACCACTCTGAATATCAGTCTGGTGGTTCCTCAGAAAACTGGGCATGATACTACCAGAAAACCCTGTTATACAAGTATTTTGTCAATAGATCCCTGACATTTATTCAATTGACTATCTGAAGGACAATGCTGGGAGATAAGGTTCAACCCTACAGTAAACTATAGTGAGGAAAGTTTGGGAAAATGAGTAAATAAAAATAGAGTATGCTTTTGTCTTAAGATGCTGTGATTTAATTAAAGAAGTACATAAATATAAACAGTAGCAGAATGCCATGCTAAGTCCTGAATCATTGATATGCAGTTGACAATTACCAGTAGGGTTGAGAATGTAAATATCCCAGGTTTTGAATACAACTAACTTGGAATAGGAAAAAAGGGAGCCTGTGAGAAGTCCTAGGATGTTGGAAATAGATGCCTCCATCTAGAAGTGTCAAGGGGTAAAAAGGAAAGGGGAATCGAGATGGAGGGCAGACACCATGCTTTCTCCTAAAGCTAAGTTTGCCATGCATCTAGTTTGCATAGCATCTACAGCTGTGCTTCTGTGTGTCTGGCAAAACTTTATCCATCTTTCTACTTTCTTATCTTCTAGGGAATTACAGTTGAGGTGCTTCTTGAATATGATCCAGACATATGCTTTCAAAAGGAAACCATGAACTATTTAATCTATGATTATTATACTCATTCCTCCACGATTATTACTAGAACATGTTTCTTCTTAATTATCTTAATTTGGGTTTTTGTCTTTATAACTTTTAAAAATTGGGAAAATACCTAAAATGGTATAATATTTTTCAAATGTTAATAGCTGTTTATTTTGATTCATTATATTTTTTTAAAAAGTTCTTGTTTATACAATGTGCTGTTTCTTATCCTATATTCTCTAAATAGGAGACTTCTATTTTGAATGTTTACAATAGTAAGCCTCATTTTCATCTCCTACTAGCTTATAATCCATTATGCAACATTGCTCAAGTTTCCTTTCTGTCGCTGTGGTGAATCACTCTGACCAAAATCAGTTTCAAGAGGAAAGGGTTTCTTTGGCTTACACTGCCAGGTCATGATCCATCATCAAGGGGCAGGAACTGCAGGAAAATTGATGAAGGACCATAACTTGCTGATTGACTTTCCAGTTCATGCATAGCTAGGCATGGTGCAGCTTTAAGTGAGCCAAACCTCATACATCAATGAGGAATCATGACAGCCCCTCATAGATGTGCCCCCTAGACAAGTCTGATAAAGGAAATTACTCAACAAAGACTTCACCCTTAAAGAGATGAATCTAGGCAGTAAAGTTGACAGCTGAAACCAACTAGAAAAAAACATAATATCTCTTTCCTCATTTTAATGTATATGCAATAATGTTTTATTCTGCATATCTCTTAATGGAATGTTCTTTAAATTAATTTCCTTAGTGTCTTTGTAATTGTTGGCAAATGTAAGAAAAGACTGGTGTTTAGAATTCTAATAAGCTAAAAAGATGATAAAGTATTGCTAAGCCATCAGATCTGTGTATTTTAATTAAGGATTATAGTGTGTTTGAATAGCTAATTCTTCCAGCCAATATGCTACAGAAAACAAACAAGAATAAAGGAATATACTTGTCCTTCTCTGTTTATATTTAGCACTTGTCCTCAATATATAATTGCATTTCAATTCCAAAGAGAATGTAGTGGCTGTCTGTGCTTTGGAAAGCTTGGTGTGCTGGCCACAGGAATGGTCTCTTTGTTTAGAATTTGTCATTCCTTCACCCTACTATCTCCACTAGTACATATGCCTTTCTGAATACCAATCCTGGAATCCCCTAAGAAGAAACGTGGCATTTACTTTAGAATTATGTAAAACAAAGCCAGGGCCCTAGTGGTTAGGAACTCATCACTGCCACACCACTCTCTGTACATATGCTCAGGGTATTTAACCTTTCAAGGAATCAATTATGCACATGCATCTGAAGGCCAGGAAGCTTTTCTCTGCTGGTTTTGAGGTCATCATTTTGTGTATTTCTAGTACGAAAGTAACAGTAAGTCACAAGATATATTTGCATACTAGGCAGTTGACTAAAGCTCCAAATCCTTGCTAGCAGAATATTTTCATAGACCAGCAGATAAAATCTAGTGTTTGCCAGACATACAAGCCATTTTGTCTGACCTTCCATAATAGAACAGGACTTCTGCACTCACACAAAGGCTGAACATCCTTTGTTCCCAACTACAAAAGGAGTGTGGAGGAAAAGAAGGTGGAAATCAGGGAAGGCAAGCATTCTGTGGACTTACTTACCATCACTTCCTCTAACTATTGGACCTGTTCTATTTTAAGATAATGAAAATTAGCTTTGGTAAATTTCATTCACCACGCAAGACACAAGACAAAATATGAGAAGTAAATCTGCCTAGTATATTGTTTTTCTATTTTGTGATTTTTAAGTGAAAAGATGTTTACTTTCCACCAGGTATAATGAGTCGTTTTCCCATTAACTTGGTGTGTGTGTGTGTGTGTGTGTGTGTGTGTGTGTGTGTGTAGACCTGTGGTTAAGGTTGAGAGTCTCCTTTTAGTGTTTTTCCACACTATTCATTAAGGCTAGGTCTCACAGATTGCTGATATAATCACTTTCTCTAGGAATGCCCAGGCTCCAGCTTCAGAAGCTGGAATTACAGGCTAGTTGCCACAGCCACACAGCACATATAGGATTCTCCGGAGTGTAAACTTGGAGCCACATACTTGTGAAAAAGCAACTTACTTAGCATCTCTCCAAGAGGAAATGAGTACCTTTTTTGTTTTCTCTCTCCCAGTTTCTGAACCCAAAGCCACATTTCTGCAGACATCATTTATTAGTGGTATCTCTTAAATCAGTCTGGATCCTTCAGTTGCCTCTATCACACCCTCTGGAAAGTCAATACTTCAAAACTATACAAGCTATTTACATCCTTTTTTTCCAAAATAGTTTGCATAGCAGAACTGCAGAGCCTCATAGGAAGCAGAAAAACATAGTTACTATTCAAATTATCTGGATTACAATTTAATTAACTTCCCTTGTGTGTCATAACACTTCAGAAGAGTTTCCACTTAAGAATACCTTCCTTGTGACAAAGGCAATAAGTGTATATTTCAAGGGACCCAGAATCATAGCTTTAAGTTCAGTACTACTTGGAAATCTGACCAACTTAAAAGTTCATCAGAAGACTGCATCTCAAATCTTTAAGACATCCATGCTCATTTAAAAGTTTTAAATTAAATTGTTTTATTTATTTACATTTTAAATGTCCCTATTCCTGGTCTCCCCTCTGCAAACATCCCACCCAATCCTCCCTCTTCTTTGCCTCTAAGAGGGTGCTCCCTCATCTTCCAAACCACTCCTACCATACCCCTCTAGCATACTCCTTTGCTGGGCCATCAAGCCTCCACAGGATCAACAGCCTCTCCTCCCATTGATTCTAGATAAGGCAATCTTCTGCTACATATGTAATGAGAGCCATGGACCCACTCATATATACTCTTTGGTTAGTGGTTTAGTCCCTGGGAGCTCTGAGGGGTCCTGTTAGTTGATATTCTTCTTCCTATGGGGTTGCAATCCCTTTCGACTCTTTCAGTCCTTTCCCTATCCCTGTCATTGGAGACACTGAGCTCAATCCAATGGTTGTTTTATGAGTATCTAAATCTGTCTTGGTCAGGTGCTAGCAGAGCCTCTCAGAGGACAGCTATACCAGGCTCCTGTCTGCAAGCACTTCTTGGCATTCACAATAGTGTCTGGATTTGATGTCTGCAGATGGGATGAATCCCAAGGCAGGGTGGTCTCTGGATGGCTTTTCCTTCAGTCTCTACCCCTATTTTTGTCCCTGCATTTCCTTTAGATAGGAGCAATTCTGGGTTAAAGATTTTGAGATGGGTGGGTGGACCCATCTTTCTATTGGGGTCATGTCTATCTACTGGAGGTGGTCTCTTCAGTTTCTATCTCTCTGCTGTTGGGTAGTTCAGGTAATGTCATACATGTTGGGTCCTGGGAACATTTAAAAGTTTTTAACTTTGATTCCATTTGGCTCTGCCAACATTTCAAGTCAACTAAAATTGCATAAAGAAGAGGCATTGGTTTGCTTTACTCTTCCTAAATATTGTTTGGTTTAGCATTATCCGACTGAGGCTGGAGTATTACAGGGCTAGGTAGAATGAAACATGTTCAAGGAGTTTAGGCAGATCCAAATCATGTTTCCCTATAGCTTCACACACTTAAGGATAATATCAGCAGCCCTTCCCCCAATGAGTACTCACATGCACACCTTTGAGCCAGTCAAAGCAACAGAGTACTTGGTGGATATAGTCATTAAAGGATAATCTGTGTATCTTGAATGCTTTCTGCCAATAAGTCCAGGCTTCAATGGTCCAAATCTCTGTCTCTGAAGCATGTCTTTGATACTGAATCTCGATTAAAGTTAAACCTTGTGTCTAATCTTTAAGAACTTGCATTAAAATATAAGTACTTCCATGTATACAACATACCAATCCTTCTGCAGAGGAGGAACATGGGTAAGTTCAAACCCTTCAGCCCTCAATTTCCTCTAAAGGACAACATACAAACACAGGCAGGTAACTTTCTTTCTTGAGTTGTCCACGTGTCCCATGGTACTTCCAGGCAGCAGCTGTGATGCCTTATATCAATTACCAACTTCGACAAAGAAATCTCTGGGCATGTCTGTGAGGGATTTTCTAGATTATGTTTCTTGAGGTAGGAAGGTCCACCTTAAATGTCTATGAAGTATGGGGGGAACTTAGCCAAGTAAGCCCAGCTGTAATGTTCATGATACTTCCTCCCTGAGCCAACCTATAATCTTCCAGCACAGCTAGAGACTGCTGACGCTGGAGTGAGAAAAAGACAGCCCAATGAGAGTCAATGCAATTCTGGGAGTGGGATGTAAAGTTTTGCCCAGATTCCGTAATGAGTCCGCTTTTGCCACTGACTCTGTGCCTTTTTATCGCTGCCCCAAGGGTCTTCATCAGGATTACAAGCAACAATGTGGGGCATTATTTCATGGGATAGAAAAAGACTACAAAGATGACAAAAAATTAGGTGAACAGCATTTGCCACTCTTTGCTTCCTGACTATTGATATAATGTGAACAGCCACCTCACTCTCCTACTGACATCCCTTCCCTTCCACTATGTAATTCCTTTGTAATTATAAAGAAAATAAACCTTTTCCTTTCTTAAGTTGCTACAATCATGTATGTTGTGATAGCAAAAAGGAAAGTAACTGCTCTAGTACTTCACTTGGTAGAATGCTCTTCCAGTATGCAGAAAGCCCCAGGTTCAAACTCTAGTACTGTATAAAACTGGACAAGATGATTCACGTTTTTAGTCTCACTACTCAGGAGTTAAAAGCAACAAGTCAGAAGTTTGAAGCAATTAAGTTCACAGTTAGTTGGAGGTCAGTCTGAGCTACATAAGACTCTGTCCCAAGGAAGAAAAAAATAAAGATAAAAATAATTAGCCTTATTTAAGTACTCAACCAAGGCAGCTTGTGTATCCCTGGTGACTCTGAACATAGATTCATCTCTTGAGACCACTTCATTTCTGGAGATGGAATATTAATGTCTATGATGTTAGGAAATTGCCATCACCTTTGCACTCTGTGTTGACTTCATGTATGTGTGTGTGTCGTGGGGGGGGGGTGCTGATCCTTTTGAAGGATGACGCCATAAGTATTAGATTAATGATATTGGCTTCAAGCTAAAGTTCCCATGGTATCCTCTGCCAAAGTTTAGGAAGTTACTCACATTTGAGCAGTCTTCTAACATTATTTTTAAAAATCACGTGAGAGATTTGTAATGGGAGATTCTCACAGTCCTTAAACATTGACTGCCTCACCGCAACCAGTTCCCTGTTTACAATTCCATATTGCTAGATTTCATCCTTTATTTACAAAATGATTTTTTTAGAAACAGTATTACTCCAGAGAGGCAAATATTAGTAGAAAATTCTGTAACCCTAAAACTCAGAATGAGTGGGCACTGAGGTGGACTAGAAAGCATTGAATGCATTTGTTAATGAGAACTCATTGTTGTTTTCTGTTATACAAACACATAGCCAGACAAATACAAAAATGCCTTCCATAGCCACCAGTAGGAGCTCTAGGCAGCACACTCAACCTCAACCCTCAACCTTCACCTTAAAGATGTTCAGAACTTGTAGCCTTGTCCTCATTTATTTATCTGCATTAAAGCAAAGCAAAAAAAAAAAAAAAACAAAAACAAAAACAAAAACAAAAAACCTTGTCTGCATGTGACATTTGAGACAGTCCTTCAGAATAACAAGCTGAGCTGCAAGAACATAGCAGCTAGCCAGAGAGATGGATTAGCAGGTAAAAGCACTTGGCCCAAGTCTGACAACATCAGTTTGATTCCTGGAATCTACATAAATGTGTAAGGAGATAACTGACTCCACAAAGTGGTTCTGACTTACACATACACATTGTTTCATATGTATTGCATGCATCATATATGCAATAATTAGCAATAATAATAATTACAGTAGGTGAAAATGTAGTGACAAGAGATAGCTGGGGTAGGGCCTAGGTGGCTTAAGATAACAAAAGGAGAAAAGAAACTGTGTCTCACTGAGGATATCATTCAACTTTTACATATTATAGCAAGTGAAAATAATACCTACTCAAAAACATCCTATTAAACTTTATTTTATCATTTGCTTGAGTGACGGAAAAACACCTTGTTTAAAACAAATTGTTATCCTGATCTTGATTACTACTACTACTACTACTACTACTACTAATAATAATAATAAGTATCATCATCACCATCATCATCATCTACTTTAAAGACATTTTTAATTTTCTAAATAATGGGTCTAGAGAGATGGCTCAGACAGTAAGAGTACTTGCTGCTCCTTCAGAGGATCAACATTTGCTTTCTAGCACCCACAGAGCAGCTCAAATCACTCATAATTCCAATTCTAGGGGATCCAGCACCCTCTTCTGGCCTCCATGGGCACCAGGCACACATGCAACACACTTTCATATATGCAGGCAAAACACTCATACATGTTAAACAAAAATAAATCTTTGAAAAGATAAGGACCTAAATTCAGTTTCCCGCACTCAAGTAAATGCTAGGATGCCATGATGGGCTCCCTGTATTCTCACAGTGCAAGATAGATAGACTAGCCAAACTGGGGTCAGCATGAACTTGTCTTACTGCAAATTACAGAGAGAAATGGAAAAAGATACCTGATGATATGGTTGTCAGCCTTTAAACACACACACACACACACACACTCACACACACACAAACACACACAAACACCAAAATATTACTCATTTTTCCCTCTGGCTTTGTTTCATGATTAAACTTTAAAGCAAAATGCTTTATTTTTTCCTCTGTTCACTTTTCTAAAATTATGATCATTATTTATACTCTGTTATGTGAATGTATACTTCAAGTAACAGGGGCCCCAATAATTATCTTATTAATATAATTGCAACTATAATAATATTATCAACATATAGAATCTACTCAACAAACATTTGTAAAACAAATGAAAGTTAAAGTACACAAGTCAATGTGAATTGACATCACTTTGGAGAGCAAAGTTTTTGACTACATCTCTATTTTATTGTTCATCATGAATCCAGTAAAATAGACTTCTCCTTTTAAAATAAGATTATGGAGCTACAGAATTCACTCAGTAGTCAAGAACACTTGATACTCTTGAAGAGGACCTCGTTTGGTTCCCAGAACCCACACTGGAGGGCTCACAACCACATACAAGTCCAGTACAAGGGCCTGATGCCTTCTTCTGGCCTCTAAGAACACCTGCACATATGTGGTATACAGATACACACTCAGAGAGCCAAGTGGTCCAAGAAATTAGTGTATGATACTCATAAGACAAATATACAATTGGATACACTGTATATACACATAAAATATGAAATCTTTAAAATAAGATCAGAAATAATGTGCACAGATCATTTTGTACTTATAACTTTCATCTTAACATACTGATTTCAAAATGCTCTTTGATATGAAGAAACAAAACATTATTTTTTTTAGAAAAAAAAAGAATAAGGGGCTTGTGAGTGTTAACAACACTGACTGATCTTTCAGATGACCTGGCATCCATATGCTGGCTCAAAAATCCTTAATTCCAGTCTCAGGGTCTATAATACTCTCTTTGGACCTCTATGGGCACTTCACTCACATGACATATCCACTTGTAAATGTGTATATAGATAATTACAAAATATAAAATTAAATATTAATTTCTTAAAAAATGATCATAATAAGAAGCTAAATAATCCTAAGCAAAGCTCTGTCATTTTTTTTATAAATCACGAAGTTATCAGGAATTGCTATTTGATGAAGAAACCCCTATACAAGCAAATTAAGAATTCTGGAATCAACAAAGATTTGTTGAGATTCTAAGTGTGCTAATTATAGTTTGAGCATTCCCCTCACAGGCTTAAAACCTTAGTCTTCAAATAATGGTACTGTTTTAAAAAGTTGTGAAGTCTGAACAAGGCAGGGTCTAGCTGGCAGAGAGGCTGCTGGAGACAGGGCTTATAATCTGACTCCATTCTAACCCACGCTGCCGGCTCCTAACCAGCCAATGTGGAAAAGTACTACCTGAAAGCTTTCACCACCACAAACCAAGCCACTACACTTTCCATGCTTTTCCTACTATGATAGACTATACCCCTGAAAATCATAACCCAAAATAAATCCTTTTTATGTCGCCACCACACATTTTGTCATAATACGGAATGAAGGTTTGTCGTGTATAAGCTGCTGCTCCTGAGACCGGCCTGAGTTGGGGCAGACCAACCTAGTGTAGCTGCAGAAAGAACCGCTAAAGTAAATATCTATCTTGCATGTATCACTCATATGCTTTTTATGCCTGCAAATGTCACCCTTCCATATCCAAGAGCATCATGGGAAATCCCAGTTTATTCCTTTCTTCTATAAAGGGCAGAGAGGAGAAAGTTGTCTCACAACTGGACCATGCACAAGCATCAGAGTCCCCAGCCCAGGCAATGTGAAGATGGCGTGTTGGAGTGAAAGTGATAGGCCACGTTTTCCATACAGAACTCATTCAGTGTGAATTTATCTCTTTAAATTAATATGAATCCCCAACTGTGTAGCTAATTTACTTAAGTTTTATACCTTTGTAAAACGTTTCTTAGGAGTTTATCTAAGAACACAGTTAAGACTACCCATATTAATTATATTTTTTTGCTGTGAAAACCAAGGATTTTTTTTGTCATCTTATTTGCCCTAATGAAAAACAGATTAAACAGAATATTCACATGAAACCAGCCACATACTGAATACCCATATTCTTCAAATACTTAACTTAATTCATCCCTAGATCCTCCTGCAGCACCATCAAGCTCTTGCTGGCAATTATGTTTAATTCAACAAGTATTACTTTTAATTTTAAAGGTACGGAGACAGACTCCTTCAAATACTTGTAGAGATAAAAAGCAATTGCTTCTGCCATATATTTGTTAGTTATTTAATTTATCTTGTACATGTAAAGTACATATCATGTACTTTAAATTTGTGCAGACCACACTTACAAATTGGTGTTCATTGTACACTTGAAGACTGGAATTTTCTCATTTGAGTTTTGTTCCTGTTCTGTGGAACTAATGAGATTCAAATGATTTTCCTGGCTTGGCAGCACTTTCCAGGGGCTCATCTGTCCATTGCAAGTATTCTCTGGTTCACAGTGCTCATGGTAGCTTAAACAGGGAAGATGGGTAGCTTTACAAGTCATAATTGTAAGTGAATTGTAGCAAGAAGCACAAGTCTAAACTAATTTGGTAATTGCAGACACTCAATAGATGTGGCACTATAGAAAAAGAGACTTTGGCCAAGGGAGTTAAACAGTCTAACAGTACCAAACAGGAAGTTAAGATATCTTTGTGGGCGTACAATCTCCATGTTAAGCATGTGACAGGTAAACGGGAACTAAAGCTGATGTGAGTGGGGGTCTCTTGTCACCAAGCCCAGTATCTTCCAGTATGACTTCGTATCCTTGCCCAGTTACTCCACTCTGGTTCCCTTCATTTACTTTTACTCTCATTTCCCAGGCTTTATCTCACATCTGCTAATCCAGACTCTCTAAGGCCTGGGACCAAGGACTGTCAGTTGAAACAAAACAACTCAACAAGAAAAGAGGCAAGAGAGATGGCTCAACAGTTACAGCCATTCACTGCTCTTGGAGGACCTTGCTTTGGCTCCCAGTGCCCACGTAGTGGCTGACATAGGCAGCGCAAGTTCCACAAGACCTGAAATCTTCTTTTAGTTTCTATAAGCTCCTGTACCCACATATTATTTATACATGCATACACACACACACACACACACACACACACACACACACAGACACACACACATGTAAAATGTTGATACAAATAAAATGAAAATAAATCTAAAATGACAAATTACATTTATGGAGCTAGAGAGATGGCTCAGCACTTGAGTGAGTGCTTGCTGCTCTTGCATAGTACCTGTCTTCAGCTCCCATCCCAACAATGCCCGGAAGCTCACAACAGTCTCTAATTCCAGCTCCAAAGGATTGAACAACCTTATCTCACTTCTATCAGCACCTGCACACACTGCACACAGCCACACACAAATACAAAAGTATCCACATAGGAAAAAGTAAAAATAAACAGAGAAATGGATACAGAAAATGTGATACATTTACACAGTGGAGTACTACTCAGCTATTAAAAACAAAGACTTAATGAAATACTTAAGCAAATGGATGGAACACACAAGGTATGCACTCACCCATAAGTGGATATTAGCCCAAAACCTCAGAATACCCAAAATTCACAGATCACATGAAGCTCAAAAAGAAGGAAGACCAAAGTGTGGGTGCTTCAGTCCTTCTTAGAAGGGGGAACAAAATACTCATTGGAGGAAATATGAAGACAAAGTGTGAAGGTTACCCAGGGGCAAATGGGGAATGGGGATAATATTTGAAATGTAAATAAAGAAAATATCCAAGAAAAAAGGAAAACAAGTAAAAATAAATCTTTCCTTTGTTAAAAGTTAAAGTCTTTTACTCCATCGGGAAATGATAAGGTCATATTCCTTAGTCCCAATTGAAAGTGGACACGATGTCTCTTCTGGGTATTCTTAATTAGATATTTTATTTATTTACATTTTAAATGTTATCCCCCTTCCTGGTTTCCCCTCTGCAAAACCCCTATGCCATCCCCCCTGCTTATATGAGGGTGATCCCCCACTGACCTATCCACTCCCACCTCACCACCCTGGCATTCCTCTACAATGAGGCATCAAGTAAGCTTTCATAGGACCAAGGGACTAACATCCCCTTGTTGCCAGATAAGGGCCCTTCACCTCCTTCAGTCCTTCCCCTAACTCCACTGTGGTTCTTGTGCTCAGTCTGATGTTTGGCTGAGAGCATCCTTATCTGTATTGGTCAGGATCTGGCAGAGGCTCTCAGGAGACAGCTGTATCAGGCTCCTGTCAGCAAGCACTTCTTGGCATAAGCCATAGTGGGTTTGATGTCTGCATGTGGGATGGATCCCCAGGTGGGGCAGTCTCTAGATGACCTTTCCTTCAGTCTCTGCTCCACTCTTTGTCCCTGTATTTCCTTTAGACAGGAACAATTCTGGATTAAAATTTTGGAGATAGGTGGGTGGCTCCATCTATCGATTGGGGTACCATATCTAACCTCTGGACGTGGTCTTGACAGGTTCTCTCTCCCCTTTGTGTAATACTACAGCTAATGTCATCCTCATGGGGTCCTGGGAGGCTCTTGCTTTCCTAGCATCTGCGATGTTCTGGTTGCTACCCCCAGTTCCCCATACCCCATTGCTATACACTTTGTTCAACTTCCTGACGCTTTGTACATCTCTTCCATCTCCTTCCACACATGATTCTTCCCCTCTTTTTCCCTCCCCCTCTTCTCTTCCTCCCAAGTCCCTCCCATCCTCTACTTCTCTTTATTATTTTGTTCCCTTTTCCAAGAAGGACTGAAGCATCCACTCTTTGGCTGTTTTTCCTCTTGCACTGCTCATGGGTTCTGTGAGTTGTATCATGGGCATTCCATGCTCTTTGACTGATACCCACTTATCAGTGAGTATATACCATGTGTGGTCTTTTGTGACTGTGTTACCTCACTCAGAATGGTATTTTCTAGATGCATTTCATCCTCTAGATGACATTTCTAGATGTCATTTCTATTTGCCTGCCGGTTTCATGTAGCCAGTGTTTTTAAAAGCTGAGTAGTATGGCATTCCATTTTAAATAGTAGTTCCTGGACTTTAATGACATTCTCCAGTTTCTGTAAGGACTTTTAATAATTAGCAGTTTCCAGAATAGAAGTTTCAAATATGGAAGCATCCTAAAGTCAAGAATCTCCTTCTGTATGGTCCCCACAGTGTGCCTGCCTAGATTATGGCTCAGGACCTTCCTCTCTGAGTCAGTGAGTTTCTTCAGCTCTGATAGATTATAACTCAACCCATATGTGGCTTTACAGTTTTCTCTTGATCCTATTACATAGTATAATATTTGCAAAAAAAAAGAGTCATATCTGCCACACTCCTGCTTATATCCTGAAAGGTTTTCTGTCAGCTTAGAGCAAGACCCAAATTCTCTCCATTAGGCCCTGAAGGATTGTATAAGATTTCACTGACAGATCAGGTGAATTTGGGATTGTTCTTCCCAGCTTTAGTCAGGTTCAATGCCTTTGTCCATGCAATTCCTTCCTGATTTGTTTCCATATTCTGCTGATTTTCTCATTAACTGTAAACTTCAAACATACTGAATTTAACCTCATCACTTGATATGATCAGGAGCTACTCCACCGCTTTATAGCATTATAACCATCTTTTTTTTTCTATATTCTTTGTTTACATTCCAAATGATTTCCCATTTCTGGGTTCTCCCCTCCCCATAAGTGCCATAGGTCCTTTTCCCTCCACCCATTCCCCAATCCCCCCTCCAATTTCTCTGTCCTGGTAATCCCCCACAATGCTGCGTCAAGACTTTCCAGGACCAGGGCCCTGTCCTTCATTATTCTTGGGAATCTGTGTCTTGAGTATTCAGAGCTTCTGGGCTAATTAATATCTACTTATCAGTGAATGCATTACATGTGTATTCTTTTATGATTGGATTACATCACTTAGGATGGTATTTTCCAGAAACAAACATTTGCCTAAGAATTTCATAAATTTATTGTTTTTAATTGCTGAGTAGTATTGCATTGTGTAAATATACCACATTTTATGTATCCATTCCTCCACTGATGGAAACTGGGTTCTTTACAGCTTCTGGCTATTATAAATAAGGCTGCTATGAACATAGTGGAGCATGTGTCCTTAGTGTATGCCATGGAATCCTCTGGGTATATGCCCAGGAGTGGTATAGCAGGGTCCTCTGGAAGTGTCATGCCCAGTTTTCTGAGGAACCCCCAGACTGACTTCCAGAGTGGTTGTACCATCTTGCAATCCCACCAGCAGTGGAGGAATGTTCATCTTTCTCCACATCCTCGCCAACACCTGCTATCTCCTGGTTTTTAATCTTAGCCATTCTGACTGGTATGAGGTGAAATCTCAGGGTTGTTTGGATTTGCATTTTCCTAATGATTAATAATGTTGAACACTTCTTAAGGTGCTTCTCAGCCATTTGAAATTCTTCAGGTAAAAATTCTATAGCACTGTACCCCATTTTAAATAGGGTTATTTGGCTCTCTGGAGTCAAACTTCTTGAGTTCTTTGTATATATTGTATATGAGCCATCTGTCAGATGTAGGGTTGGTGAAGATCTTTTCCCAATTTGTTGTTGCCCTTTTGTCCCTTTCACAGTGTCCTTTGCCTTACAGAAACTTTGTAATTTTATGAAGTTCCATTTGTCAAGTCCTGATCTTAGAGTATACGCTATTGGTTCAGGAGCAGTTCCATTGTGCCCATGTCCTCAAGGGTCTTCCCCAGTTTCTTTTCTATTATTTTCAGTTTGACTGCTTTTGTATGGAGGTCCTTGATCCACTTGGAGTTGAGTTTAGTATAAAGAGATAAGAATGGATGGATATGCATTCTTCTGCATGCTGACCTCCAGTTGAACCAGCACCATTTGTTGAAAAGTCTATCTTTTTTTCCCACTGGATGGTTTTAGCTCCTTTGTGGAAGACCAAGTGACCACAAGTGTGTGGGTTCATTTCTGGGTCTTCACTTCTATTCCATTGATCTGCCTGCCTGTCACTGTACCAATATCATATACTTTTTAACACTACTGCTCTGTAGTACTGCTTGAGGATACTGATTGCCGCAGAAGTTATTTTACTGTTGCCAATAGTTTTAGCTATCCTGGGTATTTGTTATTCCAGATGAATTTAAGAATTGCTCTTTCTAACTCCATAAAGAACTGAGTTGAGATTTAGATTGGGATTGCATTGAATCTGTATATTGCTTTTGGCAAGATGGCCATTTTTACTATTTTAATCCTGCCAATCCAAGAGCATGGAAGATTTTTCCATTTTCTGAGGTCCTCTTCAATTTCCCTCTTCAGAGACCTAAAGTTCTTGTCACACAAATCTTTCACTTGTTTGGTTAGAGTCACACCAAGATAATTTATATTGTTTGTGGCTATTGTGAAAGGTGTCATTTCTCTAATTTCTTTCTCAGCCTGATTATCCTTTGAGTATAGGAAGGCTACTGATTTGCTTGAGTTCATTTTATAACCAGCCACTTTGCTGAAGTTGTTGATCATCTGTATGAGTTATCTGGTGCGCTTTTTTAGGTCATTTAAATATACTATCATAGCATGTATGAATAATGATAGTTTGACTTTGTCCTTTCCAGTTTTTATCCCTTTGACCTCCTTATGTTGTCTAATTGCTCTAGGTGGAAATTAGAGTATGATATTAAAAAGATATGGGGGGGGGACGCCTTGTCTGGGCCCTGATTTTAGTTCAAGCTTGATTGCTTCAAGCTTCTCTCCATTTAGTTTGATGTTGGCTACCAGTTTACTGTATATTGTTTTTTTTTTTTTTTTTTTTTTTTACTATGTTTAGGTATGGGCCTTCTCAAAGAACAAAACCACATGGTATGGGCCTTGAATTCCTGTTCTTTCCACGAGTTTTAGCATGAAAGAATGCTGAATTTTGTCAAAAGCTTTTTCAGCATCTATTGAAATGATCATGTTTTTTTTTTCCTTAGTTTGTTTATGTAGTGCATGGCTTTGATAGATTTCTGGATATGGAACCATCCCTGCATCCCTGGGATGAAGCCTACTTGATCATGGTGAATGATCATTTTGTTGTGTTCTTGTTGGATTCGGTTGGCAAGAATTTTATTGAGTATTTTTGCATCAATATTCATAAGGGAAATTGTTCTGAAGTTCTCTTTCTTTGTTGGGTCATTGTGTGGTTTTGGTATCAGCGTAATTGTGGCTTTGTAGAATGAGTTGGGTAGTGTTCCTTCTGTTTATATTTTGTGGAATAGTTTGAAGAGTATTGTTGTTAGGTCTTTTTTGAAGGTCTGATAGAATTCACAACTGAAAACATCGGGTCCCATGCTTTTTTTACTTGGAAGACTTTCAATGATTATTTCTATTTCTTTAGGGGTTATGGGACTATTTAGATGATCTATTTGATCCTGATTTAATTTTGGTATTTGCTATCTGTCTAGGAAATTGTCCATTTCCTCCAGATTCTTCAGTTGGGTTGAGTATAGGTTTTTGTAGTAGGATCTGATGATTTTTTGAATTTCCTCATTTTCGGTTGTTATATCTCCCTTTTCATTTCTAATTTTATTAATTTGAATAATGTCTCTGTGCTCTCTGATTAGTCTTGTTAAGGGTTTATCTATTTTGTTGATTTTCTCAAAGCACCAGCTCCTGGTTTTGTTGATTCTTTGTATGGCTCTCTTAGTTTCTACTTGATTGATTTCAGCCCCGAGTTTGATGATTTCCTGTCTTCTACTCCTCCTGGGTGAATTAGCTTCTTTTTGTTCCAGGGCTTTCAGGTGTACCATTAAGCTGCTAGTGTATGCTCTCTACAGTTTCTTTTTGGAGGCACCCAGGGCTATAAATTTTCCTCTTAGCACTGCTTTCATTGTGCCCCATAAATTTGGGTATGTTGTGCCTTCATTTTCATTAAATTCTAGAAAGTCATTGATTTATTTCTTTATTTCTTCCTTGACCATGGTATCATTGAGTAGAGTACTGTTCAGTTTCCACCTGTATGTGGGATTTCTGTTGTTTTTGTTGCTATTGAAGAGCATTCTTACTCCATAGTGATCTGATAGGAGACATAGAATTAGTTCAATCTTCTTATATCTGTTAAGGTCTCTCTTGTGAAAAATTGCATGGTCAGTTTTGGAGAAGATAACATGAGGTGCTGAGAAAAAGGTAAATTGTTTTGCTTTAGGATGAAATGTTTTATATATATATATATATATATATGACATATATATAACATATATATATATATATAACATATACATATATAACACACATATATAAAACATATATATATATATATATATATATATATATATATATTATAAAGTCCAATTTGTCCAAAGTTTCAATTAGTTTCACTGTGTCCCTGTTTAGTTTCTGTTTTCCTAATTAGTCCATTGAGGAGAGTGGAGTGTTGAAGTCACATACAATTATTGTGTTAGGTGCAATGTGTGCTTTGAACTTTAGTAAAGTTTCTTTTATGAATGAGGGTACCCTTGCATTTGGAGCATAGATGTTCAGAATAGAGAGTTCTTCTTGGTGGATTTTTCCTTTGACCAGTAAGAAGAGTCATTCTGTGTCCCTTTTGCAGACTTTAGGTTGAAAGTCAACTTTTTCTGATATTAGAATGGCTACTCCAGCTTGTTTCCTGAGACCATTTGCTTCTAAAATTGTTTTTCAGCCTTTTATTCAGAAGTAGTGTTTGTCTTTGACACTGAGGTGTGTTTCCTGTATGCAGCAAAATATAGGGTCCTGTTTATGTATCCAGTCTGTTAGTCTATGTATTTTTATTGGGGAATTGAGTCCATTGATATTAAGGCATATTAAGGAATAGTGATTATTACTTCCTGTTATTTTTGTTATTTTTATGTTTCAGTTATTATCTTCTTTTGGGTTTTGATGAAAGCAGGTTACTATCTTGTTTTTTTCCAGGGTGTAGTTTCCCTCCTTGTATTGGCATTTCCTCTTTATTGGCTTCTATCTGTTGACCCATATTCTCCTGCATTTCTTTAAATGATTTTTGTGTTTCACTTGTAAGGGCTTCTAACATTTGATCCATTTTATCCTGCCTGTCTTTAAAAGATTTATTTATGTCCTTCTTGTGTTCCTCTAACAGAATCATGACCAGTGATTTTAAATACAAATCTTGTTTTTCTGGTGTGTTGGGGTATCCAGGACTTGCTGTTGTCAGAGAATTGTGTTCAGATGCTGCCATATTGCTTTATTTCTGTTAGTTACATTCCTACATTTGCCCTTTGCCCTCTGGTTATCTCTGGACAAACAACAGTTTGTCTTCTTGTCACTGTCTGGTGCTTGGATCTCCTGTAAGCTTATAAGGTTATTTCTTCTCCTCTGGATGGCTGGGTTTACCCTGGCACAGATTGCCAGTGGGCTGCCCTACTGTTGGGTACTGTTGGAGCCCTGGTGTGCCTTGCCCCATGCAATGTTATACTCGGGATTGTCTCTGTGTACCTGGAGCTATCTCTCCGGTCTGAGTGGGAGCAAAGATGGTGGTGGGGAGCCCCTCCAAGTGCTGATTACTCTGCGGGGTAAAGGACCCACGACAAGCTGGCACACAGATGAACCACAGAGTTGCCCAGGTCTGGGAGGCAGGCAGAAGCCTGGCGGTCTGTGTCCCAAGAGATGCTAAACTCAGGATATTTCAGTACCTGTAGCTGCCTGTTCTGTCCAACTGGGAGAGAAGATGGCAGAGGGGAGCCATAACCACTTTTTGTCTATTGATAGTGAGCAATTTTCAGGTACCTCTCATCATTCATTTTTAAAAAAGCATTCTGTTCATTTGTTTGTTTCTGCCACAGATGGAGACTAATGTAGAGGGCATAATTATTACTGGTCAAAATACAGAGAGCAAATGATGCTGCTGTGTCCATGTCCAATTGGTTCAAAGCAACCCCTACAGGTAAGGCTCAGAGAAAATTTTAAAAAGAGTGGGGGAGGGTAGAATGTTTTAAAACCATAGGATAAGAAGGTCTGTCTGTGGAGAAAATCTTGTAGACATAACAGGGACACTGTAGCCATGAAATCTCAATAATAGATAATGACAATGTGAAGGGAGGAGATTTCACAAGGTGAAATCTTCATCCCTTAGCTGAAGAACTACAGGCAATTAATGTCAGTGGAGAGAGGAAGAATTCATTTTTTTCCCAAGGACAAGGCTCTTGTTAGGTTATCTAATCCCAAGTGGTCAGACCACTTTATAATCTAATATACACTCATGTATAAAGCCTTTATTCACAAAAAGTACACATTAATTTCCTGATCTCTAGTGAAGTCATCCTTCTTATTTTGTATTCTATCATCAAACATGGAATGTGTATATATTTTTTCCAATTGCACACACCCTCTCTGTTAGTCTCTGACTCTCTGAATCTGATTTTGTCTCTGTGTATCTCTCTGAGTCTCTGTCTCTGTCTGTCTGTCTGCCAGCTGGCCTCTCTCTCTCTCTCTCTCTCTCTCTCTCTGTCACACACACACACACACACACACACACACACACACACACTCGTTCCAGAAAGAGAATATTTCCCATGCTCCAATTTTGCTGTATTAAAACCAAATAAGTCATCCATATTGCAACTTACAAGGTCATAGGAAAGTCCATCTCTGCTGGTCATCAGATTTTGGTATAGGCATAATTTAAAACTAAGACTTGAGTGTGTGTAGAATAAGTGTATAAGCAAGAACTAGATGGCTAAAGGAATAAGGGAAACAAAACAAAGATAAAGTCTAGGTGGTAGATCCAAGGGGCTCAGTAGCCAGGGAAGGTAAAATAAGGTAAATAAGACCATGGATTAGAAATGAGAATGAGTGACCATGGAAACAGAAGAGAATCACAAAGACTCTGAAACCAGTGTTTGCAGTCAACACTGTCCATGTTTAAATGTGATTATCAAGATAGACTTTTAAAATCAATGAATACAATACTTTGAGTTGAGAGAGTGGAGAGGTCCTGGCTGTACATGTGGAGGAAGGGCCATGAGACATGAAGAAGCTTTCACCCCTTGCTCTGGTTTGATTAACTAACAATGGGTCTGAGAAGTCACAAAGGACACTGGATAAACCCACCAGTCTTTCAAGCAGAGTCTAATTACCTGGAGTTCAAGTGAAGTTATTTCTATCTCAGATATTTACCTTAATTCTCAAACCAATATAACAACATTAAGTACTGAAGAACCAGAAAAAAACATATATGTGATTAGATTAATATAACCACACTATATATAGTATATATGTGTATTTTCCAAAATTCTACTTTTCTCTGTTGATAAAAACATTATACTAGATTCTAAGAGGGTTATATTTATTTTAGATAATTGTGATCACAGCACGTTTATAATGAAGAAACTGATTTTTTAAACTTGCTAACCACAGTTAAACTTGCTATTATCTAACCAGCTTAGTAAGTATTCACAAGGAGACATTTGACTAAGTCAGTTTGAATATACCCAGTGAGGTTCTTCTATTTGAAGAGAATTATTCTTCAAACAATTCTTCAAATATTCTTTAAATAAAAAAATACCTAATATTGTTATCATCCAGGATAAAGAGGATTTTCACTTTTTCTGACACATTATTTCTGCTTTGGAATACAATTACCATATCCAGAACTGTGGCAGTCATCTTGGGACTGAGGTGACTTGCCTGCATATAACATGATCAATGAATAGAAAAGAAAGAAAAGCTTGGAATTTTGGTGACACAGTTAAACCCCTACCAGAAAAAGCATCTAATCAGACATTTTCTTAATTAAGAAATACAAATGTTGTTACTTTAAACTAATATTATCTGAGTTCTCTGGTATTTGACATTGAAAACACTCCAAACTGAAAAATAACATAGCATTGGGTATGTCCCAAATTATTAAAGCTTTCATAACCTTGGTGATAATAATCAATATTCAGAGGAGAATATTCTGGGAATTCAGAGAGGCACTCTCTGAACCTTCTAGATTTGTTCTGGGTGTTCATTAAAATTAAACTTGCATTTTGATACATCTGGTAAAATGAAAAAGACCATAATTGAGGTTGCAGTGTGAAATGTCACAGACTCCCAAGTTAGAATGTTTTCTGTCCAAATTCTGGAGCTCTTTGGAGAGACTGTGGAACTTTTGAGACTCATGACCAAACCAACAGAAGCGAGGAATCTTTTCTCCTTTTTCTCTGTATGATATACAAGTGTGTATGCATGTGGATTCAGGAGCAGGTATAATCATGGTACATGTGAAGACCAGAGGCTAATGTTGGATGTCTTCCTCAGTTGCTATTTATTGAGACAGAGTCCTTAAGTAGAACCCAAGGATCATAAATACAGCCAGTCACCATAGTCCTCTGGCTCTTGAGATAACATGTTTCACCCTCTGAGTGCTAGACTTATAGGTAGACCACTATGCCCACCTGATATGTAAATCAGTGCTGGTCTCTTCATCTTTGAAGGACAAGTGATTTATCCATTGACTCTTCTCTACCATGAAGGGTCTTGACAGTTATATTCACCTTGATTCTGTCCAGAGCTCACTGATACCAGCTTGAGTGGGCTCTAATAATCACATTTTGTCTTAGCCAAATAGAGGTCAGAATTGGAAATTGCTTTGAAATAACAGGTGAATATTCTCTCTCTCTCTCTCTCTCTCTCTCTCTCTCTCTCTCTCTCTCTCTCTCTCCCTCTCTCTCTCTCCCCTCCTACCCCACTTTCTCTCATTCATACTCTGAGACAATGAATCTGCACTATCCTATTGTGAATTTCCCATGACCATGCAGTTTAATCTACAAAAGCTGATATGCTAATTGCAAATATTTCTTGGTCATTTTTTATTTGCTCTAAGTTAAGACTACATAGGATAGGGTTGTCATCACCTGAATTTGAAGAGCCATAATTTACTATTTATATTTTCTTATGTATAGATATTTATCATTCACTGAACTCAGGGAATGAGTCACTGTCCAGTACATGTGTCCACCATTGTGGTCTCTATTAATCAGGTAAGGTTTTCTTGTGTTAATGAGAAAGTCACCTGGGATGGTTAGTTTTATCCATCAATATGACACCATATACCATCATCTGAAAAACAATTTTCTTTAAATTTTTAAAAACTTAATTAGGTTGGCCTATGATTGTGCCTGTGGAGTACTACTTCGATTAAATTGATCAGGGTACAACAGTCCCATGTACTATGGCTAGAGCTTTTCCCTGGCCAGAGGCTGCTGGATTGCATAGGACAGATGAGGGGTCACTGAGCAGTAGCATACATTCAGTAATTCATAATTCATCACTCTATGCCCTTAACTATAGACAAAACACGACCAGTTGCTTCATGTGCCTTCTGTCTTTACTTCCCCATAATGACACACAGTACCCTGGAATTCTGGATCTACTCTCTTAGTTGCTTTGGTCAGCATAGTATCAGAATAACAGCAAACAAAATTGAGATAATGCAAGGGATTTTGAAGGGAACCCAAACCAGGACTGCCACGTATAGTAGAGCAAGTCTAGCCTGAACAAAAAAGAAATGTGTGTCTGAAGATCTAATGAGAACTGAATTAGAAGCTGAAACCAGCTCTGAATCTATGTCCACATACTGGGCTGTGCATCCTAAGGAAGGATGCTTTTGTTTAATTTCCCAAAAGTTGAGCAGTGCTGAGAAGGCCTCCCTGAAATCAAAATACTCTTAGCAAGATACCATTCAAGGTATTTCCCAGACTTCAATAATAATCCTGTGTAAAGTGAATTTTTACCTATTTTCAAAATCAAAACAGATTCATTAAATCTTGACTGAAATTGGCTATATAGTATAGTGTTATTTAACTGTGTGCATGTGTGTAGTTGTGTGTGTGTGTGTGTGTGTGTGTGTGTGTTCCATGGTCGCTTAAGGATATATGTGTGTGTGTACATATATATATATATTCTTATATTTGTATATAGTATATAGTATATAGTATATAGTATACAGTATACAGTATACAACATACAGTATACAGTATACAGAATATAGTATACAGTATACAATATATAGTATATAGCACATATACAAATACTAAAATATCAGTAAATCAACTGACTACCACAGAAATTATAATCAGGAAAATTAGAATAATGAAATCATGCACAACCAAAATTTAAAGTTAGTTGTTTTCTTGGCATTTGCATTAAAACATTTAGCATATATGTGTATATGTATATCTGTGTGTGTGCATATGTGTGTACTGTACATAGGAAGTTAGGGATAGGAATGGATATTTTTTGCTTTAAATTACTAAATTAGGACTTGAGAAGTTAGACATCAACCACTCAAATAACCCAATTAAAAATCGGGTACAGAGTAAAGAGAAAATTCTCAACAGGAATTTGGAACGGTCGAGAAGCACTTGAAGAAATGTTTAAAGTCCATAGTTATCAGAGAAATGCAAATCAAAATAACTCTGAGATTTCATCTTACACCCATCAGAATAGCTAAGATGAAAACTTCAAGATATAGCACATGCTGGGTAGGATGTGGAGCAAGGAAGCACTTCTTTATTATTGATGTGAGTGCAAACTTATACAACCACTTTGAAAATCAACTCAATAGTTTCTCAGAAAACTGGGAATAATTATACCTCATACCCAGCTAAATCACATCTGGCCATATACCCAAAAGATGTTCCAACATCCCACAAAGACACTTACTCAATTATATTCATAGACGTTTTATTCATTAATTGCCAGAAACTGGAAACAACCTAGATAGTCCTTAACTGACGAATGGATAAAGAAAATGTGGTACATCTATACAACAGAATACTTTGCAGCTATTAAAAACAAAGTCATCATAAGTTTTGCTGGCAAATGGAAGGAACTTGAAAATATTCTAAGTGTTCCAAAAGGACATGCATGGTGTGTATTCACTTATAAGTGGATATTAGCCATAAAATACAGGTACCATGTTATACTCAACAGACCCAGAGAAGCTAAACAAGAAGGAAGACTCAAGTGAGAATGCTTAAATCACTTAGAAGGGGGAAAAACTAGTCAGAAGGGGCAGATGGAGGGAGGGAACTGGGAGGGACTGGGGGGGGGAGAATGGGGGCTTCAGGATCATGTGTGGGCAAGGACAGGAGAGATGGCTAAATGGCCATGAAAATGAATGGAAATCTGCTACTGACAAGGTTGAGGAAGTGGGGGGGGGGGACACATATCTCCAAGATGAGACAGATACCTGGGATAAGAGAGGCACTCAAGAGTAAATGGGGGTGACCTTAGCCGTGACTTACTACATTGGGGATCTGGGACCTGAAGAAACTACCTCATGGAGCCAGGCAGAAAGTCCAATGAGGTGATATACACCAACACAACCATAGACTTTCAACTCAAAATTTATCCTCTCTACAAGAAATGCAGGCACATGGATAGAGCAGAGACTGAGGGAATGACCAACCAACAGATGGCCCAACTTGAGACCCATCCCATGGGCAAGCACTAATCCCTAACACTATTAATGATACTCTGTTATGCTTGCAGACAGGAACATGTTGTCCTTAGATTGGAGCTTGCGGACTATTATAGAAGAATACAAGGAAGGATTGCAAGACCCAAAGGAGATAGGAACTCCACAGGAAGTTGACCAACAGGGCCAACTAACCTGGACTCTTGGGGCTCTCAGTCTGAACCACCCTAGTCTTCATGTGGTCTCTAAGAACTTGAATGAGGGCTAGTTTTTCTAAGTGGAATATCTGCCTTTTCTGGCCTCAGTGGGCAAGGAAGTGCCTACCTGCACAGAAACTTTAAGTGCCAGGGTTGGGGAATACTCAGGGGACCCCCATCATTCCAGAGGAGAATGGGAGGGGGAATGTAAAATGAATAATTAAAAAAATAAAATTAAATTTAGCTTTCTATTTCTTTTCTGATATTTGACTTCACCATGATCTATGAAGAAGCTATTCTTGGAAAGTGCATTGTTCTACATCTGCACTTTGCATGAGCAATTGTATCCCTCCTCTCATATTAAACTTATATCTCATCTTTTGCCAGATCTCAGAAATCTCAATCCTGGAATGCTCAAAATGCTCAAGCTTTCTGATTATCAACACCACGCTCAAACCAGTTCAGATACTGAACCACTTCAGAATTTCAGCTTGGAGCTTAGAGCCACCATTTTTCTGTTAATGCCAACTGCCAAAATCTGGGAAATTGGAAATGTGGAAACATTGCAAGTGAGGGATACGCAGCTGATAGCACTGTAGGCATATAAGAAATGACTGTCCTATTTTATAAAGATCAGAAATTAGAGTGTTTTTCATTTCTTAGTCCTGTGTTTCATACAGGCCAGACTTAAACTGGCACTCTCTCTGCCCTCTTATTCACAAAAGCACACACCATATAGTATATACAATGTAATACTCATACACTAGTGTTTTCTCCTCACCCTTGTTCATTTTCAGAAAAGAGAAAAAAATAACACAAAAAGCAAAATCACTGCAAAGATACATGAGCAGAAGTCGCATCTGCCTACACATGTTTATGGCAGCTGGGCTCCAGAAAGCAATACATCTCACTACCTTACTGGACGCAGCTCAAGTGCAGTTTTTTCTGAGGCCCACACTTTCAGCGAAATCCCTGCCAGCCCTGGGTAAGCCTGGTTACAGCAGGAAAGTGATGAATGGAAGAATCTCTACGGAGAGACTGGAGCCACCCCTGTGCTATAAATAGCCACACATCACTGCGGGTCTGGGCTGTACCATTTAACTTCCTTGCCCTGTTCTCTCCTTTTGTCCCTCATCACACATGTAATACCCTTGTTTACCCAGTGAGCTTTAAAAAATTATCTATGACCATAATAGCCTATAAGAATATTATATAAAGCTAGTGTATAATATCCATTTTCTAAATGAGAATAATTAAGTCAGTTTTCATAGGTTTTATTGTGAGAAGTTTCGCTAAAATAACTCTTTAAAAAAAAAAGAGCTTACTTTAGCTCAGCATAGCTTTTACTGAACTCATTGGAAATTATGGATCTGTGACTGCAGTTCTTGAGACAATAAGGGAATACTTATTTTTTTGTTTCATTTATTTTTTTATTTTCTATATTCTTTGTTTACATTCCAAATGCTTTCCCCTTTCCTGGTTCCCCCCTCCCCATATGTCCCATAAGCCCACTTCTCTCCACCCATTCCCCAATCACCCCCCTCCCATTTCTCTCTCCTGATACTCCCCTACAATGCTGGATCAAGCCTTTCCAGGACCAGGGCCCACTCCTTCCTTCTTCATGGGAATCATTTGATATGCTAATTGTGTCTTGAGTATTCAGAGCTTCTGGGCTAATTAATATCCACTTATCAGGGATTGCATTTTAACAATTCACATCTATGTGTTGAGAAAAATCCATTCATTTGATTATTTTTTCCCACTTAAAAACATCCTAACAGAAAAGATGACTGCCATGTTGCTTTTATTTGTTACTCCTCATGCATAAAACATGAAATATAGCAACACAGCCAGCATCCAGATAATACAACCTATGTAACATGATGAATTAAAAGTATTCAAATTTCCTTGTTTGTTTTTAACTTGATAATGTTACGACATAGCTGGCATCCCTTCCTCAAGTCTAGTTTCTCTATCCTTCCCTAGAGAAGGCACTCGGATGCTCTAGAGATACACAAGTTGGCATAGGCATGCAGCCAACTTCCCATTGTTCTTATATTTGCATCATATTTAAATAAAACTAGCATATAGAACTCTATTATTTATATAATTTACATGAGTTGCATCATTCCTTATGGGTTATTTTGAAACCTGATCCCACTCCCAGTAAATTTTGTTCCTGGTATGAATTCTTATTGGTGACTATATACCAAACTACTTAGCCATAGATATATGCCACCAATTGTTTAGTATTTTATAGAGAAATCCAACCATTCCTTCCTTCATTTTCTCTTTACTTCCTTCTTTTCTTCCTCTTTCCATCCTTTTCTCCCTATTTAATTATATATTAAAAAACTTGTCCTAGTTATCTCTAGCTGTCAATTTGACTCTGCCTAAAGTAACCTGAGAAGGGAGACTCAATTGAGAGATTGCCTAGATCAAACTGGTCTGGCATATCTTTTGTCTTGATTGTTAATTAATGCAGAAGGAACCAGGTCATGGTGTACATCACCATTCCCTGGGATTGTTATCCTGGCCTATTTAAGAAAGCTAGCTAAGCCTGAGATAATATGCTAGCAGAGAGGCAGCATTTTCTCTGTGCTCTTTAAGTTCCTGCTTGACTCTTGAGTTCCCATCCTGGCTTCCCTTTGTGACAGACTGTAACCTGTAGGCTGAAATAATTCCTTTATTCCCCTAAATTGACTTTTGTCAAGGCATTTACTACAGCAACAGAATAAAACTAGAACATAAACAAAGCAACAGAGCTCAGGCACAGGAGAAGAATTTGTCAGGTTTGTGATGACCTTACAGCCTTCAAACCATTGTACTTTTTGAACTACTTATCTGAGAATTTAGTTATTATAATTTTTCTACAAACAGTTAAGAAATGGCATCTGTGTTCCTTAGGTTGAAAACTCTCTACTTATTTCACTTACAATTACAATAGTGCCTACTAGTATGCTGACAGCAATAACTATACCACCTTGAAGCTGTTCTTGACACTATCAAGAGGCAGAAGCACTGGACAGAGATACAGCCATTGAAAGAGCAGTTAAGTTTGTGGAAAAAGAAGGAATGCAAAAGGCATGAGATACAAGGAAAAGAAACAAGTTGGATTTTGGATCAAAACATCAGGAAATGCCAGATTCTATGGCGATGGAAGAGGCTACATAGTCTGAACTATAAATCAAATATCAGCAATACATCAAAATAAGATGGTCCTCATGCTTTCTAGATTTCACAGCAGTTGGGATGGTATTGTAATGAAGAACTAATTTTTCAGCCTACAGAAACCAAAACGGATGTGGCACAGACAGGCTATGTAAGTATGCATTTCACAAAGTGACTGGTAAAAGAGGGTGTAAAGAATGCTAGCCAGCCAGGTGGTGGTGGCACACACCTTTAACCCAGCACTTGGGAGGCAGAGGCAGGCAGATTTCTGAGTTCGAGGCCAGTCAGGTCTACAGAGTGAGTTCCAGGACAGCCAGGGATATACAGAGAAACCCTGTCTCAAAAAAAAAAAAAATGCTAGCCAAAGATGACCACTTTTCTTATTGATCTGCTTATTATTTCTAAGTTTCACAATAGTACTCTATAGACTACTAGACTTTCTTAAATTCTGTCTGAGCCTGATAAGCTGAAGTGGACTGAAGTGGACAGGGAAATTATAGTCTAGACCTCATTGTTGCACATGAATAGAAACTACCTTAGTACATTGCACCCTTATTTTTCTGTGACTCAAATCCTATATTAAAAATCCCTTTGATGCAGTTGTTGAAATCTTGTCAAGTTCAGATTCTAAATGAAGGATATCACTGGGGAAAATAAAACCCAAAGTCAGATTATCTTCTTGACAATCAACTTGGCAACCAAGTTGTATTCAAGCATTTTCAAACTACTGATTGAAGTAAATAAACATGAAAGGTATGTTTTGTTTGCAAGATACCATTCAGGTATCTTGCTGCAGACACGGTTTTTCCTTTAAAAAAAAAAAGAAAGAAAGAAAGAACATTGTGACACTGATACCTAAAAAATATTTTCTTGCTAAAATAAATTCTAATTGCACTAGAGCAACACGTCTCAAAAGTACAGTTCAAAGAGTTTCAGAAGCCACATAGCAGTATCACCTTTGTCTGGAGTTAGGTGTTACAGAAACTCTTTGATGTCAGGTGTGGACTCCTTGCAATTAATTTGATATATTGATTTAATATTTCAGGCAGCACTATATTTACCTAGCAAGGGCACCACAGTGTCTCTAGAAGAAAAGGGATGTTCAGAATGAAATCCTTTGATGGAAAGGAAGCTAAGAGAATGCATCATTCAGAGAATCAGTTCCTAAGCACAAATTACTTCAAGGGTCCATGGCCCACATCAGAAGCAAGAATGGATCAGCAATCTACTGTTAAATACTAGCAACCAAAGAGTACACATGGTGGGACCCACAGCTCCAGCTACATTTGTAGCAGAAGATGACCATTTCAGGCATCAATGAGAGAAGAGGCCATTGGTCTTGTGAAGGCTTGGTTCCCCAGAATAGGGGAATGCAAGTCAGGAATTTGGGGGAGATGAGTAGGGGGAGGGGGGATGGGATAGGGGGTTTTAGGTGAGGTAATGTGGAAAGGGGTTAACATTTGAAATGTAACTAAAGCAAATGACTAATTAAGAGAGAGAGAGAGAGAGAGAGAGAGAGAGAGAGAGAGAGAGAGAGAGAATGCCTTGGGATAGAAGGAAAGCCAAGCTACAACTGACTAAGGAAGGGTTAGTCAAATAAGAGCCAGATAAGAAAGAACTGTTTCATAGCTCCAAGGAAGCAGCCACCAGGTCTCTTTTCTGGTAGCTAAGTTTGCTGTTAGTTTGCAACATGCTTGTTCTGAACATAAAAAGAAAAAGATATTAAATAAAATGGAAAGTCCAAAACAGCTGGTCATTATAATATGATATGAGAACAACCAGATCATTTTATTCCATCTTTCGTACTTTTTAAGAGAAGTTGTACATTTATTAATACATTTCTAAAGAAGGGAATTCTCAGATGATCAAAGCAAGGTCCTTACCCTGAAAGTTGCACAGCAAGGGTGAGGAAGTAGTCAGCATAAGTGCAAAGGAAAATACAATGATGTTGGAACATGAATACTTTCCACGTTTTTAAAAATTAGAATTTTTCACTTTTATTTAATATATATTTTCTTTGTGAGCAGGTAAACATTTTTCAAATGATTTTATTGACTACAAAACAGTTAACACTTCAGACATTCTAAACCTTATTAGCTATTATGATTGTTCAGGTTATTCACTTAAAATATTTTCATTTGCATACTTGTCATACTGATGAACATTCTTTATGTTTGTCATAAAGCAAATTCCTACATGTTGTAGCATTAGTTCAGAGATTAACAATATTTCTTCTTTTTTTCTATTTTTTTTATTTTTTACATTCTTTGTTTACATTCCAAATGATTTCCCCCTTCCTGGTTCGCCCCTCCCTGTAAGTCCCATAATCCCTCTTCCCTCCACCCATTCCCCAATCAACCCCCTCCCACTTCTCTGTCCTGGCAATCCCCTACAATGCTGCATCAAGCTTTTCCAGGACCAGGGCCCTCTCCTTCCTTCTTCTTGGGAATCATTTGATATGTGAATAGTGTCTTGGGTATTAACAGGTTCTGGGTTAATATCCACTTATCAGTGACTGCATTCCATGTGTGTTCTTTTGTGATTGTGTTACCTCACTTAGGATATTTTCCAGTTCCAACCATTTGCCTAAGAATTTCATGAATTTATTGTTTGTAATTGCTGAGTAGTATTCCATTGGGTAATAATACCACATTTTCTGTGTCCATTCCTCCATTGAATGACATCTGGGTTCTTTCCAGCTTCTGTCTATTATAAATAAGGCTGCTATGAACATAGTGGAGCATGTGGAGAAAGAGGACCACTTGTCCACTGCTGGTGGGATTGCAAGCTGGTACAACCACTCTGGAAATCAGTCTGGCGGCTCCTCAGAAAACTGGGCATGACACTTCCAGAGGACCCTGTTATACCACTCCTGGGCATATAGCCAGAGGATTCCCCAGTATCCAATTAACATTTCTAAAGTTCTTGGTACATGCTGCAAAATTGCCTTCTCTAATACAAAAGCATTGTGGCAAAATACATGCCCCTAAAGAGCTGAGTCATCTGCAAGACACGAAACTCATGCAGAGAAGTCTCACATCATCCTTAACTTCTTCAGAGTTTGAAATTTCTCTAAGCACATGTAATCCCTTCACACTGGGGGGAGACATTAATACATATTTAAATTACATATATCAAGTTAATTGTTTTTCCAATTTAAAACATTGAAAGCACTGGTCAAAGTTATGTGGAGACTGTCAGCCTTCAATGGACCTCGTCATCTCCTGCCTACCCCCTATCAAGGCCCAGAGAACATCATGGAAGAGGAGGCGGAAAGCATATGAGAGCTGAAGAATGAAGAAAAGAGCTGCCACATGCTGCCTTCTGGACTTGATAAGAGACTGTATTTATTAACTCACAGCAGTTGTGGTTAGCACAATACTAACACAAGATCAAGCCAGTCAAAATTCTAACAAAGATGAAGGGCTGGGGGTTGGGGCTCTTAAGACCACACCCTTGACTGAAGAGCTAGCACTGGCAGGTGATCATTATTGGAGAAGGAGGAATAGCCTTTTAGGGTGTAGCCACTGGTTAATCTTCCATGCTTTGGTGGATAGTCTTATACGCATCCATATAGTGGTGACAATAATTGGATTTATTGGATTATCAATAGTAAAAATAATAACAAAAATTGGAAATATGGAGAGGGAAAGTGTTGAAATGAGTGTGCATTGGAGGAGTAAATAAGATCTTACTTTATCATATATATATATATATATATATATATATATATATATATATATATATATATATATATATCATATGCTAGATTGTTTAGATTGTTGAGAAAACACACACACACATATAATTCTCAATAAGAAAAAATTTTAAAAATACATATAACAAACAATCTTAGCAAAAGAAGGCCTTTTTAATTTAACTAATGACATAACGTATGCTTTCCTTGTCCCTTTTATGAGACCAGCTAAAGGCATGATTCTTTAGGAGGGCACCATGGCATACCTCTGTTCCCTCTCCTCCTGAAGTAAGGTTCTCCGCACCATGAAATGATCTACTGATCATTTGAACATTATTAAATATCTCTGCTAATTTTTTAAGTGCAAGATTAAGACAACTACTAAACAAATACAAATCAGATATTGTGGAAGTTACTACTCCAATTTTACATAGCCCGGTCAACATGTTGAAATATTGTTTTTTATATTTGTGAAGTGTGAGTCAGTAGAGTTAGTATCTGTTTTCTCAACTAATTTCCTACTACATAGCTACATTGTCCAGGGCTGAGACCTAAAAATTGGTTGAAACAGCCAGGAAGAATTTATTTTGACTCAGGGCTTCAGTGGCTTCTATCCGTTGGTGCTTGGCCTTGTATGTTTGGGCAGAAATTTTGACTGTGAAAGCGTGGAGCTTCAGAAGATTGCTTATGCTAGGTTGTTCAGGTTGTTGAGAAGAAAGAAAAACAGATACAGTGAAAGTTCTAGCCATGAGCATTTCTACTCAGCTTCTTTGTTCTCAGCAATGATGACTCTGAGACTTAGTTATATATGAATAAATGTTTAGGCCATAAGCTTTGGCTTATGTTCCCTGACTAGCTAATAACTTATTTACCCCATTTATTCTATTTTATGTCTTCCATGTGGCTAGCTATCTTTCTTCAGATCTATGCAACTATCTCTCCAGAGTTTGGCATAAATCTCTTATTCTTTCCCAGAATTCCTCTCTCTTTGCCAGAATGCTCATATCCTATTTCCTACCTCAGCCAGTGGGCTATTGGCATTTTAAATTGACATGTGATGTTTGTTTCCATAGAGTTCACAAGAGATTCTCTCTATAGGATAGAAGGCAAGGTAGCACACAAGCTATGTCCCAGCAATCCACTTTCTACTGTATTTTCTTACCTCTCATTATTGTTGTCACTCTTCAGGTCAGAGCACTTCTGCTCTGGCCATCGTCAGAAATGCCTTCACAGATTCACTGAAATGAGCTTCTATCATAGAGATGACTCTTGATCCAATTATGTTAACAGTCAGCATAGCATGTCTATCTTTGAAAACTGAAGAATGATGGACAAGACTCAAAGCCAACTAATAAAGATTTTTAAATTACATTGTTTAATTATGAGTGGTTGTAAGCTAGTTTACAACTCTCTTTCAAATGCCTTTAAAGTTCTTTACAGATACACAGTTCGTAGTCTTTGTTTTACTTTTGAGTCTTGGTTGAGTCAAAGCTACCCCCCTAAAGTGCATGACATAGAGCAATGTCATCTTGTCCATACCGAGGTTCTTTCAGCTTCTCTCAGATATATCACTCACTGAACCACTAGCCATCTTATTCATAACTTTGAAGTGAGCATTCTAGCTTTTATCTATTTTGTAAAATAACCTGATGAATACAAATAAACATAAATGACCAGATTGTATTGGTGATAAAACTCATGAATAAACTTCCATTTTATTTGACAACAGGGATACACTTTATTTTAATGAGATATTAAGCTAGCGAGTTTATGATGAAAACATCAATTGTGTTTTCCAATAATGCCCCATAACTTTATTTTATGGTTTGTTAATCTACTCCTAAAATTTTACATATGTGCCCCTGGCATCCAAAGTGCTCTATGTGGCCATATATTCATTTAAGCACATACACATCATGTAAAATACCCTAAAACAATAATAGTATTTGATATAGACACAGCATGAGCTGGTAAATCAAGTACAGCATTAAAATTCAGAAGGGAGTATCAAAAAGTCTTCAGTAAAAGATCAGAGATTATTTATCTGATTGTTTCAGAAAAGAACTTGCTATATTACCACACCTGGTCTTGAGCCACTGTGCTTAATCCATTCGCTGGTCTCAGTTTCCTGAGCAACTTTAGACTCTAGGTGTACAATATTATATGTTGGCTTTAGAGGTTAATTATTTTAAGTGTTAAGGGTCACAGAATTTTCTTTACTAGAATGTGAACCCATTCTTATAATATAAGCCACAGAAAATATGTAAATGTAAAGTGATTTTATATATATATATATATACATATTCTAATGTTCCATTATCTTTCCTTTTTAACTATTGATGATGTTTTTTTTGAATCTCACCTCTGGTCAGGACTCCATACAGGAAAGAAAATGTACATGATACTCCTGATTAACATGTAGTCCCAACAAGGAATTTTGAAAGTGCACAATCTTGCACAGAGGAAATCACAAAGGTCACTCATTTCCCAACTAAATGTGTTTGTGTTTGTGTGTGTGTGTGAGAGAGAGAGAGAGAGAGAGAGAGAGAGAGAGAGAGAGAGAGAGAGATGGGGGTTCAGAAGAGAGCATGCAGGAATCAATTCTTTCCTTGCACCATGTAGCTAACGTTTCTCAGTAGTGATAAGCTTTGGGGACATTTTAGTAGTTCTGCTTTTCCAGGGCTCTGCTGAGCTCCAGAAAGCACCAATCAAATGGTGGCCTTGAGATTCATGAACAGGACCCATCAACTGACCTGAGCCTTGATGCATATATAAATAAGAAGGCATAAATATGTAACTACACTGAACATCTCATACCATATAATACATGTATCATATAAGGCTTCTCATAAACTATATGAATTTAGCAGATTTTTCTTCTAAAGATATTTAAAAGCAGATATATTAAAATATTTTGAAAAATATTTAAAAAGATATTTAATATATCTAAAGATATATTAAAAGCAGATATTTTCTTTCTAAGGCCATCCTATTAACATTGCTGGCATTAATCAGTAAAATCTATGATTCAAATATAAAGCCCTTCATAGTTTTCAAACTATGACACAGAAAACAGGCATTTCATGCTATAACACAGGATGACCTAGGACTAGGCCAAGCTCAATATAGCTAAGAAAAACCAGGTCAACATTGTTATTTAAGTAAATGTATTTGCTGTTCTCATAATCTATTCCACAAGAATTGAACTAATAATAAATATCTATGAATAGCCACAAAATGAAACTCCCTTCTAAAGCCACAAATACATATGTATTATTACCTAACACACCAGAAAAATGCCTATCGGACAATAACATTGATATGCACTTTCAGTGCGTGTGAATGTATATCTCATGAGTGATATTCTAAATTTAAATCTGTATCATGGACAGAGGAATTATATAAATCAACCATATAAATGTAGGGGTCCAAGAACAAAAAAAAATCCCAAACATGAGAAATCTTACTGAAAGTTATAAGAAATCATCAAAACCACAACAATCTGTTCCTCCATGTGCCAGCCAGGCATGGGTATTCTGCCCTGCAGAAAAGGCGGAGTCACCATCTTTGTCCCCAGCCAGACAAGACAGGAGATCCCAGGTACTGAGCTATCCCGAGACTAGGACCTCTAGGGACATAGACAACTGAGCTGCAGGCTGCTGCCTGCACCCAGCACCTGGGAGAGCATTGGTTCGGTTGTGGCCACCAGCCAGGTGTGGGGCCGGTGCCCTGTGGGATCCCTGCTGCCATCTTCGATCTCTGACATAGCAGACTGGCAGCACCAGGTTCGGTCCTCAGAGACAACCCAAGCATAACATTGCTTGGGGAGGACACACCAGGGTTCCAACGCCACCCAAGAGGAGGGCAGTGACAAGAAGACCAACTAACACCAGTGAGAACTAGATGGTAAAAGGCAAACGTAGGAACATTACTAAAAGAAATCAAGGCAATATAGCAGCATCTGAACCCAATTCCCCATTAACAGCAAGTCCTAGATACCCCAACACACCAGAAAAACAAGATTTGGATTTAAAAGCACTGGTCATGATACTGCTACAGGAACACATAAAAGACATAAATAATCTCTTAGAGAAATTAAGGAGTACGTGGATCAAAAGTTAGAAGCCCTTACTAAGGGAAATACAAAAATCATATAAAGAAATTCAGTAGAATATGGGTCAAAAGATAGAAGCCAATAAGGAGGAAATGCAAAAATCATTTAAAGGAATACAGGAGAAGTTTGGTCAACAGGCTGAGATCATGAAAGAGTAAACACAAAAATCTCTTAAAGAAATACAGGAAAACATAAACAAGCAAGTTAAGGAGCTGAGCAAAACCATCCAGCAACTAAAAACAGAAGTAGAAACAACTAAGAAATCACAAAGGGAAACAACTTTGGAAATAGAAAACCTTGAGAAGAAATCAGGGGCCATAGATGCAAATATCAACAACAGAATACAAGAGATAGAAGAAAGAATCTCAGATGCCTAAGATACCATAGAAACCATGGACTCAACAGTCAAAGAAAATTCAAAATGCAAAAAGCGTGTAACCCAAAACATCCAGGAAATCCAAGAAACAATGAGAAGGCCAAACCTAAGGATCATAGGCATAGATGAGAGTGAAGATTTACAACTTAAAGGGCCAGCAAATATCTTCTATAAAATTATGGAAGAAAACTTCCCTAATCTAAAGAGAGAGATGCCCATGAATATACAAGAAGCCTACAGAACTCCAAACAGACTGGACCAGAACAGAAATACCTCCCATCACATAATATTCAAAACCCAAAATATACTAAACAAATAAAGAATATTAAAGGCAGTAAGAGAAAAAGGCCAAGTAACATATAAAGGAAGACCTATCAGAATCACACCAGACTTCTCACCAGAGACTATGAAAGCTAGAAGGTCCTGGGCAGATCTCATGCAGACTCTAAGAGAACACAAATGCCAGCCAAAACTTCTATAGCCAGCAAAACTTTCAATCACCATAGATGGAGAAACCAAGATATTCCATGACCAAACCAAGTTTAACCAATATCTTTCCACAAACCCAGCCCTACAAAGGATAGTAGGAGGAAAACTCCAATAGAAGGAGGGAAACTTCACCCTGGAAAAAGCAAGATAGTAATCTTCTTTCATCAACCGCAAAAGAAGATAACCAATCAAATATAAAAAACAACATCAAAAATGACAGGAAATAATAATAATCACTATTTCTTAATAGCTCTTAACATCAATGGACTCAGTTCCCCAATAAAAAGACATAGACTAACAGACTGGATATGTAAACAGGACCCTACATTTTACTGCATACAGAAAACACACCTCAGGGTCAAAGACAAACACTACCTTAGAGTAAAAGGCTGGAAGACAATATTATAAGCATATGGCCTAAGGAAAGAAGCTGGAGTAGCCACTCTAATATCAGATAAAATTGATTTTCAATCTAAAGTCATCAAAAGAGACACTGAGGGAAACTTCTTGCTGGTCAAAGGAAAAATACACCAAGAAGAACTCTCAATTCTGAATATCTATGCTCCAAATGCAAAAGCACCCTCATTCATAAAAGAAACTTTACTAAACCTCAAAGCACACATTGCAACTAATACAATAGTTGTGGGTAACTTCAACACTCTACTCTTTTCAATGGACCGATCAGAAAAACAGAAACTAAACAGGGACAGAGTGAAACTAATTGAAACTTTGGACCAATTGGATTTGACTGATATTTATAGAACATTTCACCCTAAAGCAAAAGAATATACCTTTTTCTCAGCACCTCAGGGTACCTTCTCCAAAATCAATCATATAATTGGTCACAAGACAGACCTCAACAAATATAAGGTGATCGAAATTATCGCATGCCTCCTATCAGATCACTATGGAGTAGAAGTGGTCTTCAATAGCAACAAAATCAACAGAAAGCCCACATACACATGGAAACTGAACAATACTCTATTCAATGATACCTTGGTCAAGGAAGAAATACAGAATGAAATCAAAGATTTTTTATAATTTAATGAAAATGAAGACACAACATACCCAAATCTATGGGACACAATGAAAGCAGTGCTAAGGGGAAAACTCAAAGCCCTGAGTGCCTCCAAAAAGAAACTGTAGAGAGCAAACACTATCAGCTTAATGACACACCTGAAAGCACTGGAACAAAAAGAAGGTAATTCACCCAGGAGGGGTAGAAGACAGGAAATCATCAAACTCAGGGCTGAAATCAATCAAGTAGAAACAAAGAGAACCATTCAAAGAATCAACAAAACAGGGAGCTGGGGCTTTGAAAAAATCAACAATATAGATAAACCCTTAGCCAGACTAACCAAGGGGCATAGAAACAGTATTCAGATTAACAAAATTAGAAATGAAATGGAGATATAAGAACAGAAACTGAGGAAATTCAAAAAGTCATCAGATCCTACTACAAAAGCCTATACTCAACACAACTGGAGATTCTAGAGGAAATGGATAGTTTCCTGGACAGATATCAAACACCAAAATTAAATCAGGATGAAATAGATCACCTAAACAGTCCCTTAACCCCTAAAGAAATAGAAGGGGTCATAGAACGTCTCCCAACCCAAAAAAGCACGGGACTAGATGGTTTTAGTGCAGAATTCTATCAGACCTTCAAAGAAGACCTAACACCAATACTCTTCAAACTATTCCACACAATAGAAACAGAAGGAACAGTACCCAACTAGTTCTATGAAGCCACAATTATGCTGATACCAAAACCACACAAAGATCCAACAAAGAAAGAGAACTTCAGACCAATTTCCCTTATGAATATCAGTGCAAAAATACTCAATAAAATTCTTGCCAACTGAATCCAAGAACACATCGCAACGATCATCCACCATGATCAAGTAGGCTTCATCCCAGGGATGCAGGGATGGTTCAATATAAGGAAATGCATCAATGCAATCCAGTACATAAACAAACTCAAAGAAAAAACCACATGATCATTTCATTGGGTGCTGAAAAATTCAGCATCCTTTCCTGCTGAAAGTTTTGGAAAGAACAGGAATTCAAGGCCCATACCTAAACATAGTTGAAGCAAAATACAGCAAACCCGCAGCCAACATCAAACTAAATGGATAGAAACTTGAAGCAATCCCACTAAAATCAGGGACTAGACAAGGCTGCCCTCTCCATATCTTTTCAATATAGTACTTGAAGTTCTAGCTAGAGCAATTAGACATCATAAGGAAGTCAACGGGATACAAATTGGAAAGGAAGAAATCAAATTATCACTATTTGCAGATGATATGATAGTATACTTAAGTGACCCAAAAACTCCACCAGAGAACGTCTACAGCTGATAAACAACTTCAGCAAAATGGCTGGTTATAAAATCAACTCAAGCAAATCAGTAGCCTTCCTATTCTCAAAGGATAAGCAGGCTGAGAAAGAAATTAGGGAAATGACACCCTTCACAATAGCCACAAACAATATAAAGTATCTTGGTGTGACTCTAACCAAACAGATAAAAGTATGAGAAGAACTTTTGGTCTCTGAAGAAGGAAATCAAAGAAGACCACAGAAAACAGAAAAATCTTCCTTGCTCTTGGATTGGCAGGATTAATATAGGTAAAATGACTATCTTGCCAAAAGCAACATACAGATTCAGCAGAATCCCCATTAAAATCCCAACTCAGATCTTCTTAGAGTTAGAAAAAACAATTCTCAAATTCATCTGGAATAACAAAAAACCCAAGATGGCTAAAACTATTCACAACAGTAAAAGAGCTTCTGGGGGAATCAATATCCCAGACCTCAAGCAATACTACAGAGCAATAGTGTTAAAAACTGCATGTTATTGGCACAGCAACAGGCAAGTGGACCAATTGAAGACCCAGAAATGAATCCACACACCTATGGTCACTTGATCTTCGACAAAGGAGCAGAAAACATCCAGTGGAAAAAAGATAACCTTTTCAACAAATGGTGCTGGTTCAACTGGAGGTTAGCATGCAGAAGATTCCTAATTGATCCATTCTTATCTCCTTGTACTAAGCTCAACTCCAAATGGATCAAAGGCCTCCACATAAAACCAGACACACTGAAACTAATAGAAAAAGAAACTTGGGAAAAGTTCATGAACGGAACACCAATAGCTTATGCTCTAAGATCAAGAATTGACAAATGGGACCTCATAAAATTACAAAGTTTCTGTAAGGCAAAGGACACTGTCAAAAGGACAAAATGGCAACCAAAAAACTGGGAAAAGATATTTACCAACCCTACATCTGATAGAGGGCTAATATCCAGTATATACAAAGAACTCAAGAAGTTAGACCCCAGAAAACCAAATAACCCTATTAAAAATGGGGTACAGATCTAAACAAAGAATTTTCACCTAAAGAAATTTGGATGGCTGAGAAGCACCTTAAGAAATGCTTAACAACATTAGTCATTAGAGAAATGCAAATCAAAACAACCCTGAGATTTCACCTCACACCAGTCAGAATGGCTAAGGTTTAAAACTCAGGAGACAGCAGGTGTTGGCGAGGATGTGGAGAAAGAGGAACACTCCTCCACTGCTGGTGGGATTGCAGGATGGTACAACCACTATGGAAATCAGCCTGGCGGTTCCTCAGAAAACTGAACATGACACTACCAGAGGACCCTGCTATACCACCCCTGGGCATATACCCAGAGGATTCCCTGGCATGCAATAAGGATACATGTTCCACTATGTTCATATTTATAATAGCCAGAAACTGGAAAGAACCCAGATGTCCCTCAATGGAGGAATAGATACAGAAAATGTGGTATATTTACACAATGGAATACTACTCAACAACTAAAAACAATGAATTCATGAAATTTTTAGGCAAATGGTTGGAACTGGAAAATACCCAATCACAAAAGAATATACATGGTATACAACCACTGATAAGTGGATATTAACTAGCCCAGAAGCTCTGAATACCCAAGACACAATTAGCATATCAAATGACTCCCATGAAGAAGTAAGGAGAGGGCCCTGATCCTGGAAAGGCCTCATCCAGCACTATAGGGGAGTACCAGGACAGAGAAAATGGAGGGAGGTGATTGGAGAATGGGTGGAGAGATGGCTTATGGGACATATGGGGAGGGGGGAACTGGGAAAGGCGAAAGCATTTGGAATGTAAATAAAGAAATTACAAAATAAGAAAAAATGGTGGGAAAAAAACCACAACAATCACAGTGTCAACCGGCCCAGTTACTTGAGATGAGGATTTATAAGACCCTTTCAGATTTAAACCACATTTCTGATCATTTAAGAATCAGACAAAAGCCTTCAACTGAGAAGTCATTAGAAGAAAACATTTTTAAAATCATTGAAAACTAGGTTATTCATTGTATTCCAGTACTGTGAAGAGTGGACACACTCATTTTCATTTCCAGCCTCACTGAGTGACTAATGCTCTGGGAGACCTTGGCCAAGTAATGAAGCTTTTCCACGTCAGCTTCCTGCCCTATAAACATTCATAATTGTACCTTTATGTCCCTTTCCACACTCAATAGTTAATAAATCTACAGTGCTTGCACAAAACTTCCTAACATACTGGAATCTGTTTAAATCCTCAGAGAAGCAGTCAATAGTTTCCAAAATCATACTCTGGACCTGGCTTCCATTTATACTTAGTAAGCCACAGAAGCATCTCATCTGCAAACCCTTTTTCTTGTCCTTCATCAGGGTTACATTGGAATTAATTTTTCCTTCCTTCTCATCTTTCATTGTCTTCTAGCATTACCAGTAGCCAGCTTGTATCAGTTATTTTTAAGTGTTATCACTTAATAAGCTTTAGGGTATCTAGTGTTGGATGCCAAATCATGTGCCAGGAGGAAGCCTTTTGTGTAGTACCCTACCAGACCTGTTCTAAAATATTTCCTTTGGAATGACCAGTGATTCCTACATTGGTGGAAGACAACTACAAAAGTTTTGTTTAACTATGTCAAAGTTAAAATCCAAAACCAAGCCTTCTAGAAGAAGAAAAGGAAAAAGAGGAGGAGGAAGAAGAAAATGATGATGAAGAAGAAGGAGGAGGAAAAGGAGAAGAAAGAGAATCAGAAGAAGCGGAAGCAGAGGACAAGGAAGAGACAGAGGCAGAAGCAGAAGATGCAGCAGAGAAGAAGAAGGAGGAGGAGGAGGAGGAAGAGAGTAGTAGTAGTAGTAGTAGGAGGAGGAGGAGGAAGAAGAAGAAGAAGAAGAAGAAGAAGAAGAAGAAGAAAAGAAGAAGAAGAAATTGTGCTCAAGGTCACGATGAATAAAGAATGAACTTTTTGGTTGAGGTCTGCAAACCTGACATGGAATGGGCTTATCAGGAATTTCTAGTGAACTGTTCTAAAGTGTCACAAAAAACTATCAGCTGGAATTAGTCTCAATAAGTTCTAAATTGCAATATATATATCACTGACCATTTAAATGAATGTATCCAAATTTGTCTATTTCATATTCATGAAAAATTGCTCTTCAGTTAAGATTAGAAGAGAAAATGTAATTTTTGAAGACACTAAGAAAAAAATTAACTAGTTTTATTATCAGTGTCAATTCCATCTCTTAAAGCACCCATACAATCTCCTAGACAGAAGTAAAATTCAACACATAGCTATCACTCAAACATCTAAATCTATTTTTATTTACTCTTCTATAACAAAGTAAGTCTTAAATATATCTTTTTATATCTTTTCCATGCCAGACATCAAGAGAGGCAACAAGCAAAAAATATTTAAGATGAAATTAGAATCCAACAAGAGATGGAAAAAAGAATCTCAGATGCTGAAGATAGCATAGAAACCATTGACTCAACAGTCAAAGAAAATGCAAAATGCAATAAGCTTGTATCCCAGAACATCCAGGAAATCAAGGACACAATGAGAAGACTAAACCTAAGAATGATAGGTATAGATGAGAGTGAAGATTTACAACTGAAAGGGCCAGCAAATATCTTCAACAAAATTTTGGAAGAAAACTTTCCCAACTTAAAGAGAGAGATGCTCATGAATATACAAGAAGCCTACAGAACTCCAAACAGACTGGACCTGAGCAGAAATACCTCCCGTCACATAATAATCAAAACCCAAATGCACTAAACAAAGAAAGAATATTAAAGGATGTAAGAGAAAAAAGGCCAAGTAACATATAAAGGAAGAACTATCAGAATCACACCAGACTTCTCACCAGAGACCACGAAAGCTAGAAGATCCTGGGCAGATCTCATGCAGACTCTAAGAGAACACAAATGTCAGCCAAGACTACTATACCCACCAAAACTCTCAATCACCATAGATGGAGAAACCAAGATATTGATGACAAAACCAAATTTACACAATATCTTTCCACAAACCCAGCTCTGCAAAGAATGATAGGAGTAAAACTCCAATACAAGGAGGGAAGCTTCACCCTGGAAAAAGCAAGATAGTTACCTTCTTTTATCAAACCCAAAAGAAGATAACCACTCAAATATAAAAATAACATCAAAAATGACAGGAAGTAATAATCACTATTCCTTAATATCTCTTAACATCAATGGACTCAATTCCCCAATAAAAAGACATAGACTAACACACTGGATAAGGAAACAGGACCCTATATTTTGCTGCATATAGGAGACACACCTCAGTGTCAAAGAGAAAAACTACCTTAGAGTAAAAGGATGGAAGACAATTTTACAAGCCAATGGTCTTGGGAAACGAGATGGAGTAGCCATTCTAATATCAGATAAAATTGACTTTCAACCTAAAGTCATCAAAAGAGACACAGAAGGACACTTCTTGCTGGTCAAAGGAAAAATCCACCAAGAAGAACTTTGAATCCTGAACATCTATGCACCAAACGCAAGGGCACCCTCATTTGGAAAAGAAACTTCACTAAAGCTCAAAGCACACATTGCACTGAACACATTCATTGTGGGTGACTTCAGCACTCCACTCTCCTCAATGGACCGATCAGGAAAACAGAAACTAAACAGGGACACAGTAAAACTAATTGAAGCTTTGGACCAATTGGATTTGACTGATGTTTATAGAACATTTCACCCTAAAGCAAAAGAATATACCTTTTTCTCAGCACCTTATGGTACCTTCTCCAAAACTGACCATATAATTGGTCACAAGACAGACCTCAACAAATATAAGAAGATCGAACTAATCCCATGCCTCCTGTCAGATCACTATGGAATAAAAGTAGTTTTCAATAGCAACAAAAACAACAGAAAGCACACATACACATGGAGGGTGAACAATACTCTACTCAATGACACCTTGGCCAAAGAAGAAATAAAGAAAGAAATCAGAGACTTTTTAGAATTTAATGAAAATAAAGGCACAACATACCCAAATCTTTGGGACACAATGAAAGTAGTGCTAAGAGGAAAACTCATAGACCTGAGTGGCTCCAACAAGAAAATGGAGAGAGCATACACTTGCAGCTTAACAACACACGTGAAAGCCCTGGAACAAAAAGAAGCTATTTCACCCAGGAGGAGTAGAAGGCAGGAAATCATCAAACTCAGGGCTGAAATCAGTCAAGTGGAAACAAAGAGAACCATACAAAGAATCAACAAATCCAGGAGCTGGTTCTTTGAGAAAATCAACAAGATAGATAAACCCTTAGCCAGACTGACCAAAGGGCACAGAGAAAGTATCCAAATTATCAAAATTAGAAATGAAAAGGGGGATATAACAACAGAAACTGAGGAAATCCAAAGAATCATCCGATCCTACTACAAAAGCCTATACTCAACACAACTGGAGAATCTGGAGAAAATGGGCAATTTCGTAGACAGAAACCAAATACAAAAATTAAATCAGGACTAAATAGATCATCTAAACATTCCCATTACCCCTAAAGAAATAGAAGGGGTCATAGAAAGTCTTCCAACCAAAAAAAAAAAAAAAAAAAAAAAAAGCACAGGACCAGATGGTTTCAGTGCAGAATTCTATCAGACCTTCAAAGAAGACCTAATACCAATACTCTTCAAACTATTCCACAAAATATAAACAGAAGGAACACTACCCAATTCCTTCTACGAAGCCACAATTACACTGATACCAAAACCACACAAAGATCCAACAAATAAAGAGAACTTCAGACCAATTTCCCTTATGAACATCGATGCAAAAATACTCAATAAAATTCTTGCCAACCGAATCCAAGAATACATAAAAACAATCATCCACCATGATCAAGTAGGCTTTACTCCAGGGAAGCAAGGTTAGTTCAATATACGGAAATCCATCAATGCAATCCACTACATAGACAAACTCAAAGAAAAAACCACATGGTCATTTCATTGGATGCTAAAAAAAGCATTTGACAAAATTCAGCATCCTTTCATGCTTAAAGTCTTGGAAAGAACAGGAATTCAAGGCTCATACCTAAACATAGTAAAAGCAATATACAGCAAACCAGTAGCCAGCATCAAACTAAATGGAGAGCAACTTGAAGCAACCCCACTAAAATCAGGGACTAGACAAGGCTGCCCCCTTTCTCCTTATCTTTTCAATATTGTACTTGAGGTACTAGCTCAGGCAATTAGACAACGTAAGGAGGTCAAAGGGATACAAATTGGAAAGGAAGAAATCAAACTATCATTATTTGCTGATGATACGATTGTCTACCTAAGTGACCCAAAAAACTCCTCTAGAGAACTCCTACAACTTCAGCAAAGTGACAGGTTATAAAATCAACTCAAGCAAATCAGTGGCCTTCCTATACTCAAAGGATAAGCAGGCTGAGAAAGAAATTAGGAAAATAACACCCTTCACAATAGCCACAAACAGTATAATGTACCTTGGGGTGACTCTTACCAAACATGTGAAAGATCTATATGACAAGAACTTCAAGACTCTGAAGAAGGAAATGGAAGAAGACCTCAGAAAATGGAAAAACCTCCCATGCTCATGGATTGTCAGGATTAATATAGTTAAAATGGCTATTTTTCCAAAAGCAATATACAGATTCAATGCAATACTATCAAAATCCCAACTCAATTCTTCATAGAGTTAGAAAGAGCAATTCTCAAATTCATCTGTAATAACAAAAAACCCAGGATAGCTAAAACTATTCTCAACAACAAAAGAAATTCTGGGGGAATCAGTATCCCTGACCACAAGCAATACTACAGAACAATAGTGTTAAAAACTGCATGGTATTGGTACAGTGACAGGCAGGCGGATCAATTGAAGAGGCTTGAAGATCCAGAAATGAACCCACACACCTATGGCTCCTTGATCCTCTACAGAGGGGCTGAAAACATCCAATGGAAAAAAGCCTTTTCAACAAATGGTGCTGGTTCAACTGGATGTCAGCATGCAGAATAATGTGAATTGATTCATCCTTGTCTCCTTGTACTAAGCTCAACTCCAAATGGATCAAGGACCTAGACACTATGAAGCTAATAGAAAAGAAACTGGGGAAGACCCTTGAGGACATCTGTACAGGGGGAAAGTTTCTGAACAGATCACCAATAGCGTATGATCTAAAATCAAGAATTGACAAATGGGACCTCATAAAATTACAAAGTTTCTATAAGGCAAAGGACACCATCAAAAGGACAAATCGGCAAACAACAAATTGGGAAAAGATCTTCACCAACCCTACATCAGATAGAGGGTTAATATCCAATATATACAAAGAACTTTAGAAGTTAGACCCCAGAAAACCAAATAACCCTACTAAAAATGGGGTACAGAGTTAAACAAAGAATTCTCACCTGAAGAACTTCAGATGGCGGAGAAGCATCTTAAGAAAATGCTCAACTTCATTAGTCATTAGGGAAATGCAAATCAAAACAACCCTGAGATTTCACTTTACACCAGTCAGAATGGCTAAGATTAAAAATTCAGGAGACAGCAGATGTTGGCAAGGATGTGGCGAAAGAGGAACACTCCTCCACTGCTGGTGGGGTTGCAAATTGGTACAACCACTCTGGAAATCAATCTGGTGGTTCCTCAGAAAACTGGGCACCTCACTTCTGGAAGATCCTGCTATACCACTCCTGGGCATATACCCAGAGGATTCCCAACATGTAATAAAGATACATGCTCCACTATGTTCATAGCAGCCCTATTTATAATAGCCAGAAGCTGGAAAGAACCCAGGTATCCCTCAACAGAAGAATGGATGCAAAAAATGTGGTATATCTACACAATGGAGTACTATTCAGCCATTAGAAACAATGAATTCATGAAATTCATAGGCAAATGAATGGAGCTGGAGAACATAATACTAAGTGAGGTAACCCAGTCTTAAAAGATGAATCATGGTATTCACTCACTAATAAGTGGATATTATCCCAGAAAACTGGAATACCCAAAACATAATCCACACATCAAATGAGGTACAAGAAGAATGGAGGAGTGGCCCCTTGTTCTGGAAAGACTCAGGGTAGCAGCATTCGGCAAAACCAGAACAGAGAATTGGGAAGGGTTGGGTGGGAGAACAGGGGAAGGGAAGGGGGCTTATGGGACTTTGGGGGAGTGGGGGGCCAGAAAAGGGGATATCTTTTGAAATGTAAATAAAAAATATATTGAAGAAAAAAAGAAAAAAACAGAAGGCAGAAATTGGTTTATAAAACTTCCCAAATAAACTAGAGATGGTGACCAGGGATGATAATCAGTGAACCACCGAAGAACCAAACCACAGAAAAACTGGGGTATGATGGAATACTTCCTGTTGGTAAGGTGAGAAATGGAGGCAAAGATGATGGATCATAAAAGTGGCTGACTCCGCAGTATGATTTAGAAGTGAATGACAGAGACAATCTCTTACTGTCTGTAGTAAACCCTGAGACTTCATATAAAATGCAGTACAGGAGAACCCATGTCAAAACAGACAGATTTAAGGTGTGTGCTCAATAAGGAAGCATGGACACAAAGATTTTGAGAGATACAAAAAATAAATAAGCATTTAAAATTTATAGACACCTGAACCATTCCACTGGACTGGTTTGAAGTCTTAGCTTCAAGAATTATAACCACTCTGTCTACAGCTTTAGACATAATCAGGTTCTTGGATTTCTTCTTAGCTCTTTCATTTGTGTGTTTGTGTGTGTGTGTGTGTGTGTGTGTGTGTGTATACTTATATGACCCTAACGTATAGTGGCCATTATGTAGTGAATCTTAAATGTCCCCCTTACTTCATGATCTTAAGACTTGACTCTGGGGCTCTTTAGAAAGCTGTGGTGCCTGTAGCATGGGTTGAACACAGTGTTCATAGAGACCCTTGGTGCTGGCTAGCACTCTAATTCCTCACCTGCTGCCAGGAGAAAGTGTGTTCTGCTAGTGTCTCCTAGAAACTCTGCTGTGCCTTTTTTGACCCGATTCACTGAAATCCTCTGAAACCAGCTTCCTCCCTTCAGTTGCTTCTGTCAAGTTTGAGTTTTTGTCACAGGCATGCAAACACCACTAATATAGAAAACTGCTACCAGAGAAGTGAGGTTTGGCTTTGATGAAACTGGCCCATGATTCTTACATGTTTAGAACTGATTCTGTAAAGGAATGTGGTTAAGTTTACCCTGAAAGCTAGTGCAGCCCTAGAAAGCATAAGAACAACTCAACTGGAAGTTCTCCTAGGAGGTCAGAAACAAGCCAGTTGATGGAAGTATGGCCACGGGTAAGGCTATTTTCCCAAGGTTTCAGGCTAGAGCAGGGGCCCTATCAAGAATTAGACTGTAAGAAATTCATGTAAAAACTCAAACGTTCTGGTTATATTTTGCTCATGTTTTGAAAATGGGATTGAAGCTAAACGCGGAAGTAACTGATTAGTCTGGAGGAAGAAATGTGAGAGAACTCAACATTCAGGTTGTAGCATGGCTGCTATGTGCTTCTTTTAAGCGAGGTATCCAGTGAATACCAGGAGGGGTGGGGGAAGCCTAAGAGAATGATGTAAAAAGCATGCAGCTTGGCCTGAAAAAAGAGTGTGAGCACACTTAAGGTTGAAGGCAAGGTAGACAAAGCAGCTGACCTCTAATGTCTCCGGAGTGGCACCCGCCTTCAGCTGGAGCATAAGTATAGGTGCCATATATCCAAGACACTGGAACAACTCTAAGAAAAGAGTGACTTAAATGGAAGACTATATGGCAGCCACTGGAGAGAGGCCATGCACGGTAGTGATGTTTTGGGTTACCTGCAGTGCTACTCAAACTGTAACAGGGCCTAGCTATTCCTGTAGTTGTCAGCGGAACATAACAATACCCACATGGCCTGCTTTTCAGGCACACAGAAAGCAAGGGCTATGGGATCCTGGATCTTGAAATAGCACCACAGGGTCAGAGAAAAGGCTGTGATGTCACATCATATGAATCAGCATGGGGTTCCAGATGAAGAGCCAATAGCAGGGTGGTGCATAAGACCTGAAGTAAAGCCTCAGTGGCAATGTTGACCCCAGTGTGTTAAAGACCCAGGAACATGGACTGTCTGCTGAGGAAAGGGGAAGACATTGAATGTTACCACCCTAAGAAATAGGCAATATGTGCTAAAACTTGCAGCGACATAGGAGTGTGTTTTCCAAGTACATGTGAGCTGGGATGACCCTAACTCAAACTTAGACATCAAATGGAAGCAGTAAGATTTTTTTTCCGTTTTTCTTTTTCTTTTAATTTTTTTATTCACTTTACATCTTACTCACTTTCCCATTCCCAGTCACTCCTTCCCACAATCCTTCCCTCATGCTCCCTCCCTTTCTCCTCTGGGCAGGTGGGAATCCCTGTGTATTCCCCTCACCCTGGCACTTGAAGGTTCTTCCAGACTAGGAGCTTCCTCTTCCACTGAGGCCAGACAAGGCAGCCCAGCTAAAAGAACACATTTCAAGTACAGGCAACAGCTTTTGGGATAGCCCCCTTTCTAGTTGTTCACGTGAAGACCAAGCTGTACATCTGCTACATATATGCAGGGAGGCCTAGGTCTATTCTGTGTATGCTCTTTGGTTAGTGATTAAGTCTCTCAGAGTCCCAAGAGTCCAGGTTAGGTGACACTATTGGTCTTCCTATGGAGTTCCTATCCCCTTCGGCCCACAACCTTTCTTCCTATTCTTCCATATTAGTACCTAAGCTCCATCCACTATTTGGCTGTGGGCATCTGTATCTGTCTGCTGTGTGGGGCCTCTCAGAGAACAACACGGGAACAGTAAGATTAAATGCTTCCATGCTGGCCTTCACTTTTGCATTGATTTCGTCTTTACTTTCCTCTTATTTTCTCATTTGGAATGGAAGTATAGGAATGCCTGTGCTATGCAATTGCATATTTGAGTCATACACATTATTGTGCTTTAATTTGACTTTATTGATTGGGTTTTTTGGCATTTTATTTTATTTTATAGAATTACAGCAGAGAGATTTCCTTAAGTCTCAGTAAAAACTCTGAACTTTGGAATGGCATTGGAAATATTAAACAATAGGTACCTCTGAAGTTAGACTAAGTGTACTTTTCATTATTCAATGGCAGTAGGTTTTTGAGAGTTGATGATCAAAATATTAAAATTTGAATCCACAATGTCCCTCATCTAATGTTTTAAACTCCCAGTCTCCCGCTAGTGCCATGTGCAAAGTTGCAGCAACACTAAAGGTAGACATAGGACCTGCTAGAAGTAGATTACTGCATAGGCATTGAAGGTCACAGAAGGTTACCGGTTCTAATCCAGGGCTCCCTCCTTCCTGCTCTGCTTCCCTATGAGAGTCCTCAGTCACATGTCTCTGCTGCACATAAAATATACCATGCTTTCTTCAACACACAAACACACACAAACACACACCAAAACAAAAACTGTATCTTCTCTAAAACCATGAGCCAAATACAATCTCGTAAATTGCTTCTGCCCAGTGTTTTATCACAGTAATAGGCAAGTGAGCAATCTGTTTCATAAAAGTACAAGTTCAGGAGATGGCTTTCTGATTGTATAAGACAGTTAATCCGCCTGTAGTATACAGGGAAGTGCTATATAATTTTATGTAAAGACTTAGGACATAAATGCTGGACAATGTGGGCCACTGTTCTAATAATCTGCATTTGAACTTGCTCATTGAAAATTCAAGTCACCCTTCCTGGTTATCTACTACCAGAGGAAACTCTTAAATAAGATGAGGGCTATTCTATAGTCACTCGGTTCTCTGGGGCTGAAATAAAACTCCTGAGAAAAGCAGAATGGAGATACTGTCTTTTCATGTCCTTTACAGACTCTACCCTGAACTCCTCCTACAAAATTGTGGAGCCTTAATTTTCATAACAATATACCTTTCCTTTAACTATGTGAGTGTAGCCAGTTCAAAGTAAACTGAATATGTATGTTCTCACTCTAATCCCCCACTTAGAGCCATCTACCAATGCCTACATGTACATGTAAGAAAGCATGGAAGAAGGAAACAATTCATGAACATAGAGATGTATGTGAATGTATGAGCATATATGTGTATGTGTGTGAGTGTAAAACCTAGACATTAAGCCTAGGTAGCCATAAATGTCAGAAAAGTGTTCCACCATGGAGCTATAGATCTCTAATCTACAGCTTTTGAAAATTTAGAAAACTGAGATGAGTTCTTGTTAATTTTTCCAGACAGACCTTGAATTTGAGAACTCTTTTCTTATCCTCTTTAGCACTGGTAATTCCAGGCTTGTAGTGTGGACCTTTTTAAAAAATCTCACAACCACATGATTGCAGGCAATGTAACAGCAATGTCCTGAAGCTTGGGCTTCATGGAGTACCTAGTATGTTTCCACTGTGGGAAAATGCATTCTGATCAAAATACAAAACAAGTAGTACTTTCTTCTGAACAAAATCATGTGGGGAAACTCTAGCAGAGCTAGGAGTGGGCACCACTGCTTAGGAGGCATGTGATGGGGTACCAAGCCAGGACTCAGACGTCTATGTTGCTCAGGGTAGATTTAAGGATCAAATGTGCTGCCTCAGTTAACAGATGCCCCATAATACCCGTCCTATCTTATGCTATCCAGTCATGCATAATGTTGCTATCCATGAGTGAACATGACTGACTAAATAATCAATGACACATTGCACCAACTGCATAACCACTCCTTCTCTGCAGACTCGTCCATTGTAGATGTGTTGATAAATTTCTCCAGCAAAGGTTTCCCTGTGAGGCCAGAACTCCCCATCTAAATACTATCATGAGCTTCTAATTTCCTCTCCTTTGGGAAAACTACTTTAGTGGTCTTTCAGTTAATTCTGTAAGGTATCACAAAACACAAGAGTGGGCTCTGTACCAACAAAACCCTTGACTCAGGAACCAAGGTACTAATGCAGCCTATGTGAGGCATACAAGTTGTGTTCCGAGATGGTTCTCTAATTGTAGCTGGAACATGGGAAGTTCTGCTTACATATCTATCATGTTATGATATCTACAGGAGGCCAGAATAAAAAAGAGCAACATGTGAAGGAAGTGTACTTACATTTCTGGCTCAGGGTTTTACTGGTGTGTAGAGACACCATAATCAAGGCAATTCATATAAAGGAAAATATTTAAGTGGGGCTGGCTTACAGGTTCAGAGGTTTAGCCCATTATTTCTATGGCCGGATACATAGAGACATGCAGGCAGACATGATACTAGACAAAGAGTTAAGACTTCAACATGTTGAAGTGCAGGCAGCAAAAGAAAACTGTATCTGCCCCTATGCTTGAGCATAGGAGACCTCAAAGCCTTTCCACACAGTGACAACAGTGGCACTCTTCCTCCAACAAGGCCACACCTCCTAACAATGTCACTCCCTGTGGAACAAACATTCAAAGTATGAATCTATGGGGTCCATATCTATTCAAACCACCACATCTTGTTAGACTCCACATTCTACAAGAACAGGGGCTAATAAATAGTCCATTATATAAAAAATGGTGGGTTGTAAGATCATAAGAGCTACACTACCTCTGAAGTTCTACTTGGGATTTTTGCTAGCATGGATTACCATGAGCCCAGTAGAAGCTTTGATTTTTAAGATAATTGGATATGACATCAAGTGCTGTGTTCACCTCATTCTCTACAATAAAATCAGAAAACTGTCTCCAGCATCATTTTGCGGTCACTTTAGGAGCCTTTTAAGTAAAAAAGTCACAGTGAGTTCCTGAATCCAGTTCCTCTGTGGTGCCTGTGATGCTTGTCTATGTGTCAAATAAAAGTATAAACAGTCAAATGAGGTCCCTGCCTTCCCAGAAGGAGCTGATTCCAGGAGATGGGGATGACAAGCCCCACCAGGATGCACTGTCCCCATTAACATGGAATTGGACTTTGGACTCTTATTACAAGGGCTTTAAGGCTAAGTTCTAGTGGTCATATACTTCAGGATGTGTTTCAGCCTTGTCCAACCTGACAGTTCCCATGTGTTAAGGATCTATAAATAGTTCAAAAACTAAACTAGCAAAACTGTGATTGTCTTAGTGTTGTTTTGCTGCATAAAGCACCATGACCAATAGCACATTGGGGGTGGGGGGAAGAGTTGATTTTGTTTACAGATCCATATCACCTTCCATAATTGAAGGAAGTCAGGGCAAGGGCAGGAACCTAGAGTGGGGAGCTGATGTAGACTCCAAGAAGGAATATTGTTTATTGGCTTGATCCTCATGCCCTGCCCAATCTGCTTTTGTTTTATAGCCTGAGGATCACCAGGCCAGTTATGGCACTACCCATAGTAAACTGGGCCCTCCCACATCAATATTCAATCAAGAAAATACACCAATCTGGTGGGAGCCATTTTATCAGTTGGGGAGTTCCCTGTTCCATATCTGAAACCTTTCTTGAGTTGATACAACAATAATCAACACAGTGAAATTAACTTGTATTTTTCTCAGGTATTACTGAATGTCACATACTGTTTTGCCTGTTTGAAACACATAAGAAGAAAACAAAAAGGCCCTCACTAGGTCAACACTGCATGGTAAGGGAAGGATTGAGACAAATGCTAGATGACACAACCATCTTCTATAGAGCCATGGAAGGAGCAGATGAGCAAGCTGGTAAGTTCAGTAGGGAGAAGGATCAGTGAGGAATGGGACTGAAGAAAGGAAAGACACATGACTTTAAATAGGGTGACTAGGGCACATGCCCATGAAAGGGGGAGACAATAAGACAACATCACATCTACTATGCTGTGTGGAAGAAGGGTAGGAATGTGTTTCCTCACAGAGAAAACAATGCTGGAATAGGCTGAGACACATCCAGGCACTTGAGGCATAGCAAGGGATGTGGTGTGGTTTTTCCACATGAACAGAAGTTGTTGCTATAGTCATAGTATATTCTACCTCCAACTCACATGTAGCATTATAACCCCAGTGACTCAGATATTACCTTACTTGGAAATAGCCTATGGAAAATATAATTTTCCAAAATGTCATACTGGGATTCATTGGACTCTAATACAATATGCCTCTATATTTGTATCAAGAAGACAGACACTCAAATATTGAGATAGACACACACACCAGGTGCATGCTACCTAAATTCATGCTGCCACTACTAAGTACCTATAGAAGCTGAGAGAGTCCCAGAAGTGTCTGCCCATCAATTTTCAGAGCACATTGGCCCTGACAAGACCTTGGTCCTGGATTTCTGGCCTCTGGAACTATGAAAAATAAATGTTTAACACACTAGGTCAAAAAGCACTAGCTAACTCATACAACAAATCAGCCAGAGAGAGAAGGAGAAAGCCATAGGCCTCAATGGAAGCAGACCCCATTACTGCATCTTGATGTCTCAGAAAATAGACACAATGAAGAAGCTGAACAGAGGTGGAGCCACCAGTGACTGCGAAGTGACAGCATGCTTTTCTAACTAACACAGCTGTCTGTGGGTATTCTAACAGCAGAAGCCCTCTAAGGAGCAGTGAGAATCTCTGAAGAGAGAAAACAAATTCATCAACTTCATTAGGAACACCCACAAACCAGTTGAAGCATAAAAAATAAATCTCTGAATTTAATGTGGCTTATTGTGATGAATGAAGTCTTAAATGGACCAGCAAGATAGTTCCCCAGACAATGATGTTTGCTATGCAAGTCCACGAATATAAGTTCAATTCCTAATAGTGTCAGGTGTAAACAGACTCAACAAAGTTGTCCTCTGATGTCTACCCATGCATAATGGCATACCTGCTCACTCACTCACACACACACACACACACACACACACACACACACACACACACACGTATGCCCACTGCACATACAGCAACACATAATCTAAAAATAAATTCAATAAAATTAAGAATTCACTTCTCTAAAGCAGAATGAAGAGAGTAAGTGGTAAAATACTGGCCTGAGTTTTAAACCTTGTCTACTGATGCTGAATGAAGCTACCTTGAATCTTGAATCTTGAAGGGAATTCAATTCAGAATGCCAAGGGTATGGTGTCAACATCTAATTTATAGTTACTGCCAAAACAACTAATTCTATCAATGTCAACATTTCTAATTTACATGGGAGAGGGTGTTAGGAGACATATCTTTCTACTGCTTCCCATTAGGGCTTCCTTTATGCTCACTCCAAACAGAAGATCCAGTGGGACCTAACCCTAGATTCTCTCCTAAGCAAGCCAAAGAAACAAAACCAACACAGGTGAAGGAGAAGTCCTATTAAAGGTTTTGTTCCTCGAGGGAGTAAAGGGACCATGTTAGTTCAGAAAGACCAGAATGACTGAATACTTTATATAAACCAAACTCTTGCTTTGAAAATTTCTCCCAATATCCACAGCCTGATACCAGAAGCACAGGTACTGAAGGCAAGCCACTTGGGTTAATCCAGCTGAAACCTGTAGATGTGTGAGCACTTAGGTATTCTGTACTTTAATCAATGTAACTGCAAAGTGAGTATAATAATGATGTGTAAAGACGCAATAAGGACTAAATGATTCGATGCCTACAGCAAGCTTAGAACATTTCTGGAACTTTTAAATACTACACAAATATTTCTTCTTTAATTTAAATTTCTTCAGACAATATATTGTAATCACATTTTTTCTTCCATTAATTTCTCTCAGATCCTCCCCATCTCTCTAGATGTTCAATTTCATGTTCCTTCTCTCCACCTCTCAAAAAACATAGATAAATAAATAATAAAAATCAAAAACAAAAAACAATTAAGACATAAATGTATTAATTATGAGCAATATCTACATCTATGTCTATGTCTATATAAATATCATAGCAAAACAAGACAGAATCACATAAAATACACAGTCTATTTTGTGTTGCTCAGTTACTCCTGGGCATGAATCCTGCACTAGAGTGTGAGTTGGTAAACACAGTCACACTCTATTTAAGTGATACTCTTGGGTATTTCGAGCTTTTCGACCCCCCAGAGCTCCCAGGGACTAAATCACCAACCAAAGAGTACACATGGAGCAACCCATGGCTCCAGCCGCATATGTAGCAGATGATGGCCTTGTTGGGCATCAGTGGGAGGAAAGGCCTTTGGTCCTGTGAATACTCTATGCCCCAGTGTAGAGGAATGCCAGAGTGGGGAGTGTGATGGTGGATGGCTGAGCACCTTCATAGAAGCAGGGAGAGGGAGGGTGGGATAGGGGGTTTCCAGAGGGGAAACTTGGAAAGGAAATAACATTTGAAATGCAAATAAATAAAATATCCAAAAAAAGAAAATAAAAAAATATTTAAAAAATTAAAAAAGAAAAGAGAAGAGAGAAGAGAAGAGAAAAGAAAAGAAAAGAAAAGAAAAGAAAAGAAAAGAAAAGAAAAAAGAAAAGAAAAGAAATGTTCCCTCTCCCAGTAGCTACGAAATAACGAACAACTTTTTGGTTCATGTGGTCTCATCTCCTTATTCTTGCAGGGATTTTTGTCTAGTTTGAACTTGTTACACCAATATTTCTTAACACCTCCCCAAACCCCCCGCATGTGTGCACACACACACAAAGCATACATTTTTCTTAGAATATAGGTTAGGATATAGTGACTACTGTGTTGGAGGCATGGCTCTTAGAAGCTCTTAAAATGTGGACTTGTAGAAAGCCATTCATATGCTCATTACAACTTCTCAAATTTCTTAAACCACATATCTAAATAAGCTAAAATAGACTGCCCTTGAATGGAGGCAATTGGTTTTTCCTCCACTTAAATTACCAGAAGTAATAATGTCTACAAGCACAGACCTTGCCTTGGGTCTGCACTGTTGTTATGCTGATACCATCCTAGAGGCCAAGTGGAAAAAAAAAATCAATCCGCTGAATGTGCACTTCTTAGAGCAGCTTTCTGACCACTGCTGAACCCCAGTGGGGAGTGGGCAGCTTGCATTCCCTTGAAGGACATACAATCATCACCATAGACAAGAATGTTACAGAGAAGAGGCTAAGACCACATAAATGCAGTTGTCAAGGAAACCTAGGAATGCTGTACTAATGAAAAATAGCTTAGTACTTGCTCAAATGTTGGGCTGCTGGTACATTTGCTAGTTTTCCAGGTCTGAAGGATAGAGATAGGACTCACCAGTCTTCCTTAACTAGAGAATTCAAGATCCACCAGTAGACAGAACACAACTAGAAAATTCTTAGTAGAATATCTGCCATTTGGGGTAAATGTGACAACAGCATTAATTCCATCCAAAGTTCTTACATAAAACCAATAGCCTTTTTTCCAGAAAGGGGACTGGCTTCAACTGACACTAAAATAATTATTATTTCAATTATTTTCTCCTTCCATCCACTACCTATAATAGGGAGTTTAGAGGAAGATGTTCCAGCTGTAACCAAGCAATGGAAAAGGGTAGAACTTGAGGGGAACGTGATAATTAAAGCTGTTTGTGAATGATAGGTAAATTTAGAAGGTTCAGTAAACATGGACAATTTTGATTAGCAAAGCTGTTCATTCTAATTATCAGAGGATTTGGTTTTTGACCTGCTAAATGATTCATTGCAAGTGTGCCCATTTTATCCTAAATTCCTACTAATTTTCCAATTCCCAGTTGGACCTAGCTGCCTCCAAATGCACATTTCTGTTGGTAGTTTACTGACACTTTGTAAAGATGGCTAATAATTTCATCTGCCTATGAGATTACTGAGAATGAAACCAAATTAGCTACAGCTAGACTTCAGTCTCTTAGAAACCATGGCTATGCAAAAGACCGTAGAGCCACTTTGCTGAGGTGGAAGAGACAGCTTCCTTTATATAAAAATCCATTTTTGGAGAGAAAGGAAAGGAAAAATGTGCAACTACCACAAAAATGAGAAAGGATCAAATGAGCAATAAGTAGGTGCAGCATCAGCAATGCGAACTAGACAAAGAGAATCGCAGAGCATCTTGGGTTCATCATCAGGAGAAACCGAGAGAAGGATGACCCTGAGAAGGTTGCAGGGATACGTCCACGTAAGAGAAATGAGTAATGGTAACAGTGGGTTCTAGTGTTAGTCATTTGAACCAATCATCACTCTCTTGACTCCAGTGCAAAATAACCATTTTTCAGGTCAATATATTTTAACATGGATGACAGGTTGAATGAAAGAAAGGCTGGTGGAGGTGGGAAATCACTTCAACCATAAAAAAGTGATGACTGGAAAAACAAGAAAAGGTCAGCTAAATCTAGTACCATCATCAGGGTCAACATGTTCAATGCTATGTAGGCTTGGCACATGTCCTATGAGAGGTTCCTAAGACAAAGTTTTAGGCAAAAATAATAATATACTCAATTAATTGGTGAAGTATTACAGAAAATCTGAGATGGGTTAAGGAAAGCATTTTGACAAAGGAAAACATGACAAAGTACATGCTATCTGGTAATGCTGGCCATACATCTCATTACCCATCCTTAAATGACAAGGAGTTTCATTGGTTAGCAATTGGTTCACTGTGGAATAAGTGGGAGGAAAGGTGTTGATCTCCAGTGTAAGGCAGTTTCCATCTGCTGCAGGAAATTATCTGTGCGAGAGTGTGGCTCCACATGGAGACCAGTGATCTTAGCACCTAGTAAAAAAGGCCTAGAGATTCATGAATTCAAGTGGGCTGCACGATAAACTCAGCAGATTTATTATGAGGAGTCATTGTCAAGCTTGTTGGTGCAGGCATGTTTTCTCAGATACTCCTCAGACAGAGGCAGGAAGATGACCAGTTTAAAGTTTGAAAAGTTAGATAAACATGGGTGTAAAAATATATAGTATTTTGATTTAAGATTCCTTCATGGATGTACCAAGTATGACATCACTGGGTCATGTACTTTTATGTGTGTACCTGTGGTGTGGTATTTTAAGATTTTTTAAGGCATGTACCAGGAGTGGTCTGACTAGGACCTATGTTTACTCTATTTTTAGTTTTTGAGAAACTCCATGTTAATTCCTGTGCTTCTTCACTGAGAACTGTCTGCTCCAGTCATTTGTCTGTCTACTAATTTGGAGTCTTTTACGTGATAAACAAAATAATTGGGAAAGCAAAGTCATGTTCTTGAAGGTGCTATACTGCAGTGCCTGGTTACAGATGAACAAAGCCCTTACTCTTTGCGTGGTACACCTAGGGCTGTGTTATCAAGGCTCTCCTTAGACTGGAATTCTTTGGTCTTTCAAACATTGGCTACACAAGCCACCTCTACCTTTGTCAGCATTTATTTTTGTTTGTTTGATTCCTAAAGTTTGTTAGACAGCATTTGTGTGCACTCTTTATTCAAATACTGATTCCTGTGCTGGCAGAGATCTGGTTGCAGCCAAGACTTTGGTATCGTCATTATTATGAAGCATTTCCTGACTCAATATTCTGTAAGCACTGTTCTCCATCACCTTCTCACTGGTTAAATAAAGAGCTGAACAGAAAATAGCTGGGCAGGAAAGAAAAGGTGGGACTTTCAGGTCCAGAGAGAGGGTAGTTCTCAGGTGGGTACAGGAGTTACCATCATTCCAAGGATAAAGAAGGTGGTGCTAGGGTGAAAAGAGGAAGATAGATAATGGGTTACATGGCAGAAAGTAGGCCAGGCCAGTATTGTCAGGTTAGAATAGCCCAGAATATGCTTTATAAGCAGTACCTGAAGCTTACAATCAATATAATAAATCTTCATGTCATTACTCAGAGCTGGAGAACGCAAAGAAAATTATACTTTTACACAAGTTCATACTAAAATGGTATTATCACTATTTCAGTTCCTGCATGTGCAATGAAGACTAATCCAAAATGACATTACTAGGATATGCATTATTCAATAGCTGAAGAATCATTACAGTTCTATTAATTTTTTTAAACTTTAGTTCTTATTATTTTACTTATGTAGGTATCTGTGTCTGCCGATAGTATGTGCACATGAGTGCTTGTGCCCAAGGAAGCCAAAGGTGTCTGATCTCTTGGAGCTGAAATTACAGACAGTTGTAAGTCATTCAATGCACGTGCTGAAAACTGAACTCAGGAAGAGCACCAAAGGCGATTATCCACTAAGCCATCTCTGCATCTTCAGTTTTATTAATTCTTTTTTATTATTAATCATTTTATTCATTTACATTTCAAATGATATGCCCTTCCTGGTTACACCTTTAAAAGCCCTCTATCCCATCCCTTCTCACCCCCTCCCCTTTGCCTCTATGAGGATGCTCCTCTACCTGCTCTCCCACTACTGCCTTACTGCTCTAGCATTCCCCTATGCTGGGGCATCAAGTCTCCACAGGACCAAGGGGTTCCCCTTCCACTGATATCAGATGAGGTCATCCTCTGCTACATATGATTCTGGAGCCATGGATCCCTCCATGTATACTTTGATTGGTGTTCTAGTTTCTGGGAACTCTAGGTGGTCTGGTTAGTTGATATTGTTCTTCCTATGGGGTTGCAATCCCCTTCAGATCCTTCAGTCTTGACCAATACAGATACAGATACTCACAGCCAACCATCGGATTAAGCCTGGGGACCCCAATGGAAGAGCTAGGGGAAGGACAGGGGACATTTTATTAATTCTTAATTTCTATTATTATTATACCCACTGAGCATGCTACCAGTGCTCTTTAGCCATCCAAGCCATGTCTTTGGTTGTGTTATGGTCCTCGTTGTGTGAGGAAGAAGAGAACCACTTGATGAGTGCTACATAGGTACAGTTTCTAAGACAGACCTGTCTCCAGAGCTATCTTAACCACAACACATCTGAGTCAGCAGGGTGGTGCCTGAAGAGTGGCTTATGCAAGAACTTACTGGCATACTGGAACTCATTTAAGTTCTTCTGAGTTCAATTTACTTTCTGTAACATCGAGACAAGTAGAACAGTCTCTAATAGCATCTCTCAGAGTCATTGTAAGATTAGGAAAAATAACATTATAGAGCTCTTGGCTAAGTGAAGGCCACATAAATGGTCAGCAAATGGTAGTTAATGGCTAAAGTAATCATCATCATAAATTAGTACAAATGCCAAAAGCCAGATTTGGAAAGATGTTTACCAACTTGGTATAATGCCCTCATACTAAAACCATAATAGCTATAACAATAAAGGGCAAATTCTGTCACTTTCAAAGGAAAGACAATAAGATCAGGCCACATGTTAGAACTGACAGACGAATCACTCAGTGGAGGAACATACAATTACCAAGAGTGTCTACACTTTGTTGCCACTAAATACTACAGAAATCACAGCAAAGATAGAAAATAAGATGAAGCTGCAGATATCCTTGAGCTAATTTTTGTGGGCTATGCAAATGTGATTATCAAGTAGTAGGACATGCTGTGGGCACAAATCTGTTAAACTGCAAGTGTGTTCTAGGGATGAGGACCGGCAAAGTCTCTCTTTGAGAACGTGAAAATGGAGCTGAAAGAAGCTGATGGCGGCTGGTTGTGTGCTTTATCAGAGAAAGAGTGTTTTAGATAGAAGGAACACAGCAGAAATGTGGCATGATTCAGGGACAGTAAGGAGCCAAATTGAGAGAAGACAGAAGACCCCACTGAGGAAGTCACTGGGCAGTGTTAGCAACAGCATGACACGGAGCGATTTCTGCTCCACCCACTCCATAGAGAACAAGTTGTCTATGAGCAAAGGGGTTGGGAGCTGGGAAGGTATCGATGCAAAAACACTGATTTCCCAGGCTAAGATGGAAACAGTAACTATGGGTAAGAATTTGTGAGCTTCTAGAAGGAATTTTAAGTTAGAACCCAGAATGAGGCTAGTGGTTTAAATGGACAACTAAAGACACATGAGTGTGACTTTGGCCTGTAAGTCTCATGAGAAAAAGATGGAAGCAGAAAAATATAGAATTAAAACCTTGCTTGAACAACCTGGCAATAGAAGACACATGTTACTTCTAACTAAACAAGTAATCATCATGGTGTTAATTATCTTGTGGCTAGACACAGTTTGAGCTGATACAGCTTCAATTCATACATTTTGGAAATAAAATGTGGGGAAAAAATGAAATAATGTGGTTGTGGAGTGAGGCAAACAGAAGAAACAGAGATGTCTTCATGGGCAGTGTTGTATCACGTCTTGTTTCTTGTATACCTCTGGTAAATTTTAATGTGGAAATTAGACTTCTCTCCCACAAAATGAATACTAAAGGTTTTCGTAGAGACAAATGGAAAATCTCAAAAGGATATTTTCTTAGAACTGGGAGAAATTATAGCGAGTACCCATGTCAAAGTCTACATTATAAAAAGGAAGTGAAGACCAGCATGGAGAACCAAACATCTGGTCACTCAGTGGCATGAGAACCAAACATCTGGCACTCAGTGAAGGGAGGCCCAGTGCACAGACAGCTTGAGTCACGCCCGAAGCCTCAGTCTCCTCAAAAGTTTTCTTCTTTCTGCTTAAAATGTAAGACTTTTCTTTTTTCTCTCAACAGGCCAGGCTATAGAAACAGTGAGAACCAAGAACAGAATTTAGCATTCATCAGACATCTGCCAATCATACATGATTCTATCACATCTTTGGCAAGCATGTAGATGAAGTCTTTGACTTCACTCTATGGCAACTAGAGTGAGCCATCTGTACCTCTCCTGAGTTTCATGTTCCTATAGGCGGTGAACTTCCCAATATGCAAAACCACATTGTGTTCAGCATCCAGCAGACCGAGCTCACTGTGTACTCAAAGCAGATGTGAAGAAACAATCATTTGCTTACTGCTGCAAGGGAATTCAAATCTCTTGGATAATTTGAAACAGTCCACATGACTGGTTTGAATGCTTTAAAACGTAATAGCCACTCTCTGGGTAGGTGTTAAGTAACCTACCAAACTCTGAGATTAAATTAGCTTTGTAAGCAAGAATCTATACCACTTTAAAGTGCCCCAAATCCTTTCATAAAATGAGCAGCATTAATTCTCACATGATCATGCCCCTTTAGCCACAGAAAGTGAAATAGCATTTCAAGAAAACGAGTTATTGACAGAGTTGAAAAAAATGTTTCAATTGCTTTTCATTAGTAACTTAAATTTTAAGTGCAGGTGTAGGTATATGTTTATGTGTGTATATGTGTGTGTGTATGCATGCATGCAAGGACATGCGCATGCATCCATGTATGTGTGTGTGTGTGTGTGTGTGTGTGTGTGTGTGTGTGTGTGTGTGCGTGCGCACAGGAACATGCACTCAATAGTCCTAACCCCCTTTATTTACAACTCATTTGCTTACTTCAGAGCTCAAAAGCCTGAATGAAAACCAGTTTTTCTCCCATCAGACCTTCAGGTTCTCTTTGTGAACAGGGAAAATTTGAAAGGTACCTTTGGGTCAAAAAGTACAGAAGACATAATTTCTCCCAATCCCTGCTTTCTCTCAGAGTTCTTCCAAAAGGAAAAATTCAGGTTTCTAGTCTATATTCTTTTGACCCATCTGAGGACTACAGTACAAATTAGGAAAAATGAATCTCTCTTCAGGACTGTTATCACTGAAGATAGGAAACCACTAAGGTTGGTCAGGAAGCCTCTTTTGACATCCTCTGCTGCATGGACTTCACTTGTCCTTTCAGTTGGTCTCTTCCAGATTTGGACAGGCTTCATTCTTTCTAAATGGCTTTCTCCATTTTATTGAAAACAGATATTTTCCTCACATAATATATCCTGATTATATTTTCTCCTCCCTCTACTTCTCTTAGTTCTACCCCTCTTCCCCTTGAATGCCAACCCATTCCCCTTCTCTCTCTCATTTTAGAAAAACACAAAAACACACAAAGAAACAAACAAAACACAGGCTTCTATAAGATAATAATAAAATATAATATAAAAAACAAAGCACAAACACATTAATATAGGACAAAAGAAACAAGCCTGGGAGAAGGCACAAGAATCAAAAACCTGTTTGTTCACATATTCAGAAATCCTATAAAAATACTAATCTAGAGGCCATAATATATACTCAGATACCTTGTGCAGAGGTGTCTAGGGCCTGTGCATGCTTCCTCAGTCTCTGTAAGTTTGTATTAGCACTAATCAAGTCAATTTAGTGGATTATGTGTTCTTGACAGTCTCCCTCCCCTCATGCTCTTACACTCTTTCTGCCTCTTCTTCTGTAGGGCTCCAGAATTCAAAGAGGAGGGATTTGATGAAGACATGCTGTTTAGGGCTGGGTGTTTCAAGGTTTCTCACCCTACATAAAGTAGCTCTAGGTCTCTATATTTGTTCCCATTTGCTGCAGGAAGAAGCTTCTCTGATGATGACTGAACAAGACACTGATCTCTGAGCACAGCAGAATGTCATTGAGGGATCATGTTTTAATAAAAACATCATGATTGGTTTCACCCTAGGTCCCAAAGCTATCTAGTGTGTCATGTTCTTGGTCATTCAAGCAGTGGTGGGCATGGGTCCTATCTTAAGGTCGAGTGGGCCTTAAGTCAAATCACATATTAGTTGGTTATTTCTACAGCTTCTGTGCCACAATTGCCATAGCATGTCTTGCAGTCAGGACACCATTACAAATCAAAGAAGTTTTAGCTGGGTTGGTATTACCAAGGCTATAGGCTGCTCTCTGCAAACTGATGATAAAGCCCTACTGGTGAAATCAACACCTACATGACTCATTGAACACGGGGAAGTCAAGTTAGTGCCTACATAGAGACTTGACCCCTCTGTGCTAAGATCTTTGGTACACTAAGATAGTCTGTGTGCTACCAAAGGAGGACAAAAAAACACCAACCTAGTCTAAAAACCTTTCTAACCTGTGATAACAAAGGCTAGAGTATCTATTTATCATGTATGCCCTGGGGCATCCAGAAGTGTATAAGTATTTAATAGGTAATAGCATGCTGAGAATAAAATGATACTCTTTCTATTATTTCCCCCTAATTTGGGCATATGTTTGAGACATAGCCTTATATGTTGTCCAGGATAGTCTAGACATTAACTTCCTCCTACTCACTGTCAGAAGTACTGGAATTTTAGGTGGTCTTTACCACATCTAGGTATTTTCAACAGCTCAAAGCTTTGAAAATATATGTCCAGATAGAATTAGACTATTAATGACTAGAATGATGAGGGAAACACAAACTTATTCTTCATTAATATCCAGATATTTTCTGAACAAATTAAATCATCTATATATTTTCCTATACACTGAAGATCAGCAATAGGAAAACTAATATCTGAAACTTTATTGTATATCTTTCTCTAGTAACTAAAGAATAAGGTATTGATTATAAATAAACAGGAATATTTTTCTGCTTATTAACTCTACTTTCTGTTGATTAACTTTACACATAACTCCTTTCTTGCAATATTTATCAGAACAATAAACAATATTCTTAAGTTGAATTAGAATTTTAGAAAATTAATTTCTGCAGTATGTGGCAATTGACATTTTCAACTGTATTATTATCAGATAATCAACTGGAAGCTGCATTTACTACAGATTTCTTAGCTCAACCATCAATAATTTCTTATCTTAAAAGAACTGCAAGTTGGTATTAAACACATTGAACATCTTGAATTTCCTGTTTTAAAAATAATGGAGCTTTGGTGATGAATAGTCGCTCTATTTTCTCCTGTTAGATGAAATAAGCCATCATATTTGAAACATCTGTCATATCCTTACTATACACAGCTTGTCATATTCCTGGAAATATAAACAATCATTTATGAATTAAATAAGGCAAATGGGCTCCATTGGATTTATTTTTCACTGGTATGATCTAGGTTGTTATTTTTGCATATTGATATGGAAACTACCTTACAAAGTTCTATCCATGCAAGGTCTATTTCCAAGTGTCTCAAAATATTTCATAAATATTTTGTATCATCCTAAAATGATTAAGGGAAAAACATAATTTATTTCCATAGACATGATGTTGATATTACTCAACCACCACTGTTTCAATAATCTAGACCTTGTTTTCAGCCCTGTTAATGCTCTGATCCTTTAATAGAATGCCTCCTGTTTTGGTGAGCCCCAACTATAAAGTTATTTTTGTTGCTACATCATAGCTCTAACTTTGCTACTGTATTGAATCATAATCTAAATATCTGTGTTTCCTGATGGTGTTAGGTGAGTCCTCTGAAAGGGTTGTTAGACCCCAAAGGAGGTCATGACCCACAGGTATAGAAACACTGATTTAGACTGTTTCTGGCTTCAAAAAGACATGTTGTTCAAATAACATGATTTCCGATTTCAACAACCAACTCACGATTTCAAGTTTTTCTCTTCCTCCTCTGCTTAGCTTTATGATATTTGCCATTCGAATGTCTGTCAAATTAGCTGTCATAACTTCCCGCCTCCTTCCTGTAATACTTTTGACTACATTCAGTATTTATTTCACATTTTATCTTCATTCTTTAAATAATTCATTCAAAGTAATGGGTCTCACCCTTGGATGATTTTACTCCCTAGGTAAATGATTTTACTTTCATTAGGAAAGTTTGAAGATACTTTTTGTCACATAAGTTATATACTGTTATATATGGAGAATATAGAATAGAGATGTCTGTGTCTGTCACAACTCATAATGTGTGTTTCATAGCCTTTGGGAATTTTTCCACAGGGCTCTCTTTCTTGATACAGTTCCCAATTCTTTGCAACATAACTCAAATTAATTGTCCTTTGTTTGTGCTCCCAAATTACAAGAAAGCCCACCCTTGTCAAAAAATCAGTGGAGGGTTATCAGACTATCTTTGTTCCCATTCTCCCTACATAAATGCAAATACTCTGATTGTTTACAGAATTATGTAATGAATGCACATTTTTTGAAATAACTTAGTGTGGTAAATATTGATTACTTCTATTTATCCAGGATCAGAACTTTACTAGCATTAAGATACTATTTTTTTTCTAAAATTTTCTGAAAAGAAGCCTTTCTGTCCTCAAACAATAGCATGCATGCAGAACTATTCTTGCTACATTGAACTATATCTTTAAATCCTTGTAAAGACCATAATGAAATAAATTGAGGTTGGATTTTCAAATTCTTTGTCAGTTACATACAGAAAAGACATGTACACATAATTACTTTCTTTCATATATGAATAAACGAGTGAGCAATGGATCAGTGAATGCATATGGATACTGTATATACTATAATATTCTAACCTCTCATGGGATGTCTTTTTATTGAACATATATCGTATGAACATGTTAGAAAATACTCCTGGTATATTACTATTTGTCCTTCCATATATATACTTATCACAGATACTTGAGAGACTTAGAATTAACTAGTGCAAAGGCTGCTTAATATATCTGTGATAACAGCATAGTTTTAGATGCATTGAATAACATCTTGATTATATATGTATATGTATATGCATATGTATATGTATATACTAAAGCATGCTAATAGGCCACTTAGCTTTCATTAAAGAGGTTATAGCTCTCTTTCTCATCCCCAGTATTTCTTTGAGTTGTTTTAATTAAGAGTCAAGAACGTAACTCAGTGATAGAGCAAACTTGCCACTTGTACAGAACTTTGCATTCGATCTCTGGCATAAAGAAATAAAATAATAGAATAAAGATGTTTATAAAGATAATTTATTATAAGGTTTACATCAATTATTTTGTTCAAGAATATGAATTTTAACAAGGAAGTAAAACGAATAACCTTACCTAGTACCAGGTTTTTTTTTTTAAATCCCTTCAGGGCACCTCTTCTCTCTCTGTTTGAAAACAGAGTACTAAAGCTGAAGCTATTGCTTGGAACATCAGCTTGGCTATAACAGACAGCTTCAGGGGTCAGTATAGCCCTACTGTCATATAAATTACACCATTATAAACAGTGGGACCCAACACCAGATGAGGTTTCGTAACTAAACATGGAGGTTGTAAAAAATGTTGGTAACAGTGAAAGGTTACTGAATGTTCAATTACCTAAGCAGAACTAACAATTAAACAATGAAGGAATGGTGCTCCTGGGAGTGCTAGCCTACGTTGCTCAGTGTGGCCTCACTTCAGCCACATCACTGAATATAACCTGAGAATTCTGCACTGTGTGCAAGTCATCAGACTGCGATTGAAGTGATGTATCCTGGGGTACTGAAAGCCTAGGCTCATATTTGAGATTCTTGGACATTCAGAACTACAGTGTTTCTACTGCACACACAGAATTTATTGCTCTTAGAGAAATACAATGCTTTAATTGAAAAAAAGATACTTTGTAACGTTTTCCTGCCTCACTAGCCAACATGTGGGAATAAAGCTACTGTAAGTTTTAATTGTATTGTTAGACTTTTTAACTTACTTTAAAAACTGGCTTTTAAGTTGCTACCTGACTCACATGAAATTTTTAAGTGAACTTAAGGAAATAAAGATAGAAGAGAATTTCCAGCAATTTCTGAAGTACTCTTAAGTACTTCTCCCATTTGGGGCTATGTATTTATGTGCAATTTCATCCTCAGGAATGACAGGTGTTAAATCAAAGCATCAAAAAATTCTGAAAACTGTTGAAAGCACTTTTTCTGCAGTATCAAATATTCAGTCTGGATTTAATTTGCTGTGTAAACACAAATAAACAACATGCATTTTATTGGTATAAAATTTTCTTACCTATCTAATAAATATTAAAATCATACACATCCTGGAAGGTTTTTTTTTTTAAAGTAAGTTTCTTCATTACTTAATGTCAGTGAATGTTTCCTTTTTAAATTCAATTTTATATGCTTAAAAACACAGATACCATTAAAATGTCTTCTGCTAAAAACAAGGGTCAAAGACAAAACTTAGTGAAGTTAAAAAACCTTAGTATATAAGATACAGCTTCTACAGCTACTTCCATCTATTCAGTTCTATTAACATGATCACGTGGGACTACAGAAGACAGAGCAGACAAAAACAACAGCAGAAATTAGCAATGGAACATTATTTCTTCTGGCTGTCTCCATTAGAGCAGAGAGACCATCCACTGACCATTCAAGTCTATATTTAACAATGCGTAGAATCAATCATTCTGTTTGTGCACATGTATCTGTGTTGTGTACATATGGTCACAGGAGTTCAAGTGGCAAGGAAGGCCACTGAATCTCTTGAGACATCTGACATGGATGCTGGGAATCAAACTCAAACCCTCTGTATAAGATTTATGCACTCTTATTCCTTATATCATCTCTCCAACCCAATTCTATAATTTTAAAAGCAAATAAAAACTGAGAATTTTGCTTCCAAACATTGGTAAACTATTACAATAGCCTATTTGATATTCTAAAATTAAATTCTTTCTAAAACTAGAATTAACACAGTAAAGGAACATTAATATATTTCCTCTTTTGATGGTTTTGGTTTTTATTATTTTTTTGTTTTTTAACCTACCACATTTTCCAAACTTTATGTTAACTCTAGATAAAGCATGCATAGATATACAACAATCTCACTGGGTATTTTTGTTGTTGTTTAGTCAAAGATTACCTATGTTTAAAAAAAGAAAAGATACACTAAAGTATTTAGAAAACTTAAAATACTACTGTGATGAACTTTAAGGTTAGCTCAATATCAGTTCATGCAAAGTAGTTGGGCATGTTTGTGTACTTTGCACATATCCTAGTTGTTTTCATGTCTATTACAATGTCAGCATTGTTTATGTTGAAAGTGCATTACCTCAATATGTCTTCACTGGTTTGAGTATTCTTCTTTAAATTATCATTCTATGCATAATACATTTGAGTTGTGGACCTTTCCAGTGCTCTCCGTATATACTGCACAGTGGTTTATTTGTTTGTTTTTGTTTTTGTTTGTTTTTTATTTTAATTTGAAAATGCTTTTTCCCCCTATGAGGACTATCGTTGCTAATTAGCAATGAACAAATTATGGTAGATGAATTGTTTTTCAACTTTTAATATTTTTATTTCTGAACATTTAAATCTTCTCACAGATACTATTATTTATTTTGGTTTAGAATAATTTCTCTGTGTCAAAATATACTCCAGTTTTTATAAAACGCAACAACAATTTGTCCTTATGATTATTTTAGAAGTTCAGCTGAATATAAACATGTCAAAATACATAATTGTATTCAATTAATAAATGGAGCACTGGCAATCTATTCCTCCCATAACCGCAGACACTTCGAAGTACAATTATAAAATTCCAAATTAGCTCTCTGATAGCAGCTGAGCGCTCCTTGTTTAGTTTCCTGTGTGCTTTGGTAAGGCCCCATCTTAGTATGTTCTTGTTTTCAAGGACTGTCTGGAGAGATTGTAGTCTGTTACATATTCAAAATCTTAATGACTTTTCTTCCCATTTTATTATTTAGTTCTGAATTCATTTTGAAGTGATGATTTTTTAAGAAATGCTTTATCATGTGTATGTGTTTCTATGTCTGTGTGTGTCTCTACATGTTTCTGTATGTAAGTCACATGCGTTTGGAGGTGTCTATGAAAACCAGAAGAGGCCATTTTATCACCTAGAGCTAGAATAACAAGCAGTTGAGAGTCACTGGGTCCATGCTGGGAACTGAACTTCATTCTTCTGAAAGAACAGCAAGCATTCTTAACCAATGAGACATCTCTGCATCCTTAAGTGGTGGTTGGTTTTGTTTGGTCTTTGTTATTTTTGTAGCAAATTTGAATTTTCTGGCTGTTGAGTGAGTAGTGGTATGTCTATCATTCCTATGATAGGTGAAAAATATAAACAATCATTTTCTAGTTACATATTTATCATCAATTTTTAAAAGAACTTTTCGATCTCGCATTTCATGAAGCATTCACTTTCCTCCATCATTGTAAAATAAAGCATTTAAACCAACATCTAAAAGGCTCCCCAAAAAGGGGCCACGTGCTACACCCTCAAATCACAAGATTACAGCACAGTCTAGACTGAGCTCTACAGGGTGAGACTGCCCTCATGCTATTTTCTTTAAAGAAGGGATGGACTTTAAAAAAAGGCTGGGAATGCAGATAGGTTGGCTGTTGTCCTTCACATTCAAGTATGTTAAAATGAGAAACATTTTAAAGGTGGTCCTTGCACAGTCCTGCTCTAGACAAGCGGAAACAGCAAGCAAAATTGAAGTATATTAAATCCACCTCAGCACATTTTGTTAACTGCATTGTAACAGTTTATCCTTAAAGGCTAGAAAGGTTTCATAAATGCTAAACAAGAAAGGATGCTGGGAAAACAGGCAATAAGACAGGACTAAGCCAATCAAGGGTGGACACAGGGTCACTCTCCTAAGGAGGCCCTTTGCACTCTGTTCTAACTCAGAGGGGACCTTGTTTTTACCCAAGTCTCCTGACTCACTAATTTGGCACAGAAAACATGTTTACAACGTTAACATTGCTGTTTTTGTCGTTTAAGTTAGTGACGAATCTGGCAAAAAGTGAACTGACCTTTTATCTTGTTACGTTAGTGTTCATTGTTTTGAGAATAAAATGGAATTTGATTAGTAGTTTTCAGAGAAATAGAAATTGTTGTCCAACAGTTTTGATCTAAAACATGAAAATTTAGATTACGTTTTTCTCTTGAGTTAATAATAAGAGCAAAACATTTGAAGAGAAAAACCAAATAGAATTTAATAAAATTCTTGTTTTGATGTGCTACAATTAAGATATTGTGTGCGTTTTCTGTCTTGGATGGATTTTGATTTGATGGATGGTATCCATCTGGATAGCTCTTGAATTGCCTAAGAAATCAGTGAACTAAGGTGTAAGACCTGGATTAGTAAAATAAAATTAAAAATTAAAAACTCTATTAAGGATCTAAGCAGAGTTTTGCCATGTACCAGCTGTTAGTGTTACATAAAAACACTTTTTCAAATATTTAAGTTTATGTTTATATTCTAGGTATTTAAGTGAACACTCACTATGGTAATTTAGGATTATTAAGCTATAATGCCGGCACCTGCAGCATTGACACATCACCATACTTGGGCTCAGGAGCTTGAGAGATAAGTAGCATATGACACAAAATTAACCTGCCCTTCCCGAAAATAAAAACACTGTATGGATTTTGAACATTGGTAATAATTTAAAAGAAACAAAATTAAAAATGAATGAAATAAACGTGTTAGGATAAAGTGTTCTTAGCTAATGAATACCAAATTAGGCATACGAATACCTAATGTAATTTTTATAATATTTATTGATTCCCTGAAAATTTCATACATTTATACATTGTATTTTGGTCACATACCCAGCTCTTTTTGGCCCTCATCCTTGTCCTTCTGAGTGTCTGTCCTTTGTTGTTATTATTGATATTTTCCATGTAATAATTGTTAATATATTCTCTTACATCTTCAAAAATATTTTGCTGACATTGTGTCACACCTAAGAGTAAAATTAATCCAAGGTCAGAACTTCACCAATGACATCTTGCTGCACAAATGGCAGGTAATGTTCATCTCCACATTTGGAGAAACTTGCAGCCAAAAGTACCATTTTAAAATTACCACAGCCCCATTTCAGCCATTACTGACAGCCTATTTGCTGGAATTTCTCTTGTACAAAACCATTCATCTTTAATCAGTTGTTATCTCTGGAATCTGGATAGAACTGGGTTCTAAGGGGAAGTGTAGAATAAATGCCCTCCCCTATTTACTAAGATTAGGAATTCATTGAATGAGATGTTCTGTTCTTTAGTTTCATGGTGAAAAGTTGTATCAAGATATAAAGTGGCAATTTATAATTTGACAGTTTAGAGAAGCCCCATTTTTCTGTAAACTTGCTTGTTCTTAGCTGTGGCACCACCTCAGGAAACTAGCTGAGTAACGCTTGCTTTCTTGGGCAGATGGGGATGTTCAGGCAGTGCCAGCTTGAAGTCTGGTCTGTTTCTTTCTAGCAGGCCTGACAATCCTCTTTTCTATCCCTACCCTCTGATATCACAATGCATGTCTTATTTCTAGAGATCTCTAAGGTGTAGCTAATTTGCATCAAATGTGATGGCATACTTAATAGGATTCAACATTTTGGCAGAAAGCTTTAAATGTAGTAAAATTATAGTGAAACATAAACATGTAAAAACACCAGTAAGAGGTGGCTTTTAGTAGTGGTTGTGATTATTTGAGTGTGATTACTTGTTATTGTTATTAGGGAATGTTTGTTGTCCTCAAAACTATATGATAATTATGACACTAATTCTATTCATGTAAAATTTTGCCTTATTTCTGTAATATTATAATAACACATAACTTAGAATCATAGTCCATAAACATTAGAATCTGTACACATTCTTTCCTGGCACAGAGTAAGGGACAGAGTCATTTTTATTTATGTGCATGTGTGCAGGTGTGTTTGTGGTACTTGTAGAAGCCAGTAGAGGGAATTGGATGTGCTAGAGCTGGAGAGACAGGCAGTTGTGAGCCACTTGACCTGGGTACTGGGAAATGAACTTGGGTTCTATGGAAAAGCAGCAAGAGATGTTAATTGCTGATCCTTCTGTCCAGTGCCAGACTGCCATCCTTTTTCTAACTGGCAGTTTTGCTATCTCTCCATCTTTTCTTGGGCCACAGACAATGAAGAGTCATCTGCAGTTGGCTTATATGAGCACAATGATTCTGGCACAAGCAAGTTTACCTTGCTTGAAGGACAACTCTTCCACCACCTCCAGCTCGACCTGTTTAGGGCTTCAGTGCACTTCCTCTGAGAAGCCATTTCTGACACTGATCTTTTTTTTTAATTAGATATATTCTTTATTTACATATCAAATATCATCCCCTTTATCAGTTTCCCCATGAAAATCCCCTAACCCATCCACCCTCACTCTACTCACTAATCAATCTTCTCCCGCTTCCCTGTCCTGGCATTCCCCTATACTGCAGCATCTAGCTTTCTCCGGACCAAGGGCCTCTCCTCCCTTTGATGGCCAACAAGGCGACCCTTTGCTGCATATGCATCTGGAGCCATAGGTCCCTTCACATGTAGTCCTTGGTTGACAGTTTAGTCCCTGGGAGCTCTGGGAGTACTGGGTTGCTCATATAGTTGTTCCTCCTATGGCGCTGCAAACCTCTTCAGCTCCTTGGGTCCTTTCTCTAGCTCCTCAATTGGGGACCCTGTGCTCAGTTCAATGGATGGCTGAGAGTGTTCCCCTCTATATTTGTCATGCACTAGCAGAGCCTCCCAGGTGACAACTATATCAGGCTCTGGTCAGCAAGCACTTGTTGGCATTCAAAACAGTGTCTGGGTTTTTGAATACTGCGTTTTTCTGGAATTCTGCACTGAAACTATCTGGTCCTGTGCTTTTTCTGGTTTGAACACTTTCAATGCCCACTTCTATTTCTTTAGGGGTTATGGGACTGTTTAGATGGTCTATCTGATCCTGATTTAACTTTGGTATTTGGTATCTGTCTAGAAAATTGTCCATTTCATACAGATTTGTTAAGTATTTCATCCAGTTGTGTTAAGTATAGGCTTTTGTAGTAGGATCTAATGATTTTTTGAATTTCCTCAGTTTCTGTTGTTATATCTCCCTTTTCATTTCCGATTTGGTTAATTTTGATACTGTCTCTATGCCCTATGGTTAGTCTGGCTAAGAATTTATCTATCTTATTGATTTTCTCGAAGAGCCAGCTCCTGGTTTTGTTGATTCTTTGGATAGTTCTTTTTGTTTCTACGTAGTTGACTTCAGCCCTGAGTTTGATGAATTCCTGCCTTCTACTCCTCTTAGGTATATTAACTCCTTTCTGTTCTAAAGCTTTCAGGTGTGCTGTTAAACTGCTAGTGTGTACTCTCTCCAACTTCTATTTGGAGGCACTCAGAGCTATGAGTTTCCCTGTTAGCACTGCTTTCATTGTGTCCCATGAATTTGGGTATGTTGCGCCTTCATTTTCATTAAATTCTAAAATGTCTTTGATTTCTTTCCTTATTTTCTCCTTGACCAAGATATCATTGCGTAGAGCATGGTTCAGCTTCCATGGGCTTTCAGTTGTTTTTGTTGCTATTGAAGACCACCCTTAGTCTGTAGTGATCTGATAGGAAGCATGGGATAATTTCAATCTTCTTATATCTGTTGAGGGTTTTTTTTTTTGGTGTGGCCAATTATATGGTCAGTTTTGGAGATGGTACCATGAGTGTCTGAGAAGTTATATTCTTTTGGTTTAGGGCAAAATGTTCTATAGATATCTGTTAAATTCATTTGTTCCATAACTTCTGTTAGTTTCACTGTGTCTCTGTTTAGTTTGTTTCCCTGATTGATGATAGTGGGGTGTTTCAGACACCAACAACTATTGCATGAGGTGTAATGTATGCTTTGAGCTTTAGTAAAGTTTCTTTTATAAATATGGATGCCCTCACGTTTGGAGCAAAGATGATCAGAATTGAGAGTTCTTCTTGGTAGGTATTTCCTTTGAGAGTATGAAGTGTCCTTCTGTGTCTTCTTTGATGACTTTTAGTTAAAAAATCAATTTTATCTGATATTAGAATGGCTACTCCAGCCTGTTTCCCTGGTACCATTTGCTTGGAAAATTGTTTTCAGTCTTTTGCTCTGAGGAACTGTTTGTGTTTGTCACTGAGGTGTTTGCTGTATGCAACAAAATGCTGGTTCCTGTTTATGTATCCAGTCTCTTAATCTATGTCTTTTAATTGGGGAATTGAGTTCATTGATGTTGAGATATTAAGGAATAGTGATTGTTGCTTCCTGTCATTTTTGATGTTATTCTTATGATTGTGTAGTTATCTTCTTTTGGGTTTGTTGAAAGATTACTTTCGTGCTTTTCAAGGGTGTAGTTTCCCTCCTTGTGTTGGTGTTTTCCATCTATTATCCTTTGTAGGGCTGGATTTGTGGAATGATATTGTGTAAATTTGGTTTAATCATGGAATATCTTGGTTTCTCCATCTATGGTGATTGAAAGTTTTCCTGGGTATAGTAGTCTGGGCTGCCATTTGCATTCTCTTAGGGTCTGTATGAGATCTGCCTAGAATCTTCTAGCTCTCATGGTCTCTGGTGAGAAGTCTGGTGCAATTCTGATAGGTCTGCCTTTATATGTTAATTTACCTTTTTCTCTTGCTGCTTGTAATATTCTTTCTTTGTTTAATGTCTTTGCTGTTTTTATTATTATATGACAGGAGAAATTTCTGTTCTGGTCCCATCTGTTTGGAGTTCTGAAGGCTTATTGTATGTTCATGGGCATCTCTTTCGTTAGGTTAAGAACGTTTTCTTCTATAATTTTGTTGAGGATATTTACAGGCCTGTTAAGTTGTAGATCTTCTTCACTGTCTTCTATACTTTTAATCCTTAGTTTTGGTCTTCTTATTGTGTCTTGGATTTCCTGGATGTTTTAGGTTACATGATTTTTGCATTTTGCATTTTCATTGACTGTCCAGTCAATGTTTTCTATGGTATCTTCAGCACCTGAAATTCTATCTATTGTATTCCATTGTTGATGCTTGCATCGATGAATCCTTATTTCTTTCCAAGGTTTTCTATCTCTAGAGTTTTCTCCCTTTTTGATTTATGTGTTGTTTCTACCTCCATTTTTAGATACTGGATGGTTTTGTTCAGTTCCTTTGCTTGTTTGTTTTTGTTTTCCTGTAATTATTTAAAGGATTTTTGTGTTTCTCCTTCAAGGGCTTCTACCTGCTGATCTATATTCTCCTGTATTTCTTTAAGTGATTTGTGTGTTTCCTCTTTTAGGGCTTTTACCTGTTGACTTATGTTCTCCTGTATTTCTTTAAGGGAGTTATTTATGCCCTTCTTGATGTTCCTCTATCACCATCATGAGATGTCATTTTAAAACTAGATCTTGCTTTTCCAGTGTGTTGGGGTATCCAGGACTTGCTGTTGTGGTAGAACTTGGTTCAGATGGTATATTGTTTCCTTGGTTTTTTTTTTTTTTTTTTTTTTTTGGTAATGTTCTTGTGTTTATCTTTTGCCATCTGGTTATCTCTGGTGTTAGCTGGTCTTACTGTTTCTGATTGTGGCTTATCTGTCCTGCAAGCCTCTGTATCTGTGCTTCTGGGAGTCCTGTCCTCTCTGTGTGCACAGGTATGTAGGTTCTCCTGGGAGACCAGTTCTCTTATGGTGGTATTTGTGTCTGTAATTCTGTGGCCCAGGATCAGCTCTGGATGTGGATGGAAATTGGAAGACTCCTATCCCAGGCTGCTCCTTGTCTCTTGTGTCCTTAGGGTTTCAGGATCATTCCTCTGAGCAGCAGGAGTGGTTCTGCCTGTGCTGTCTGGCTTCTCTGTGTTCCTGGGTGGTCAGCTATTTGCCTGTGCCACCAGGATATGGCACTCTATAGCAGAGGATGATACCAAGCCCAACACTGGCTGCAACTACACATAAACTTTTCTCGTAGTTCAGCAATAGACCATCACTGTTCACTTAATCAATACTGCATGTCAAGTGCTCTGAAGGGTAGAACTGCTATTTGCTCCTTACCAGTCACTATGATTACAACTGTGTAAGGCAATGGAAATATTCCATAGTTGTTTATTGCATGTAATTGAATAAAATCTACTGAGCATTAGAACCACCACAGTAGTCCTTGCTTCAGTCTTTCTAAAATCCCTCCCAATGTGTTGCCAAAAAACACTTACATACCACCCTCAACATGTGAAACCCACTCAAAAGCCTTCCTGTAGCACTCATCACCTCTATAGCCTCTATAGTTTACTCTATAGCCACATCTTTAGTGGCAAGTACTATAACGAGTTTTAAAAGAACAAACATTTCTTTCCTCAAGCAGTTTTAAATACAGTCTTGAAAGTAAAACAATATGAGTAAGATACAGATAATCAATATGTAAAACTTCATACAATATGAGTTAACTTTATTTATAAGTGCTCAACATATATTTGCATAGGTGATCTCACAAAAAATAAGTGAATATAAAACATCCATGAAGATGTTATGTAACTTGTCTGAGAGAATCAAGCTGGGTTTGAATCTGGGCATCCTGACTCTAAAACTCCATGTTTTGAATTGCCTGGTTGTATGTCTCTAAGAATAGGAAACATAATGAGACTCACTATGTAACTATCAAGATCAGCAACTAAATGATTGAACAGGTATTTATGACTTTAAATATAATTAATTTAATTTAATTTATATATGTGTGTGTTTTGCATGCATGTCTGTATGTCTAGTAACTATGGAGGCCTGAAAATAGGGTTAGATCCCTTGAAACTAGAGTTATAGTTATGAGCCACCGGGTGTGTGCTAGGAACTGACCCGGGTCCTCCCTTATTCCTAAGTACTGAGCCTTCTGCCCAACTCTCGCATGGAGATAACAATGACTGCTTGCCAGGTAGATTTGGGGAAAAATTGACAAAAGAGGTGTAAGTAGATTGGGATTGGGATTGGCATTTTAAGATATATTACTTTGGCAAATCAGAATGGGGGACAGCCTTATAAAAGAGAGAGCAACATTTGAGACATCAAAGATAAGCAAGAACGGCTATGTTCTCCATAAGACAATGCTGGAGAGCTAAGAAGGCTACGTGGGGCCTGAGATTACTAGCTAAAGTCAGTAGTTCTGTATATTTTTAGCTAGGCATGAAGTCACAAGGCAAATGGCCAAAGAGAAATGAATGATCATTTACTTCAGAATAACAATGGGACTTTAACTTGTAAAACAAACATTGATGGGATGTTAGGGAACCTGTTAGAAACCTAGTAGGAACATTTGGACAAAAGTGAGGGGTTTGCTACCTATCCACCATTTTTATAAATCTAAAATTAAAAAAAAAAAATGGATGAACTGCTTTGAAGTAAAGGCTCGAGGCTGTCTCATATGCTTGACTGAGCTTGGCCAATTTGTGTCCTGTCTCTATTGAATTCTCCAATGAATGATCATCCTCTCCTCATATGCCACAAAAGAAGAATACCTCATCACAACACTCCAGTATGCAGTGCCACATTCAGACCACAGATAAAGGAAGGAATGGATAAGTAAAGTCATAAAGAAGACTTTTTAGGACTCGCTAGGCAATGAGATATGAGAGGTTCTCAGTTTGATGTGAAGACAAAACAAGGCCTGAGCCTCTCTGATTTTTATAGCCTGTAATCATGAATACCCTGAGAGAGAGAAAATGGGAGGCTAGAAAGCAAATACCATGGCAGGCAGGTTCAGAGATGGCTCAGTGCTGAAGAGCTCTGGCTGTGCTTCCAGGGTATGGACTGGGATAAATTTCCAGCACCCATATGGCAACATATAACTGCTTGTAACTCCAGTTCCAGAAGTTCAGTTTCCCTATTCTGTCCTCCAAATGTACTAGACATGTGAGTAATGCACAGACATACATACAGGCAAAATATCTGTGTGTGTGTGTGTGTGTGTGTGTGTGTGTGTGTGTGTGTGGTTTGAATATGCTTGGTCCATGAAAAGTGGCACTATTAGGAGGTGTGCCATTATTAAAGTAGGTATGGCCTTGTTATAGTAAATATGTTACTGTAGGTACAGGCTTTGGAGTTCTCCTCCAATGGTCAGGCTTCATCTACTACAGAAGAAAGATTTATCATAGCTGCCTGAAAATGCGAGTCTCTCCTGGCTGCTTTCAGACCAAGATGCAGAACTCTCAGCTCCTTATCCAGCACCATGTGTGCCTATGTATTGCCATGCTTCCTCTTATGATAATAATAGACTAAACCTTTGAAGCTGCAAGCCAACCCTGATTAAAAGTTTGCTTTTAAGCCAGGCAGTGGTGGCACACACCTTTAGCCCAGCACTTGGGAGGCAGAGGCAGGCGGATTTCTGAGTTCGAGGCCAGCCTGGTCTACAGAGTGAGTTCCAGGACAGACAGGGCTATACAGAGAAACCCTGTCTCGGAAAAAAAAAAATCCAACCCCCCCCCCAAAAAAAAAAAACAAAAGTTTACTTTTATAAGAAGTTCCTTGGTCATGGTGTTTCTTCACAGCAATGGAAACCCACGTGCGTGTGTGCACGTGCGCGCGCATGCGCGCGCGCGCACATACACACTTGCATATATATTCAAGGTAGAACACCAGAATCATGCAATTCAGCTGTAGGATCCCTTCTCAATGGGTTGATTAGTGTGAAGAAAGACACATCTCACAAGAATCAGGAGGAATGAACACACTGGAGCCCTGGAAGCCCAGGAAACCCAGGAGCACCTCCTGAATGGAACAGATGAGAGAGCAGGGTCAGTCCATACAGGACAGCAGGGTCATAGGAGTTGAGTTCCAGAGCTCCCTGCTTGAAAAAGATGACCTAAGTGTTCTTATGGCCAGCAAAGACATGGATTGTGGACTTTGGATTGTAGGCTCTTGGCATCTTTCCCCTACAACACATTATGTTTTATCTTTGTTATGATGACCTTCTTCAAAATGAGTTCAATCTGTCCTGAGACGATCTACCATTTTGTCCTTTCTAACTAAATATTTTGTAGTTCTAAAGTGCTTTGATTGAACAGGGGTGGAAGTGTGCTCACTGCCTCATACAGGAGAGATCTGGGGGTCAATATCTAGCCTTTCCCCATCCTGGATTCCACCTCTTTACTTTTGACCTGTTGTTTGCTGTACCCTAAATAAACAAAACTCTTAAAAATCTTAATACAACTAAGCATGCAGGCTGATGAGGTGGCTCAGCAGCTAAAAGTACTTTCAGTGCACAGGACCTTGAATCACCTTTGAATCACCAGAAACCAAGTAAAAGCTGAATGTATAAAACAAACATCAATGATGTCAGAGTTCCTATATGGATATGGAGAGTAAAGACAGAAGACTCTCTGGAAATCCTTAGCACACATTCACACACATACACACGTGCACACACACACACAGACACATACACACAAACACATACACACAAACATAATAATAATAATAATAATAATAATAATAATAATGGTTTTTAATTGGAGCACTGTCTATGACCTTCTTCAGTTATTTCCTGTAAGACATTGTCTTCAACTACTTTGTGGCCTCCCTGGAGAAACTGTAGCAACTGCTTCGAAATTCTCCATTTTCAACTGGCTAAATTAACACTTATTATATCAGGGACTTAATTTTGATTGAATGGGAAAAAAATAAGAAAGGTGATAGTCTGTGTTAAGACTGTGACATGTCAGTTATGAGATCAAAAGTCTGATCTTTCCATCCTCAGAAACAAAAGAAAAGAAGAAAGAAGGTGGGATTAAAAGGGCTTCACAGACCCTTCGTTCAGATCTCGGACCCAGTAAACCTGCAGTAAAACACACTATAACAGTGAACTGCTCACCAAAAACAATGCTACTTCAGAACACAAAGTGTTTCCAGTCATTAACATCAAAAAAAGCATTTCATTAAAGCATCAAAAGAGTTCCAGTTGCCACAGCAGGTTATGACAGAACACAGGGCTCATTCAATCTGTTCCTGCATCCTGCAGAACAGCTCACTCAGCTGATTCTAATTTCTTTAAGGCTCCCACTATTTCCTATTCCTGTTCAAGTGTGTATCATACATGCCTGGTTTTGTCCCTTGTTCCAAGTGGTTTCTAATATATTTTAAATGTTCCCTATACAACAGCAGCACCTTATGTATATAGCACTTTAAATTTCATAGCAAACTTGTATACCTACCAACTCACTGGATTTTCCAAAGACATAAAGCTATGAGAAATAAGTATCAAAGCTTAAGGATGCTCCCAGAGTATCTGTCCCTTTCAAAGTAAAATGAAATCTCTTCTATGA